>NC_140639.1:23966060-24566060 GCF_057382275.1 Copadichromis virginalis
ATAAATATTTTGACAAATATGTAAAAATGTTTGATAGCCAGGAGTGTTCAATGATGGGCTGAATCATATTTATTTAAAAAGAAACGCGTTATTAATCTGCTTTGTTTTTAATGTTTTTCATACCTCGTTTTTAAATATAATGTATAAGCTAATTTACGTGTTAAATTAATTAGGGGTGTAGTGGTTTTGTTTTTTAAGCGGCATCCTTTGTTAGCAAGAGCTTTATTTTGAAAAGCCCAATGACCGGAAGCGCCTTTAAAATACGCTTTTGTTATCATGAGGTAGTAATGTGACTGGCGGTATCCCATATTTCCCGATAATATTAAATAATAACTGGCCTTTAAAACGTTCGCTTTAATATAGCGGACTTGTTGCTGTTGCATGCAGTCACCTTTAAACTCGAACCTGAATATGGGCTATGAAGCTTTCAAAAACAGTGGAGATGTCTAAACGGTGGAGATGCGTGGAGAAGGCTTTGCTGCTTATGAACTGCACATAATAAGAGGTGTAGCCGTGACAATAAGGGCGTGGTAAGAGAGTAGCAGCGTTTTCAGGGCGTATAAGGAAGTTAAAGACTGGGGAGTAAAGGACAACAGGCTGTATTTGCAAAGCGCTCACTGTCGGAGTTTCTACTTTTAAAAATGCCCGGAAAGAAAGTTTGCATCGTTGGATCTGGAAACTGGTAACGTTTTTCTGTATCTTTTTGCCTCTTTTAGAAGTAGGAGTTCCCTTTTTTCAGCCAACTGAAAACTGATCGCTGATTTGGTCGTTTACTGGTTGCAAACCCGCTGTATTCATAATCTAATAGGCTTATCTTTACCTCTGTCCTGCACATCAGAAAGGAAGATCTGGAGCTGTTATTTACAGCCTTCCTCGATTGCTTCTAAAGAGCTGTTCGTGTAGTAGCATCCTGCTTTCTAAAATAAGGGTCTTGCAAAATAAAATCCATACACTCCTGTAGAGTACCTGTACGGAGTACCTGTGAGTACCTTTTGTGGTTCTAACTCTTGGGACTACAAAGAGTTCTCCCTTAAGGGCATGTTCCTGGAAGAAGTCCAATTCCAAGCCTAAGCATGCTTTTTTAGCCTTTTCAGGAACATGCCGTACTTTGTGTACTCACTTAATTCCCAGAGCTTCAACCTGTGGTTTTGGGTTAGGCTCAGTCCTGGCTCTCTAACCTGATCTTTGTCCCTCCCTCAGGGGTTCTGCCATTGCCAAAATTATCGGGCACAATGTCAAAGCTTCCAACCGCTTTGACCCAATGGTGAACATGTGGGTCTATGAAGAAATGGTTGACGGGAAGAAATTGACAGAGATCATCAACACCGAGCATGAAAATGTCAAGTATCTACCAGGCCACAAGCTGCCCAAGAATGTGGTAAGTGCAACAGTTACAGAAGCATCATCTGTAGATTATGCAGTCCGGTTTGCTAATTACCGCAATCTTGAAGCACACGACATTGCACCGATAAGATTATTTAACTTTTTTAAAAGGAACAATGCAGTTTGACATGGTTCCAATACCATTGCTAATTTCCTGCCCTTGTCCCTTGTTGGTCTTTTACATTCACAATGCTCAAACAGCATAAAACTGCAATGCACTGTAATACACAGAGATACAATACATACACATACTGAAAAAATATAGCGTAAGAAAGATACATTAATAAATTAATACAATTAACCAACCTTTGACCTTTACTCTAAAAGATTTGATATCTGTAATCAAATTGATTTCAATTAGGAGTGTGTTTCATAGCTGCTGACCGTCCATATTTAGATCTGTGGTGTGGTATTTTACAGTTATGATTCACAATCCTCCTCTTACTGTTTTGTTATTGAATGCAACTAGAAAGACATCCTGGGGCCAGACTATTTATACACTCGAAAACTAATTTAAGAAAATACAAATGAGTGCATTATATTTCATTAAAATGTGAGAATAATGCCACCAAACTGGCTTTTGAGACATTATTTGCAGTCTTTGGTTGTATAAAGTTACCACATGCTTAATTATAGATCATTAAACTTGAGTTCAAACTGTCATAGAATATGAAAAATTAGAAAATATCATGGAATCTATAAATAACTAAGCTGCTGCAGTGGGTATGCAGTGTCATCTTTAAATAGTTCAGATTACGGTGCGCTCCTTAATAAGTTGGAGGTCAGAAATGTATTCTATGGAACACCCACCTTACTCGAACTTCCCACTCGGGAAGTCAGCGCAGACCAACATACCCAAAGTTACTAATCCAAGATGTTGGCACTGAACCTAAACTGTAGTAAAACTGTAAACTTTTAATCTGTGCTGTCACTGTTGTGTGTTTTTTGACTCACTCAGAGCACTTCTCAGGCTCTGTTTATGGCTGTGTGTTTTAAGTGCAAAAACATAAGAATTATGCTGAATTGCTAGTGATGTCTGAATAGCTCCACCTTGATAAGAATTTTTTTCAAACCTGTTCTTCCTGTTTTTTTGGTTTTTCTGGAACGTGCTAACTCAGGAGAGACATAATTCCCAAGTTCCAACATCAAGTTCCAAGTGGAACGCTGCATTAGTCATAATTATCTTTGCATTATTCCTTACATGCTTATTAAATATTTACCAACGTTAATGAAAAACGATATACCGCAGATACATACTGCCGTAAATTAGCATTAAACTAGTATATATATCAGTGTACAGTGATATATACGGTTGTGGTCAGAAGTTTACATCCACTCGTCATGGGCATGAATATCATGGTCATTTGGGGCTTTTAATGATTTCTCTGACCTGCCGTTTTTCCAGAGTGGATTGAGTGTACAGCATACATCTTTAATCACTTAAAAAAAAAGAATTGGGTGAAAAGTTTGAATTTATTTGGATTTTATACAGGGTCTGTTAGTCATGATTGATCATTGGTGATCATGACTGGGCCTTGGCTTTGTTAAGAATTTGTACAGCCCTCAGCAACACATATTAAAAGATTTAAGTGAATACATGTATATATTTAAGTCTGTATGTATACTTTTGATCCTGTGTGGGTTAGAGGAAATCCAAAATGAAGTGTCTTGCATACTGGCACTGTATGATTTGGTTCTGTATGAGGACTAACATGCTGTTGTCGGCTCACTAGGTGGCTGTTCCAGACATCACAGAAGCTGTTAAAGGAGCAAAGATCCTCGTCTTTGTAATCCCGCACCAATTCATTGGGAAACTCTGTGATCAGATGAAACCTCACATCGCAGAGGGAGCTATCGGGATATCACTCATCAAAGTAAGACCCTGTGACTGTTCATGTCACATTTTCTGCCAGCATAAAAGGGGAAACAGTATCCTAACCACAGCTTCTTATTTTTCTGCGGTCATGGCATCATGAGTTTTTTGTATATAATACAATATAATACAGAGACAATCACATCCTGTATGTGTCACCATCATCTCAAGGCCAAAAGCCCATTCAGGGTAGAGGTTATGTTTTAAATTGTTGATTATTGTCATCCAGGGCATTGATGAGGGACCGGAAGGACTGACGCTAATCTCAGACATCATCCGAGAGAAACTACAGATTGACGTCAGCGTCCTGATGGGAGCCAACATCGCCAGCGAGGTGGCGGATGAGAAGTTCTGTGAAACCACCATCGGTTAGATACTTTGTACAGCACATGTGTAGATAAGTTGCAGAGGAGGTTTTGTGGTGGTCAGACAAGCTAGTGCACAGTTACTTCCTGTTTTAAGTGTTGCTGGAGCAATTTAGCACTCTATGTTTAATAAACTTCATTCACTACAGGAGCAAGAAATGAGGCAAACGGCCACATCTTCAAAGAACTGATGCAGACTCCCAACTTTCGCATCGCTGTCGTGCGGGAGAGTGACACAGTGGAGCTCTGTGGAGCCTTAAAGGTAAACGGATGTTTCCATAGTCAAATTCTCCTTGTATAATGGAAAACCTTAAAATGTTTGCACCCTTCCCCTCATGCATTACTAGAATATTGTGGCGGTCGGCGCTGGATTCTGTGATGGCCTCGACTGTGGCGACAACACCAAAGCGGCGGTAATCAGGCTTGGCCTGATGGAAATGGTTGCCTTTGCCAAAATTTTCTGCAAAGGCTCAGTGAGCTCTACAACCTTCCTGGAAAGCTGCGGCGTGGCCGACCTTATCACCACTTGCTACGGAGGACGAAACCGGAAGGTCGCAGAGGCCTTCGTCAGAACGTCCAAGGTGAGTCAGAGAGGACAGTCCATCGCAATTATTGTTTTTCAAATAAGAGGAATATAAGTTACAAAAATCCAAATCCAAAGGGTAACTAAATGTTAATTATTACAATGTAAATCAAATATCTACTATTAGTATTAAGAGGAAAAAATCAAAGTTATTGAAGTGCACTACTGTGCAGTTTCAAAGGTCTTTTTTTATATAAACATTTAGCTTTAACTGTTCAGGAATTACGGCTTTTTTCTTTTTACACATAGTGCCGCATTTTCTGAGACTCAAAAGTAATTAAACAGTTGACTGTTGAGCAGTTTCAGAGACATGTGAGTGTTGTTCACATTTGCATTTCACTCAAACTCTCGATATAATGTTAAAACAGATACTAATGTAAATGAGGGAGGTCATCACTAACCTGGGAAAAAAAAATCAGAGAGACAGCAAAAACTGTCGTAGTGTCCAAATCAACAATCTGGTTCAGCAACACCAAAAACCCTCAAAGCTCACAGAAGATAACTGAAGTGGATGATGACAGAATTATTTCCATCGTTGAGAAAAACATCTTAATGGCATCTAACTAAGTCAAGAACACTATAGAGGAGGTACTTATGTCATTGTCAAAGTTTACAAGCAAAACGTGCCTTTATGAATCGAGATACAGAGAATTTACAGGTGGTTTGCACAAAGAACAATAAACCCAGATTAGACTTTGCCAGAAAACATCTTGAATAGCCCGCGCAGTTCTGGAAACTATGATGAACTTGTAGTAGAACAATAAAAAGAGAAAGGTGTGTATGATTAGAGAAGCAGCTCATGATCTGAAGAATACTACATCATCTATCAAACATTGTGGTGCTCATGGTGTGGTAAGGGCATGAACTGGTTCACTGGTGTTTATTGATGATGTGCCTACTGATAGAAGCGGCAGGATTAATTGTGAAGTGTACGAGGCTCTACTCCCTGCGAGGATACAACCAAATGCTGCAAAACTGTTCAACCCCAAGTTAAAACCCAAGAGTCTCACAGGCAAATAAATAGATCTTCAATAACCAAGTCAGTCACCTAATCTCAACTGAACCAAGCAGCCTTTCAGTTATTAAATACAAAACTGAGGGCAGAGAGACCCACAAACAACAGCAGCTGAAGGTGGGTGAAGTAAAGTTCTGGCAGAGCGTCTCGAGAGGAATTTCCAAGTATTAAAAACAATCCTTGTTGGTCCATGTTGGTTTCTACAATTGAGACTGAGCCTGTGAAAATCGGGGACTGTATTAAAAAGGAAAACAAAGTTTTGTTTTCTTTTAATGGCTGTTTTTTCTGAACATTTAATGCAAAAAAAACTTAAACCTCTTGAATTAAAGCTGGAAGTCTGGACTGATTCATTCAAAATCCACTGTTGAGGTGCACAGAGGCAAGACTACAAAAATTGCATCATTGTCCAAAAGGTCTATGGACCCAGCTGCACTTCATTTAACTCTTTCAGTCAGTCATGTTTTCCTTCAGACTTTAAATGGGGCTGCAGCATTTTTATCTTGAGGAAAAGTGGCCCCCGTTGGGTTTACTCTATGAATAATTGAAGTGTACACAGAGGTAGCGTGCACACGCTATCTTTGATTTGGGTCATGGACGCAGTGAAGGAAGAAGTTTAAGGGCTCTAACCAAATATTTGCTGGGCAGTCTTTATATCCCCCTCGCTCACAGCAGTGATCATCGCGGCTCAGTTCATCTCACTGTCGCCTTCTTAGTGACTTTTCTGCTAGATTTAGCTCCCTTTCAAAGCCCCTTAGAAGCAGTTTTGCTTGTCTGCTGCTTGCAGTGCTCACTCTCTGGAGACCAAAGAATGGTATCCGGGACAGCCCTGAAAAGCTTACTGCCATCAACACAATAGATCTCTATCTGTGTGTCCTTTTTGTCAACATACTTGGTTGCTCAGCCTACGCTTTTATGTTTGCTCATGCAGTCTATCGCTGAGCTGGAGGCAGAAATGCTCAATGGCCAGAAGCTCCAGGGTCCGCAGACCTCCGCGGAGGTCTACAAGATCTTAAAAAAGAGGGACATGGTCAACAAGTAAGTCCACTAATCCTTTTACGTACAGTTACGTCTTTGTTTTATTGTTTTATATTAGCAGAACCAGTTTCCAGTCTGCTGGGTACGCCTTCATTACATTAATGGTTCAAGTCGGGCTGAATATTTACTCTGGCTGTGCTCTTCGAAGATTGGGATCGAAGTTATAAATCACAATTATGTTCTTGAAGTTTTGGTATTACCGGCAGCATGAAATCTAAATGAAACTAATAAGAATTATCAGCATTCCTGCTATCTGTAATTACCTGCAAACTGCAGTATAAACAGCCATAGTCCACACAAGCGCGCGCGCGCGCGCGCACACACACACACACACACACACACACACACACACACACACACACACACACACACACACACACACACACACACACACACACACACAAGTGTTTTCACTTATATCGCCTGATTACACCTCTGATTAGACCAGCAGCTGTGGGCTCATTTTTATCTTGAACCTGTCTCGGACAATAAAGGATATTAAAATCATTTATTTTTTTATAGCCAGCAGCTTGTTTTGTTCCTGTTCCTTGACCTACAAACAGTTCATTTGCAGTGTCCTCACATCAACATGCAATAAACTTTGAGTCTCCTTCCTTCTGCAGGTTTCCTTTGTTCGCAGCCGTCTACCAGATCTGCTTTGAGGGCAGACAGGTGAAAGAGTTCATCACCTGTCTGCAGAACCACCCCGAGCACTTGTAAAGTAAACGGGGTCTGCAGACATGCTCACTGCTGCTCCTTCAGTAGAGATTTACTACCACTAGAGGGCGGAAGAGAATCATCAGAGAAACGCACAATTTAACAAAACGATGACAACCCAGGGCACTTCATATTATCTCCGTCAGTGTCATTTAATCATGGCTCATGCACAATATTTTCGCAGCATTTTATTATAAGTTTTGGGTTTTGCTTTTTTGCTTTTTACCAATTTTGCTTTTTTTTTAAACGTTGTGTGGCGTTAATTTCATTTGAAACTGTGGCAGGGATAAACTACCATCAAAGGCAGACCACTCCATTTGTACTACTGCCAGAATCTGTCAGTAACTATTGTCGTATGTCACTACAGGATGTCTGTTTGTAACCTGAAAATCCAGCATATTCTTTTTTAACTCTGTATGTGGAGGTGGGTTGTTTTTTTTTTTTTTTTTTCAATAAAACCATTCATAACAAAACAGTCTTGTCATTTCTTGTTGAAATGGGAAGCTGGTATCCTGTCCTGTGTCTGCAGCTTTGTGACTGAGTGGTGTTTTAGATCCCACCGTCAGTCTGTGTTGGGCTGAAAGTGATTCCCAGGAGAGCTGCAGTAACCCAGTGTGAGAGAGCAGATTAA
Source organism: Copadichromis virginalis (assembly GCF_057382275.1). Classification (NCBI taxonomy): domain Eukaryota; kingdom Metazoa; phylum Chordata; class Actinopteri; order Cichliformes; family Cichlidae; genus Copadichromis; species Copadichromis virginalis. The sequence continues at coordinate 23,973,663 of NC_140639.1, forward strand.
AGAACAAACGCCGTCCTTGTCCCTACATTTCAACCCTGTTATAGGGCAGACCAGTGAAACCTTTGATATTCTTTCAACTGTCTATCTCCATCTGCTTCCCATCCCTGTTTATCTCTGTAACATGTCCATATAAGTCACATATTATGTCTCTAGTCTCTGTTTATGTATTTATTACCTTAAAGATACAATCTGTATTTTTTAAAGGATACTGAACTTGTAGATATGCACAGATTAGCGTGTAATTACATCTTCCAACAAACTGACGCATCCTCATAAATGTGTTTATGGGTGCCTGTAGCTCAGGACGTAGAGCAGATTCTCTGGTAATCAGAAGGTTGGTGGTTTGATCCCTGGCTTCTCCAGTCTGCATGCTACTGCCTGATAATAACCCCAAATTGTTCTCTGATGTGTGTGAAGGTTAGATAGGAAAGTGCTTGTATGAATGGGTGAATTAGGTAAGTTGTATAAAAGTGCTTTGCGTGCTCAGATAGATTAGAGAAGCGCTAAAGAATCAGTACATTTACATGCATGCATAGGAGCAGGTTTGCAGTTTATGGGAGCCACCACCATATTTTCATTATTGTTATTTTTTTTGACATTTAAGTTTTTATTGATTTTGCAACATGTATAAGAGAGAGAGAAAAAACAAACAAACAAAAAACACAAGAAAACTGCTGGTGTGCACCCCTGCCCTTACAAGTCTAAAAGAAAGAAAAGAGAAACTAACTAACAGTGGGTTCCAAGAGAAGAAACACAGAAATGGGCAAATAAAAATGACGGTAAAGTAACATTTGGACCGGTGGTCACAGTTAATAATCCTTCAGATTATGATAATATGGTCATGATTTCCTGTTTGCTTCAGATAGCTCCAAAAGTAGTCCCAATGTTCATCTTTATCTTCTGTATCGTTTTTAAGTTTATTCAGCATGGACTCATGGGAAGCAGTCTCTGCCATCCACCACCATATTTTAATAAAGCGGGCTGGAAGGACATCACCCTTTACACTAATGGTGTTTTATGTATGTAGCTTGAGACCAGCCACATACATATTGCACTAAAAGCTGAGGTGAAGGAATACCATCATAGGTTTCTGGTGTTGTGGACAGGCTGATACATTTATGCCTGCACCTTCTGACTCAAGATATGAAAGACCATACCCATGTTTTATCACAGGAGAAGGGGTCCCCTTCACCAACGAAACGAAAACATGAATGAAAGGTACACCACCGGTTTCTTTGTAAAATGACCTCAAGCGTCAGCTTCAGAAATGAAATCAGGGTTTTAACAAATGAAAACATGTATAAACTTGCTTATTTATTTCTGATATTATTGTCACAGTAACTTATTGTCAGCAGATTAGATATGTGACCCTCTCATTTCTGGACAGCTGAGAAGGAGCCTGCTAAACAACAACCATTTAAAAACTATAAGCTGTTATTAAGAGCTAACGTATGCCATATTAGGCTCAGGATACAAAATACCACTTTACCTTTGATAAACAGTTTGATTACGTTCTTAAATCATAATCATAACTTCATTCAGTAAGTGTCAGAGTCGAACAATGTTGTATCCACCTAAAAGAAAGTTTCACTAAGGTTGGTTAGCAGAGGCTAACAGTAGCTAACAGTGACAAAAACAGTAGCACTTACAGACATTTCAGCACATACTCAACAACTCACCTCAGAAGTTGGACTTCTTTTATAAAGTTTTACAGTCTCTAGAGTAAATAAAGGCAAACGCTTCTTATCAAGCATTGATAGCTGAGGTACAAGGCTAAAAGCCTTCCAAAGATGAGAAAAAAATCTACTATCAATTTACATCTAGCAGTGACATTTTTACAGACTAATGTGTTGAACAGTAACTTATATTATTTTGAAATTAAGCAAAACTAATTAGTTAACAAAGAACTAGCTAGCATAGTGGTATTTTGACTAAACTAAGATGCTTGCAAGCTTTAAATGATGTTGATGTTCAGTTTGAGATCTTAGCTTGATAGCATTAACATGTTTGCCAGTTAAAACTATAAATTATAGTTGAGGTTCATAGCGCTTTTACTTTTGCATGTGACAGTTTAAATTCAAAGGAATTACCAAAGGCGATACCAATAAACTAGATGGCCAGGCATTGTTTTTGTCAAAGTTACTGGAAACTCATTAGCGATTAATGAGTTTCCACTAATTTTTCCAGGACTGCTGAATGTCACCACCGACTGTCACCTAAACAATGGGTTAGATAAACAAAGAGATGTGCTGGCCAATCTTAGCACTTTCTCTTAGCCATAAGCAGTAGCTTATGCTAGCATTGTAAAATACCCTGAAGTTAACGTTAGATGGCGGCCCCTCCTTCAGCTTGGTTCTGCTCAAGCTTTCTTCCTTTCTAAAAGGGAGTTTTTCCTTCCCACTGTTGTGAAGCGCTTGCTCATAGGCACTGTGTGATTGTTGGAGTTTTCTCTCTTATTGTAGGGTCTTTACCTTACAAAATAAAACACCTTGAGGCAACCACAGTTTTGTCCCATCCTTAAAGATTCTGCAAATCGGCTGATTTTCTTCTCTGCTTCCCTGACATTCTTTGAAATTGTGTGTGTGTGTGTGTGTGTGTGTGTGTGTGTGGGGGGGGGGGGGGGGGGGGGGGGGGGGGGGGTTGTATTGGGGTTTTTTTTGTTTTAGAGGGTTTTTTTGCAATCTTATGGGTGCAAATATTCTGGATGAAAGATGTGCATGGAGATCTAAGTAGTCTTTATAAAGCTCCTGTAATCCATGATGGGAAAGGCACCAGTTTCAGGGGGTGCACAGTGGGTTGGGATAAGCTTCCACAGGTTCCCATGGGAGAGCCGGGTCTCACAAGTTGATGCCCTCATCTCCAAACAGCAACTGTCATCAGCTGGGTTTTGTGGGAACCCTGAGACTCTTGCGGTGGTTTGACAGAAGCCCAGATTCCTTGGTTCAAAGAGAAAGCTCACCTTCAGATGAGACCCGAGCTTGAAAGAAGAGCTTAATCACCACAGTGGATACAGACGTATACTGTCTGAAAGTGAGAAGCCCTTTGGACAGCGGAGGACAGCAACATCATCGAGTCAGTCTGGGAATCCATCAGGTTCTGGAAGCTTCTGCTATAGCCAGGTTATCCATTGGTTGATAACAGGTGTGTAGTTACAGTGGGGCAAAAAAGTATTTAGTCAGCCACCGATTGTGCAAGTTCTCCCACTTAAAATGATGACAGAGGTCAGTAATTTGCACCAGAGGTACACTTCAACTGTGAGAGACAGAATGTGAAAAAAAAATCCATGAATCCACATGGTAGGATTTGTAAAGAATTTATTCGTAAATCAGGGTGGAAAATAAGTATTTGGTCAATAACAAAAATACAACTCAATACTTTGTAACATAACCTTTGTTGGCAATAACAGAGGTCAAACGTTTACTATAGGTCTTTACCAGGTTTGCACACACAGTAGCTGGTATTTTGGCCCATTCCTCCATGCAGATCTTCTCGAGAGCAGTGATGTTTTGGGGCTGTCGCCGAGCAACACGGACTTTCAACTCCCGCCACAGATTTTCTATGGGGTTGAGGTCTGGAGACTGGCTAGGCCACTCCAGGACTTTCAAATGCTTCTTACGGAGCCACTCCTTTGTTGCCCGGGCGGTGTGTTTTGGATCATTGTCATGTTGGAAGACCCAGCCTCGTTTCATCTTCAAAGTTCTCACTGATGGAAGGAGGTTTTGGCTCAAAATCTCACGATACATGGCCCCATTCATTCTGTCCTTAACACGGATCAGTCGTCCTGTCCCCTTGGCAGAAAAACAGCCCCATAGCATGATGTTTCCACCCCCATGGTTCACAGTAGGTATGGTGTTCTTGGGATGCAACTCAGTATTCTTCTTCCTCCAAACACGACGAGTTGAGTTTATACCAAAAAGTTCTACTTTGGTTTCATCTGACCACATGACATTCTCCCAATCCTCTGCTGTATCATCCATGTGCTCTCTGGCAAACTTCAGACGTGCCTGGACATGCACTGGCTTCAGCAGCGGAACACGTCTGGCACTGCGGGATTTGATTCCCTGCCGTTGTAGTGTGTTACTGATGGTGACCTTTGTTACTTTGGTCCCAGCTCTCTGCAGGTCATTCACCAGGTCCCCCCGTGTGGTTCTGGGATCTTTGCTCACCGTTCTCATGATCATTTTGACCCCACGGGATGAGATCTTGCGTGGAGCCCCAGATCGAGGGAGATTATCAGTGGTCTTGTATGTCTTCCATTTTCTGATGATTGCTCCCACAGTTGATTTTTTCACACCAAGCTGCTTGCCTATTGTAGATTCACTCTTCCCAGTCTGGTGCAGGTCTACAATACTTTTCCTGGTGTCCTTCGAAAGCTCTTTGGTCTTGGCCATGGCGGAGTTTGGAGTCTGACTGTTTGAGGCTGTGGACAGGTGTCTTTTATACAGATGATGAGTTCACACAGGTGCCATTCATACAGGTAACGAGTGGGGGACAGAAAAGCTTCTTACAGAAGACGTTACAGGTCTGTGAGAGCCAGAGATTTTCCTTGTTTGAGGTGACCAAATACTTATTTTCCACCATAATTTACGAATAAATTCTTTACAAATCCTACCATGTGGATTCATGGATTTGTTTTTCACATTCTGTCTCTCACAGTTGAAGTGTACCTCTGGTGCAAATTACTGACCTCTGTCATCATTTTAAGTGGGGGAACTTGCACAATCGGTGGCTGACTAAATACTTTTTTGCCCCACTGTATACTCACATGGATCTGCATGAAACCAAAGCCTGCCTCATTTTGAATTGGTCAAAAAACGTGGAAACAGAAATCTTGCAGAGATTCCCATAAATATACAAATATCTGTTGATAGAGATATGATATGACTCCTTTATCTTATTGACTCTTCAAGATAAAATATTAAGAATTACCTTTTGAGCTGCAGGAAAAAGTGAGTAACTCCACATCAGATTGATCTTCTCTGTTGACAGCTTAGTGGGAATCAACTGTACCAAGTATACTGATGAAAATCCCTCCCCATCACGAAGAGCTGGCTGATTAATACATTGTGTATGTTTTGCTCAACTTGTGTGAAAGGTGGAATTTAAAAACAGCAATTTGTGGTTTTAGTGGGAGTTGCACGCACCAGTTAAATAACAAAGAGACTACTTTGTACAGAAGAAATAGTCCACATAAAAGCTGTTGACAGTGCTGTTTTGTTATAATGAGATTTTGCAGTGTTTACATTTTTTTACAAGTACCACAAACTAAATCACATTTATCTCCATTCTGAAGAGTTAGAGAGAGCTCTGAGTCCCCCCTCCCCCCCCCAAAAAAAACAAACAACAAAAAAAAAGCAAACCTAAGGATAAATTGAATATATGGTATCTGAAGCCACCAAATGACAAAGTTAATGCCCTCAACATAGTGCTGTATTTTGCTGCACACTTCACCAAAGAGTTGCTGGAGATCATAAACTACATAGAAAGCCTCTGTGACATTGGCATCTTGGTTTTATGGAGACAGAAGCTAACAAACTCTGTTAGGACAGGGCGGCGACTCCTGGCGACCGCAGGTCACTGGGGAAAAATAGTTATTATACCCTAACTTGCTGGTGCGACCCCTACATGTTAGCAAACACTCACCAAAAACTCGCTGAACAGTAGTGAAACTGTGTGCTGCAAAGTAGAAAGACAGTCTGTTTGTCTTCAAAGTAGATGTTTGAAACATCTTAGTTTTACTTTTACTCTAAAAGTGAACTTTATTTAATTCCAGTTTGCACCTGACTTTTTCAGGTTTCACCTCTGCTCGGCAAGTATTTGGTGACTATTTCCAAGTTGCCGTCTTCCATGCAAGCGACAGGCAACTGGGCCAAGTGACCAAGTGAACTTGGTGCAGCACCCTCTTTGGACTGTTTCTAGGCCTGTGAATGAGACCTTAGCAAGTTGAATCTTTAGACTGTATAGATGTAATATATTCATTTCAGTTCACTTTTATTTATATAGTGTCATATCACAACAACAGTTGCCTCAAGGTGCTGTATATTGTAAGGTAAAGACGCTACAATAATACAAACAAACTAGAGAAAACCCCAACAATCAGACATCCAACTATGAACAAGCACTTTGGCAACAGTAGGAAGGAAAATATCCTTTTTAACAGGAAGAAGCCTCCAACAGAACCAGCTAATCTCATGCATATTACAGTAACTGAATTAACAGATGGGATTATTTTAGGGAAAACAGAAATTCCAAAGGTAGCTTAAACTCCAAATTTCATTCTACTTCCAAACATGTTAGGCTTCCTTCTCATTCCACCGCAAAGCTTCCCTTTGGATTTGGCGTTGTGGTTACGACCAGAGTGATCATAAAGCAGTCAGCTCAGCCGTATGCTGCAATAAGTTACAGCTCTTTCGGCGTTACCTATGCAGATTGTCCTTTATCAGGGGGACATTCTGTAATTGAAATACCAGGAGATCCCAGAGGCCCTGATGTGCTGCAACACTGACAGGATAGAACATAAATACAAATTTGTGTAGACGTTGATATAAACCACATGCCGTTAAACTATGACAAAGTGGCACAGTGGCTAATTTACATATAAACATTGGAAAACATATTGAATCTGATCAGATTGCCGGATTCCCGTGCATGGGCGGCTGGTTCAAATTTCCCTCTGAGGAGCAGGAAGTGGCTTTGTGCATGGCCCACGCTACACTGACAAGTTGGAATGCCACTTCAATGTTATTCGCAGCTGCGCTGGGAACCCGGCAATGTCCCCTTTCACATCAGTGGCCCCTACCAAGCATGTAAGCGTGGACCCCGAGAGGGACACAAGAGCGGCACATACGGTAAAGATTTCAACTTCCACAAATCACATGCAATGTGCCGTTTGCGCTGAAGTCAGCTTCTCCGAGTCCAAGGGAGATCGAGTTAAGGAGGTTTAGCTGAACGGGATGTAATGCAGGAAAGAAAACAGGGACTGTGTCAGCTCTTTGTCTACTCAGATATACAATATACTGTAGTGATGAATTGCGGTTACTCTCTTGGTGCTGTTTTGTAGATTTACATGCAGACTGATAGTATTTCAGATTTAATCGAAGAGCTCTTTTCCTATTTTGAAAGTAGAAAAAAAAAACAAGACTGGGCTTCCTGCCAAGACTTTATTGTAAAGATTAAATTAATTTCATTGAGTTATGGTCAGTAATTTCCTGATATGGATTGCTTTCCATCTCATCTCTGTCCATCTCCCCCCTGGCTGTTGCAGAGAATCGATGGCTGTCTAGAGGGAGCGAGGGGCAAACCATTTCTTGTGGCAATTTTTTTCCCCCGCTCTTCTTTAGGTAAGGAGATGTGACAGCCAAACAAAACCTACACAAACAGACCTTGTGTTTTCACCCTATGTTTGTATGCAGGGCCACAGCCAGGCGTCCTGCCAAGCTCTTACCCCCCCACCCCCCCTGCCAAAAAAGACAAACCAAAGCAACCGCAGGCACCACTGCCTTCATCCACCCCTGTCCCCCCTCTTTTTTCTTCAGAGTGCTGGCAAACACAAAAGGAGGCAAAGAAGCAGAGCCTGGGTGCAAGTCCCCATGAATGTGCAGAGATTAAGCCGAGGCGGTGATGAAGTCGGCCGGAGAGAGGTGAAGGATGAGGAGGAGGATTTGAGGAGAGGAATAGGAGTGGTTGTTATTCCGCGGACAAGATTCAGTGCCCTTTGCCATTGAGCCAGCGCCAGCTGGGACGAGGAGTGGCATCCTATGCTTTCTTGCTTTCGGATTTTCTCTCCGCTGCTCATGTTTTCAATGAGAGCATTGTATGAGCCGGAGGAAGGATATGAGGTCCCATTTGGCTGTCATTGACATGTAAAAAGAGTGTGGCGGTGACAGCTGATGGGATCAGTGGCCTGTAATTATCTGAGACTAGACTCTCACCCCTCCATGTCAAACACACACACATGCAAAAATGTAGGAGTGTCCACATATGAAGATGTAAAGGCGAGATTAAAAATGATGAACAGGACCAAACGGCAGAGGCTTGTCTGCCCTTAGGTAATTTTATGAGTTATCTATTAGCCTACGTGTGAGGTTTCACCTTGACGCGAAGCTTGGGTGCTATAAATCTAAAGGCGTTAACCATGTGGTCTGGCCCGGGGTGGCCCAGATATGTTTAAGAAATAGAAATAAATGCCACAGGGCTCAGGGGAGAACGTTTGACGCAAAACTGAGATGTTTATCCACAGGAGACACAGGTGTGACAAACCAACTGTGAAGAACAGCCGTTACACCACATGAGTCACATCTGGAAAATAGTGTGATGTGGTGCGGAGTGCCTTAATGTGCTTTTTGTTTTGTTTTGGGATTTTTTTTTAAATCGATATCATCCAGAAAGTACAACATTAACGAACATTAGCCGCCTCCATCATCACTGCTTGCTGACTGATTTCCATTTTAGTGGTCTTGGTTTTGCATAGTTTAGAAATATAAAAAAAAAAGAAAAAAAAAAAAGAAAAAAAAAGAAATATAGACTGTTTAAACCATTACCTGTGTATAATATTAAGGATTTTTGCTCTTCTTTAAATAAAGTAATAGCTGAATTCCTCAGCAACATACAAGGTTAAAAAATGAAGGAAAATGTAAAGTACCACAAAACTGCAATTCCTCATATGGCCACTGGAGGCTTGTCACAAAAGTGAGTCAGTCAGACCACGTGACTTTCGCGCGTTGCATTGTAGGTACGAGTGGCAGCAAAATGAAAACACTGCATGAAGCGCTAGCATTTCCAGCACCGATAACCATTAATTTAGCAGTTTTAATCCCTACCTGCATTTTATTTGCCCCCAAAACAGTTATGTACAAAACGAAGGAGAACATGGCAGGTCCGTACAAAGACAGACTTGACGAAAAGGCCAAAAAAAAAAAGGTATGAAGAAAAAATCAAAGGAGTGAAAGAGTTAGACCCATACGAGCATACAGACTGGGCTAAAGACGTTAGCGTGCTGCCCAGCTTTCATCACGCTCATATTTATAATTATATGTTCCTAAGTGTGAGTGCATACACTCAAGAAGTGTTTAGTAACTTCAGATCCCTGCAACAAGCCCAGTTTCAGTTTACCGACGGATGGGTACAGGACACTGACATGTTCCGAGTAGCCAGATATGTAGGTGGACACCAGGTTTTATTGTAAGTGAAGGGCAACCCCTTAAAAAACGGACAGAGCAGTGGAGTAGCCAAGGCAATAGAACAATATAAAACTCTATTACTAAAATATAATTTATTTCACAAAAAAGATTAAATACAGTTAAAAACCCCCCTGGCCAGGGAGAACACACAGTAAAAACATAAAAACAACATTAAAAGTCCAGTGGTGTCAGCCACAGCATTAAAATCCACTAAAATCGGAGCGGGGCAAAGAATACCCGGCGGTGTCCCCGGCCGTCCTGTCTGTCTCTTCGCTCCGGAGTACTGGAAGAGAGAGGGGGCAGCGACAGTCACTATTCTTTCCAGTGAAAGGGATTTCTTGTACCACGGTGTGTTTTGGGAGTTTCCCCGCAATCCAAGCCCTCTGTTGCCTCTTCGTGACTTCGGAAACATGACTTGCACAATTTCTCTTCCACGAAGGAATCCGATAAAAACCGATCGCTTTACCCGTTGGCTTCCAGTGGCTGTCATGTGACCAGTTAATAATCCAACAGCTTCTTGCCAGTCTTGTGTCTTTAATTCCCCAACTTATTGGTGAATCGCTGTTAGCTGCTACTAGTATTCACTGTTGTACCAGAATTGTACTCAGTCGCACACAGTTTGCATTAAAGACGCCTGCATGATTGCAAACACTCACCAATAGTCACCAAACAGCCCTTTGAAATGTCTTGTTTGCAGCAGTCAAGGGCAACTTTTGCTCTAAAGGCAAATGTTCTCCCTCTTACTACAGTTTGCTGAGTAAATTGTGTTTGCAGACAAGTTGGTGTGTTCCATGCAAACTCCAGGAGACTAACAACCTGCTAGCAATCAAATCTATTGCAAGGTGGTTTACAGGAACACCTATTTTTCCTGAACGACTAGATTTTACCAAATGATCTCTGGATCTGTGTGACTCTTTTGTCAGTCGTCCATCTCTGGGCATGCTCAAGTCAAATCGCAGTTAAAACTTTGTGTTAGTTCCAAAGCCTTTTATAGCCGTCCTTTTTGAGGTTTTGGATGAAAACCTGAAAACTGTTTGAAAAGGGACGATGTTACTCTCATTTGGACAACCATTCGTAAAAAGAGAGCTTAAGATAGAAAAGCCATAGCTGGCATCTTCATGACCTCTCTTCAGCTGGCCTGTTTGCTCCATAAAACTGTGTAATCGTTTCCAAACATACCACATAAATGACTTGATTTATACCGCAAAACTTACCACCATGGGTTTGCTGCTTGACAACAAAGCAAAAAGAAAAAGAATTTAGGAAAATAGAAATATTTTTCTTTCCTTATGTCAAGATAAGAACACATCAGAACGAGTGGAGGAGGCAGATGTGGAAGACAGGATGTGATTTAGGAAGGAGGAGCAGATTCGGTCAGTGTTTCTTCACGAGATAAGCACGCACAGGTGTTTACATACGCACATACACGCACACACGGTGCACGCGTATACTGCAGACTCCACCTGTCAGCCACTCAGGTTCATGAGGAACCTGTAAAAAGCTCAGAATAACAGGGGAGATATTTACACTGTCAGCAAAAATAAAAGCTAACATTTACCTAATTATGCAAATTCAAGTCTACAAATGCTAATATTTCAAATTCAAATCTAGCAAAAGACATTTCTCTCTTCACTCCAGATTCAATAAATAAATCACAAGCTTCCAATTATCCAGTCAAAGATTTCTATTATGAAAAGCTTAATGAAGAAGATACGGTGGTTCTTGTATTATTAACCCTCTCCTTGATGCTGATCAGCGTAACACCATGCTGCTCTTTATCCCATTAGCTCCTGACATTTAGGTTTAATTGAATGCCTGTGATTGCAGGATGGCCGGGGATCTCACTCTTTCTTGTGTGCTCTGCCTTCAAAGCAGCTCAGAAATCTTTTTAGGTGTTTTTGTGTGTGCAGTCATTTATCTTCCAGCTCCCCACCGCCCCGGCGTATTGCAATGTCGTCAGCTCACTCCATCTTCTTCTGCCTCCGCCGAGTGAACAATGTTGCAATGCAGTGAGCTTACGGGGCAAGAATGCGACAAACAGAATGGAATTGCTGCAGAAATTATTGCATTTGAGACCGCAAGGAATGTAGCAGAGACGGGCTGAAAGCAGACCATTTGTTCACAGCGGTTAGGGATGAGAAGCGGTGGGCGGTCGTGCTGAAAAACATGGAACCCCGGCTTATTTCAAGCAAATGCACTTTGTGTTTTTGGTGCATCCTGCAAAAAATCAGTAAAACAAACCGAATTTAAGGAGATATAGCACGAGAGATGAGGTTAATACAAGTGGCAGGGCTGCTCTTTGAGCCTCGGATGGGTGGCAGCGAAGGAATGCAGACTCTCTGAGGAGTGCCCTGCAGAGAGGGCAATGAAAAGCAGAGTGCTGGTGGTGGCTCGCGGCCGGCACAGAGAAGTATACTTGGCAGTGAAGCCGAGAGTCATGTGCCTCCATTTAAATGAGAAGGAAAGAGAGGCAGGGAAGGGGAGGGAGAGAAATACAGGCTGAGCTAAGAGGCTGGGGAGTCCGCCAAGCCAAGACACTTGAGGAATGCAGAAGCAGGCCTCTCTTTGCAGTAATGCCATTACTGCTGTCTGAGTCAGGCAAACAGCTCTTCCAGTCCAGTCAGCAAGTCTCGCAGCCAGTGTAAACACATGACAGGTAACACCTGAAAGCCAAGCAGAGAGAGGTGAATCCTGGGAAAGAAGCTCCTCTTTAAGAGCTTCCCAGCAGTATAGTGTTTCTCTTTTATATTCTGAGGAACCATCCATGTGTTTGCACATTTCTGTATGTGTGTGTGTGTGTGTGTGCAAGAGCGCGCTCTGTGTGGTGTGACTCCTCCGGCCCTGGCAGTTAGTTAATAAACGCAGGCCTGTCAACAGCTGCTGCTGATGTAATGTGGAACTTCTCCTCACTCTCCTTATCCTCCCGCCCCACCACGCCTCCCCAGCTCCCTCCTGCACCAGCACCAGCACCACCACCCTCCCTCCCTTCTATTTACAAGTCTCACTGGGTGTTGCTGCAGACTTCTAGAGCTGGCAGCACAGATAGTGTTGTGTGTTTGTGTGTGTGACTTCCCTCCTCCCCCCCCTCTGTGCAACACTTCCAGGGGAATTTACAACAGCATGTTTTCAGCTGCCATCAAAGAAAGGTCCACATCATCAGGTTGTCTTCCTAGCCAAAACACTCCTGACAGTCTGGGAGCTGCAGACCTGTTGAGTGGAGAGGATCCGGCTGGCGCAGAGTAAGTTTGGATTCCTGCTTGTTTGTCTTCTGACATTATGGGAAACTGAGCAGTTTAAACCTTCATTGGGCTAGCTGACTAATATCAGCTAGTGCCAATTTGATGTTTAACTCAATTTGTATTGTTTTCTCCTGTAGTAGTAATAGTAGCTCTGCAACATGAAAGTTTTTTATTTTGCTGTTTTTCAGTTGTTTTTATTCATTTAAATGGAACTCTTACTTTAAAACTCCAAGATTAATCCATGAAGCTGACAGTTGAGCTTTTATGGGCTAATTATAGTATTTACAGTAATGTTTCCTCTGTCTTATATTATGCAAATTAATGCAAAGTCTGTGGAAAGGTAGTTAAAATAGTTTTAAAAAGGCCAGTTAACTTGTAATTAGTACCTGAAACCCCAAAAATGTAAATGCTTTGTGATTTAGCTGGTTGTAAGAAGCAATTTCAAGATTTCAGAACAAAATTTAGCCAGCTATTTACTAAGCTAATTAGCTTTGTAAGTAAGCCCAGTTGAATCTGTGATTGCTATCCACTACTTATTTGCCACCCAGCATGTAGCCGTATTAGTAATTGGCTAATTTCTTCTTCTTCTTTTTTTCAAAATGAAATAAAAATAAATACACTTTTGAGAACTGCTTTTTGCTATTGGGAAGTCAAAATTTCAGGTTAGCATCTTGCTACAAATGAGCTAGTCTATTAATTAGCCTATGCAATTAGCAACTAGGCTAGCTAATTTGTAGCTAGGATAATTAACTGAGCGAGGAATGTCAAGCTAAAATAAAAATGCTGTTTAGATCAAAACATGTTTAGTAACATTTTAGCAATGCGCTAATTGGCAAATCATTTAGCTAAAGAAAGAGCTAGTAAAGTTGTTTTTTACAATATTTTTTGTGATGTTTAAAAATATGAAATTACTGATATGTAAAATTGCTAGATGTTGGTGTGCAAATAGATATAAAGGCTTGTATTACTGTGTTTGTTTGTTTTTTAAATAAAACAATATCAAAGAGGTGGTTTAATTTAATTCTGAAATATTAAAATTGCTTGATTACAACTAGCTCAAGCAGATTTACAAAGAGTCTACATTTATTACAACTGTCATTTTAAAAAGCATTTTTATAATATATATTTGTGGAATTTATGTAACGTAAAGCAGACTAATCATTACTGTAAACAGCTCAAATTAGCCTAAAAACAAAAAGTGATAAACTCATAAAAAGACATGAATGTGTTTGGTTTTCACATCCTTCTTTGAGAGAAAATGCACATTGGAAAACATCCGCATAGATAAACATGCACAAAAACGCTGTTGTTTCTCAAGCTGTCAGCAGAAGCCTGCTGATGAAATGCATGTGTTCAGTTTTTCAGCAAGCTGCCCATCGCATGATGCTCGCATACCAAGCTGAGAAGGGGGCACAGTTGTGTATTTTGATAACGCTTGGAAAATTCCTCTGCCCTCTCTTGGCATGCTGCATCACTACTGGGCCTTTGGAGAATATTTTTCTGGCTTTTTTTCTACCTGAAGCACTATCATGAGAGAGTTCAGTGGAGAGTCACGCTGCTGAAGCACGCTGCAAGTCCCCCAGCAGGATGTTCAGTTAACTTTTTTTTTTTTTCCAGGATGTGTATGTAAAATGTCCTACGCATCTGGTGGGATAATCGCAGGGAATTGCAGGGACTCCCCTCATGAACAGGATGACGACATTGTAGTCATTGTTTTTCTTTTTTCTCTCCGACAGACCTCCGACCCCTCCCTCCTTTTTTTTTTAAACCCCCACATTAAATTGCCTGCTAAATACCACTGACTAAAGAGGGCAGACAGGTTCGGGCACAGTCTTTGTTACTGTAAGTGACTGAGAAAGACATCTCACTTGGCACAATTTTACTTAGGAAGTAATGAAAGCAAAGTACACGAGCTTTGTCAGTCTTCTCAGCCAAGCTCATCTTTAGTGAACAAGTAGGCTAAGTCAAATATTAATACAATCTTCAAAGACTGTGAAGGCTTCATGCAAATTCTGTAAAATGTATCATTAAATGGTATGAATAAATAACATCACAATGTGGAGGACTCCACATTGAGACAGAACTGGAGCAAAGCGAGTGAAAATATAAGCACAGCCCTGTTTAAAAATGCAGAACTAGGTGTCAAAAATCTGTCTGGTTATTGCACACCAAATGATTTACAAATGCCTCTGAGTTACAGCTTAAAAGCATAACGAGGAGCTCCGTTTGTTCCTTACTTATTAAATATACAGGATTGTTTTTTCTCCCTTAGTCACGCTGTCCTTGCCTGTGAGCGTTTGGCAGAAACGTGGCAGACAACTGCCAACATTTGCTGGTTCCAGCTTCTGAATATCCAAAATCTGCTCTAGATTACATCTGATAGAACTGAACACTTGTAAGCTATGGACTGTTGATTTATGAAACAAGAAGCTATTTTAGCCCATGGGATCTCAAAAGGTGGATTTCTTTCATCTTGTGTGCAAAATCTTATCAACTTATTGTGGAAAGAAGTTTTCATTTGGTCTTTACCAGGCATTATCTTGCGCACAAAATATGTATTTGTCATATGAATGAGTCATCTTACCCAAGTAATAATTTTATGTAAACTGGGATCTTACTGAGCTAGTGAAGTAGTGGTAGTTCCTCTTCTCACTCGAGTAGTCTGCCATAAACTCCCATGTTCAAATGCTAAATTGTACATTATTAAAAATCAGCTTCACAGCCTTACTGCTTTACTTTATACTGTAAGGTAAAGAGCCAACAATAATACAAGGAAAAGCCCAAAATCAGATGACCGCCTATCAGTAAGCACTTGGTAACAGTGGGAAGGAAAACCTCCCTTTTAATAGCAAAAAATCTCAGGCAGGACCAGACTGAGGCTACATCCACACTAATGCGTTTTTGTTTGAAAACGCATCATTTTCTCTCTGTTTTGCCCTCCCGTCCACACTGAGATGGTGTTTTCCCCAAGGAAAAACGCAGCGTTTGGAAAACGCTCTCGAAAACGGATACATTTCAAAACAGAGCTGTCCCATCGCAGTGTGGACACTCGAAAATGCAGACTTTGGAAAACGGTGACGCATGTTGGTCATGATGCAGTCATGTGACCACTTAACCCAAGTGGTAACATGCTTTGTCTTGCCATTTCGCCGCCACGGTTCAAAGAGCCGGAATGTAAATAAATGGCAGAGGGAAATGACACAGGTCGAGTTGTCTTGCGTTTCACGCATGCGCGGAACGGCAACGTCAGCGTTTTCGGCCGTTTTTGTGTGGACGCGGAACTCTTTGAAAACAACTGAAAACATGTTTTTCAGATGAAAATGCCGTTTTCAAATCTATCCGGGCTAGTGTGGACGTAGCCTGAGAGAGGGGCTGGTTGATCCAGCTGGATAACTGAGTAAGTGGAATGGCTTGAATGACAGATGTCCTGACCTGAGTCTGGTGGGGCTAGTCTGCTCTCTTTTTACTTTGGTAGAACAAAAAGATTGGAGGTTGGAGGTCAGGTTAGCGGAAAACAAATATGCCATACACACAAGTAACATTAATGAGTCCAAGGCTAAACACTACCTGGACTTTCATAATAGTAACTCTTCTACAGTACAAGCGATTGGAATTAACCACATTCCTCTTTCAATACGATGAAATAATTTACCAGGGCTCCATAACCAAAGGGAAGCTTTTTGGATTTATAAATTATAGGCCACTAAATATCCTGGCTTAAATGAGGACTTAGATGTTACTTCTTTTTTTTTTTTTTAATAAACTTTATTTGCCCTTGAAGATGCATTTAAATGATCTGCAGTGTATGGTGCTCTGAGGTGTTTTCTTGTCTGATTTGGACTGAATCTTGTGAATGTTTCTTGATATCTTTTTGGGCTCTTGCATTTAACCGGATTATTGAAGACTCATCCTATGGGTAAAGTTTTACTGGTGGAATTTTCCACTCTCACCCTAATTGGAAATTTGGCATGATCTAAAATATCGCCATGTTGGTGTCATTCGTACACCATCATAGTAATGTTGGTCCAGGATCAACATTGCAACTGACCTATGACAGCTGAGCATTAAGCTAGTATTAGCCTAATGCTATTAAAACTATCACTATCAAACCATTGATTGGTCAATTGCAATATTGATCATGGACCAACATTGTTGTGATCATACAGGAACAACATTAGCATGGGGATTTCAGATACACACTAGTGGAACACCGTTACAAAAGATTCAGTTTGTTCATTGTTGCTTGTTGGAGAAATGTGTTGGAGTTTTGGGTTGAATATGGCCATGCCATGAGAGTAAATGGATTTGGAGTTATGGGATATCCATACATCTAGTCACCGTGTATGTAGTGTTGGAGCTCCAAAATCTTACAGATATTGTGGCCACCTCAGAGGTTTGTACTTCAGTTTTGGTGAGTTAAATTCTACTGTTTTGTTAGTTGTAGATTGGTGACCAAGCTATAAATTATCTATATAAGGTAACTTCTGGCTCCAAAAACCAACGTGGGGGCGGCCAAAACGCTAACCTTGACGTATCAAGATGACCAGTGGGTGAGGTCATGGTGGCCATCTTTTGCGCAGTCTGTGGGTGGTAGCAGGCAAAGCTGACATTTCCAGATGTCCTTCTCCCCACCAACACTTTACTGTTCGTCCTGGGAGATCCCGAGGTGCTCCCATGCCAGATGAGATATACATTCTCTTCAGTGTGCTCTTGGTCTAGCCTGGGGTTTCTTCCCAATTTCACAGAAAAACCTCCAAAGGGAGGCTCCCAGGAGGCATCCTAACCAGATGCTCCAACCACATCAGCTGTCTCTAAGCCAGCCACCCTACGAAGGAAACTCATTTTGGCTGCTAATTATTATTATTACTATTACTGTTACCCAGATCACATGGTCATAGGTAAGGGGTGGAACATAGATGGATAGTCCGGTACAACACCCACAGTGCTGATACTGGACAAGTCTGCTTTTAAAACCATTAAAACCCCCCAAATTACAAATTAACATGACATTCATGCTCACGAGGAGTGTCTGTAAACTACTGACCACAACTGTACATGTCAGTCAAAAACATGATTAGTATTTATGTTGCCCATAAGCAAAGTGTATTTATTAGTGTATTTATTAATAAATATAATTATTGTCACAAACCCACAAACTATTTTGTCTTGTGTGAAGATAGTACACAACATTGTAGCTGTGTCCCAAAATGCTGGATGCATCCTCCGGAGGCCGCATTTGAAGGCCGATTACGTCACAGCCAGGTGACGAAGGCTGTCCCAATTCGTCGACTCCTTCAAATGCGGCCGACAAATGCGTCCTTCATTTCCCCGAATTTGAAGGATGGGTCGGGTGTGTCCTTCGTGGCCCACCATATCCCAGAATTCATAGCACGGCCCAGCCAATTTCAGTTTCCAATAATGGCGGCCGCTACTAAGTTTTAAAATTACTCTTATTAATCTTTCTGGGTCACAAAATAAACTTTTAACATATTTTCAGACGAGAAAGTAGCTGTGTAAACTTCAAATATCAGCTCGGTTTATCAAGACATCGCATATTTGCAAAAGTGCGCCGATGTTTTCGGAGACGTCTGTTACCCACCCGCTCGATAGCAAGCCGGGGGGTTCAATGGTCACTCGAGCCGGCGAGAGCAGCGGACTCCCGGCTTCATCGTTTCAGACCCCGCTGTCTTTCGCTACTCAGGTTAAACATGATTTAAAAGTCACTCGGATAACTTAAAAATGTAATTGTTGGGCTTTTTTCTGTGTTTTATTTGTTCTGGAGTAAATCGGTTTGACTGAGATCAAAGTTATTAGATTATTAGATTAAATAAAACTTTATTAATCCATTGGGTGGGTTCTTCCTTGGTTTTCACACAGCTGAATAAACGTCAAACAGAAAACTGATTAAACAGAAGTATGAGATGGTCGAGAATAGGGATGGGTATCGTTTAGGTTTTATCCGATACCGGTGCCAAATCGGTACTTTTGAAACGGTGCCGGTGCTCAAACGGTGCTCAAACCGGTGCTTAAAGAATGGAGAACACAAAATTGGTCCAAAAACCTCTCATGTTCAGCTGCTTTTTGTAAAAATATAACAATGTTAGCGTTTTCTGCAGCTATGGGGCATATATGGTATCACTCTTGGCTGGAAGCAGTGCTTAAACAATGGAAAAAACACAAACTTTGTCCTAAACCTCTCATGTTTAACTGTTTTCCACTTTTTCTTTGGTCATTTTAGCCTTTTTAGCCAGGGTGAAGGGAGCATCTGCCATCAAACAAGAAGACAGCCGCATGTAGCTATGATGGTGTTTGCTAGTTCACCTTACATGCATTAATGTAATAACGTGGTTAGCCTACTCAACGTAAATTAGCTACTCACGCAGAGAAGAACGGCTGCTGCCACCATCATCTGTCATCATTTCTGCTACACTGGCAGGGCTAGGGGCCAGGACTCTCCTCTTCGTGTTTTTGGGGGATGTTGCATAACAGGCAACCCACCCGCAGTAGATGTGCTCGGTGTGAGGTCTCGCAGCAAGCTATCAAATACAACGCATTTCTGGGCTTTTAAAAAAAACGCTATGCGTCGCCAGGTGTTTCATCGGATTTGAGCTGTTACCTCCTTTGACAGTATCACAGTATCAGCTTAAAGCACTTGTTGCAGGCTGCTGAGTTTGCATATTTTGCTATGAAGTACAGCCAGACTTTTGACCGCTTCGCCTTGGACATTTTTAATCTGTAGCTCTGCTCTAACAGAACGTACGTACCTGGCCCCGCCAACTATCCTCGGAAACGTAAAATGATTGGCTAGAATCTAAAGTGTATCACAGCTCAGGAAAAAAAGCACCGAAATAAAGCACCGAAATGTGCGCTGCTTTTCGGTCTGGTTACTACCGTTTATGTCAGAACGACACCGGTACCCATCCCTAGTCGAGAATTTACGCCAGTGTCCTGTTATATTTTAGATAGCAAGGAGCAGACGGCCGAGTTTATTAAACTCCACCGAGACAGCGTTGACGCAAATCTGAAGGCTAGACCGTCCCATTTCACAGTCTCACACTTCCAGCCTTCTTGGTCTTCGAAGGACCCGGCCCACGTAGGCCGCGAAGGCCAAGTCCTCCGACGGATGCAGCCAACGTTTTGGGACACAGCTTATGACTAACCACACACTTTCAAAATTATTATGACACTTTAGGGCCTCCATATTAGTAAGGTAAATTGAAAATGAAAATAAACTGCAGCTCTAATCGAGTTTGTCTTCACTCGGCCTCGCCAGCTGTAGTCATTCTCACTGTGTTCAAAGGACGTAGGCTGTTTATTCAGTTATGCATAGGCTGTCCTTGTTCCTTTGCAATCATAATGACATTGAGAACTAAAGGCCTAAGCAAATAACCATGCTTTCCTGCACACAGTTATGCAGACATGTGCATTACAAATCCTTTCCATACCTTCAACACAAGCCCATAATTTTCTAATAATCTAGTTTAAGTGCCAGAAGGAGACACACATGCTCATGCCGCATAATCTCGGTGCTGATAAACATGCGCATGCTGAGACTGGCCTCCTCGTATAAGATTAAAATGAAAGAACATAATCATGGTTTCACAAGCAAGCATAAAGCGTATGCGAATCATCCCTCGCCTGGATTATCAGTATTCATTTTAAAGAGCGTGTTACATTGACCTGTTAGCCTTGGCAATAAGCCTCACATCTTCACACCCACATGATAAATACTCACCTCACTTAACCTGATTACCAGCACAGTCTAAACACTGATATACCGTGGCAGAGGCTATACAACATTTAGACAAAACATTCATTTTAATGATTGGTTTCCTTAGAGCATGACAGCAACAACAGGCCAGTGTAAAATACGGCCTATTGTTTGGGACCCTCAGACGCTGTAATTCCACGTTAGGTTGTGCCAACTGTACCGGGACACATGCAGAGGCAGGATGAGACAGGCCGGCCAGCAGAGGGACTCAAAACATCCGATCAGCACAGGCCATCTGTGCTGCTCTCTCTCCACACATTAAAAACCCCAAATCAGGCACTCGCATGCTTCAATTTTCTCCCCCATGAATGGAAAGTAATAGCAGCCCCCACTCCCAAAACGTTACCCTCCCACTGCAGCAAATTAAAAGCGAGGCTCAAACGTATAATCTTCTCCCCGGTCATTCATTCATTCATTCAGTCGCAGCGGACATGGCAGTCCGGATGGATCATTCAGAAGAAGAAGAAGAAAAATAAAGAGAACTAGGCTGTGGACCGTAGGGGATGCCTCTGTGCTGACCCCGTTTCAGCCACCCCCCATCCTTAATTCAAGCCAGCGCACAGGGTACAGACACAAAAATGAATTGGTTCCTGGGGCAAAAGGGGGGTGCACCAATCAATGTCCAATCTCCCCTCACCACCACTACCATCCATTTTCAGGCCCTGGCACTTCCTGGCACCCCTGCCCCCCATTTTGGGGTATTGATCACAGAGTTCAGAGTTACCATTTGGCCAAGAGGCTTTTGTTTCCAAGACCTAAAGGTTTCCACTAATTATACAAAAAAGCCCCCATACTGCTAATCTTTGGCTCCAGATGGCCATTTAAATATAGGCTTACATGTATTTGCTCCACTATTTATCATATAATTTATTATATAACCCGTGACTAAACCACTTCATACTGTATACATAAAGGGAGGGGGAAATAATTTCCCATTGCTCAGTTAAATGTTTTGTTGCGCGAGTGCCAAAGTTCAGGCCACCCCCTGCTTAAACCAACCACGACAAGGACTTTCTTATTTGTGGCGAAGCGAGAATATGCGTGGGAGAATGCCTTACTATACTAGGTACAAAGGGCGGTATTGTCACTTGTGGCAGAGTGTGATCTCTGTAACACTTACGAATCAAAAGCCAGAGGGTGGAGCAACAGTGTTTCTTCAGGAGGTCCCTTTACTGTATGATTATTCAGCCCTGCAATAGAGTTAAGAGGGCCAGTAACAAAAAAAAAGCCAGTGATTGCAATAAATGCACAGCTGCCTAATTTATCCCACCTTATAAAAGAACAGTATCAAACCGGAGCCATGACGATCCATATTCATGGACAATCTGGGCTTGTTATTGCCATTTATCCACGAGGCTGTTTTCTGTACAGCGATCTCTCAATGGGTTTAAGTGTTATCATTAAGCTGTTATCCCCTCACATTATCCCTGTTGTAGTTTCAGAGCTGTCTGGGGCTCTGTGACTTCAGCTGGGTCCTCTCTTGTTCCTGGAGCAGATGTTAAAAAACGACTCCCACCTCAAACAACCCCCATTTTGTGTTGTACACAAACACACACACACCATCCTGCCTTTCCTCCCTCCTTCCCTCACCCTGGCATCTAATTAGGCCTACAGCACAAAGACTCCCAGATGTCAGCGTCCTCCTGGCCTCCTTTGATTATATCCTTTCCATCCCACTGCCTTGGTTGCCGACTGGCTGGGGGCCGTGTGGACTATAGGCGTTGACGCGTGTCACTTTGCGTAGGTCAACACTAGTCCAGTTTAACATATCAGTAATTGCTTTAGGTGTAAATCACGGGGAATGAGGAGGGAGGCGGGACAGTTACAGAGAGGCCCCTGGATTGTCATAAATGCTTGCAAAGTGGTGGCAGTTCTTGGAATATGAAGTATAACTTCAGCTAAACGCAGGAGAAAATCACATTATGTAGATGGAGACTGAGTTACTCTAATGTCTGTATCTCTAATAGCTCGTCCAAAACTACTGTTTGTCAATCCATATTTAAAAGAGCATTCATCATGGCCAACAGACCCCAAGTGTTTCATTTCCTTTAAAACCAAGCAACCGAGAAATACGAACGATCGGTCGACAGTCACAAGTCTGTCGTCTGAGGAAAATTGGCCATGGCTTTGACTTTTACAGACGGCGGCCACGGCCGTAACTTTCAGCAGCAATCAGATTTCCATGCTTCCATGAGCACCACATCTGCCCAGTGAATGCTTAATGGATGAGATATTGATTAGTTCTTTACTGTAGAGCCCAGGATTACACTCTATCATCGAGGCTTGGAAGTATTTCACACTTCATCGCCAACTATTATTCTTTAAGAAGTGCCGACGAAACAAACCAAAGCAATTACAGACTAACTCGTCTTCCTTGTGATAGCTGTGTAATGCTGTAAAATCTAGATCACA
Source organism: Copadichromis virginalis (assembly GCF_057382275.1). Lineage (NCBI taxonomy): Eukaryota > Metazoa > Chordata > Actinopteri > Cichliformes > Cichlidae > Copadichromis > Copadichromis virginalis. Next base: position 23,996,264 of record NC_140639.1, read on the forward strand.
CAAACAGAAAACATATCCTGTCACAGCCTCATCAAAGCAGCTTGTTCTGTTCACACATTTAAAGAAAAGGAGTGACAGAGGAATGTCTGACAATGCAAGTTGCGTGAGTAAGGGGTCTTAGTTGCGGGCCGTATCATAAAACCTTACCTGAACGAATTTCCACTGTTGATACATGAACCTGTTGTTATGTAGCACTTTTTCACTACAAGCCCCACAATCACACACACACACATCCCTACAAGAGCTTACAAGTTTAGTGTGATTTGCCTTTGCTTTGCAAACTTGCAGTGTTGCTCAACTGTTTTGATCAAAGCCAAAAATTGTCGTGATACATGCTCAATCATGCAGGTGACGAAATACCAGAAAGTTGATTCTGTTTATCTGGACGTAGCGCTTTCTGTGGGAGAAAGGCTTCGTCACTCATCCAAGTGACTTCTTCAGTCTCAGCTGCCTGCAGGTTTCTCCAACCTTATAAACAGTACTTTTGCGTAATGACTGAAACTAGAGCCATTGAATGAACACTGGGCTTTGAGGTCAGTTACATGATCATTGATATGCAAACGCTCATGACAATTGATCAATGACCATGAGTACCATTCACAGAGAGTTGGGGAATGGCTGCAATCACAACATTGTCAGATGGTGAAAGATGTACTCTTAAGCCCCCTCCTCAGTTCAGAGATGATTGTCCCCCTTTCACATAAATGGTCTTGATGACTTCCCACTCAAACCCGCATTCCTGTCCACGATGTACATGTCCTCATCGCTTAAAAGGTTTCCACTGGCTTTTAAGTGTAAGTAAGAAGCCAGAAAATGATCTAGACTAAATTCAGTTAATTGTACAGCCCCTGACTTGTGTTTATGTGCTTAACTTTATAACTGTATATATTGTAACAATGTTCCACTTTCTCTTGTTATCAGTGTTAAATATGCTTTTTTGATCCATTTTGTTCTCTGAGCTGTTACTGAATGTTACCTGGTACTAAGGGCAACTGACAGCACTAAGACAAAACATCATTCGGTTTGTTCAAATGTCAAAGGTAGCAGTGTTCCAGTGTTTTATTGCCTGCCTTTATCTCAATGTCCCTGATATGTGGCTTGTAAGGTGTTTGTTTCATCTTAATCACTTCCCATCGATCCACTGCCTCATCCCTCACACTGTACACCCAAAGGAAAATGCCATCCATGGTTTCTTTGTTGGGTCTGTGTAATCAAGCGCTGTGCTGTAATCCATTTTAATCATTTACTCTCAATTTCCTATAACCCCATATCTCTGAATCCAAGGGAAGATTTACTTCCTCTCCTAATCTCCAGGAGAAAATAGACCAAACTAAAATGCATGCTAAACATAGACCATCATTTCATCTGTTGCAAAACACTTTCACAATTAGTCATCACAAAGCCAGAGTAAGTGAGACGGTCAGGAGTCTGATGTTTCTGTGTCATTAAAGACAGAGCATTTCACATCCTGTTTGCTGATTAGAGAAATTCCCGCTACACTTGATTGCCCAGGGCTGTTCAGAAATAGGGCAGAAAGGGACAGTATCATGTTTCAAAATATAAGATCAGATCTGGATGAAAAGGCAGCGGCTGATCCTGATGTTTCATGTCGATAAGTTTGGACTTAACAGATTGGCAGTGGATGGAACATGTCATGTTGATGTGTGGGCATATTTGACAAGTGCAGTCATGCTGCTGAAGCTTTAGACAGGGTGTAACGGATAGCGCCTGCAGTGGATGCAAAAGGGTTTGTTTGTTGCATAAGTAGGTTTGTGAGGAGGGTAAGCACATATCACCTAAACTCTGAACCTAGTAAATCGTGATACAGAGCAGGACTGTAGATTTACCTTATAAATTTCATAAATGCCTTTTCCAAGTTCTGCCTATTCTGAACTTCTCAAGTATGATATTAACTATGATCTAAACCAAATCCACCATGTAAAAGGTAGACTTAACAATTGTGTCACCACTTTTCAGCTACTTCTGAGGTTTTGAGTTGAACCTTTTAGCTATCAGCTATTTGATTGAAAACCAAGGACACTGCATGCTCACAGAATTGGAAAGCAGCTTGTTTAACACAGGGTGGCCATATTACAAGGCCTCAGTCATTTGGCGACCTCTGTTTGCAATGGAAAAATGTGAATTTCCTAACCAGTAGGTGAGTGGTTGCTCAAGATTGCTGGCATGAAACTGGTCACAAAGAGGTACACAGGGCTTTCCCCAGTTGTAGCTGATTTGGTCAGTAATTGTAAACCTTATTAAATGCTAAATTATCTAAACCATATCAGAGTTGCAGTCACTGTGGGCATAGAAAAGATGGGCATAGAAAAGATGAATGCAACCTGAAACCAGGATCCAATTTTCCTAATGGGCAGCAGGGGGCAACTCCTGGCTGGAAAAAGAAGTCATGTTGCATAAAGGTCTATGAGAAAACAACCCTACTTCTCACATTATTTATGGCCTCAGCAAAGACTTTCCTTATTAGCTAATAGGTAGTGATAAAGCCTAATCTTTAATAATAGAATTAATATAATTAATACAGTTAATTAGTAGGTTCTTGCAATTGCCTCTAGATTGTATGTAAGAAACTAACTTGTCTGCAAATACACTTATCATAGTTTTGCCAATGCTTGGCAAGTAAATGGTGAGCATTTAAAGACAAGTTGGTGTCATTCATGCAAACTATGGGTAACCTTGAAAATCAGTTTGCAATTAAAGCAATCACAAGGTTTTTGCTGCAACACCCTCTTTGGGACCGATTTCAGCTATCAAAAGCTACCTCCAGTAACTAGTCACCAACCGGTTGAAGAACACACATTTTTCTTAAGTGATTATATTTTGCTGGGGGGTTGCCAACTGGTGTTTAGGCCTGTGAGACAGATGGCTAAGAGGGTTTTTTTTTTTTTTTAAAATAAATGAGACTGTAGATCTAGATCTAAATGAGATTTAGATCTATCACTGCAGACTAATAACTAATAAGGAAAGTGCGTCATAGCCACATTTAATGCTAACCATTTTTTTTTTACATGAAATGCAATCCACATAATTACCTGTATTCTTTAGTTTAATTTCAACCTTTGCCTTAACTACATAACATTATAGCAAGTTTAGTTGCACTTACATTGTCTCTGACCCCGAGGCATCCAACAGCTGACCTTTGACCACATGCTCACCAATGAGGAAGTGGTATACTTACTCTGTACACCACCGCAGTGAGTGTAAAACCGTAGTTCTTTGTAAAGGAGTAGTATGCGTGAAGTGAAGTGTTTATCTTCTGCTGTGGCCTCAGTCAGGCCAGGTCGGACTGGTTCCCAGCGCTGTTTGGAGAGGCCTAGAAAAACAAAGAGCTGTAGATTGGGGTTTGGGGTTGGGGTAGAGGGTGGGATGCCTAGAGCAAGCGGTAAGACACGGCTAACAGGAACACTGTGATCCCAGTGTCCTGTCAGCTTTTGGCTGAAAGTACGGCAACAGAGACCGAATGAAGCGTTACACAAATAAGGGGGAAGGGATAGTGTGTGACTGGACTGTGCAGCTCCTAACTTGGACTTTGATCTCACTGTAAAAGGTGAAAGCCCTCGTAACAGCGGAAATACGACCCACCTGATATGAGGTTTTCCTTGTTGACTTTTTCACTGTCCTTTTGTCCTCCACTCCGCCCCTTTCCCCTCCCTGAAGGACTGTCCAGGTGTATGGATCACTGCAGGGCAGCGGAAGCATGAACAGACAGCTGGAGAGGAGAGAACAGTTAAAGAGATTGTCTCTTGACAGCAGCATACTGGTAAGTCATTCCTAAACACCGTCAGTGTGTTATTTTGTTAGACTATTAACTCGGTCAGGAAGTGGACAGTATTTATTGGCTATTGCCTAAGATTATAGTGGTAATTCACATGAAATAAATATTTTTTGCTGATATTTCAATTTTCAAAGCAGTGGCTGCTTTTTCCTTTAATCGCACTGTTAAACCTTTGTGAGTGAGTTTTGTGTGGGTATTGCTTTTGGGACCATGCTACCATTGCTTGTGGTTTGTTTGGACTGCATTTCCCACGAAGCAGTTGGCGGTGCTCATGGTAAATACCTGCTCTGTTTTTGTTTATTCAATCTGGTGGGAATGAAAAATGTTTCATTTCCTGTCTTCAAATCTTTCCCATTCATGACCCTCTTGTATTCACTGTTGAGCACAAAAATGTGATGTTAAGCCTTTTACAGACTGAGATTAATTAGCTTGCAAGAATGTCAAAGCTACACTGAGATTTAATTTTTTCCCCCAAGTGCATAAACACACCCACGTGTCAAACAGAAGTGAGAAAGGACAGTCTGCCATGACTGTTTGTGAAACACTCTTTGCCCACCGGTGACTGACAGGCTTATCTTTATGCCGGGCCGCTCTTGCAAATCACAGGAGTGGAAACTTGTTTTGTCTCAGGGTTAACTGAAGGTGAATCTGCTCGAAAGAGCCTCTTTGGAATGTCAAGTGCCTGCTGTGTTGTGTCTGCATGGGAGAAGAGAAGCTTACCCCCCCTTCCCTTCGGTGCATACAGTACGGTCACTGCGCAGGAAATAATAAATCAAAGAGTCTTAAAATAGCATGAAGATATAGGAAGTGATGAAGTCATCAAGAACACGTTTGTTGCAAATGAAATGGCAAATGTTTAAAGCTGCAGTTTGTCCATGTGACTAACCAATTAAACAAAAAACAAACCCCGAAACGCTGTAAAGCCGTTAAATAACGTATGCATGCTTATGCTGCAGGTCAGGGGTTTAATTTGTAGTTTGTTGCCTGCGTTACAGACCATCAGTCTCTAAAGAAGTCGAAACATGTTTACACACTCTATTGACTTGACCTGACTTTATAGCTTTCTGCTGACCTTTCTTTACCTACTCCTGACCTGCAAGAGAGCCTCAGTCCTTAGAGTCCGTACAGGAGAAACCAGTGAACATGCTATTGATTTCTGTAATTTTACAGTCTTTTCTTTGGACGACAAGAAATGGTGAAAGTGTAAACAGAAATAAGTAGAATTTAAGTAAATATAAATACACCCTGGAAGAAAGAAAAGTTTATTTATACGTCTTTATGTATGCGTCTGTTACTTTGGGGACAAACTTAAATTAAACCAAACTGTTCTCACCTGTTAAGGAGTTGAAGTGTGAAATACATCCTAGACCCCTGAAGGTTCTTATCTATATCACATATTGTGATGTGTGCCACCTGCCACTCTTAAATTACAAATTTTGGTGTTTAGGCACCTACAAAACCTTATAAAAGCGTTGCATCACTTCATGATAGTAATATCTAATTTATATCTAATTTATATATGCAAAACTTGACTTATGTATGATATTTTGTAACATTGTCATGTTACCTAGCAACCACCTGCCAATGGGCTAAAATGACCCTTTATTAGTGTTTGTGCAACTATAAAACCTTATAAAAGTGTTGTGTTTAACTTCACAATAATAAAATCGAATTCATATGCTCAAAACTTGGCTTATGTATGATATATTTTAATGTCAACATGTTGCCTAGCAACCACCTAGCAACGGACTAAAATGACCCTTTTAGTGTTTATGCACTTATGCTCACTGTTAGTAGCATCTAAATATAGAAAAATGGAAATTAATACTTAAGACAATAATAAAAAAGAAAAGAAAAATATTTAGAAATGTAAAAAATAGAGGAGAATTTAAAAAGAAATTGAATGGAATAAGTGATAAATAAAAAATTGATAGAAATAATTAGAGAAATGTACATAGATTGATAAAGAAATGAATAAAATTGAGAATTAAACAAACAAAATATTGTAAGAATATAGAAATAAATGGGAAATGCATAAGTAACTAAAAATAAATAAATAAATGAATAAACTTTGAAAGAAACAATATAGCCTGGAATAAATGTAGAAGTATAGAAAAAAAAACCTTAATAAAAGTTACAGAAATGAAATTATGAGATGAATAATTCCTTTTTTCAAAAAATTATATTTATGCCAAACTAAACTAAATGGCCCTCCATACTTTTTATCTGTCCATGAATACATCTAACACGACGTTACATAACAGTTGGTGTTTTAACCCCAGCAGCACCTTTACAGTCACTTCACATCCAGATGTCCACAGTCACTGTCCTCACTGAATCGTTGTTGCTAATCAAGGAAATGCAGGAAAATCTGTGACTGAAAGAATGTGATATACAACAATGTAAATTAGACAATTAAGAAAAAGTAGCTCCTCAGAAAGCGGTCTTGATTTTCTCTGGCATTAACCTTTGAGTCTGTCAGTAATTTACTTCTTAAACTGAGAGTTGAGGATGTCGAAGATTCACTGTGGTGACACACTTAAATCCTCTTAGGAAGGCGAGACACTTCCTGGTTTATCATTTATTCACCGCGGTTTAGCTTTGTGAATATGTAACTTCCTTTGACACAGCACACGATGACTGGATGATGTCTGTTTTTCGCTGAACGTGTGATCCTTAGAGAACTTCCAGACGTGCCGATATGGGCTGATGTGAGACACACTGTGGCTTTAATTGCTTAAATTGGACACACAGCGGCCTGATTTACTGTGAGCCTGAATCTGGGTCATGTTTGTGATATGGCTTTATGATTCAACATGCTCACATTTGCCCACTCAACTATCCATGCATGCATTTTTTTCTCTCCCTTTTCCCACTTTCTCCTTTTTTTTTTATTAAATATATCGGCTTCTTTCTGCCTTTGGTATGTTGTTAATTTCACTCTCACTTTGTGTCTTTGTTTTCTCCTATTGGTTTCCTTCTTTCCAACTCAACTATTTTCTTCTCTCTCTAATGATTTATTCCTACTCAGGGCAGCAGGAGCAGAAGGAGCACTGGGTTGCTTTAGTAGTGGGACATGTAGACGCCTGGAGCATTTTTGGTAAATGTCCAGTGTAGATCTGGTGGCAATTTGCAGCAGATTTGATTCCATGCCATGAAAAGTGGAGCAAATCTTGAAGTTGAAGAAGAGGGTTATTATGTCGCTCAATACTCAAATATGCACATATTGCACGTTGCTATTGACCGTGCCGTCATGCCTTTAGTTAAATGAGGCTTTGTTCGACCGAAAGTCAGTTCGAGGCCGACCTGCGTCTTTATCCTTCCAGTGCTTGATGCGGGACATGTTGTCCATGGCCCTTGTGGCCCAGCTGGCCCTGGCACAGATAAACCCACTAAGTCCTGTAAACACTCCTTTTCCTGGGAGGATATGAGGCTCCGATACATTTATTTTTTCAGGCATCTGAGAAAACACAAGAGGCGGTTTCTGACATTCCGTCAGACGACAGGCATGAGCGTTCATGCCCTCGTTTTCCTTCTGTGTCACTTGAAAAATCAGGCTCTGCTGGTTGTGTGACTGCAGATTAATCCCAGAGAGATGACCAGTAGTTGTCCCCTTTATGTAAGATTACACCCATGTTTCATGCAGAAAGTAGCTTGAGTTTCATGGCCTGCTGTGATGATGAAATGTATTTTCCACTTGAGGGACGCCCCCGAAGGCTTTTTCAGTTCACACTAGCAACACAAAAATGAAGACAAAATGCCATATGTCAGCTGAGGAACAGGTAAAATATTTATGTCTGCTCCTCTTGGATGGATTACATGGCCTAGCTTCTGTCAATGTGGGTAATTTGGCAATCAGAGGGCTTGAATGTCAGTTACACATGCGCCGTGTTTCCTCATTGTACTCATGTTCCTGAGTTTGTTTGCTGAAAGCTGTCCAGAGCTCGAGCTTTTCCGTCTTTCTGATTATGTTTGTGTTTGATGTATTGTAAATGCATGTGCAGGGAGTGGAGTCTTAGTCATTGTTATCAGCATTTTATTCATGTAACAGTCTGGGTTGGACTATATAATCTGCATCAGGTTATGTAGCTCAGTGATGGCCCAGAGTTGCAGCAGCAGCTCTCGCGAGTAACTGGGGCAACATTTGAATTACATAACAGCTGTGTTGCTGGGTTGATTCTGTGCTTCTATTTATTTTTATCATTTGATGCCCGCCTGCGGAGGAGACTCTCTTCGTCATGCTGGGACGTGCACGGTGAGCCCGACGGCCGTGGACGGTCCGTGAGCTGCTGCTGCTATCTGCAGCCAGCCAGCTTTAAGTAGGTCATCACAGAACCTCAGTCAGAGGTCTATCCAACACAGTGGAGTCTAACACACTGGTGTGGTTCATTATCATGTCTGAGGATTGAGGTGCTGAAAATAAGATTGTGTTTGATGATGTTTCAGGACTCATACCTGTGTATCCTTTGGGGTGCAAGGTTTCATTTTAGGGTGCTGAACAGCGACCAGATGTGACCATCATTAGTGGAAAGGTGAACTGAGGAATTAGTGTTAAGTCACTGCAAACACACTCACAAAAGCTCGAGCAAAGACAACTAACTGCACATCAGTTATGTTATTTGTCAGATAACTGCATTAAACTTACTCTAAAAGAAACCAACACGACAAACAAGGTTGAAAAGTCCTGTTCAGTTAATTCAATTAGCTGAGGGGATGTGTAGCAGACAGCTAGCAGCTTACACATCCATCACTCAAAATGCCCATACCTCCATTAATGTATAACCATAATAACACTTAAACGGTTGAGTCATAAGCAAACTCACACCTTGTGCAGCTGCATGAATGTACAAATGACCTATGGAGAACAAAACTGTTTGTACCAGGCTGTAAACATAATTATTTCTGCTGTAAAGCTGAGCATTTTAATGTGGTAATCTGTGAGGACTGACTTGCTTTTGAAACGAGGCTAAAGGGCCCCCCTCCGCTTTTTTTTTTTTGCATCTTTTGGCACATATGCATTGGTTTTATTTTTCCATTCTTCACCCAGGAGTTGCTGCTTGTTGTACACCATTAATGTTGCATTTTATCTCAATTAAAAACACACAAATGAAAAACTTTTACAGTTCAGGTGAGTTTAGGATATATTTAGTAAGTGTGCAGCACAGATATGTTCCTTCAATTAAAGTCTGTGAATCTGGCTTTAAACGGGATTCATTCAAAAGGAAGCTCCAAATGTGCTGGAGGTTATCAGCCGATGCAAATCTATTCCTGATCTGGTTCCAGTCATTCTTTGGTGAAAGTGCCCCACCTGAATTGCTGTCATCACAGCGGTGATTGCTTCTGCTCAGCAGTGTACACAAACTTCATCTAAAGTGGGAATGTAGAGAACACTCAATGTACACTCAATGTCATTTACCCTTACCTGAATACTGTATATTGTATATTGCATAGCTTTCTTGTTAAATTGTATTGTATTTATTTAAATTTTTACTTTTTAATTATTTTATTTGCATTTTTTAATCACTCTCTTATATTTAAATGTTCATTTGCTATTTCATCTAGGGTTTGAGAGTAACGAAATTTCTATTCTCTGTATGTCCTGTACATGTGGCAGAATTGACAAATAAAGTTGACTTTGACTTTGACTTTGAAAATACTTGGCAGATTGCTTGGAGCTTTGCCCGCTCTCACACCTACAGTATGTGCACCTGGTCTCACTGTTGAATTGTTTTTTGGAAACAACACAGACCTTGTATATTCAGCCTGAGATGAAAGGCCAAATTGAATCAACAGCACATGTATGTAATCACTACCTCATAGCATTGAGCCCTAGTTTTAACTGGTTAACCTCTTGACATTCATGGGAAACCATCTGGTTTGGACTTGAGGGAGTAGGGGATTGCATATAAAAGATGGATATAGAAATTAAGAATTGAAGTGTTTTAAACCTGTAGTATTTCTAATTTTCATCAGGGGAAGAATGATGGTATAGGAATCTAAGACAAAATCACTACTTTTCACTTCCTTTCCATATGTTCCTTGTGAGTTTGTGGTCTCAATCGCTCATTTCAAGTCCTATTTCATAAAACATGTTGTTAGATACAGTCAGTGAAGTCAGGGCTCTTTAACGTGCATAATAATGAGCTGCTAACTGAGGCTAACAGCAGCTAACAGAGGCTAACACAGACAAAAGCAGCAGCACATACCAACAGAAAAGTTAATTATATCTTCAGCAACTCACCTTCGTTTCACTGTCAACGGTGAAAAGTGAGCTTCACTGACTCATCTACTCATATCAGACTCCTTTCACAAGTTTTACAGCCTCCTCCAAAGTAAATAGATGTGAACACCCGGCTGAGGTAAAGAGCGAATTGACACCTTAAACTCACTACAGATGAATAGTGGTTGTATGGTAGGAGTCTGCACTTGAATTGGGTTGGGTAAGAAAGTTGACTGCAATCTCCAAGTCACATCTACTGGTGAGATTTTACACAATGTACCTTTAATTTTGTAAGCCATGGTCCTATTTAGCGTGAAATAGAAGATAAATCTGGGTATGCTTTTGTTTGTGCAATATCCCCAGGTTCTCCGTCAGGTACATCCTGAGCTCGTCACATCAACATGATAGTGAGGGCCAAATGCTCAGCTTTTGCAAGACATGCGTTGACAAGTAGCATCTAGTTTCTGAAAATGTGCTTATTTTTCCATTTATTATAATTTATTTACAACCCAACCCTATCTATAGGAGGTCGCTACCAAACTGGTGCTTATTAAAGAAGAGATTTACAGGAACATCACAATGGACCTGACCCCTGACATGCTCAACACTGCCAAAAATGCACTTCAGTATCATTGTCTTCTTTGCTTTGTTTTAGTGCATGTCTGCAGAAATTGCTTAAAGCCAATTCTCTTCCTCACTTGTACCCAAACAAAAGACCCTCATGTGCTTCTGTCTAAAATGTAGTGTCTAATGCATTTCCTAAAACAGTGAAGTAATAGCCAAGGATGTCTAAACTGGTGAGAGCATGTCCCTGTTTTCTCTTCCACACTCTTTTCCCTGCCAGCATTTATGATGTGCGCAGCAGTGCAATCATGCTCGGAGATAATTGATAACAAAAGGCCAAATTGAAAACACTCCGCAGGGGAGGGTTAATAATCAAGTGCTCCACATTACTGATTAAACGCTTGCTACATAGTTGTGAGTTGTATTGAGTAAACAGCATGTGGTAGTGCTTTCCTGTTTATCTCCAAAGTATTTGGATTTTAGCTAAATCCCCCTGGCTTTTGTCAAGCCGCCTCCTCGTATAAAGTGTTTTACGTGCTGATTTGCTGCCATGTTGTTGTATTGGCCTGTTTCGTTGGCTCATTCCCCAACGGCGAAAATAAGACAATAAAACTGTCCCAAAACAAACTCCAAAACAGACAAATTAGTTTGGTTTATGCTAAATTTAAGTGCAAATGAATTAGATGGCATGCCAGCGTGGAGTCCGCTAGGCAAGACTGGATTTCCTCTCCTTCTTCCCCCCTCATCCTATTATAGCTGGTTGTTACAATGCAGAATGGAGACATAAAACTAAGCAGGGGAGCAGGCTTTTTAGCTGGATGGGAAGAAATGCTCAGTCTAATCTGATTGGCTCCCATATCGTCAGGCGGACAAATGGAGAGGTTTGATATTATTACTGAGCAGCTCAAACTAATTGAGTGTAATTATACAGTAGAAATCCACCGACAATGCCGTCCCCAGCGTGGGCCTCGTTCTCACGCCATGTGTATTACAGGGTGCCAGGCTCATGGGACGAGTGCTCACTTAGTCTGTCAGCTTGATTCTTGAGTAACTGGTGTAAAGTGTGGTTCTGAAGCCCAGGCTGATTGGACATTTTGGGTGGGAGCCAGTTACATAAAAAAGATTTCTTCTCGGACTGGAAAGCTCCTTTCTCTCAGAGTCTCACACACTTTACCTTGAGTGCTTAAATGAAGTTTCTCGGCAGGGGTGTACCAGCCTCCGGCCGGGTCTCTGACAGCTTCCTCAGCTGCCAGGTGACATACCGTGCATACCTGGGCTCACCGCGTGGGTAGCCACGGGGCCGCAGGGTGTGGGAAGCCAGCAAACTCCGAGACACTCGTCAAGTTTGAGAGACTGAAGTAGCGGCGTTTTTCTGCTCTTGTCTCATGGGAACGTCTCTGCTCTCATGTGCCTGATGATGAGCGATTACAACCTTGCCATTTCCCTAGACTCCAGTCTGAAATCCAGAGGTTTCCCCCATATTCCACCACACGCTGTGGATAAGACTAAACAGCCTCCATCTGCCTGTAAAATTGGTTTAATAATTATTATCGTCTGGTTTTCCAACCTCCAAGTTACAAGAATATTAATGTTAATAGATAGCTTATGTTTTTATTAAAGCAATTATTTAATATTTTGTGGATAGTCATTATAACATCAGGGTCTCTTTTTTCATCATATACAAAAAAACCCCATATACCGTTTCAAATCTGACAGATAATTCACAAAGACACGTTATACATTTTGATAACCCAAAAAAGAATGTCTAAGTGTGGTTGTAGATAAATAAGTATAAAAGTGAGTCTGGTATCCTCATCTGGCGTCCTAAATCAACAGTTTCAGTTTCATGACTGCAAATGGTTTGAATATGGATAGTAGGCTGGATACTCTTGAGTAACCTAGTGCAAGGCATACACTTAGGGGCCTGCACTTAGGAATAGGCGAACAGTGATGTAGCCGGGCTGTTAAATGACTTTGTGGCACTGGCAGATTTAAAAAAAAAACATGGTTGGAGACTGTTGGATCGTGTGCATTGAACTCGAAATCTTGTTCATATTTGAAATGGCTGCTTCCAAGCAACCCTGATGTATGAACATGGTGATAAAACAGAACGAGACAGTCTTTCTGCTGTCGGTTTGTGATTTAATGGGGTCAAGTCGGAAATTACTTGACAATCTGTTTGTAATAATATGGCAAAGGTTGCAAATCTGTTGCTGTCTACAGACAGAGAAATTCGTATTAAACAGAAACTTACATTAACTACTTACAATCACAGTCCAGCCAAAACCTCATAGATTTGAAACAGAAATGCAGAAATTCCTCAATAAATAGTAATCTAGTTGGAATTTTATACATGGCTCAGCAATCTTGCTTTTATTTTGGAAAACAATCAGAATACAACTACTTGGCAACAATCTTAATCGAGTAACCAATTGCAAAGAGGCATGTTGCAGACAGGGCATGCTCATGCGCGCAGCTTGACTTAGATCACGGGTCTCCAACTCTAGTCCTCGAGAGCTAGTTTATCAAATAATGTCAGAAAATGAGTTCATTGCTCTTAGCAGAGGTTCAAGTACAGTTTAGAGATTTATTTCAGGTGAGCAACAAAAGATAACCTAGTTTTGCTTTGGGTGATAATGAACCAGGCTTTCTAAATGACCTGCTTATTCTCAGCTTGGCATGAAAACCTCTCAAGTGCCCCCTTACTGAAATCTCTGAGCCGTGTCACAAGTTGCGTGCAGTTTGCCTGCTGAACCTAGGTCCACATTGTAAACAGCGCTATCTTCAAGGTTTATAGCTCATCGCACAATCAAAGGCGCTTTAATAATCAGTCGGAAAATAAAAGAGGAAGCTTTTGGGTTCATTCCAGTTTGATTAAAGAGTGTTTTTACTTTGTAGTGACAGTGAGTTTTCTGCTCTGTGTGCATCCCCTCTTGCCCAGGGCCCACTGCCAGCCCTTGTAATTGGACCACCATTATCCATCGTCCAATGAGACCATCCTTTGTGTCCTTTGAGTTGAGGGGCCAATTATGAGCTCTCCTCTTCCAATCATGAGTGAGATCAAAGTTGATAGCGGGGCCGCGTGCTGTCAGAGTCACATGCGTTGTTCCCCAAACATTAGCGCTTTGCACCAATCTCTATTCAGCCTGTGGTTTCCCCTCTTTGGAGCCCAGTGCCAGAAAAACAGAGGTCTTTTGAGAGGCCTGAAGTCTGCATAGACAAAGAAAGGACAGTCTCCTCTCTATCAGCCAGCGTTATCTGCCCACACAATCAAACACGTTAAACCACTCGTTGTGTCCACAAATTTACTCTGGACTCAAGTGGAAGTTTATCAAGATAAGCAAGTCACACATTTTAGGAGTAAATTATTAGTTATTCAAGGAGATTGATGGCGAAAACATTATTTGTTTCAGTCTCACTGCACATAAGGCTTTGATTGTGCCACTGTTATGCCTTATACCACACTTAAAAGTGTGACCAGATCAGATGTTCACAGCTTTCCTGAAGGAGTTATGCTTTTCCTGGTCATGCAACATTTAGTCTTTTTTAAAAAAATCATATCTATATTTTTTTAAGTCTCACAAACTGTGCTTGTATAACCAAAGCTTGAAGCTTGAATCATATATCCCCATTTATTCATGAAACAAGAATCCAGTAAAATAACATATGTATTCAAAATATATAAGCTTTGCAACCTCTTTGTTAGGTATACCTGTTAATGCAGAAATCGAATCAATGGCAGCAACTCCATTCATTTAGGCATGCCGGCATGGTCAAGGTGGCTTAGAGATTTTCAAACCAATCATCAGAATGAGTGAGCCAGTGGAGAAGAAAGGTGATTTAAGTCGCTTTAAACGTGGGATTGTTGTTGGTGTCAGATGGGCTGTTCTGTGTACTTCAGAAACTGCAGGGATTTTCCCACACACCAATTTCTAGGGTTTACAGAGATTGGTCCAAAAAAAGGAGAAAATATCCATTTAGTTTTCTGGGAGAAAATCTGCTGTCGATGCCAGAGGTCACACGACAATGGCCATACTGTTTTGGGAAGGCAGCAGTCACATAAATAATCACTTGTTATGACTAAGCTATGCAGAAGAGCACCTTGACAGCAACAGAAGACCACACCAGGTGCTTTAAAACTGAGGCTACAATTTGCACAGGCTCACCAAAATAGGACAAGATAGGTAAAACCTCACCTGGTCTTGATTTCTGTAGCAACATTAAGATAATAGTATCAGACTGGTGTGGGGGATATTTTCTTGGTACACTTTGGGCCCCTTAGTACCAACTGAGCATTGTTTAAACACTACAGGCTCCCTCAGTATTGTTGTCCACTGTGCAGCCACTTTGTACTCATCTTCTGACGGCGTCTTCCAACAGCAACTTGAGTCATGAACATGACAATGAGTCCACTCAAATGGCCTCCACAGTCACCAGATCTCAGTCCAATAGATTCTCGCAGCAACTATGTGATGCTGTCATGTCAACATGGACTAAAATCTCAGAGGAATGTTTCCAGCACCTTGTTAAATCTTTGCCATTAGGAACTAAAGCAGTTCTGAAGACAAAATGGGAATCCAACAAGGTACTAGAAATGATGATGAGCTGTTTTCTTCCAACAATAACTTCTAAGGCCAGCTATCCAAAAGTCCTATCCTAGCAGAAGATGAATTTGATCCCACTGTGCCACTCTGCTGGAAATCTCCCCAGAGGGGACCCTAACTCACAATCCATGGCTTAGGAGACCAGTGCCTTATCCATTAGGCCAATTCTGTTTGTGGAAGGGGAGATTCTGGTCATGGATGTGCAAATTTGTAGCAGTTGATGTGCTGTCATGCCAACATGGACCAAAGTCTGTTTCTAGCACCTTTTTGAATCTATTCCATGAAGAATTAAGAGAGTCCAGTGGAATTTTATACAAAGCTGGTGTAGGTTTTAAGCTAATTTACTTTTTTCTATTGAAATAGGGAGTCAGTAATACAAGTAGATGACTTGAAAGGCAGCATTTGTGTTGACATTTTCATCTCAATGGGTTTTATCCAGTTTAGTCAAGGATTGAAAAAAAAAAAAACAGTTAACAGATCCTTGCCATCTAATAAGCAGAGCCATTATTTCCATTGCTTATTCAAGGAGGGAAACTACATCACTAAGCAACCAGGAACTAGTAACTTAAAGTGTGGTCCATATAAATTTGGTCTTTTGAAAAAATTATAATTTTACTGTGGAGAAATGTTATTAAATGCAGTGAACTTGCGGCAGCTTTGATTTCAGCGTGCCTCACCATATTCATCCTCTATGAACGTCTGACTTTTACAAGCCCACAAAATGAAAATGGATTTATATTTCAAAAAACTGAAGTCATGTTTGAAATCATCAAAGGAAAGCTGGCTCCTGTTGGGTCCAGTCATTTTAAATTTTGAATAGCAAGAACTGTTACGGACCTATAAGCCTTTTCTCTGATATGTTTTTTTGTATATAGCTTAAAGAGCGTCTACTGCATGGCTCCCAACATGCATACTCTTTTCTCAGAAGCAGACAAACTTGAAACATGAGCCAGGCAGAAGGGCTTAACCCACGGTGTTAACCTCGTCCACCTGGCATGGAAGATCCATCTCCAGGGATGTTTGTTTATCGTATGCAGATGAGGCACCATATTTGGATCAAACTGGTGCTGCAGGTTTGGGTTTGAAACTGACAGAGGGCGGCTAACAGGATTGGACGTGCAGATTAAGAGCCCAGTGAGAGGAGGCTGAGGAGGGGCTGCATCTGTCAGCAGAGAGGAAACCCACCTCCTCACCTTGCAGCTGGGGTGGGGGTTGGGGGGACAAGCTCCTTGTATAGCCTCCTGGCAGACTGGGTGTGGGTGTGGGAGGCAGAAGGTGGTGCGGCAGCGCGTCCTGGCTATTCTTCCGCACAGAGGCCGCCCTGTGATCACATCCTCCTCATCGGACGCTGAGCCAAACCCTCAGCTGGGCTCTGAGAGGGCTCTTTCATGCATGGTTTCCCAAGACCAGGGCTTTAAATGTGGGGAGCTGGCTTGTTGTAGTCTGTTCAGAGACAGAGGTCCCATTTTAGCCACAGATTTATCTGATAGGAGATCATGGTTTGCATCCTGTTAGTGTTTTTTCACTTGTTTTTTGGCATTTTCTGACTCATGTTGTTTTAACTTGTAGATTTCTGCTTCAGTTTTCACTTTGCTGGTTGGATTAAGAGATAAGGATTGAAGCTCATGATGACACATGTTACGGTCGGCCTAAGATAGTGTGTCACTAACCAGTTCCAAAGGAAACCTTGTTTGTAGGTGTGACACGCCTTGAAAAAGTGCAAGAGAAAACAGCTGTCAACATATTTGTCCTTTGAGACCAGATTTCACAGGTGAGGTGTGTGTCTGACTCACTTTCGAGAACTTGAGACTTAAATGATAAGAATTCAAACACAAATAGCCCCGCCCAAAAGTGTACCCTGCTTTATCTTCTAATTTATTTCACAAGAGACCGCAGTTTCTTAAAATGAACAGTTAAGAGAGCTGCGGCCCACTTAAAAACCAGAAAATTCCACAGGGCCCACCCAATCTTAACCCTCCTGTTATGTTGGTTTCCAGGAACACCAATTATGTTCCTGGTTTAATTTGACCCAGGGCAAATTTACTCATCCAAAAGTGTCAGAAACACTGGCACTGATTATTTTACAATTTTCTTTTAGAATTTAGATTTTTTTCGTTTTCTGTAGCGATGCAGATGACATGTGACATCTCTTATGTTCTGGGTCAATCGGACCCGCAACATAACAGGAGGGTTAAATCTTCACTCACACGAGACAAAGTGGTGTACTTCCTTTCAATTTTGCTAAAAAACATAAACAACACTGACTTTTGGCTATAGATTGCTAATGCTACTCACTCGTATATAAGTTAAGGCCAATGTGTGACCACCGTGGTACTGGGACACAAACAAAAGCAGTAAATATAGGTAAAAACTAACCATCTCCTATGATTAATTCTCTTTGTATATTCATAAATAGATTGGTATAAATATATAACTGTGCATACCTATATTTTAAGGCAGTGAACCAACAATCAGACCACCCCTTATGAGTAAGCGCTTGGCGACAGTGGGAAGGAAAAACTCCCTTTTAACAGGAACAGAAAGACACCTCTGCCAGAACCAGGCTTAAGATGGGATGGCCATCTGCTGCAGCCTATTTGGGGTGAGAAGTAAGCAAAGAGAGCCTGAAGTTTTTAATTACTAATAATGAAATGCAATCCTCGGGCTAAGCTATCTTTGCCTGCACTGACTACAGGGATCTGGCTAGCTACAGGATTTTTAAAGCTGTGGAGCTGGGTCTGAACCTGGTCTCCAAAGCTATGAACAGGCTACATTTTTTACACATGTCATTGTTACTAAAGGAGCCTGAGGAATAACTAAACACTTGACACTTAGGAAGATATGCTAGTAGTGATTTGGCCAAGAGGTAAGGTAGCTATGCTCAGCTAGCATATCCCTAATGACACACGTGAGTGAATAGTATAAATATAAGTTGAAGTTGAGTCAGCAGATAATGTGCTTCTAATGTGCTACAAAACGGATCTATTAAACTATGAGATTAACCTGCAGAAAAACACCACTGTGTATAGCATAGGGAATAGATAGGATACCGCAGTGATCCAGTAGCAAGGTGCCACGAGAGGAAAGCAGGTCTTCACTCTCTATACCCAGATGCTATGTTCAGCTCATATAAAGTTTATCTTTCCTGGATGGATTATAGTGTTTATGTTTGATTGAATCTATCAGAAAATGCTGGCTCATGGTCATCTCACAGATGAAAAACATATTGATAAAATAGTATATGAATAGCTGGTGCATATTTAGTAGTAAAATTCATTAGTCGGAGACAAAGAGTTGTTGCTTGATCCTTCAATAGGGGCTGTAGCCAGCAGTTATTTTTACTGTTCATTAATCTTCCATTTATTGTCTTAAAAACATTGAAAACTAGTGAATTTCTGCTTCTGTTCTTAGTCTGCAGTTGCTCTTTGCATTGGTTGGTGGTCGTGAAGTGACACAATGACCTCTGAATCACTTACCCTCTGCCTTCCTGGGCGCTCTGTCGCACCTATACTGGTCTGGCTTGTCGGGTGAGTTCCTACAGAGCTTCCTCGCACCTGGAGAAAAGGGTTAAAGGTGAAAACTGTAAGTGTTGGGGGCTGGTTGATTTTTCTTCATTGGATTCATACATGATGCACATGCTCTGGAATTTGACTACCTTGTAATTTGCAAATAGTTTCCAACTTGATAAATGATGTAAATTATTTAGTAATTCCTACCTCACTGCTGTCTTATGGCCATTCCAAACACAATAATTGGCCTTAATTTATAATATTATATTTATGTTATTTCACCATTAATCTCATTGCAGCTTTGACAAATGGACTGTCTCATTTGCTAAAGATCTATTACTAAAACATTCAGTCATTCTCATCCAGATTCAATTTTCGGACCATTCCAGACCAAAACCATTATATGGGCATTAGTGTCATGATGCCTTTTCACTGACAAATGAAGCATCCCTAAATTGCCAAAGGATGCATTATGAAAATCTCTGTCTTTATTATAGAGACATGGATCCTCATTTAAGTGATAAAATGTTCATTATGTGTTCTGCATAGCTTTGTATTGTGTAATGGCTCACACTGGTTCAATGAACAGATGACTGGCAGCACTGGTGTCAGTCAAATAACTCATCTCTAAACCAACAGTAAAACCACAATAGAATTCAAAGTACTTTTCTATTTAATTAAAGTTCCATTACCAAATGAAAACTGCTTTGATGGTAAGCGGTTACTCATCTGCAGGAATGCTTTTGGGCAGGGCAATGATTTTGCACCTGCATCACCTCTGTTTGCGCCATAAAACCTGGCCAGTGTGAAGCTTCTGTCAGATGTCATAAATTCCTCTGCGAAGCTCGCCCAGGCGTCTGATGACTGATGAGTTTGTCATCTTCGTTTGAACAGGAGCACCACCTGCCACTCATCTCCCATCAATCACAGTGATAGCTTAAGGTCATGAGCTTTATTCTCTATTGGAAAAAAAAAGCATAGCTTATATAGGTCAGCAGGAGCAGGACTCATATTCATGGTTTGCTGCTATACCAGCTGTAAAACTGCACATGTATGCTTTTTTTTGGTGATTTATACATTTGCAAAATGTAACTATGTCATTTTAGGAGATGTCAGTGGAAAAACTCCTCTGAAATAGTCCCACTGGAGCTTCTAGATCATGTAATTTATACCAAGCAGCAACTGCCAGGGCTGAAAATTAAAGTCAGCTCGGAAGTGCCAAAGACTGCAGTTCCTCTGGCTCCAGAAGTCAGTCAGCCCCCATAGGCTCTAATGTTGAAAAGCCAAATGTTAAGGCAGAAATAAACAAGTTTTTAGCCTGGTACAAAAACATTTTGGTGTCTGTAGTTCATTTCCCCCTTTATGGCTGTTGTACAAGAGGTGAGTTTTTATATAAATCCTAGAGTCACTGAACACCAGATTTTTTTTAAATATATAGTCAAAATGATTGCTGCTTGTTAACAAAGCTTGGCAGCATTAACTTATAACTCAACACTGTACACGTTTGTACACAAGTGATAACTTCTGGCTCCAAACCCCACCCAAAAGATTGTGAACATCAAAAAGGCTAAATTGAGATCTGCCAGCCAGTGGGTGATGTCAAGGTAGCAACGTTTTTCTTTTACATATATGGTCTGTGTTATATACGTTATATAGTTTCACTGCTGGTTGAAATATTGAAGCCTGGCTGATCTTATGAGTTCAATCCTTGGTGCAAGATTTATAGTAAGTATGTGAACTGTCTACTTAAGAGTAGAATCTGATTGATATAGGACTTTTAAGACAGATACAGATTTTTGCTGATTTAAAGCCAATCTAGCAGATCAACAGATATTTTTTTCTTTCAGACAAACAAAACCAATCAAGAATTCCCCAAAAGTTGTTATGTGTAGTTATTTCTGAGTCCTTGCTAAGATAAAACGAGAGTATAGTTAAAAAATACCTTTTTGCTTTATTGTGACAACAAGCCAGGGATTACTCCGTTATGCTCTACGGAAATCTTCTTAGATTAGATTTTTGTTGTGTTCGTGGTGTTTTCAAGCATGTGTGAACATAAAAGTTGCAGAGTGCTCTCTTATGGGCAATGTAGCACCAACACGGTCTCTTCTTTGCTTTGCATAAATGCAGACACTGATATTGTCAAATTGCTAATATCCACTGATATATCGGTCGGCTCTACTTAATAATAATTTCCTGGTTTTCATACCCAGAAGTCCAAACTTTTACACCCCTCAATTTCTAACAACTTTTCCAAAAAGGACAAAGACTCAGTGGTCAACGTTTTTGTAGTTGACACCATTAAATGGTTAAAGTTTGAGAATCATCTACTGAAACTTCCTACAGACCAGATAGGAACTACATCAATCAGGCATGCAAAAATAAACTACTCTCGGTGTACACTTTAGGAAGAAATGTAGAAGTTCCCCCAAAACCACTTCCACATTTTTACACTCTGAATGAGAGAACTGCCATTATCTATTGTGTGGCCTACTTGACCAAACCACTGTGAGTAAATCCAAACCCCCATCTTGACATTTGAAGTTCATTCTCAGCATGTCACTCAGGAAACTGGTCAGCGGAGGTGGCAGAAGCTGACTCGGGATCTTGAAAACAACGGAAAGCGATCTAACCCAGAGGTCAGTTTAGAGGCTGTTGTGGAACCTTTTGATACGATCACGTGATCTTCCTTGGCAGCTTGAGCTGTAGATTGTCACGTACCTTGGAAACAAAGGTCTAGAATACTTTTCCAGGGTCCAAACTACATTTAAGTAACTGTTTTTTAAGCATGTGACCACAGTGAATGGGCTTTATCAGGGCAACTGTACTAAAAATGCAGATGTTCAAATGTTGCCTCTGACCAGTGTCCTTATCATCTAATATTGTGGCTAAATAACAAAGATTACTGTGTTTAAATCAATATGGAGACAGTAGCCAATATATTAGGATTTGCACTGTAGCCAACGGAAATCCAGGCCAAGACTTCCTGTTCCGGTTATTGTATTTGAATGCAGATAAATTACAAAAGGTAATAAAACAATGGCCAGCCAGTTTGAGATTGCATGTCAGCTTGTGTCTGCTTTCAGCTGCTCTCAAGGCTGTTGCTTTACCTGCATGCAAATAAATTCTCAGCGAATGTGTTGAGTCAATAGGCAGTGAATTGCAAATAGTCCCCAGAAAGCTTCAAAGTACCAAAACTTTTGCTCCTTGTTAATTAAGGTAGATAAAAACAAGTGGTTTATAAAGACAGGATCTGTCCTCTGACCTTCCGCTTACATGTCTTCCAAGTAAAATGTCTGCAGATCGGCACACAGTAGTTTCCTGCAAGAGTTCACAAGTCATAAGAGCTGTGATGCTGAGAAACAGTCGTTAGGCGAAAGTCAGAGAGGTGCTTCATTAGCTTCTTTACACTTACATGGCCTAAGATTGTTGCCAGCGGTGGTAACAGCAGTGGTAATACTGAAGTGGCAGAAGTGTGAGTTTCTGGTCTGAAGCTGGAGTCGCCAAAAACGGGCAAAACCGCCAACTCAGAGTCTGAATCAGACTCCTCTGCGTGACATGAGTTAATGTTTTATGTCTTCACACGCACTCACAAACACCAGCAATTCACTGCTTCAGCCACAAACATGTAAACATGAGTTCACACAAAGTCTCCTGGGTAACTATGCGCTGTAGGTCTTGCCCAGGTGATTTAATCCAGCCTGACTTTGCTGGTTAAATATTGACAAAATGCCGGTGTGGCCTCGCCGAGGAGAGAACTCAGAAGAGGCACTTTGCTGCCAGGGCTGCACGACTGCCTGCTGCATCATCATTCCAACACACACACATACACAAACGTGCGCGCGCACACACCGCTGAATGCAAACGCACACATACACCCAGTGGCAGGCAGCAGCTGAGACTCAGCTAGGGCAGAAGTGTGGAACCAAGCGGAAGAAGAGGAAGCGAGCAGACAAGAGACAGCGAGTGCAGGATGAGCCAGTTCGTGGACCACGGCGTTGTGTCGGTCAGCGGGAAGATCCGAAGCATCCCCCTGCTGGAGCTCCTCGCGGTGAGTGCCGGTCCATACGTTCCCCCCCTCCTTTCCAACCCTCCGCAAGCAAAGGAGGTATCTGGGGCAAGAGGAAGGCTGTCTGGAGCTGGATGTAGGTCTGACTGGGTGATAATCAGGCTAACATCCTGCCCTCCAAACCCAACTATGTTGCTTGTGCCCCAGACAGGAGGCAGGAATTGCCCTGGGTAAGAAGTGCAGGAGGGAGGAGTGAGAGATGTTGATGGAGGAAATGTTAAAGCCAAGCAGAGAGCAAAGGGAAGTAGTAGTTCAAATCTGGAGTGTGCGTTTTGTATTTGCATCTTTGGTCTTCGGCTAAAGTGGCTGTTTGTTGACTACTTTTAAATGTATGTGGCTCTCTAAGGATGCTCTCTGTTGGACTGTCGAGGATTAATCAAAAAGAGGAATCAGAGTGTTTTGAGTCTCTCTTTGCTTTTCACTGTGTGCATGTCCAAGCCTCGCAAAGTGCACGGGAATGCCGGAGTCCTCGGCAGCGCGTCATGCATCTCCAACACTTTACGTGTTTCATATGTAGGTCACTCGCTGGCAAGCTATGACTACTACTAATTAGATGCGAGAATTGAGATTGTTTTACATTTCTGATACCCCTCCAGAAGGTCTGAGTCAGGGGACCTGCTGCCATCTGTAGTTATTTACCCCATGTGGTTGAGATGGATCGCAACATGTGACAGTTTATTAGTAGGATGTGGTGATGGGTTTGCATTTTGGGGAGGAGAATCCAGCATTTGAACTTCTTCTGGCAACAGGAGATCTAAAAATACACCACCTTTTGTTGGAGGATGCCTTTCAGATATGACAACTCTTTGATGCTCGACTCTCTGTACTCTCGGATGGGTTTATACGTTTTGAAATGGAAGACATGCAGTGCTTATTGGATTGGCAGGAAAACAGGGAACACAGCAACAGATATTTTGTAAAAAACAGATTACTTTAGAGAGGATTTTTAATCTTTACCCGTCTATTTCTTTCATTCTCTCTGTCCTTCTGTAAATTCCTTTTCTGGGTTAGTAAGCCAGAGGTGTTTTGTGGAAATCCAGGGGTTCTTAGCCTCGGCCACTGCTCGGACACAATTATGCAGACAAATGTCTCCGCTGAGCTCCGAGACTCCATATATCCTTTATCTAATTACATTAACAGGAGCTGGATAGTGACTAATGGCTCGTGGAGGGGAAGGAGGGGGAAGCAACACACGACGAGGAGCTGGAGAGGGCCGCGATGCATGATTGCATTTTTCCATCCTATTTCACTCTCTCACTCTTCCTTGCCCAGATCTCTCCCTGTGCTCCTTTTAGAAATCCCCCCCTCAACAATCCCAAACCTCCACACATGTACATACAAACATACGCACACGCACACTCAGTCCCACGAGTCTTTTTCCAGCCTGAAAGACTTTTATTTTGCAGAATATGTCCTGCTTTTTCTTTTTCTTCTTGGCCGTTATGCAACGCGGCATCAATGTTTGCATTATAGCGCTCAGTATTTCACCACCGCAGTTTCAATACTGACGATGTACTTAAAGCCTAAATCAAAATAAAGCTGTGTCAGGGCCACGAGCGACTCTTCCCCGTTAACGTTGCTTTTACTGTCAATTGAATGAAAGCATTAGGCGCTCTGAGGCCGAGAGCAAATGCTGACTTTTTGCGCTCCGTTTGCTTGCGAAGCACCTTAAAAGACCAGGAGTGCTTTTTTTTCTCCCTTTTCTTTAATCTCCTCAGCTGGCAATGACTGTGCTGCCAAAATAAAAGCTCGCCCTGTGGCCATAATGAAAATAAAAATATAACAAAGGACAAAAAGATCCTTTCTGTACTCAATATCCATCTCATTTTGCATGTTTTCATCCATTACATAATCCCAGGCGGACCATAATAAGCGTACCGTATCAGTTCCCTTAATCGTTTCCATTTTTTTTTAGTATTATGCAAGATGGAAAGACTTGCTGGAAGCAGCTATTATGTTGAAAACTGTGACTTGCTAATGGTTTAAAACCAAGCGTGCTAATACAAGTAGTTTTTTGCATTTCATGGCTTATATATTGGAGGTCATTTATCTGAATTTCAGGAGCTGGAACACACCCCAAACACTCCCCTTCTGGTCATAAATGCCTACTTGCATCAGTTACACATTTACTCTTGTTTTCATACCCCAACCTCCCTCCCCCTTTTTCTCTGGTTGTCAGCTCCTCTCACAAGTATCACGATGAGGCCTTTCCCAAACCAAAGCTAGTGACCTAGCTTATTTCTAGGGGTGAGGGTGGGAACTGAAAAAATACTGATTGAGGCAGTTTTAAAGAAATTATTTCTGCAGAACATTACAGCCATACACTTTTATTAGTGTTCTTCTCTCTGTGTTATTGTAAGTTCTTTATAGTGTAACGTAATGCGACTCAAGGTGACTGTTGTTGTGATTTGGTGCTAAACAGCAGGTTATTAGCATTTAGCCAAAAAGCAACACGTCCCAATTGTTGCATCCTAAAAGCAGCTGTGTGATAGCACACCTGTGCCTCGGCAGTGAGCGAACTACTGACTGAATAAACGAGGGTGTGAGCCTGGACGCGACCTTTGTGTTTTGATGGAGCTGAGCTGCCACATCGCACTGCACCGAGAGACAGAGATGAGCTGCTCGCAGCTGCAAAAGATTAAAACTAATTATGGGTGGCGGCGAGACGGCTCGAGGAAGAGCTCAGAAAACAAAACAATATAAATGTATGAAATCTTTGGGAAAACATTTTGCTTTTCCCGTATGATGTTTAATTAGCAGCGGCATCCAGAGTCACAGTTTGATGGTGATGATGATTGATGGCAGGCATCGTTTCTCGTCACACAAAATCAGTAAAACCACCACTGTGACTTTTCAAATGCGCTGGTTACGGCATCCCGAAGAGCTGATGTGGTGTTTTTAAAAAATGTCATAAGAAGCGTAGTTGGTAAATGATTTTAAATCGCAGCGTCATCTACTGTCTTTTAATTATCTTTCCCCGTGGTCAGTGAATAAATCTGGTGTCATTAGTTTCCTGTTTTGTCCTTGGAGGTTTGCAGCAGGCTTACAGGAGCTCAGCAGTCTACTGGCTCACATTACTTTATGCTAATAACCCCCAGCTGCAACCTGCACCACCCTCCTGCCTCCCTGCCTTGCTTTTGCTGCCTCACACACACACACACACACACACACACACACACACACACACACACACACACACACACACACACGAGCCCCCGGGACAGTCACGGGAGGGCCATGAAAAGGAAGCCGAGATGATTAATTAACTCTGCCCTCGTTTTGATACCGCCTTATTGGCTTTCAACAGCCAAAACTCGGCTTCGGAGCTTTGCATACATTATGCTGTCGCCACAACAGCTACCACCCAAAACAGGCACACAAACACACTTCTGAAAATATCGAGGTCACGGTGTTCACTGGTGCTGCGGTGAATATGCAAAATTTCAATTTGTGGGCAGGTAGTGTTGTTCAGCAGAGAGATTTAGGTGAGTTGGTTATAGTGAACGTTGGGTTTTTCACTTACGAGAGAGAATCTGCTCCTACGGGAAGCCAGCTGTCAGACACTGACAGAGAATGGTTGTAATTATAACTGTTGAAGCTGCAGCGATGCGCAGTCGCACAAGCGGGATTTACTGTCTTTCACGTCTTGCTCAATATCCCAACAGTTACTCGTAAATCTGTGGCAGACTGTCGTTGTCTCTTATATGACCTTCACCAGAAAATCAGTCATGAATACAGTTGCCTTTGAAAGCGAGCACAACACTGTTTCAAGAAGCTGGGTAATGATTTACTTTCAGTTATACAGTTCAGAAAATTCATGCTTTTTTGCTCCAAAAAAAATAATCAGCAGAAAAATTGTGTTTTGCTCAGAAGTTGTGGTTGTTATTAAACGGTTGCACAAGTTTAGTGTAGAACTTAGTCCCCAAAGAGGATCCAGGACACACTATATGGACAAAAGTGCTGCTTCACCTGCACAGTACCCCTACAGAATCTGCTCAGCAATGGAAATCTGTGGGATGCTAATGTTGTTTAGCTAAAGACAGACTTAAATTACAATGAACTTATTAGAGAATCTGGATAGCTGAACCAAACTAGGCACTAAACAAGACTACTCAGGACTTGTCTGTCACTCAAAGAGGCCACACCCTAAACAATTTTAAGCTTTCGTACACTTTAAATTACTGAGTCATGTAAAACTTCCATGTTATGTACAGCTGTCACGAAGGTGGAAATTACTCATAAAGGCCAAAACCACTTTTAGCGTCAGGCTGTAAATGTGTTTATGTTGCGCTGTGAAGTTTGACATTATATCATGGAAGTATATTTGGATTGATTTTCATCACAGACACCCTCAAGTGGCCACTAGAAGGAACTGCAGTTTTTGACACCCCTGTGCTGGCTTCATTTTTCAACCCTGAAAGTTGCCGCTCGTCTTCAACAAGCGTCTCAAGCCCAAGTTCCTGGTTACCACTATTATTCGTTGTCTTTGCACTGTTTTTATGCATTTACTAACACAACCCCGTGAGGTCACCACCACACAGCTGCTGCTTTAACTGCATTTAACAACTGACCACTGCTGTCAGGTTTTTGGTGATATTACACACATTCTTACTGGTTATGTGTGCAGCATGTGAGCATTCATGTGCACTCAGATTATCATTGCTTGCTCATGTGCAAGCAAATACACTAAAAAAGAGGTTCGTGTGTGCCGCCACATGGTCATCTCGTGTGTGTAGCTGTGTTTGTGCGTCAGCATCGGTGTGTGCGTCTTTTGTGTGCCCGCTCTGAGCTCCAGGTGCTCCAGTTGGTTGTGTCCCCGCACAGTGGCCCGGCCCTGACCGACCGTCCTCTGGTCCCCTGTGCTTTTCTTTTGATGACAGCCTCTTACAGACGGCTCTACAGCATTAAAGGGCCTGTCAGGCCCCAGCAGCAGAGCTAGACAATACAATAGTGCTGCTGTATTTTTCCTATACACTGGGGAGAAAGCCTGCTGCACAGTTGTCTTTCATTTTTCTCCTTTATTTGTTTTGAGGCCTCATTCATCTTTTCTGCTTTTTCACTGCTCAGTTCCCTTCCTCTCTGCGCTGAAGCTCTTTGCTCTCATACTGTGCAAACACTGGGAGTTAATGTGTTTGTCCGTGTTTTATCATCAACTCCCTCCCACACAAAAGATCACCTGCCCGGCTGTGTGAGGCATCACAGGTTTGGAGCCCAGAGGGGAAAGCATACATGCGTCAGGACAGCTTCATATTGTCTTTCAGAATGTGTTGTTGGTATAGTCGAGGTGTGGCTGGATAACCTGCGTGTGACGCTTCAGGGCTTCAACAAACAGGGAAATACGGTTTAACTAAAGAACTGAGTGGAGCTGAACAGGTTTGAATAGAAAATTTAATGAAGTTCTGTAGAAATTCTAAAAAGCGTTGGCAGTGGAGCAGATTTTGACAAAAATAAAGTTGGCTACTAAATGCTTCAGGGCATTTACAAGAACACTTGTCACGGGAGTGTGAATGCTGATTTGTATCACAGTGTGGGGCTTTTAGTTCAGTTCAGAGTGAGCTTGCTTGTTCCACATTAGTTATCTATTTATTTGTAGTTATTTTTTTGAAAATGTTTAAGTTCATTTGAACTTTCTAGAGTTCTAGTAGAGTTCTAGTTTTTATTTTATTTATCTTTTAGTTTAGTTTTAGTTTAATTATAATAACCTCAATCTGAAAAAGCAACCTTAACTTCATTTTAAGCTGCTTTTGGAGCATTTGGCACAGATGTTTGTAGCTGAAGCTTTGTTGCACCAGGACGCATCAAGGTAATAATCTCCTGCGTTTTACACATTTTAAAAGCTTTCATTCGCAAATAAATCAAATGTATGCAAAAAGTCAACCCTTCTCCCTCATAATATCTGCAGTTGTATGCACGTGCCATTAGGGTTGGGCGATATGTAAAAATTTTTCAACCGACAATCGTCCGTCCAATAATCGGGTGGAGCAATGTAATCATGCATGGACTGATTTGCGCATATACAACACAGAAGTCCAAACATGGATGAGCTAATTTCCCCCCCAAAATTAGGGCTGTCAGTGTTAAGGCGGTGTTAACACGATTAACAGTGATTTAACGCACTCAACCCATCTGGAGCGCAGAACGAACAAACTTTGGACAAACTGGCTGAAATGCATTAACAGAGACATTTCAGGGATTTTGACTCAGTCTGTGCTCCAAATGGGTTAATTGTTAATCGCATTTGTCCTGATGATGGAGCGTTAACGCTAACAGCACTAAAAAAAATATAACGTTGCCAATTTGGGATTTCTTTGGCTTTAAACCCGATGAAAGAGGTAAACCTAGGATGTAACCAAAGCGGTGTGCCACTTGTGTAGACGTATAGTGCGAGCAAAGTACTCAAGCACAACTAACTTGTATGAGCATGTACATGTCCACCATCTGGCTGAGTATGCTAGGCTATCACCAGCTTCTGCAGCTCCGTCAAGCATTTGGGAGACATGCATGAGAACATGCAAACTCTGTGGAGTCAAACGCAGGACCATGGATCCAAAATGTTAATTTGATACTCTCAGAGCCACTTTGTGTGCTGGAAAATACACAGATTTTCACTAAACTACCCCTGAAACTTTAGAAGAAGCTGGTCTCTGAGGATGTTTGTTGTACTGGTCAGTCTTTAAAATGCAGGTGGGTGTGCAGAAGCTCCAGGCTGTCAATGTCAAGAACCGATAGTGCAGGAATTATCACCAACAATCAGGATTTGGCCCAAAAGCTGCAGAAGCTACGAAGAAGAAGGTTCAGTATTTTAAATATTGTATTTTCCAACCAATGTCTTTGAAACTGTTAATTGATTAGTTGATGAACTGATGCTGATTAACCTACACAATGGTTTTTTTTGCTACTCAGTAAACTAAAACAATAACCTACTGTACCATGAAGTTATCTAACCAAAACCCACTCAAAAACTCTGTAAATTTCAGATGTGGAAGTTGAAAATACACTCAACAAAAATATAAACGCAACACCTTTGTTACTGCTCCCATTCCCCATGGGATGGACGTAGAGACCTAAAATTCATTCCAGATACACAATATAACCATCCCTCCCAAACAGTGGTCACAAATCAGTCCAAATGTGTGGTAGTGGGCACATCTGCCATATTGAGATAATCCATCCCACCTCACAGGTGTGCCACATCAGGATGCTGATCTGACATCATGAGTAGTGCACAGGTGTACCTCAGACTGCCCACAACAAAAGGCCACCCTGGAATGTGCAGTTTTTTGCGCTATTGGGGGTCTGGGGACCCAGAACCGGTCAGTATCTGGTGTGACCACCATTTGCCTCATGCAGTGCAACACATCGTCGCATGGAGTCTATCAGATTGTCAATTGTGGCCTGTGGAATGTTGGTCCACTCCACTTCAATGGCTGTGCGAGGTTGTTGGATATTCGTGGGAACTGGTACACGCTGTCGTATACGCCGGTCAAGCACATCCCGAACATGCTCAATGGGTGACATGTCCGGTGAGTATGCTGGCCATGCAAGAACTGGGACATTCTCAGCTGCCATCTGCCCTGAACAATGTGAACCATGATTCATCCGTGAAGCGCACACCTCTCCAACGTGCCAGACGCCATCGAATGTGAGCATTTGCCCACACAAGTCTGTTACGGCGACGAGCTGGAGTCAGGTCAAGACCCCGATGAGGACGACGGGCATGCAGTTGAGCGTCCCTGAGACGGTTTCTGACAGTTTGTGCAGAAATTGTTTGGTTGTGCAAACCAATTGTTCCAGCAGCTGTCTGGGTGGCTGGTCTCAGACGATCTTGGAGGTGAACCTGCTGGATGTGGAGGTCCTGGGCTGGTGTGGTTACACGAGGTCTGCGGTTGTGAGGCCGGTTGGATGTGCTGCCATATTCTCTGAAACGCCTGTGGAGACGGCTTATGGTTGAGAAATGAACATTCAATGCACGGGCGACAGATCTGGTTGACATTCCTGCTGTCAGCATGCCAATTGCACGCTCCCTCATTGCTTGTGGCATCTGTGGCATTTTGCTGTGAGACAAAACTGCACATTCCAGGGTGGCCTTTTGTTGTGGGCAGTCTGAGGTACACCTGTGCACTACTCATGATGTCAGATCAGCATCCTGATGTGGCACACCTGTGAGGTGGGATGGATTATCTCAATATGGCAGATGTGCTCACTACCACACATTTGGACTGATTTGTGACCACTGTTTGGGAGGGATGGTTATATTGTGTATCTGGAATGAATTTTAGGTCTCTACGTCCATCCCATGGGGAATGGGAGCAAAAACAAAAGTGTTGCGTTTATATTTTTGTTCAGTGTAGAAAGCCATTCCTGTAATCGCTGCAAGGGTACGTTAGAGGAAAAGAAAAGGTGGAAACTCCTGGTTGGAGTTTCAAGTCTGATAACAGGAAGCTTTCTGGTTTGTGCTGCTTCTTGTTGTAAAATGGTTTTAATTCTCTCTGACATATTTTACAAAAAATCGCCAGCGGTTATTTTCATTGTATAAGCCATTCTCTGCAATGTTTCTCCACAATATCCTGCGCTGGAACTCGCTCATATGCAAACAAAGCGACGGAGCGGAGGCAACAAAAGCGGAGGGACCTGTTTTGCCTCAAACTGCTGCAGTGCGTCGCGTTATAATAAGGTGTTGTTTGTAGGGAACCCGGTCTCCTCTGACGTGGCTAATGCACACTGTCAGAAGCGTTTGCGGCTGATGCAAGCCTTGTCTCCACTCTGTTAAAAGTCACTGAGAAGGGAGAGAGGGAGCTGAGTGCAGTCCGGCTCACCATATTCGCCTGCCGGCTACACTTTCACCAGTCAAGAGGCAATGACCTTCATGCCAGCTCTGCTATCATTGGGTCCTGTCAGGGCCGATAGGTAGTCCATTTCAGTCTTTTCCCTGCCTTGGCAATACAGACCATAAACTTTGCTAATCACACTGCAGGTTGGAAAGGAAGCCTGCTTCTTTTTTTGAAAGCAATCTGCATTTCAACACTGTACTCGATTGCTTTCTTGAGGCTCTAAAGCACTTATCATGACACTGTGGGCACATTATCTCAAATGCCAAGCATCCAATTGAGGTGCAGGGCAGAGTTATTACAATGATTAGAGGGAAAGCTTCTTTGATGGCACACCATTTTAAAGGAAAGTCACTGGCTAGAAGATTATGCAATTACACACTGAAAAAAGTCTGTCTTAAATTAGTTTAGCTTCATCCTTCCAACCTGGTTCCAACCTTTAAATGCTGATTTCTTAAATAATCAAAGATAAAGTATTAAAAAAACTGAACATCCTTTTATAGTGGTTGATTTATAAGATGAAGCTATTTGAATGCTAAACTCCAACATTAAAAGCTAGCTTGTTCCTACCAGAGTGAAACGGGATTAATCAATGTCATCTGCATGCAGCAATGTTTGTCTGTATGGCTCATCCGGCTGCTGGAGCCACTGACATTATTGAGTGTTGCCCAGTTTCTAAAGATATCATATGATCTGTATACCTTGCATGAGTCCATAAGTCAATTTTATGGTGATGTGCTCATGGCACTCAATGATTTTCCCTCCCCGTAGCCAGACAGCAGAGCAGTGATTGGGGTTTTATGAGGCGGAGCGAGCCTCAGGTGAACAGGATTGAATGAGGGATGCTTTCGCAGAGGACCCGTTTGACCCTCAGGGCTGATTGTCTGCAGCTCCAGTGGTCAACAATCGCCATTGTGTGTGGTCCCATGGTCAATGAAGGGCTATTGTGGGAGCTAACCAGAGGGCTATCACACAGCAACCCAACATCCATCTGGCTCAACAGCTGTAGGAGCCAATAGATTTCCATGCGGAAAATTATGCAGCGCAAACAAGAGCCTTATGATTATTCCATTACCTTCATTCTCTGGGATTATCATGAATTTGCTGGAAATGGCCCTCGTGTGATTACTGCCCAACAAAGCATCCTGTATTTGGCCTTTGTTGAATATTGCAATGCAATCCTGCCTCCTTCAATTTATTCACTCAGAAACAGGTTTTTATTTTGGAGGTATTCCCTGATTGGATTTTCTCTCTTCCCCACCCCTCCCCTCTCATATCCCTGCCTAAGCTGAGACACTGAGGAGAGGTCAGTGAAAATCAAGTCAAACTGGTTGAATTAGTGCATTATTAAGCCTTTCTCTTCCGACCCACTTCCCCAACTGCTTGCATGGCTCGAGTCCAGCATGGACCGGTAACCTGGAAAGCATCTGAATAATCTCAGGACAGGTTTCACAGTAAATGGACCTCTTATGTGCTAAAATGGTGAAATGGGGTGATGCTGAAAGCTCCTAATTTTTTCACTGCAACTAGGGCTGCTCAATTAATCGAATTTTAATCACGATTACGATCTGGGCTTTCAACGATCATTAAAAATGACTGAGCCGATTATTAGCCCCTCCCTAATTTATCCGCGACACCTTAAAGGCCGTTCCGTGAAAATATTGTCGGGCATAAACCGGTCCGTGGCGCAAAAAAGGTTGGAGACCGCTGATTAAGAGGACCCGAGGGAAGCTCGGAAAGCTAAGCAGAAGTTATTTGGAGAGTGACTGCCGTTGGTTGAAAAGAGAGTTTAAAAAAAAAAAAACTTCAGTGGTGTTGCACACTATTTTATATTATTTTTTTAAAGTCATTGTTAACCCTTTAAAGCCGGTCAGAGCAGCACGCTCCGTTTTGCGTAACTATTTTTAAATCCCTGTAGAATCTGAACCGTGTAAGCTAGCGCAATAATTTGTTTTGCATATGAAACCGGAGGAGTTGTACTTACATTTTATGCCATCAGCTTGTCCTCGGTCACGGTTTCGTTCCACATATAGCTTTGCAAAAATTGCATAAAAAGCGCTTGCAGGAACAAAAACATAATATTCCAGAAACACGCTTTGCCGTTCCTATCAGCTGTTCGTAACACTTCCCACAGTGAAATGATGCACATGCTGTTTTCTTTGCAAATTTGCATCATAGGATTGTTTTTTGTTTTTCCTGCAGTATATAAAAATTGCTGTATCTCCAAAATAAAACTATGAAGACACTCAAAATAAATTTCCTGTGGTGGGAAACTATTTTTTGCAACTTTATTGTATTTAAAGTTTTGAGGGATAAACCTCTTAAATTTCTCCAAGTAGAAATATATGTAAACAAAACAAAAGCGATTTTCAATTTTTTTTTGTAGTTTATTGCACTTTTTTGCAATTTATGTAATTACTATGGACTTAATGCATACATATTATTAAAATATGGGCTATAACAGTTGTATTGATGTATAGCAACTTGAAATGCTCCCACAAATGGCACTAGAGCATGTAAAAAAAATAATATAAGCTCTGGTGGACTTGGTTCTATAGTAGGTCTTAACGGGTTAAATAAATATCGTCAAATAATCGTGATCTCAATTTCAGTGAAAATAATCGTGATTATCATTTTTGCCATAATCGAGCAGCCCTAACTGCAACTAACTTTCACACTGACTTAGTCTCTCCTTTCAGGCCTCGTTACCCAAAACGCCACGATCAGTCATCAGCACCTGATATGCAACACAAGACTAGGGAAAGTAACAATTTCCTCCCCATAAAAGATGGTGAAAGATCAGTGATAACCAAACACGGAGTTTCTATCTTTAACTCTAAACTAAGCTCATTAGGTGCTTGCTGTTTAACAAACAGATATGAAAGATGTTCTTACCCAAATTAATGACAGAGCGAACAAGCATGCCTCTCAAATTATGAAGTTGTGCTTATTCATTTTTTCTTAATTAACTCATCACCAAATTATTTAAACAGGAGATCTGACATATTTGCAACCGTAAAAAATATCCACACTAATCTAAACCAGATGAAAGAGCTAAGAGTAATGAAAAGAATCCCTCATTTTAGTTTTTATGTCAAATACATTTAAAATTGCAGGGCAGATATAAACGGGACTCTCTGCTCTTCGGAAGCTATATGGTTCAATCCCCAGCCTCTCTAATCCGTGTGTCGAAGTGTCCCTGAGCAAGATACTAACCCTAAACTACATATAATATTAAAGCCATCCATTAAAGCACTGCAGTGAATGTGAATGTGTGGCAAAAACTCTATATTTCCAGTTTATGTAGCATGTTTTCAAGATTTTTTCATAAACTTTGACTTATTAAGTTGCATTTTTGGGGCTACAGCTTCATGGGACTCCAATCATTCTTGTTTCCAGCCCCTCTGCACAACAGGATATTATAGGAGTGAGAGTTGTTTACTCTACCATGGAGTGAAAGGATCTTGTCTGCTCACCCCCATTAATGCTACAGCCAATGTGATCAGCCCAACTTTTGACCTACAAGTGGAACAATGCAGAGTGCTCTAGCATGTCCTGTATTATGTACCATGGTAAAAAGCTCATGCTGAAGGTAATGCTTTTAGGGGCAGAGGGCATCTGATGGGTGTGCTATTGTAAACTCTCAGAATGAAGCTGGTGCCTCACTTTCAAACAGCCTATTGGAAGGTCTGGTTGAGAAATGGCTTCCAGAGGGTTCAGAGAATGCTGGAGCATTCGCTAAAAAGAGGGGGGGTTGCCCCAGATAAAGAGGGTTAGCCGAGTAAACAAATAATAATGATGGAACAGTGTTGTTATTGTAAGAGCAAATAGCTGGTGTAAGCAAAGGAAATTCAGGTCCTTGCTCTGCGAGATTTTCCCACAGTAGCGACACTATCACGTTCCGAAATATCTGGAAATATCTCAAAGAGTTTCAGTGCTGTGAGGATATGAACTTAATTTTAGCACAAACAAATAATATTTGATTTTGGGCTCCTGTTTGGAAAATGAGTTCTTGTGTTGATGGAAATGTGATTTATTTATCAGATAGACCTTTAACCCCACGCCTGTTTCAAGGAGAAATCCAGTGTATTTCAGCCCTGCTGCAAAAGTCTACTGATGTCACCTCATCTGAGAGGCTTAATGAGAAACAGCACTGATGTCAGATTCCTCCCCGGCTCCCATCTGGATGAAATAAAACAAAAAAAATGGCTGCTAAAAATACGACTCCACTTGAGATGATAACAAAGATTTAGTGCCATTAACTGTGTAAATACAGCGTGTGGTTGGCTCCAGATTCATATTGAAATTCCTTCCTAACCTGGATGAGCTCTGACCGTAAAAAGCTTCCCGAAAAAGGGCCGCAACAATACCTTTAAAAGTCAATGATGGTCGATTTAAATATTTTATGCTGCTGAATTATTGGACCCTCAGTCTTCTGTCAGATCACTTGACAGAGTGCGGTAAGCCGCTGCAGTGAGAGGTCTTTGTTCACATTAACCCATGAAATGGATGCAGTAGCCTGGAGATAATGTCTTCAGGCTTAAACTGCTGCACTCACGTGGAAATTGAAATATAAGACCAAAAATCTTCCTGTAAGCTTTGTGAGGCGGCACTTACCCGCAGATCGGAAACAGACTCAGCGTCATGTTTCAATGATGGTCACCCACAAATTGCAGACACATTTGTAAGACCTACATGGTCTTTCTGTGACGAGTTAAAAGTGTCAGAATTTCAGTTTCCATCAAAACAGCATAATGATGTGTTTGCTTTTTAAATCCTGTAGGGCAGGAATAATAACAACATTTTTTCACAGTATTCCAATTTTTTCCTTTAGGCTCAAGTGATTGTTTTTATGTTTAAATAAAAAAAGCCGGCACACCCTATGACCATATCACACAGATGACCGTACCATCTGAATGTTGGAGCAGAAATCAAGACTCATCAGACCAGAACATCCAGTTTTCTATTGTCCAGTTTTGGTGGTTCTGAATTGTCGTCTCAGTTTCGTGTTCTGCTGCTGTGGAGATGCTCATCTGCGTAGCCTGGCTGTAACAAGTGGTGATTTGATTTCCTGACTCCTTCCTATCAGCTTGAAGCAGTCTGGCCATTATCCTCTGACCTCTGGCGTTAACAAGACATCTTCTCCCAGAGAACTGCTGCTCACTGGATATTTTCTCTTTTTCAGACTATCCTCTGTAGGGCGGCCACGATTAGTCGACTATCAAAATCGTCGACGACTAATTTAATAGTCGACGGGTCGTTTGAAGCTTTGTAAGATCCTGAAAGACGCAGAAATAAGTAGTAGGATTTAAGAGTGTAATAACGGACTGAAACAGGAGCTGGCAGCACTGCATGCACAAGGAGGCCAGCTGCCGTTAAACCTCGAAGAAGAAGAAGCTGTCTCCGGTATCGTAGCTGTGTCCAAATTCAGGAACCGCATCCTCCTGTGCCCACATTTGTAGGCCGATTACGTTACAGCGACAAGACGAAGGCTGTCCAAATTCGAAGACTCCAACAAATGCAGCCGACAAATGTGCCCTTCATTTCCCCAGATTTGAAGGATGGGTCGAGTGTATCCTTCGTGGCCCAGCCTATCCCAGAATTCATAGCGCGGCCCAGCTCAGGTTCCAACAATGGCGGCAGCTAGCTAGTTTTAATATTACTTTTATTATTCTTTCTGGGTCACAAAATAAACGTTTAACATATTTTCAGGCGAGAATGTAACTGTGTAAACTTCAAATATCTGCTCAGTTTATCAAGACACCACATATTTTCAAAAGCGTTCTGACGTTTTCGGAGACGTCTGTTACCCACTAGCTCGATAGCTAGCCGGGGTTCAAGGCTCACTAGAGCCGGTGAGAACACCGGACTCCCGGCAAATCGTTTTCAAACCCACCGCTGTCTTTCGCTACTCAGGTTAAACATGATATATAAGTCACTTAGATAACTTAAAAATGTTGTTGTTTGGCCTTTTTCAGTATTTTATTTGTTCCTGAGTGAATTGGTTTAGCTGAGATTAAAGTTATAGTTTTTACACAGCTGAATAAACGTCAAGCAGATCATCAGAAGTGTGAGATGGTCGAGAATATACTCCGGTGTCCTGTTATATTTTAGATAGCAAGGAGCAGACGGCTGAGTTCATTAAACTCCACCGAAACAATCTGCAAATTTCATTAAAATGTATCATCTTGTCTTTATTTTTAGTTAGCACATACCTTAAACACTTAAAGCTGTAAGCTAATGATAGTTATATAAGAGCAGATGCTGCTGGTGCAATAAGCTGTACGTTTTACGTCCAATGGATGCAGAATCTGATTAGTCAACTAATCGCAAAAATAATCAGTGACTAGTCGACTATCAAAATAATAGTTTGTGGCAGCCCTAATCCTCTGTAAACTCTACTGAAGGTTGTTTGGCAGATCAGCAGTTTGTGAAATAGTTGGACCACCCATCTGGCACTTAAATCACCTTTCTTCCCTATTCTGATGCTTAGTTTGAACTTTGGTAGTTCATCATGAACATGCCTAAATGCACTCATTAGATGATACACCCCGCCCTTTGTGACTAAAAATATTTGTTTAGTTGTCAGTTAGTCATCCGCCTGTCCACTCCCCCCCCCCAAAAACTATCATTGCAGTTCTCTCCTTTAAAGTCACAGCTATTTCTGAAGCCTCGAAGAATACTCGAGTGGTGGTCATGGGCACCTGTCTGTTTAGGGAATTCTGTCCTCATTCATTTCCCCCCCACCACACTCAGTTTTCTTTCTGGTTGGACCTCGAATTCAAACAAACCTGTTGTGTTAACCCCGAGGCTGCCGCCTACCCCACGATCTGTCTGGAAAGATGCAGTGAGCATCCAGATCACCGCAGAAATAATTCATGACCACTGTAATAATCATAGCACAGAGTCCTGCTGCAGAGGTCAGAAGTCGCCATATCCTATCTCCTTTCACATTTCTCATTATTATTATTCTGCTCCAGCTTCCTGAGTTAAAAAAAAGAAACACCGCACTATATCTGGACCCTGTGTCTGCCAGGCCAGATAGGGGATGTGGACCTGATAAGTATGAGTGGCACAGGTGGGTTTGTGGATGACAGGAGCCTACTGCTTGTCACATTACCATTTCTCTGCTTATGGTTTCCTTGCATGCCTCCGAGGCAATCTCTGTCTTCCCCCCCTACCAGTGCCGAAAATCAGAGGCTGACATTAATGCTTTCTCTAGCAGGAATGCAATTCTTTGCCTCCGAGCTCGCTTCGACATCTGCCCGGCACCTGGGCTGGCCGACTCAGCGCACAGACAGGCCCCGTCAATAAATCAGCCTCTGGATTAAACAGAGGAGAGGCCGTGATAAAGCTGAGTCCTGAAGCTAATGTACGTGAGCTGTCAGGGAATCTGATGGAGTGTCTCAGGCAAGAAATATCCTGCAAAAACACACGCTTGGAAGGGATTTCGTCCTGTTTGCGGGTTTTGATTTGTTACCTGAGATGCTGTTCTCTCTTGTCCTCTCAGCTGAACTCTGGCACAGTAGGTAATGTTTTCCTGATTTCTTTTTAAACCTTGCTTCGTGGGTTTTGTATCAGAATTGTACACACACACTGAAATATAGAACGTACCAGCAACAAGCCAAAAGCATTGAGTGCAAACAAAGCCTCCAAAGAGTGTACAATAAGTATCAGGCAGATAGTGCTAAATGGATCCTCTTGAGGTCTTTTGCTCGATCTATAATCTACCTAATTTCCCGTGTAGTGAGCGCCGTTGCTGCGGCTGGATCGAGCCTTCCTCCTCTTGGAGAACTGTTCGGCTACAGCGTGGCTTGGTTAGGTGTGGTGCCTGTCTGTCAAAGCCTGCATAAACAGAAGCCCAGCTTACCCCTGCGAACCAACCAACATCTGGTTAGCATCAGCCCTCTGCTCTGATCTGCCCCTTCTTCTGTCACTTGCCAAAGGATTTCTCTCATGCTCGTTTTTTCTTTTTTTTGTTCCTTTTTCCCCAAAGTGTTGTCACTCGTCCTTTGGCTCAGGACTGACTGATGTTTGGCTTAAATCACTGACATAATCAACAGTGTTTTACGTATTCTGTTTATATGTATGCCATAATTAATAGTAGCTAGCTGCTGCGATTTAACTCTACGGTTCTGGTCTTGGGAAACTTCAGTTGAAGGGGATTATTATTATTATGTTTCTCCTGATTTTTTTGGTCTTGTGTTTACTGTTACAATGGTGGAAGCTCATATTAAACATGGCTAAGTTTCAAACAATGAGGTCAGTGTATATACAAGTAATCCCTGTGAGCCAAAAGCTCAGGATTTAGATGGCTCTAAATAAGCTGTTTCAGACAGTTTGTCCTACTCTTGGCTCGCTATGATGTCAATGGGACCAGATATCCCTACCCAAACAGCACTCTCCATCGCTATTATGGAGGAACGTAGCCAGTAAATCACGCTCCATCCAGCACAGCACTATTGACATAGCCTGTATGTGGTGTTTGGGTGTTGGTAGCTCCTATATAGTGGAGACGCGTGTTTGGTCATTGGGAAGAGGTCATTTCTTCGTCCCTTAGCGCTGCTTTGACTTTGTTTTACCTCTGCCTGGGCATCTCACATACAGAGGGCTTTGGTAGTGCTGATTTAGCTTGCTTGTTGTCAAGACGATGGCGCCATGTCACTTACCTCAGCTTCACCAAAGCTGCTTATCTGTCTGAAAAATCCAGCTAGAAAAGCGTTAGGTATCTTTTTCTAATTGAAAGCATGTAGCATCAGTATAGCTTAGTGCTACAGCTATAACTTAGGCAACAGTTATTCGCAAATCTTCACCAATCTGTCTCAGAGTGTGTGCCTCCCACCAGGCGACCTGTGCGAATGTGGTCACTGCCATCCTTCGCTGTCCGTTCAGGTTCAGGTTACTTTACTTGTACCTGTTGTGTGCAGTGAGTCATCCATCTTCACCTGCACATTTTCAAAACAAACAGACAACAGACAAGCGTGCAGGTGCAAAGGCACTTCAGTGTTGACTGTATACTGTCCACGACTTTATCTGAACCTTTTAGATCTCACCCAACAGAAAAAATAAACCTCCTCGGGTAAAGTCAAAATCACAATATCAAAACCGCGTTTTAGCTCTCTTTCCCCAGCAGCTGTTGCAGTTTTAAATATCCCTTTTCTTTCTTTCTTTGTACCCTTTGTCTCTCTCATCCTCTTTGACGCTCACTTGCTTTCTCGTTCTCTCGTGTAGCAGCCTCCCTGGTTTCCCCGGTGCTCTCCCGCGGCTTGTCAGGTCCAGGTTTCCTTTTGATTTCTGTCATCGCCACCCTCCCTCCCGCTCAGAGTACACCTGGCTGAATATTGGCCCCCAGATGATAATAAAAACCCAGCGAACCCCCAAGCTTGTAAAATCTGGGCACAGGCAACACAACAGACTCCCCCCCTCCCTGTTTCCTAGATTCCCATCCTGTCTGGAAACACTGGTACCAGTGTGGATACACTAAGTGTTTGTTTATATTTGGAAAGGTAGCATTCCTCGACCGCTCCTCCCTGATGTGTGTTTTGGCAGAGAACATAAAAAGGGATTAAAGAGACAAAGCAAAAGGAGAAAGGGGATTTATGTGACAAATGGAAAAATATATAATGCAGACAAAGTTCAGTAGCTCTTTAATCCAATTCAGCCGTGAGGTTTGGTCAGAGCAGCCATTGCTGGAGTACAATTCTTGGCTGAAAAATGCTTCTTCAAACGCCTTCATTCCTGTTGATATATTTATTGATTTTTTCAAAGGTTTCGACGTCACATACAAAGAAGGAACAGCCTTACTTATGTGCACAAACTATATGATGGTGTCTTGGTACTCTTTACGCTTAACTGCTTCATTTTTGTTGACTTTTATTTTGAAATTTGCACACAGATTCAGCAAAAACACATATAAACTTCTAAATCCACACGTGTATATTTTCACATGGGTGTACCACGCATCCACAGGCTCTTCCACACAGGCAGCTCTGTGGAAGCGATCAAATATTGACATCTGAGGCACTTTTTCAGCTCCCTCCCTGAGAGATTTGTGGCATGAACAGCTTGGCCACTGTTCCCAACAGGCATGAATGGGACACTCTGTCAAACCCAAAGAGCGGAGAAGGAGCGTATCTTAATGTTTGGAAAGATAATCTGCTGGGATTTGGATTCCTGACGGTGGCGAGGTGTTGATGTTTGGGCTGGGCCTGGCCGTAGGTGCTGCTGGAGGAAGAACATCAGATAACCCAAACTGCTGAAAC
This sequence comes from Copadichromis virginalis, assembly GCF_057382275.1. Taxonomy (NCBI): domain Eukaryota; kingdom Metazoa; phylum Chordata; class Actinopteri; order Cichliformes; family Cichlidae; genus Copadichromis; species Copadichromis virginalis. Next base: position 24,038,110 of record NC_140639.1, read on the forward strand.
CCATTCTAGATGATGAACAGGCTCCCTTTTGTATCTTGAAGTAATCCTTGGTGCCTGACACTCCTCCGTTTGGAGCAGGTAGGCAGATGAAGAATATCCTGCTCACTGGAGGCATTTGTTACACAAACGTCCTCTACTCAATGAGGCCACTGTGTGAGCGTTACAGTTTAGGTACAATCAGGCGTAGTGTAAGCACTCAACTCAGATTCAGCAACATTTAATGAGTGATGGTTCATTAACTGCGTGCCAGAAAGAGATTTTTATTTTAGTTTTCATTTCAAAATGTAATATTTTCTAATGAACACTCAAAGCTGGGATTGTTACTGTTATTAGCTGTTATAGGTCAGTAATCTGGCAATAACATGCAGTAACTTGAGGCTTTTTCCAAAAGCCTGTCAAGCCTCATAGACTTCCATGATAAAATTTTGAACTTTACAGCAAAAATAACCTTTTTTATAGCCTAGTACAAACAAAGGTGTTAGTCTGTGTAGCTAAGTTCCTCCTCTTCACAACTGTATGCAAAAAAATAATAATTGCATATTTCAATTAAACTAAACCCGAAACATAATTAGGACACTGACAGGTGGGTGGACTTCCACCTCTCCATCATATTTTTGGTAATCAATTGCATTTCATGAAATTCTTCTTATTTTATCTACCTAGCAGTACAACCATAACGTGATATGCATGTTGCTAACCAAGCTAGCTAGCATTAGCTGCAATCTTAGTAGTTACAAATATGGTGTCTTCTGTCTCTAAACATGGTCAACATAAGGATCCAAAGTGGTAACTCACAGTGGCTGATAGCAACCACCTTGCAGCTGGCAAAAGTCAGTGGTTGTCCAGAATGCAACTTTTCTATGATGTGAGTTTTTTGCAAATCAACGGGTTGGCAACTGGTTGTATTCTGGTTACATTTCTATAAAAATAACATTACTGAGTGCAATTAAATCACCATCCTAAATCGACTATGTCACAATTTGTGGAAGAAATATGAATTTGTGTTTTAATGTGAATTTTTGTGTTTGTAGATGGCAAAAGATTTGTGATTCTGATTTCAGTTAATTGTTGTATTATCACAAAATGATTGCAAGTATTTGCTAACTTGACCCTATCAACTTGGCCAAGCGCCTGCAGTCATTTAGCCTATCCTGCAGTAACTATGCCACTATTGATGGACGAGTAAGACTCTGTCTTATTGTGGTTTTATCACCATCTTGGTGAACCAAAGTTGCTTTGGAGATGGCACCTGACCGTAAGTGGTCGCAGACCTGGTCCCTGTTTTAGAAGAAACCCAAGGCAGCAAGATGGCACAGTTGCAATAATTTGGTCATGGGAAATTTATTTTGGTCTCCTACACACTGTTTTCCCCATGTGTGACTGTAGAATAATGCAATCTTTATAAACAGCCTATAACAACAACAACAATAATAAAAGTAACGTCATAGCTTAATAACAACCTCTAGTGTTTTTGTTCATTTAAACTGTTTTATTCCTTGCATTTTGCAAGGTTTCCTTTTCCATTTTGCACTATACAAACTGTCAACCATTATAGTAGCAAAAATACAAAAACGACGCTAGGAAATGACATACGAATAGAAACTATATATACAGCATATACTACAGAACTATAAAAGAACTGTAAAAAAAACTGCTAACATAAAACTTAAAAGTCATCAAATAAAAAAATAAAAAAAAGAACTGAACAAGTCCACATGTGCGAGCCACAAAATGAACAGCTATAAATATCTAATAACGGTAAACTCCATTCATTTCACTGCTGTGCTTAAAATTAGACTAGAATTAGTGAGTGATTTGTGCAGCGTGATCAGTAAGTTTGATTGGCTCTTTGGGAACGGGGAGGGCAAAGCCACATTTCTGCCATTAAGGAACTCTCCAATAGATTTCTATTAAGGATTCTTCGAATGCGTCTTTCTCTGTAGTGTCTCTGACTGAACCAAGATAGATGATAGCCTCTGAGGACAGAGAAGAGCCGACCTCCCACGGCAGTAGAGGTCGTGACCTTGTCTCAGCCCATTGTGTCTTCTCAAGAATCAACAATTTCCTTTATGAATTCATCAAATCATTTGGATGCAGGAAATGGTTGTCCTTTATGCGACCGATGAAAATATCTGGGATCACATCCGCCACTGACAGCAATCCTCCCTGACAGATCAAGCTGACAGCACACAGACCTCTATGTTTTTCCCACATGAATAATAACACGCATTAATCCAAGAAGCTGCGCGCTCCGGGATTAAACAGCAGGGCTATCAGTGGAGATATCGGGGTCTGAGGATATGAGCGCCTGATGGCTGAGCAGATATTATGACGCCAGGTCATTGGGGATGTGAGTAAAGACCACTGAGAGATGGATCACCACCACAGAGCCCCGAAACATCCTGATAAGACTAATGAATTTAACTAAGGCTGAACTAAACCTGATACAAGCAGCAGTGGCTTTAGTCTTACCGGATAATATGATAGGATCACAGTCATTAGAAATTATACTGGGGAAACGAGAATACATTTTCATTGACGCTAATTAAATTTGCAGTGTTTACATCTTTTGCCGGTGATGTTCACATAAACTTTGGAGTATTGGATGGCAGGTGTATTCGGCAGCAGACACATCTGTGTGTTTGGCAGGAAGCCCAGACTAACAGCCCTATCAGATGTAGTATATCTCCCACACCTTGAGAAGTCACTGTCATAACTCATTCTCAAGTGTACGGTGAAAAACCCCCCCAAAACAAAACGCCCAGAACGAAATCTTAAATTCTGTTGGCCTAACCTTTGACTTGCAGTAGCCCATGTGGGACTGTTACTTTCTATCAAACCTGCAGCTTTTCAGGCTTTTCAGATGCTTTTTCAGTCCCACAGGCCTTGCTGGCATGTCATCAGTCTGCAAAAACAAATATATTCCTGGAAAGCAGAGATAGGTTGGCGGGATGGGTTGGGACGCAGGGTTAGGGAGGATCGAGGTTGTGACCTTGTCTTTGGCTGGGTGTTATTCCCAGAGGCTGCAGACCTCTACAAGGTGTCTTATCAGTCAAGCCAGGCGGAGGTTCTCATCTGCAGACACATCAAGGTGGTGGAAGGAACTTACATCAGCGAGGATTTAAAGGAACGTATCCTGACCTCTGCAGCAACCAGGTCAGTTTTATCTAGCTTAAAGTTTATTTATTTTTTCCAGTCGACTCCAAAGCAGCCGATATAAGAAGCAGACGCTCGTCGGGGATGTGGCTCCATTGCTCCTAATCTCCAAAAATGTGTGAAAGAGCAGAGTGTGCTTGCGAGGCTCATATGGATGAATAATGCATCTGATGTTTTATTACTGAGAAATCTGGACCATTAATCTTAAACAGATTGCACTGGCTTTGAGTGTCAGACAGTCTGCCTGTTTGCATGTTTGTGTGGTCAGAAGTGTGTTGGGTTTTTTTTCCACTTATGTATATATATATATATATATATATATATATATATATATATATATGTTCCCTCTCTGCTTCTTGGTGCCAAGGCAGTGGGGGGATGGCACTCACGTTTAAAAATTTCATAAAGGCACACAAGCAGTTGGAGGGGGGCCTGGATATGGGACTCGAGCCATGGCGCGAGTCAGGGGAAGCTCTTTCCTCGGCAGCTACTAAGCGCCTGCTTATCAAACGCTCTCACACACTTGAGTAAACACGGCTGGATAAACATTACTGAGAAGCAGCGGTCGTAGAGCATGAACATCTGCAAACACATTACCTGACAGGTTAACAATAGCTCGGCCCCTGCTTTTATTATAGCTGCAAAAATCAATGCTGTGCACAGCACTGGCTGTTAATGAATGGCTTTTTAAAGTGCAATATCATCTGTACCATGGGCAATCCTTCCATTCATTCACCTTAAAAAGCTTTCATTCTGCACACAAAAAAAGAATAGGCAAAATGTGTATTTATAATTAAAACGGTTTCTTATTTAGGAAACCTCAAGTGCAGGAAATAAATTACAAAATAAAGGTGACAAAATAAAGAATAAAACAAAATAAAGAGTCTTAAAAGATGTTGATTCAACAAGCTTTGCCAGAATAGCTTCAGTCCTTCTTGACTTTTTAAGTTTCTGGAACTCTACTGAGGGACAGACATCATTCTTGTAAAAGATATACCCTTCATGTATTTCCTCATTAGTCCAAAATCTTCCATAGGTGTTCAGCTGGGTGTAGACCTAGTGACCACAAACTCCATGGCATATGAAGTCTTAGTAACTGGTGCAAGCTTTTTATATGTCCACACTGCAGGAACGTGGGACCAGGTTGCCAGCGAAAGGACAAAAGGAAGTACTCATCAAAATATCTAGTGATCCCTCATGCCTCATTGATGGGAACAAGATCCTAAAAGAGGCCACTTCGACTGAATGGCTCAGGTTTTAACCCCATTCTACGTTATACCTACAATAAGGAAATAAAATAACATTTAGACATTTGCTTTGAAAAGAGGCTTCACCTTGTTCAGCAGCTTCAAGTCCAATTGTCATCTTAAAACACTGAGTACGAGAAACAATTTTTAGTGAAATCTGTTACCTGTAAAATTAGATTTACATGCAGCAGTCCAACCAATCTCGCCTTATTCAGTTTAATTTACCACAACGTCTCCTGAAGGTCTGCTGCTCTGTAAGTGCACATCTTGCTGTCAGGTGAAGTATATTGGGACTTTTGTAAAAGCCTCTTCATGATTTAGTATACTTTGGAGGTGCTTACGTACTCCTTATGAGCTTACAGCTCTTAGGACATTTTAAGCACTGTAAGGAATTGCATTCACCAGAGCGCTGGTCCTGAGAAATATGCCTCTGATAAAGTCTCGGGTCAGTAAATTCTGTGTTTTTTTCCCCTCTCCAGTCTACACGTGAGTACCTGGGCCTCGTGGGAACGGTACAGCTTTCACTCACGCCGTAAAACCGTCAGGAGTAATGCCTGGCTGAAGATATAACACGCGGCATTACATACATGAGTCATGCTTTAAATCTCCGCTTTAAATACCCTCCTATTTCACATGACAACAAGCATGCTGCATTCTCTACATTCCTTCATGTGTGCTGAGGATTATTTCAGTGCCCTGTCATTAGGACGAGGGCTACGTGATGACAACACTGACTTAGCCAGCTTTACTTGACTTTGATGTGGCCTGTAAATATTTCCCCTGACACAGGGCTTTTCGCAAAGAAGGTTCCCCTTTGTGGAGCAGTCGTAATCATTATGGGATTGTGTTGCTAATGGTGTTTCAGAGACAGATGTTTTACCCAAGAAGGTTCTCTTGGCCGCTTGAGAAAAAGTCACACATTTTAGTTGATGAATTGGCAGATGTTGGTTTGTTGAATGTTCAGAGTGTGCTTGTTTTCTTTAGACCAGTGGTTCAGCATATTTGAACTTCTTCATCTTCAGGGCCACTCATGTTCAATGTGTTCACTTGAAGTCAGTTTTAATTGGATCTAGGTAACTTTCAGTTAGAGTTAGCTACAGTTATGGTAGGTACACCCTTTTTCATACCAGAACATATTGAAAAATAATCTGGTCTTTACAAGGTTTAAAATTAGGTGATGATATATTATCATACCAACATGCAGAAGTAGTTCGTGAAAACCAATCACATCTCATGATTTAGTAGCGTGTAGAACTACATTTAGCAGCAATAACTTGAAATAATTCAGGTCTAAATGACTTTATCAGTCTCTCACATTATGTGGAGGAATTCTGGCCCACTCTTCTTTACAGTGTTGCTGCAGTTCCTTGAGACTTTATGCACAATTCTCTCAAGGTCCCAACTCAGCATTTCAATCAGGTTGAATTCTGGACTTTGACTGGCCCATTGCAGCAGTTTGATTCTTCCATTTTTCAGCCATTCTGTTGTAGATTTGCTGCTGTGCTTGGGATCATTGACCTGTTTCATGACATAAATTGGGCGAAGCTTTATCTGTCAGACAGATGTCCTCACATTTGACTACCACTGTGCTGACAGCTAACATGAGGTGATTGTGCTGATGTGTTGTGTTTTGTGCATTATGGTCAAGCATCTCCACTTTGGTCTTGTCCTTCTAAAGCACATTGTTGCACAGGTCTTGTGATTTTTTTCAGGTGCAACTTTGCAAACCTAATTCACCTTAGGGTGAAGTTGCCTGGGCCTCCACTCCTGGGAAGACTGGCAGCTGTCATGAACGTTTTCCACTTGTAAATAACCTTTCTCACTGCAAATTATTTGGAAATGGCCTCACACTTCCTAGAAGGCAGCACCATTTGCTTCTTTAAGGTTATTGCTGATATATGTATCTGTGCTTTCACCTTCCTGTTCTAACTTTTCTGCCATACACAAGTTACACCTTTTTATTCATAATATATAAGCAGTTTCAACTGTTTATCCACACTACTAGCTAGCATACCTCCTACCAAAGCATGAGATCTTTCTGTTAGAGTGTACTTTGTTTCTTCTGCAGAACACATTTCACAGCTACAAGCTTCTCTCCGTCCACCCATGTGGTCAGGATGAATTCAGAGAACACAAACATGAACAATCATTTGCCATGGTTTGCACTATTGATTAACTACTCCTGGAGCCAACGGTAAATTTAACTTTGGGAACTTAGCACTGAGCACTAATGGCCTTTTCGCCTTGGGTCTGAGTGCCATTCTGGCCCCCTTCTGTGACACTCTGAGACTGACAGATGGCTTTAGGGCAGTGTTGTTAGGCACTGTAATTGGTTGCTTTCCAAACATGAAAGATTTGTCATGCTGATTAAGTAAAAATGGATGATTCCAGTGATGAAAGGGATGATGGATGGAAACTGAGTTAATGTCTTTTGTTGTCTTTTTTTTTTTGCATGACAGAAATTGGAAAATGTGACACCACACTGTTAAGCATCGATCTGTTGTCGTTCTTTGCCCCTATTTGCCTAATGGTCACCAGAGTGCCCTTGAATGCAAACTCGGCAGGACACCTGGGCCTTTGCCATGTTCTCCTGGCACTGGTGCAAGCTGCTGGTGATGGCTGTCTTTGAGTGGCAGTCTCAGATGCGAGATTAGGTCCAATAATTGCTTAAGAAGCAGCAGACAAAACAACTGTGCTTAATGTATTTAGATCAGCAGTCTCTGAACATCTGGTGAATTTGCTCTCAAGGCCACAGCTTAAAAAAGCCCATGTCGTGATAACAGAAGTACTTTAGGTCTGTTCAGGCCCCAGATGTGGTTCGCAGGGAGGTCAGAATCATTCTGTCCTCATATTGCTCAATGCAAATTATTAAAAGTGCTGTGTTACAGGCTGTGAAATAGTTCAGTGTTTCATGTCTGAAAAATCAATAAGGGCATTGAAAGCCTGTGCCAAATAGTTGTATCTGATATCATTGTGTATGTGTTTTTCCACAGTATCATATGAAGTGTTCAGGGACCATCATTGCTACTCACCAGTCATGTTGTGGTAATGTCATAGCTTCCCTGTGAATCGGGGAAAAGACATAAAAACAATGCTTATAAGTAGAAGTAATAGCATAAAGATCGGCAACGTTCATGTAGTCATGACAATGTGTGAAGCTCAAAACTTTTACCCAGGAGACTGGGTTTGTGCTCTGTGTGAAACCAAAAGGGAATATTGAGCTGACTTGTTGTTTCTGCTTTCGTAAATGATCTGTTTTACCTGTTACTTTGCTTAGGCCTGGGCACCAAGCAACAGTATTGTGCAAAAGTCTTGAGCCACCCCCCAATCCTTTGTGTTTTGCTAAGAAAAACAGAATCATTGTCATGCTGCAAAATGAAGCTGCTGCTGTTGCTATTATGGCGAGAAAAAATGTTAAAAAAAGATTAAATCATAATCACGTAAAGTATATTATAATGGCAGAAAGCCCTTAAGTCAGCATGCTGTGTTATCGCAACAGTGTTACTGGTCAATTGCATTGTTGGTGCTGGGGTTATGTTGGTTTTGACCATTAATGCAATATTAGACCATTTGTCAAATAATTGGTCATTTTTGAGGCTGTGTTGCTGTTTTTGGCTGATTATGTGGGATTTCCCAATGTGTTTCCCAGAAAAGTGTATTGCTATGATATAGTGTATCACTACAACAAGAAAAATTTCCATATTGACCAAACTTGTCTCGTGTGGACACTCTGCTGTATTTTATCATCAAGGGTTTTCCCACAAAGTTTGGAAACTGCAGACACTGTGTTTGTTTTTCATTTTTTTCCTTGAATTCTGGTCTACAACAGTGACTTTGTGCTTTATTGAAGGGATTTATTTTGGCAGTGACTAATTAGAGAACTGAGATTACAATAGCTGCAAAGGGAGTTATGTTCAGAAGCAGGCCAAGGCGCCGTAGTTGCAGTAAAAGCAAAAATAAAAGGATCTAAAAAAAATGGATGGTTTGCAGATACTATGACCATTTTTCCCCTCCTAGACTGAGATTTCTGGCTTAGGGACTTCTTCTTGGGAATCCCCATTATTCAATTACACTCACAGCACATGATGAGAGTGTCTGGAAATCAATGGAGAGCATCTGTCCCACAGAGATAACCATTTACCCATGAGATGTATCGTGAGCTGTCAAGCTAATATCTAATTAATTAGTCTTAAACCTCCACCGCACTGATCTGACAGCACAGTGTGTGCTCTGCTGTGTACTGCAGGTAGACACTGAGTATCTGAAAACCCAGATGTTTGAAGTATGGTGCCCGCTGTATGTGGCCTATTTCTCACAGTTACAACCCCCTTCTGCTATATGATGTCAGACCACTAAGAAGCAAATCATTAGGCCAAAGCCGAGAAATCCTAACATCTGTTTCTTCCATTCTGCTCTCAGCCTTAGCTCATTTTGTGTGTGCTGTAACTCAGTAGCGCTATTCCCAGCTGACATTACACTGCCGGGCTTGCTTCTGGGCCAGCCATTAGAAGTTACCCAGAGGTACTTCTGGAATTACACATGGAGAGGGGATAAGAGGCTAAACTGAATTATCACACCTTTTAAAAAGCACTCCTGTCTTGACGTTCTTTGACATTTATGAAAGCAACACGAGGATGCAGTCAGGGTGTGATTTTGCATGTATTCCTTTAATCATTGTTAGCATTTGACTCTTTGATCATTTACACATAAAGTTTTCTTTCTCTCGGCAGGAATACATGGACGCCAACAAATGCATTGATGAACTTCTCAAGCAGCTCGAGGAGGAGCGCCGAAACGTTCGAAGGTAAGAGGTTCTGCCTGAAGATATCAGCAGCTGCCTGCAATTCATTGCCAACCAGAGGCTGCAGAACAATGTTGTTTGGTTTTGAGCTTGAGACAAGCTTTGTGCACAGTTCTTGAGAAATGCTTTTTGTGTTGGAAGCACACTAAAAGTGGCAGACAAAGGGGGAGACTCCAAGCTCAGTTTGGGGTTGACTGGGGGCATTTCTCATGGAGGTCCTTTGGAGCAGATTTGCACAGACAATGGAAATGAAGAGCTTATGGAGATGCCAATCTAATGACCTTGTCCCCTCAATGCTGCTATCATCCTTTCCCTTCCAGCGATGCACAGCCCCCATAGAAAAGAGAGACAATTTTTAAACTTCACCCTCTTTTGTACAACCCTTTCTCCATCTCAATGGAGCTGTATTCCCCCGGCTCAAAGTAATTTTCCCCCTGAGTGAGCAAAGAGGGGCTGGGGGTTGGACAGAGGGGAAAGGGGAATAAGGGTCTCAGGATTGGTGGCTGCGGGGGGTTAAATGACCACTGACCATCCCCTTTACTCGGCCAGGACAGCCCCTTAATAAAGGAAGTGATGTGTAAAGGAATGACCCTCTCATCTAAGTCATCCCCACCCAACTTTCTAAGACATCTCGTGTGAGAGCCAGAGTGACCTAATAGCCACTTAGATGACCTGTGCAAACTGACCTGGGGACCAAATGGTTTCAAAAGCCTTGAACTTGTACAACTGCAAATGATTGAAGTACCCCGATTACCCTGGAAGCTGCATGTGAAACACAAATGCCCCGAGTAGTGTAGATTGGGCATTAACTGGTCATTAACCTGCCAGCGCCCTACCATGGAGTCCATGTGATGTCTGATTGCCCACTAGTGAAAAAATAGTGGATAAATGCCAGTGGGCTCTCTTCATGGTGCTCCCTTTTCAAAGCTCTACCTGTCCAGCTTCTGTCCAGCTTCCCATTTACTGTTTGTACCCCATGTGAGAAGGAAAAACCCCCCCTTTGGAGTGTACTCCAACCTCATCCTTCTAAGGTTGTCCAAACTGGCTTAAAAACAAGGTTAGTACCCTGTTTCTGATTGGGTAAATTATACCTTTAAATGATCTAATGCTACATGGCATTGTACTTTGAAGTGCTTAAGCGTTGACATGTAAGCGTTGTGTCTTAGCCTTTGGCCACGTCTCTTCCTTTTGCTCTTATCTCCGCAAGGCATCAAACTTGGTCTTCTACAATGTTTTTCTAGCCATTGTGCCATTGTGTAAAACGCTCAGTCAGTAAAAGTAGACAAAACCTGAGAAACCAAACCACTAACGGTCAGTTTGGTATGTTTTAAAAAGGACTAGACCGATTCTCTAAGTATCCCCCAATGCACCCCTGCCTTGTAAAACTGACATTTGTTTCCTTGAGGTTCAAAGATATAAACTCACTCATAACTCAAAGTAGTTTTTGCCATTTGAAGTACATCTTTCAAGTCAGTATCTTGATTGAAAGAATCATGGATAAAGGCTCCAGTTTTTCACGTAATGCTGGTGTCTTGAGGAGAAGTGCTATTTACAAAGATTGCTTTTGTCTTCCATGGGCTCCAGTGAGAGATTCAACTGTGAGGGGCTCTGCATTGTTGCAAGCCTCTAGATGTTGTAAACAAACCAGTGGAAATCCGTACTTTGAAAATTCCTTGTCTTTGAAGCTCAGTTTTTAGAAACAACATACCACCAGCCAGGATTTGTTCTCATTTCTTTTCCAGTGTTGTTCGATTCAGAGCGGCGACAGTGATGAATGATTTCACAAAGGCTTTTGTTCAGCTAAAACATAGACCTCGACTTAAAAAAAAACAAAAAAAAACAAAAAACCGCCTCCTTTCCCTTATTAGGCAGCATCTCACGATGCTGTAGATGTCTCGCTCCACCCCTAAGAATATGGGGCCCATCAATCAGTCAAGAGGAGAAAGAGAAGCCCGTACATTCCTCTAGTTCTTTGCATCCTTCCTTATGACCCAGTGACCTACTACATTCATGGCTCTCATTGTACCATATTATGGGGTAGTTTCACACTGGCAAAGTACACCAATTGGACAATTATGGCTGATCTCTGTCCTAATTTCACTTTTTTCTTTTATGTTAGAAGGCAGATACTACTTTCATTTAATTGCTAAATATGTACATCTTGGTCTTACTTTATATTTTGATCAAATGGGAAACTTCTTTTGTCCAGTTTCCTCAATTTTTTTAAGGACACACTGCACACCATGCTGAGATATGCCAAGTTTTTAGGTAATAACTCTTTGGAAATCACCTTGTTGGTGCACAAATACTATTTTATGTCTTTCAAACTGTGTTATCTTTGGAATTTTATATTTAGACACAACACTGGTTCATCCGTTGAGTGTTTTATGCTTGAATGATTCATAGGTCAGCGTTAAGTGGCTTAGGAAATGATAAATAATCCTCTGAAAATGGCCAGTAACAAGTACTAGACTAAAAGTGAGTGAAAAAGTAGCTAATATCCAAAAAAAGCTTTGAAAGACCTCCAGAAAGCCTGGAGGGCTATTGCCCGAGAGTGCTTGAATACATTTCAAGAATATCTGGCTCATTGGAAGCAAAATATGAAAGAAATGAGTGGTGGATCGAGACTTTTGCATTTTTATAAATTAAAAGAAAACATGGATGTGGTGTGTTGTGCAAAAGCTGGAGTTTTCACTGATGTTTGCCAAGTGGGTGTCATCTGTACCTAAACAAGCTCCAAATGTCGCAGAGCTACAGGTGGTAAGTGTAAATTAATGAAAAACATGGATTATTAATTATCTGAATCTAATTAAAGATAATTTTGAGTGTCAGAAACACCTGCTATATCCTCGTCATCCTAAAGCCCCATGAGTTCGCATGCAGATACACAATCGCCGTCTCTTGCACTCGGTCGCAGCATCATTGCTCGATGGAGCACAAAGCCCCAGTGGGATGCTGGCTGGCCTCTCCCACTCGATCTATTCAATGTGACCACGTCCTTGACAGACGGAAACAAAAGCTCCACGGCACAGTGTCAACATCAGATGGAGCAAATCCAAATTTGGAAACATCAGACACGTTGTACAGTTGGACACCAAACCCAGGGTTTCCAGTTATTCATCGTTTGTTTGCAGGGCACTCATTAAACATGATGAAATGTCTTTTTAAAGGTTTACACTCTCATTAGTGGTGGCCTTGATATGCCGCTGACACACAGTTGAGTCAGGGCAGGTTGGATGTGTTGAGGAAAAAGAGTTTATTAAAGTCGTTGCTGAGTGACAGACATGTGGTGGTGGGGAACATATGGATGCTCTGCAGCACTAAAAAGCATGACGGGCGGGGAGTGAGTTTGCATGACCTCTTTTTGACAAGCTGCTGTGTCAAGGCACCGTGACTGTGTAATCTTCCCTGTGGATTAAAACAATGCAGATTAGTTTTTTCCCTCTTTCCATCTCTACTTTCCCACTGTTGATTTGTCAATGTGCTGAGCTGGGGTTTTTTGTTTTTCCACAAATCTTCCCCTGACCTTGTTTTCAGTGGCCATAGCTGGCCAGTGTAAGGGGTCACATGGCCCAGAGCTGGTCTCACCTGCCATTTTCTGCCTGCTGGAGCAGATGGCGTTTGTCTGTGACCCTTTCCACACCTTGGAGGACAAGGAGGGATGAGGAGGGTGGCTGGAAGGCGGTGTGGGGTAGGACTGAGAGAGGGGGGGGGGCTCCCTCATAGCAACTGGGAAGTGGGGAGTTGTGATGAGGGAGCAGGGAGGGAGGCAGGGGACTCAGCTGGAGATGCTCGGGGCTTAGGACAGGTTGCAGGGAGCAGGCAACTGCAGCTGCAGCCCAAGTCGAAAGGACATTGACGACGACATCTGCTGATCAATAAGCTATTTGTCATGTTCATAGAGCAGCCCCGCTCCGAAGACGGCAGAGATAGAAAGCGGAGGTCAGATCAGATGTGCTCTTAGGTGGGGGATTATAGCTAATAGGACTTGCTTTGTGTAAGTGAATTCGCCTGTGGGTGGAATTGAAATTGGTCCATTTTTTCTCTGAGAAGCAGCTCAACATTTCTGCCTATTTGTCCTTGATCATACAATGTTTGAGCTTTAAGACCAACTATCAAAGACTGACTGGAAAGTCAAGAAAGTCCTTTCTTGAGCTGCAAATTCTCAAAATTGTTTGAGCTATTAAAAGTTTTCTGAGAGACTCTGAATTTTCTTAAAGTTTGTCCTTTTTAAGGGCTCGTACAAAGCGCCTTCGCCTTTAACAGAGGATGGTGGCATTAAGTGAGAGAAAGAGCTAAATGAGTGAGCCTGTAAACATGCCAGAGAAAGAAAGACCACAGGAGCACAAAGCTGGGAAACCGCTTTACAAATCTGGACCTTGCTGATGTTGCTACAAGCCATATCTGGCCTCAAAGACGCCTGTGTGCTGCCGGCGGTCTGAGCAAGATGAAAGGCTGTAATCCTCAGCTGAAGTATGCGGCGAGGCCTGCTCTGCCGATGAGGAGGTGGATAGGGTTCAGCCTCCCGCAAACCCCTCCGACGCCCCGAGGATCTGCCGTCTCGCTTGGGCGAGAGCCATGCATTTTACAACTTTAATTGGATAAGTTGACCGGTCTAATGCAATAATTTGATCACGCTAAGCCTTAAAGAGATCTAATATGCTCCCAAAGTATATTTGTGCGCCCTCTGAAGTAAATGACTGAACCTAATCCATCCATTAGAGGTCACTTTACGGCCCAGGAGTCCAGACTCCAAAATATCTTAAAGGAGCAGTTAGTGGGCAAATAAATCAGTCTGTGAAACCCTCATTTAAACCTTCATGCGAGGGTGGAATTTGCCTTTTTAAATTTGTTGGTATTTTTCCTCAAGACTTTGTTATTTTTTAATAAAATGCTCGATTAAACCTTGTGGAGTGTAAACCATGAACAGCCAGTGGTAAAATGACAAAAGTCTCTGCTCTTCATGTATAATTATCTGGTTTTGCATTAGAGCTGGGCGATATGAGATTTTTTCATATCACGATATGTTTTTTTCATTTCAGGCGATAACGATATCTATCACGATATAAGCCAAATAACTATATTTGTAAGATTTAAATGTGCCGTTGCTCACAAGTAAAATGTGAAATAATCAGCAGCTTGTTTTGATTTAAATATTTATTTCCCATAATAAGTTCAACAGGGTAGATGTACTTAAGGAACATGAGACTTTTTCAGATAAATAAAGGCAAATATTGCAAACTACACAAAAGGCAGCCGCTAAAGCGTTTAAGTTTCAAAATAGAACAAACGAAACAGACTAAATTGTCAATTCCACTTAGAAACAAAATATTAATTCTAAAAATAAATCTTAGTTTGTTTTACAGAAGAACAGACAAAACTGACTAACTTTTGTCAATATCAAATAAACTGAGAACTAAAAGGAAATTCTCAATCTCTCCTTGTTGTATAGCTGAGCTTTTCAAACACTTTTAACAGTTACTTTAGTCTGACAAAAGCCGAATGACGAATTAGCGCTTCCAGTCAGAGACTGAGGCTACGTCCACACGTACACGGGTATTTTTGAAAACGGAGATTTTCCGTTTTCGTTTTAAAAAATAATCCCGTCCACACATAAAGGCAGAAATGAAGGAAAACGCTGCTATGAACATGCCAAAGCAGCAGGTGGCGCTAGATTCCTAACCGTGCAGAAATGTTGGCCAATCAGAAGTCTAGAAGCCTCGGTGGGAAAAAGTAAACAAAGCTGGGGCATAGAAGCAGAACAGAGTCGTATGTGTGGACGGACAGTAACTGTGTGTATATGTAAGCATTTAAACACTGCAGAGGGTAGAATTAACAGTAACAGTATTGTAGAAATTCATTTCACCGAAACAATAACGTGGCGCACAGTGTGACGCATGCACCAGTTTATTGTATTTCCAGACTTGCTTTCGGCACATTTACAGTGCACGCTACTCTGTTTTTGTCAGACTTGAAATAGCTGAAATACCTTCACACTACGGAACTTCTATGGCTCTTCCGTTCGACAATCTCTCCGGCATTGGAACCATCATCTGTTTTCTCTTCGGTCACGCTCATTTCCTCCATTACGCGCTGGCTCCATTACGCGCTGGCTGTTTCCCAAACAAACACACGTGCGGCTTGGCACTTGTGCTGTATGTAACAAGTCACGAGACGTGACGCTGCGGCTGTGATTGGTTCGGCTCTGCGCTGCTTAATTTGGATTGGCTGACCTTTTTTTTTTTTTTTTTTTAAGAGGACAAGAGCGGCGAGGTCTATCGCGATAGCTTAATTTCTCTATCGAGTAAAAGTTATATCGCGATACATATCGTTATCGTTCTATCGCCCAGCTCTATTTTGCATATTATTTTCCTACTTGATGGCCAGTACGAGTTGTTTAGCAGCCCAGTATAAATTATCAGTCGGTGGCCGCCAATAACATAACCGTGACTGCGTGGTTTCACTCTGCTGAAAGGAAGATATGATGAGTTAAGTGTGGTTTAAAAAAAATCCAATTCAGAAGCTGTAACTGTGACTTTTCCTTTCAACTTAGCTTTCCCTTTGTTATAATATTTGCTTAATTTTCACCCATTTGTTTGGTTAGTTTTAGGCACCAGAGATGCTTGGTTTGGTTTATGAATGTTTTTGCTAAAATACACCCTTGTAGCATAAATCTTGTACTATAGAGCTGAATTTATTGTGTACCGTGTGTTCTATGCTCTGCTTTGTGACCAGAGGTTACACGCACTTCACAAAGCCACTAGATTTATCTTGCTGCTTACCTTAAATATGGTATATAAGGCAAAACACAGTTTGTATAATTCTAATGAGCTTGAAAGTCAATATTTGAAAGTCAATACCTTTATTCTTCAGCACAGTCTGAACTCTCTTAGGCAGCTTTTGTGTCATGTCTTCAAGTAGTCTTCAGGAATAGTTCTCCATGTCACGGGTTGCCGGGGCAAGCCGTGCGAATTATTAAGGACCCAAAATGCAGGTGGCTTCTGAGGTGAGCGAGCTTTATTGCGACAGTGATGTACAACACAAAAGAAAGGATGGCGAGAAACAGAACTGAAAACACTCTAAACTGGGAAAACTAAAACTTAAACAACAAAACCTGAACATGAATGAGGGTACCTTGCAGGGAGAACTACGCGGGGAGAATGCACAGGAAGACGGGGCAAAATACACAGAATAACCGAAGGGCATAACACAGACGAACCAGCAACAAGGACGAGGGAACACACACTATAAATACACACCAGTAATCAGGGGATGGGAAACAGGAGGGAAACACACCTGGGAGACATAACAGCTGACGAGGCAGGGGAAACGAGACCTTCAAAGTAAAACAGGAAACACACTGACTGAACACAACACACACCAACTAAACACAGGCTGGGGGACACAGACATAGGGACATGAAACGTGAAACAGAAGAATACAAAAACCCAAGATAACCAAAACCACAGAATAATAATAAACTTAACATAAACACGGAGTCACAGACTCCGGACCATGACACTCCAGGCTTCCTGAAGGACATTCAAAGCTCTTCTTTGGATGTTTCTGCCTTTTGTTCTGTTCTTTGTCCACATGATCCCACACTGCTTCAATAATGTTGAGGTCCGGGCTCTGGGGAGGCTGATCCATGACTGATAGTGCTCCACTGTGTGTTTTTCTTGACAGTGGGTTTGGGTTGTTTTCATGCTAAAAAAAAATTAAATTGCGCCAATTAGACTCTTTCCAGATGTTACTGCATGTTAAAGTCTGATGGTACCTTTCTGTGTTCATAAATCATCAATTTTGACAAGATCTCCAACAACACTGGATGAAATGCATACCAAACCATAACAGAAACTCCGTCGTGTTTTACAGATGGCTGTAGACACTTTTTTACCCGTCTCCTAACCTCCATCAGACTTGTTTCCACTAATTTTCAGTTCAGTTCTTCTGCAATTTTCATACCTCAGCTTTTTCTGCGTATTTCCCTTCTTTAAGAATGGCTTCTTGACAGCCACCCTTCCACCGAGACCATTTCTGATGAGGCTTCATTCAGCTGAAGGTCTACATGCATCTCTCAGGTCCAAGTTTCTTCAGGGTTTTTAAGGACATACTACACACCAGGTCGACCAAACAAAACATTCCTTGGACTTGACTCAAATTGAGAATGAATGAGAAAAAGATGTAGAAAATGTCCAAAGAAATAATGCTGAAATTTGTTGTAAATAGCAGTAAGTTGTTAACATGTGTGAGAATTTGTTTTCTTGAAGGAAGTAGCAAGTCGACAGAAAAGCTTCTTGTTTATCTTGACCTCACTTCACTGTGAACACAATGATAACCTCACTGAAGCCTGAAGTTAAGGAGGTGACACCGCCGCCCTGTGACATAAGTCAACATGTGCTAGGTTATCTTCTCAGAAACTCGCTAACTCTGTCTAGCTGGGACGATCTTCCCCATCCCCCCACACCAAAACAGTCCAGGCCCTGGTAAAATACATGCATCAGTTTTATGGAGCTCATGAGAGGAAAAGGTTAATCGAATGGTTTAATGAGGCCTTTTACCGAAGCGTCTTCAAGGTCGTTTTCATAGGTGCATTCCCCTGTTCATTGCATATGAGAACCTGCCAGTAATATGCTTCGCCTCCCATATCATTCACCTTAAGCCTTCATGTTTCTGATGTTTTCTGATTGGTTTCAAGGTTAAGTACACTGCAGAGCCGTAGTGTACTGGCTGTTTTTCTGAAAATAGCTTAACCTAATGGATCTGTCCTTTCCCTGTACATGCAGTGTTTCACTAAACCATTTTCTAGTGGTTTCACAACATGCATATGCAGCGTTTTAAACATCCTCGCTTTAAGATGAGCAGATTGATAGAGCCCGTGTGGTTTTCATTGTTGACACAACCTGTGTGGTGGCAGTCACAGTGGTTGCAACCATGCTATTTACCCCCAGCTCAGGGCTCTCTGGAAAACATCCTCATGTCGTTGAGGAAACAGGAAAGGGTGAAAATGTGTGAAAATCAAAACACTGCAGTCCTGAAAGTGGGTGTCCTGTGAGTCTCTGATGAAGTGATAAGTTGTAAAATTGAATGTTTCTTAAAGTAAATGTAGAATAATGTTTCAGGACAATGTACTGGTCAGTTTTAAACAGAACTCTGGAGTCGGATCCTAAGTGGAGCAGGTGGGATGGATAAACAAACCCAAAGGGCTACAAATTAGACTATACAGGCCTCAGCTAGTATGTTAAATGCTCTTGACAGTACAATTAGAAGAAGACTGAACAAGTATAGTTTGTAAGGTCTTTCGGGAGAAGGAACAAAAGTGCCTAAAGACGAACATGGCAGCACCGCTTAGGTTTGCATCTGGACATAACACAAGACTTCTGGAACAAAATCATTTGGACCAAAGTGAAAATGTGTGGTCATAAAGCACAAAGCCAAACACCTCATATCCACTGTCAGCATGGCGATGGAGGGGTGATGATTTAGGCTTTTCTTGTAGCTACAGGACCTGGACACTTTGAACTCCTCCGTATACCAAAGTATTCTAGAGTCAAAAGTGACTTTATCTGTACAACAGATAAAGATCGGCCCAAAATGGGTGCTGTGTCAGTACAACAAATACAGAATGGCTGAAAAAGAAACGATTCAAGGTGTTACAATGGTCCAGTCAAAGTCCAGACCTCAACCTGATTAAAATGCTGTGTTGGGACCTTAAGAGAGCTGTGCATAAACCTCAATGAAAGAAGAGTGGGCCAGAATTCCTCCACAATGATTTGAGAGACCGATAACATGAGACACAGAATAATTACTTCAGTTATTTCTGCTAAAGGTGGTTCTTTAAGTTACTGAATCATGAGGTGGACTTTTTCACAGGGCTGCACAAACACATAGAACTGATTTTAGAGAGAGAGGTGGAAACAAATTTAGGTGGGGCAAACAATCCCAAAGGAGGGGAAAGAAGTAAAACTAACATTTAAACTCAAACAGGAAGTAACCAAAGGACAACAAATTGACACTGAAACATGAAAACGGAGGTGGGAGAGAGAAATGTGAGTGGTTAGAAAACAACAATAGAAACCACTAAAAACAAGTGGCTACCACAAGGGCCACAACATATGCTGCTGACCATTAAATCATAGCTATTAAGAAGACGATAACTGTCCATCTTAACAAGAATTAACACAAAAACATGATGTGCTTAAGTCTCTGTCAGTGGTGTAAGGCGCTGCATGGATCATGATGAACATAGGGTGGAGAAAGCAGTTACAGATGCAGGAAGGTGGGGTTTTAATAGTCCTGTAAAACCCCACCCAAGTGTCCTGCATTTTGGGATAATCTTCCCCATCTCCAGAGATGAGCTCCTGCAGCACTGCTGCAAGAGGGCCCGGGGCTGTAACCAGAAAGTACAGCATATAAACACAGTGAAAAAGTGAATGTCAGCTTCTGTTAACCTCTTGGTAGCTGGAGAGAGGCTGATGGTTGCTTTAGATCACAAGGACTGCAAAGCCTTGTTAAACGTATTACAGGTAAAGATCAATATCAATTTAGAGACTCCCCATCTGGTTTAATGATTGGTTAGAGTTCACAGTTTTCACTTTTCGGCTCTGAACATAGAGCTGGTCAGAGGTTCAATTCTCATCTTGCATATTTGAGTCAGACACTCCATATTCTCCCGATGGATCCATTGGTGTGCTTGATGGCTAAAAAGCACTTGAAAGGCATAAAATGAAGCGGTGAATGAATGCTCGTGTGACTGGTTGAATGTGGCTTGTAGGGGAAAAGTGTTCTGAGGGCTCGGCTGGAGTACAAAAGCACCATTTAAAGCGTATCTAATTTTGACCTGCATTTGACCATCTCTAAACCTAATCGAGCTTCTAAGTATAAGTAAGTAAGTAAAATTTATTTATATAGCACATTTCACAGATAAAAATCACAAAGTGCTTTACAATAAGCACTTTCTGATTGCATAAGAATTAGAGGATGCATTAAATGTTGTGTATTCTAAATTTGCTGCTTTCTTTAAAAAAAAAAAAGTCTTTCTGCTGCGAGATCTAACTGTCCCTTTGATTAGAGGAGGATAAAACTAAGATTACCCCATAATAGCCCCCATTTGTGAATTGTAATCACACAAGGAATGCTCTTTTTCTTAAAAAAAGATTTACTTAAGTTTAATTAAAGATACCGCCATCAGCGTTAATCCAGCTCATTCCACTCCTAATGACTTTAAACATTTCCTGAGATCTTCCAGAGAGGAAAATCTCGGTGCACTTGATGATGTCTCACTGGACTGGCATCGTCCCCCACCCCCCCCATCAACCCCCTTCCCTGCTCTAATGAAACATGACCGAAGACTGCGTTGCGGGTTTTCATTGTATTACACACTTCATCTTGCAACAAAGAAGTGAAATGACACACATGTAGATGCTCACTAACATGCAGGGAGTCTCCGGAGGAAGCCCCGCCGTGTGATTTGCATCTGTCTTGTGCAGATCCAGGGCAAGCTAGTGTTGGGTAAACAAACAGGCCTGCCTGTCTGCAGAATGGCATTTCCTTTACTCATCATTGTGCACAAAATACTCCCTGAACCTCTTCCCAAAAGATTCCCGTCCATGTTGACAGCTAAATATCCACGCCTAGCACCACCGACGTGTTTCCAAATGACTTTGCACCTCTTGCTTGCTCAGACATTTTAGATGGTTGCTCTCAGAAACAAATCTCAAGCCCAAACGTTTGGGCTAATCTAGTGTACGATTAAAGGCTGACTGGGAACACACACCTAGACTGTAGAATCGACCAGTCTGGTAATGACCTCAAGTGACGCACGCCGGTCGCCCCTGGTCGCTCATCTGTGATCAAGCTGCAGGGGATTAATGTCACGGAGGGAAAGTGTGGCTGACCGCCAGAGCAGCGGGCCGACAGGATGTTTGTGCGTTCGTGTGGTGCACTTACTCTTACTTTTCTAAACATTTCAGGGCCATGTACTACACCTGAGTGCACCTACACTTCACTACAGTTGAAATATTGCCAGCTGCAGTGCTTTAAAAACTATCTGTTGTATTTAGCTCCATCTGGGTCAGCATTATCATGCTGCCCACAAAGTAATGCATCAATTATTTAACACTGGCAGGAACTGTTCTTCATAATGAGCACTTTCAAGCCCTCTCTAGCCTCGAGATATCGCTCTGATGAAATGCGAGGCATATCCAGTTCGACGGCAAAGCAAGCTGTGCGTTCGTTTTACGTGATGTGTTTATATTTTACAGGCCAGTCCAGGAATCGGTGCTCGCTGTTGTCTCATTTTAAATAATTTTTTTTGGGTGGTAAATTGAGCCAAAAACTTTAATTTGTGCCAGATAACAAGGTTACTGAAAGCTTTGATTCCAGCATGAACTCTCCAAATGGGAAATTTGTTTTGAACTCACTTGCAAAAATGCAGTTTACACATCGTGACAGACTTGTAATAGAGTATTTTTGCATGGCTGAATTGCTACTTTCACTTCAGTAAGCGTCCTAAATACTTCTTCAACCGCTGCACACATACTACTACTACGAGCACCAGCGTCCTTCTAACCCGAAAGGACCTCAGAGGTGCTGACACTCACGCTACATGCAGCCACAGCCAGCATACCTCAGACCACCCTGCACCCTATTACAAATCCATATCGACCCACCGGCCCTCCGGCCACTGCCCCAGCACCGGCCTGTCTCCTTCCCTGTACCCCCTCCTCCCTGTGGAATGCTAACCTAGTCCGAGTGTGTGTGTGTGTGTGTGACAGTGGTGGAGCCAGGCTGGCTGTGTGGGCGGCCGAGTGTTTCCAAACAGTGGAATCTGTCACTGACACCCCTGGCAGAGCAATAAGCGGCGCCTTAATGAGCTCAGCAGATCACTCAGCACACACACACACACACACGTGCACGTTCATATACGCATATGAATTTTGCAAACATCATGCGCACACACTTACACAATGGTGTTAGTGGACTTAATTATCACTGTGACAACGTATGGATTATATTTTGCACGTATTGCATGAAGACACGCACACAATAAACTGTAAATAAAGGATGGGAGTTGCCACCCTGACTTTACATATTAATTAGTGAAGTGACGATTTCAGCTCACGCTCACAGGCTTGGTTAGCAGGGTGCATAAGTGCATAGCACAGACGCAGATAGCTGCTAATTAGTGCTGAGTATCATACAGATAAAAGAAAAGAATTTCACCCAGCAACACTGGCACGAAGAATTCTTAGGCTGTCAGTAGAGTTGTTATTGCATTAATAAGAGTCCAAAGGGCTCTAACAGCACAAATGCGGTCACGACATCCAGTTCGGTAACAAGTGGAAAGACATCTATAGGCCTGGCTAGCTAGAATCACCTGTCATTATGCCACACACAACTTTCAGCCCTAATAATGGCGGGGAAAAGGGTTTTGTTGTGCTGGGCTATAAATATGTGCTTACAGTAAGGGTGGTCTACAGGGATTGACTCTTTCAGACATGGCTTCATTTTTCAGTCCCAGACGTTGTGCACGTGTACAGTCAGACTGTAGTCTATATAGTAGTGTGCAAAAGTCTTGAATCACCCCATGTTTCTTGATATTTTGCTTTGTAAATGGGAAATAGATGCAGTGATTTACTGAAATATGTGCAAACATACATGTAAACACACACTAAAGGCAAAAAAAACAGAGATTGTACAATTCTAACAAGCTCAAAAGTCAGTATTTGGTGTGACCACCTTTATTCTTCAGCACAGTCTGAACTCTTTTAGGCAGCTTCCTTCCTTCCACTGAGACAATTTCTGATGAGGCTTCAGTAGATGATCAGCTGATTCATCTTTAGAAATGAAAAGAAAATGATGTGTTTCTGTGACAGGTTGCCAGAAACAAAGTGGCTAAAGATACCATTTAAAACCAGTTCGTTGCTGAGTTGTCTTTTATGTGTTGTCACAGCACTTGTTCATCCCTTCAGTTATGTTTCTTTTGATGATTCATAGGTCAGTGTTACGTGGCTTAACAAAAAATGCTTCGGTACAAGGACTGGACTAAAAATCAGTGAAAAAGAAACCAATGTCCAAACAAACCAGAAGAAACAAGAAGAACTTGGAGACGTTTTGCTCAAGAGGAGTGAAGAAGGTCTAGCTTGGAAGCAAAATATAAAGATATGAGGGGCAGCTGAAGACAAATATGCACCCGTGCACATCCACCAGTGTATACCTAAAATGTACGGACTTTAACTTCACATGCTTTCACAAACCCATTCATTATGCAATTACAGTTGTCAGCCCATGCACACACACACACACACACACACACACACACACACACACACACACACACACACACACAATCATGCAGATATGCACTTATGGTACCATCATTATGTAGTTAAATGGAAGTAAACAAAGCTAAGCAAACAAGCATCGCTTATTTCCTGCAGGAAAAAAACACAGTGAGCCTCACATCTGTTGCACTGCACAGTGCTACTCGCTGTTTCGGCGCTCCCCGTCGATCAAATTAAAGCCGATATTTCTTGATTACTGTGCGCGTCCTTGTGTTAATGCTGACTCAGCCATTCATTCATCTGTCTTTATTTTTTTTAACCCAAATGGGACAATGGTGTGTAATTGGTGACCACCTGCTCGTAAAATCAAATCTCGCTCGCTCCACATTCAGATTTCCCCTCACGAGACAGCTGCGCTTATGATAAACACAATTACCCCGCTCTGTGTGACACTTTGGTCACGAGCGCAATCATTGGTCATCATGAATCTCTCAGAGTTTTATGATGACAAATGACAATGTCGCTGCCGGCTTTAGGAGACATCTGATAATGAGTGTCACTTTTTTGGGGCGGTTTATTTACCTTCCCTTATCTTGACGTGAGCAAGCCGCTCCATCAGCCTCCTGCAGACTCATTTTGCTTCGCGTGATTGTTTGCTGAGGACATCACTGACAGTGGCTGTAGAGCACAGTGGCAGCGATGGCCCCAGCTCTAAGTTTCCCCTGTCCTTTCTTTACCCTCTTTAACTGAGCACTCCTGTCACCGGGACCCTTTTAATTCTCCCCTTTTCACCCATCCGGTGCCCGCCTCCTCCTGCACTGGTCCTATTGGGGAGTAGACAATAGAACCCCCCCATCACCCTCCTCTTCTTCCCCACTTTTGCCTCTTCATCCCCCCCCTTCTCATCTCCATCCTGCCTGGGTTGAGGCTGCGGGCTTCATGCTGCAGTTAGTCACAGCCATTCAGCTGGGACTGATTGTGATTGTGGCAGATGGGCCGGAGTCACTCGGCCCAGCAGACCCAAGCACCTCCTTCACTTTTCGTCTTTTCGCTCTCCTCCTTGCTCTTGATCTCTTCCTCGGTTGTCTCTATCTGTCTTTTGTCAGCACGCTTGTCTCTTTGTGTTGCGGTGTTTTCCCCGTCCACATTTCTCTCTCTTTTTTTTTTGTACAAGGGCTCAATTTGGCCAGCTTAGGCCTCAGAGTAGGTGGTTGTCAGATCATTTAATGGGGACTGACACCCCCCCCCCCCCCCCTCCCCGATCTCCCCACAGAGCTCCCAATTTGACTATTTTCCCATTTTTGCAACTTTCTGTATGATCAAACAAGGGTGCCAGCCTCAGGAAAGGATCGACCAGGTGTGCAGGGAGACAGAGTGACTACCTGAAAGTTGCAACTTTACCACATTTTTGCATGTGTGAACTCTTCTGTTCCCCCCCCCCCCCCCCCCCCCCCCCCCGCTCTGAAAGGAGTCCACTTAGTGGAACATTACAAGCCGGCTGCTGCTTGCCTGTTCATGTCCCCTTGTTTGAGGTAAAGATTTGCACCCCCCCCAGCCTACAACGCTGTTGTCACCCCCCACCTCCTAAAAAAAAACAACTCCTCCTTCTCCGTGCAAACCCCCACCCCAGCCTCCCGGCCCTCTCTTTCCCCCCTGAGGAAAGATCCACCTTCAGAGAGGCAGCAGAGCAGCCGTCTCCCTGAACACATGTTAAACGTCCTGTAAGCCCGAGGAAGAGGAGGAGGGAGGCAGTCACAGAGAGAGAGGGAGAGGGAGGCTCGGAGACAGACAGCATGAGAGAGAAAGAGATAGAAGCGGAGACAGACTGAGGAGAGAAATATTCGGAGGAAAGATAAAGCCGGGAGGTGGGGTGGTGGGCGGCAGATCGGAGGCACAAAACACTCGGTGTGTTTGTGCGTGTGTGTAAAGAGGAGCCTCGGAGCGCTGAGGGAAGCGTGCATGTAGCAGGAAGGGAGAAGGGAAAGCGGTGTATCGGGAGAAGTCGGTGCACGCCGGCAGAGTGAGGGAGGCAGCAGAGTAGGGGAAAAAGGAGGGGGTGGGGGGTGGGAAGCAAGGACTTTGAGAGCGAGGAAGAGGGAAAGGCAGTCCGGGGCAGAGCCGGCAGCGCTCTGTTTGTGGATGTAAACTTTGTCATCTGCGGGATCAGTCGGACAGCAGCTGCGGAGCAGGAGGAAAGCGTGCCAGTGGATTACCATGCGTGTCCTCTGAATGCACCAGGATGCTGCGTCTCCACGAGGGTAAGGAGCGAGCCGGCGTCAGCCGCTCATGACATGGCAAAAAAAGAAAGAAAGAAACCTTGTTTTCTTGTAAGATTTGATTGTGACTGAAGTACGCTTGGCTTGTTTGGGGATTTAAGATGTGCATCACATGCATGCCGGCAGGTTCACTGTTACCTCGTTTAGGCTTCCTTACTTTGTCCCGAGCTGCAATATTTCCAAGTAATGCCCCAGAGGGGGACATGTTTCATATAGAAGGACTGCACACATGTGCGATTTGCACTGATTTGCGAGGGGAATCGCATGTTCTGTTGCTAGTGGCAACAGCATGGGGTCAGGGGTGCTGCATAGAAAAAACAACCCACTTTGTTTCTGACTGATAACACCAGGAAACAGACAAAGTGGAGGTTAAAGAAGCCCGGCTTTGCAGGGATTTGTATGTGCAGGAATGCATAGGCTTCAATTCTTTCCTTATACACTCACTCTCTCTGTCTCGCTTGCTCAGGCAGATTAAGATTTCCTATCCAGCCCACTAATCCCACACTGAAATGAGCTGAACTGGTTGAGGTGGTGGACAATAATATGGAATATTATGTATATATAGTCTTTCCCAGTGATGTAGCGTTAAGACCTGCAGTGTCAAAGTCACGGCAGGTCAGTAGGGGGGGGGGTCTTCCCTTATAGGCAGCCTAATTTGCAGCAGACAGATAGATGCTCAGTGCTTGGTGCCTGCAGCCATCGCAGGGATGCCGGGGCGGCTTTATGTTTTTGGGCTGACTTTGTTATCTCTATAAACAGAACTGCTGGGGAATAGAGAAATGAGAGCATGGGAGAGCATGGGAGGTATCATCACTCTCTTGCTGGTGTTGTCAAAGCGCCAGAGAGAAATGCCATTCTGTCTTTTTTTGAGTTAAAGAGAGCTTTTTTTTTGCCCTGGGAACTGGTGCTTCCCATCACAAGAGCAAAAAATAGCATCTGGCATGGAGTGGATGCTTTACAGCTGGGAATGCCAGTGAATGTAGGCAATCTATGTGAAGGGTAACAAACAGCAGATTAAAAGGTGTTAACTTAAAGCACATTACGGTTGCAGCAGTACCCCAGTATATGAGGCACTTAGGTATATACTGAGGTATTCAGCAGCGAGCGGCCAAACAAAGCCCTAAAAACTCAGCTTCATACTTGACACTGATCCCCCCGACACACACACACACACACACACACACACACACACACACACACACACACACACACACACACACACACACACACACACACACCATGTTATCTGCTATTTGTTTATGATTTCTTTTGCACCAGCACGTTCCTGACGCCCAGTTTCCACCGCAAAAAAGGTAGCACCAGTATTGCAGACGTCAGAAGCACCTACGCGAACCAACCTTGATTTATTTACCCCTAAATCCTGCTGCTGGCTGGTTCTCAGAAGGCCACCAAGAAGAAGTTATTGGAAGGGATGGAAACGGAGACAAATTGAGGGTGGACATGTGTCAGCTGTTTGGTCTGGTTTCAGTTTAGAGCGTTTATCGGGGAGCACAGGAGCAGTCATTGATATCAACCCCACCGACCACGGGGGAGGCAGATGTGTTGCCACAGTGGGCAGTTTGAGCCTGTTGCCCTCTCTGAAACCTACCTGGGGATTACTGGATAAGAGGATTGCCAAGTGGAGGGATTTGATTTTATAGAATTAAAACTGTAATTCTCTCCATCCCAGCCATGCCACAGTGCAACCATTATTATCATCCGCCCCCCGTTTGCCCCCGGTGCCACACTCTTTTATGACACACTTACTTCATTACTGCATCGTGTGTCCTACATTTAGCCAGCTTTGATTTAACGGTCAAAAGGAGTTCATCACGTGCTGGTGGAAGTTTTGCCATAAGTTCGTTGGTTGGAGTAAACAGTGAGTGCTGCAGTGGTTTGGATGCTGGATGCTGAGCCTAAACGACCCACATAAGCCTTCCTGGAACGTGACAACCATCCCCACTGAAGGGGAAAACAGTCAACCCTACAATATGCTGGACAAGCGTGTTAGAGTTTGCTATATTTGAGGATTATTTGCATAGTTAGCTGCGAAAAAAATCTATGGTTTCTTTGCCCTGTTTGTAGTGCAGCAGTAGTCCCACCACACTGCAGATTTTGGGCTGTTTTCCAGTTTTTGCTAGCAGATTGAAAAGGACTGATGCACCTTTACAGCTTCACATGTGGGCAGAATTTATTTGATTTCTGTAAACAGATCAACAGAGTGTACCACAGATGCCAAAAACAGACAACTTTTAACCAGGAAACTGAGTCTTGAGTCCTGTGTGGGCCCATTTTTCAGTTTGGGGTGTTTTCAGAGGCTATTATAGGTTATTCATAGAAGAAAATGATGGTTTGGGTTAAAATAAAGTATTTGTTGCTTATCTGAACTTGATGCATCTACTACAACAGCCTTCAGCTGCAGGTCAAATATCTGGATTCCTCAAAATCTTCAAGAACCTCAAAGAAGTCCAGCAGCTTTCATACCAAGCACTTTTGACCACTTTGACCTGGCACTTCTTCGCAGCACCACCAGAGGTTGTTTGCATCTTGAACACATTTTCAGGTCACGTTGACAGCTTATGAAACAGCCTACGGGATTGCTGTTGGAGGACAGTCTTGACAGATGACATAACCTGAGTGTTTACTTGTCAAACAAAGGCTGGGAAAAGACGACTGTATTTTCTTTCCACCAGTCTGTCTCACTCTCACTCCTGTGCATCCGATTTCCCCAACTTTTCCTCCTCCCCTTTGGTCTCCTCCCCGTATGTGGCGCTCTGTATTCGGTGACCCTCAGCTACCACTCTGGGCTCAGGTCAAACAGAATTACTGAGGAATGTCCCTCTGTTCAATGGCTGGCCCAGTGGGCCTCAGCATGGGAGCACTTCCCCTTCATTGACAGCCAGAGGACTTTCATTTTGAAGGAGGGAGGGGGTTGAGGGCTCCTTCCAGACAAACTTTCCCATATAATTCCCAGAGTCTTTGCAGCGCTGATCGGCACCGTGGAGCCGTAAGCCAGTTTAATGATGTATACGTGTGAGGCACATTTCAGGATCTCGCCCGCTTGAGTCTTGTTGAGACACTCTGCTTCTGTGACTGCAGGCCATCCAGCTCAATTAAGGCTGCTTTGAATGCATTCCTCCCCCCCTATCCCCCTCAAACTGCACATAGGATCCCTAAAAACAGTATGCAGAGCTCCGTCAGGCTAATACAAACCTGTTTTTGCCAATACATCATCTGAAAAAAAAAAAAAAGCTTGGTAAAGAATCCTGACATTTTGCGACGCAGCTATTTTTTTGGATGCATGCAGCCACAACACATTTAATTCCAACTGAAGTCTCATGCTTTGGATGTTAACAAGTTGGAAATGCAGAACAATTGGATTATCAGATGTCTTTTTTTCTTTTTCTATCCTCCTCTGTCTCCCCGTTGGCTCAAGTTAGAGCAATGTCACTCGGGAAAAATATAAAGTTTAATGGTCTGACACAATTTATAACCAATAAAAGGCTTTTATTTGCTAGCTATCAATGGTCTATTGCATGAGCTGACTGTTTTGCCTGGAGACAAAGCATTGCCCAGACACCCTCGCTGACTGTTAAGTGATGTCATTAGAGCTGGAGCATTTTTGTGGTTTCTAAACAGATGAACTTGCTCCATTTGAGTTCAAAAAGGTGCGAAAACTTCTGGGTTGGGTTTTTTTTTTGCATTTAAACTGCCTGTTTTCCAGTCAAAACTGGCTTAAAATATTGCCTCTGTACAGAAAGCTTCTTGGCTTGCAAATTTTTTCCTTTGTAAGGGCTTTTATTGATAAGTCTTAGTGTTGGAAGGGGGGGAGCAAATCCCCAAATTGGATTTGTTTTTTAGGTCATAGCACTGCATGCCAACAGTTTACAAGATAATATGGTGTTGTCCTTGTTTACTTTACACAGGCTGACACACTTTCACAGTGCGTGCACGCACCTCACAAGTTTTCTCGCTCAAAGCGGTCTAAGCCTGATTTGCTAGCGCTCCCACTTGTTTCATATTTCTCTCCTCGTCACGGTGACGCTTTCAACGGAGTGAGCCGTTTATGAGGTTGGAAAAGGGGGTCAGTGTCGTATTTGAGGTTGCACGGGGGCGGGGAATGTCAACAAACTTCAGCTCCCCTCTATCTTGGCTGTAAATCGTCGGATAATAGTGAGAGAAACATGCGGGACCGTGTCCAGAGGCTGAAGGTGTTGGCGCAGCTGGAAAGGAAATGGAGAGAGGCTGCTGGAGAAGCTCACCTTTTGAAGCTGTAAAACTCTTTTCCAAACACTTCTTTTGTTGTATTTTAGCCATTTGGTGACAGTCTTTACTTAGAGTGAATTACGGCAGCGTGCAGATGCTTTTAACTGCTTGGTTACCAACATGCCAGAGGGCAAGAACAGGAGCGCTATGGCAATTTTGTGAACACGTAAAAGAGAATTACTGGGACCAGACATACTTAAAGATGGAAGCTACAGTGCAAAGTGACTCTAAGTAAAGCGATGCAACTAAACGCATGAAAAACTGCCTGCATCACACATGGAGAATAGTTATATTAATGCCATGGCTTTTGCAACAGATAAGATAAGATAAGATAAGATAACCTTTATTAGTCCCACACGTGGGAAATTTGTTTTGTCACAGCAGGAAGTGGACAGTGCAAAAGTTATGAGGCAAAAATTAGAATACAATAAGAATAAATACAGTACACAACTGTACAGAATAGAATAAAATAAAATACTATATACAGTAGAATAAAATAAAATAAATATACAATAAGATAAAAATAGAATACAAATACAAATACTATATACAACTGAGTAAAAATACAACGATGACAGAAAGGATTATTGCACTTAGTGTTATTGCATATGTATGGATGTGTGTGCTTGATCAGTTAAAGTCTTTATTATGGAGTCTGACAGCAGTGGGGAGGAAAGACCTGCGAAATCTCTCCGTCCCACACCGTGGGTGCCGCAGTCTCCCACTGAAGGAGCTGCTCAGTGCTGTCACAGTCTGCTGCATGGGGTGGGAGATGTTGTCCATCAGGGATGACAGCTTAGCCGCCGTTCTCCTGTCACTCACCACCTCCACTGGGTCCAGAGGGCATCCTAGAACAGAGCTGGCCCTTCGGATCACCCTGTTCAGTCTCTTCCTGTCCCCAGCAGAGATGCTGCCGCCCCAGCAGACCACACCATAAAAGATAGCAGAAGCCACAACAGAGTCATAGAATTTCTTCAGGAGTGGGCCCTCCACTCCAAACGACCTGAGTCTCCGCAGCAGGTACAGCCTGCTCTGCCCTTTCCTGTAGAGGGCGTCTGAGTTATGAACTGCCCAGGAACACTGAGGACACATATGTGTGCCCGCAGAGGTGGATTGCAGTAGAGATGGCTGACCCTTGGCTCAAATGCGTCTTGTTTGCAGCACCTTTGTCTTTATTGTATATGCAGTGGCCGTTTGTCCGCTTCTGTAAAGGGCTACTGTTGTGTTGACAGCTGTTGTAAAATACCCTGTAGCCTCTGCATGGTCTCCATGAGTCAGCAGAACCTTCTAGCATTGTAGTACAGTAGTACACATGAGTCTCTGTTCCCCAATTACCTCAATGCAGGCTAGCCGGGGTGTGAAATACAGAACAATGGATGAAATGTGTGACTTGGTTATATGTATGTGGATGCATTTATAGCACTGAACATGCAAAAAGTGCTACATTAGCATTTGCATCTTCTGGCAGTAATGCACTGTTCAGGGTTACTGGACTTTTAAAGCTGAGAAGCCTGTGTGGAAAGGCTCACTGGAGTGGTGTTATTAAAACCTTCTGATGGTAATTTGAACATGTTCGTGCGTCTTTCAGAAAAACATCCTTAATGATTATATTAATCTGAAGTCTTCTGAAAATGTTGCTTTGTGCCTAAATGTGCACCATGCTCACTTTTCAATTGAAGATGTAATACTACTGAGTTCTAGTGACCTTTACTTGTCACTTTCAACAAAGTACATCTCACAGTAGCCATGTGCAAAACTATGGCTACCTGCTACTGTGAGATCTACTTTCCATCCATCCATTTTCTTAACATCCAGTTCATAGGTCACAGGGGAGCCTACCTCAGCTGTCATGGAGTGAGAGGTGCGGTTCCCTGTTGTCACCCCGTTACGCTCCAACCACGTATGTATATGTTGCATGTAGTTTGGCCTAGATCATAATTGCTTTTTTAAGACTTTCTTACAATAATTTGAGAACAAACGAGGGTTCACAGAGATATTTTTTGGCATCTAACGTGATCAAATAAGCAGATGTTTGAACAAGCTTCTGTATCTGCCAAAATAATGTCCTTTTCAGACTCCTTTCTATTACTATCTCATTCCAAACATGTCTCTATCATGTCTAAAGGAGCACTTTAGGCACCTTGCCATGAACGTGATAAGGGGAGTAAGTTAGTTCTATGAACCAGAAACTTCAATCAGCTTTTGAAAGCTGAAATGGCTCATTGGAGGAGGATTTTGAGACTTTTGACTTCAATAATTTGAGTGAAAACTGACTGGAAGTGAAAACTTTCCAGCAATGAAACAAGTTGTTCCTTTCTGTTAATATGATGGCATCTCATCCTATGACTTACTTAGACTTAGTTCCTCCTACGCCAGGCGGCGCATCGGGCAGCTAGTGATCTCCATCGATGTCGGTCAGCAGCAACTGCTTCAGCTTCGTCCCAGGCAATGTCGACAGTTCTCAGATCGTCCATGAATGTTCAATGCCATGTGGTCTTTGGTCGGCCTTGCTTTAGCTTGCCAGTGCGTGGACGCCATGTCATGGCAATCTTAGCTGGGCGATGAGGGGGTAGGCGTAAAATATGGCCCGCAAAGCGGAAGCGCCTTTCTGCAACAACATCGGCTAATGGGCGGGTGCCTGCTCTTCGTAGGACCTCCTCATTTGTTATTCGGTCCCGGTAGGAAATTCTCAGGATTCGCCACAGGCCACGTTGTTGAAGCACGTTCAGGTGTTGAATAATTGCACTTGTTGAGCGCCAGGTTTCACTAGCATAAAGTGCAGTAGGGAAGACGATAGAGTTCAGTAGTCTGATCTTGACCCTTACATTCAGGGAGGTCGAGTTCCAAATAGGTTGGAGACGTCGCAGGACACCAACTGCCTTCCCTACTCTGGCGTCGACATCCCGATCAGAGACCCCATCATTCGAGATGATGCTGCCAAGATATGTAAAATTCTCCACCTCTTCAGCACGTTGTTGGTTTATCATGACAGGAATGCGGGCACGTGCATAGCCAACTCGGAGTACCTTGGTTTTTTTGACGCTGATTCTTAATCCAACTTTCGTCGCCTCCCTCTGCAGGGCCGCGGTCAACTTTTGGAGGTCTTCCTGAGTCGAGCCCAGCAGGGCGATGTCATCTGCGAAGTCCAAGTCAGTGAGATTACGCGCTTCGTGCCAGGGCACACCAATGCCAGCTTGGTCAACTGATCGTCACATGATGAAGTCAATTACCAACAGGAAGAGGAAAGGGGATAGCACGCATCCTTGTCGGACGCCAGTATTGATCTTGAAGAAATCTGTGCAGCCGTCATCCGTCCGGACGCAGCAACGGGAGTTGGAGTAGAGACAACGAAAGGCATCTAAAAACTGCTGAGGGACTCCATAGTGGCGTAGGATAGCCCATAGAGTCAGCCGGTGGACGCTGTCAAAAGCCTTCTCGAAGGCAATGAAATTACTAGAAATCTTCCTTTGGTATTCCAATGTTTGTTCAATGATCATGCGGAGGGTGAAGATTTCCTCGACGCATGACCGGCCCCCCGAAACCCAGCCTGCTTTTCTCGCAATCGTTCGTTCACTGCGTGTTGTAGCCGATTCAAAAGAGCGAGGCAAAACACTTTCCCGGGTACCGACAGCAACGTGATGCCCCGCCAGTTGTTACAGTCA
The DNA here is from genome assembly GCF_057382275.1 of Copadichromis virginalis. Lineage (NCBI taxonomy): Eukaryota > Metazoa > Chordata > Actinopteri > Cichliformes > Cichlidae > Copadichromis > Copadichromis virginalis. The sequence goes on from NC_140639.1 coordinate 24,071,803, forward strand.
CCCAGATCACCTTTTCTCATCCTATGAACGTTTAATGAATACAAGGTATATGTTTGTAGTCTTAAAGATGTCTTAAAGTATTTAAAGAACAATTTACGTAATAGGACCTATGTCTGAATGACAGTGTCACTTTATCAGACCGATGAAGGCATCAGCAGTACACATACCTACATGTCTAAAAGGATGGAAAAACATTTGAGAGTCTTGTAAAAACTCGATGTTGATGGAAAGACTATCACAGTAACCGATCAGGTTCAGCTTCATAGCAGATTGCTCAGCATCATCTCATTTTCCACCCAGGTCACCTGTAAATACCCAGACAAAGACATCAGCATGCCTCAAAAGGAACACTTATTAGAAGATCAAACAGCGCCTAAAATCCTCCCACACGTCGCCCTCTTAGTGTCACAAATATTTCTGTAGCTTTCCAACACAAACCCACCCATTTCATACCACTTCGGTCAGGTGAGGAAGTAAAATAGCCAACTTAGTCTCTTGATTGTCGTCACTCTTCACCACATCGCCAATTTTTCAATTCATTTCATCCTGCTTCTGTCTATGATAGCAGGCTTTTATTGCTGCCTTTAAGCGTGGCGTCTTGGCACACGCTGAGACATTCTTGGCCTTTAGACACAGTTGGGCTTCATCTCAAGCGTACAGAGCCTGTATAGATCTGCAGAGATGTTTTGTGTTCATCTCTGGAGAAGTATAATAATTTCTCAGGGACGAAAAAATAAAAAACTGGTTTTGTTTATCTTGTCCGAATCCATTTCACAAAAAACAGGAGAACTCCTATATCATGAGGTAATTGCAGTCTTTTGTGAAATGTGCCTCACTTAAACTCAATTATGTGTCAGAGGGTGCGACATAAGTTAGACAGCCATCACTGGGGAAAATTTTAAGCAAACACAAGATTACAACCTGTTGGAGTGTGAGTATGTGGCTGGGAATGCTTTTTGATAAGCTCTGTTTTCCTTCTCTTGCCCCATTTCCACATATCCCCTCAACTGTGTTTGCTAAGGTACAGCAACAGCACCTTTCCAGTTTGGAGTCATCTCTCATTTATGAATTGCACATGAAAGATTCAAAGTTGTCTGTAAATGTGTGTGTGTGCATGTCTTTGCATATCTTTGCAAGTGTGTTTGTACATGTGTGCTCAGCCATGTGCTTAAGATTGCCCCTCCGTGTGATCATGTCTAGCCCCATCCTCATTCTTCATGAGCCACGCTGGTGAGTAAACCCTCCCGACAGACAAGAAAGGCAGGCGGGCGGGTGCTGCAGCCATTTTTAAAGCACATCTGCTCATCCGCAATGTTTCGTTTCGTCTGGGCAGGAATGCATCTGTGGCTTGGAAACAATTGAGGTCAGGCCCTGCTCGCAGAATAAGAAAACATTTAGATAGACAGACAGACAGCCAAGCAGGGGTAATCCACGCTTGGCAAATGCATTTCTCTCAGAGGATTCCTTATGTCTGATCTTTGTTACTTCATAAGTTTTGGAGAAGTTCTGGCCCACTAAACAGTGCATTTAAATCAGCGTCTTCACTCTGATTTTGAAGATTTTTGCAGAATTCTTTGAAGAGTTTCATGCCTCTTCAGGTGGCAGCTGTTGCCAGAGGCATTAAGCTATTCCACCCCATACATATTTGTGATACTGTATGTCTTAAACACCCTAAAAACACCATCAAATTTGGCACAAATGTAATCAGATCAAATCAAATCAAATCACTTTTATTGTCACATCACATGTGCAGGCACACTGGCACAGCACATGCGAGTGAAATTCTTGTGTGCGAGCCCCACAAGCAACAGAGATGTGCAAACACAACAACACAAACGAGCAAAATACAAGAATGGCCAACCTGAAACTAATAAATATATGTACAATATATAATAGTGTATGCATTTCTGGATGTGTATACTAAATATTTTCCTACGTGTGTGTGTGTGTGTGTGTGTGTATACACATTTTTACAAATTAAATAGTAAAAAAAAAAAAATAAAAAAATAATAATAATAATAAAATATATAAAATATACAGAGTTGAATATGTGCAAAACAAGTGGCATTTATATACAGTGTGGAGTGCATAATGTTGAAGTTCCAGTAGTGAAGCTGAGGTGTCTATGACGTGTTCAGCAGTCTGATGGCCTGATGGAAGAAGCTGTCTCTCAGTCTGCTGGTTCGGGACCGGATACTGCAGAACCTCCTTCCTGATGGAAGCAGTCTGAACAGTTTATGGCTGGGGTGACTGGAGTCCTTGATGATCCTCCCCGCTTTCCTCAGGCAGCGCTTCCTGTAGATGTCTTGGAGGGAGGGAAGCTCACCTCCAATTATCCGTTCAGAGCACCGCACTACTCGCTGGAGAGCTTTGCAGTTGTAGGCGGTGCTGTTGCCATACCAGGTGGTGATGCATCCAGTGAGGATGCTCTCAATGGCACAGTGATAGAAGGTCCTGAGGATGCGGGGGCTCATGCCGAATCTTTTCAGTCTCCTGAGAAAGAAGAGGCGCTGCTGCGCCTTCTTCACTGTTTTGTTTGTGTGTACTGACCACGTAAGATCCTCAGCCAGGTGTACGCCAAGGAACCGGAAGCTGCTCACTCTCTCCACAGCAGCGCCGTTGATGGTGATGGGGGTGTGTACTTCTCTGCACCTCCGGAAGTCCACTATCAACTCCTTTGTCTTTGCGACGTTGAGGGTGAGATGGTTGTCTTGACACCAGTGGGTCAGGGCGCTGACCTCCTCCCTGTAAGCCGTCTCATCACCGTTGGTGATAAGACCCACCACTGTAGTGTCGTCCGCAAACTTCACAATGATGTTGGAGCTGTTAGTGGCTGTGCAGTCGTAGGTGTAGAGTGAGTACAGGAGAGGGCTCAGTACACACCCCTGTGGAGCACCAGTGTTCAGTGTGATGGGGGATGAGGTGATGCTGCCCAGTCTGACCACCTGGCGTCTGTCAGACAGGAAGCTAAGGATCCAGCTGCAGAGGGAGCTGCTCAGTCCTAGATCCTGCAGTTTCCTGTCCTGCTTCGAGGGAACGATGGTATTGAATGCTGAGCTGTAATCTACAAACAGCATCCTCACATACGTGTCTCTCTTCTCCAGGTGTGACAGGGCAGTGTGTAGTGTCAGGGCTATGGCATCATCAGTGGACCTGTTGTGGCGGTATGCAAACTGTAGAGGGTCCAGTGAGTCGGGTAGTGCAGAGCAGATGAAGTCCCTGACCAGCTTCTCGAAGCATTTGCTTACGATGGGGGTCAGGGCTACAGGTCGCCAGTCGTTCAATGAGGAGATGGTGGAGGATTTGGGTACAGGGACGATGGTGGCCATTTTGAAGCAGGCTGGGACTACAGACAGAGAGAGGGAAAGGTTGAAGATGTGCGTGAACACTCCAGCCAGCTGAGCCGCGCATGACCTGAGGACGCGGCCGGGAATCCCGTCCGGACCAGTAGCTTTGCGTGCGTTCACCTTCCTGAAGCACTTCCGCACATCCTCCTCAGACACAGTGTGCGCACTGACGTCATCCGCGGTGCGCACACTGTCCGGTCTCATGGTGTTCGCTGTGTCGAATCTAGCGTAGAATACGTTTAGATCCTCACACAGAGAGGCCGTGGTCTGCGGTGTGCTGGTTTTCCCTCTAAAGTCTGTGATCGTGTTTAGTCCCTGCCACATACTCCGAGGGTTGTCAAACTGTTGCTCCACCCTGTCCCTGTACTCACGTTTGGCTGCTTTGATCGTCTTCCGGAGTTGGTAATGTGCGTGTTTGTAGTCCGATGTGTTCGCGGAGGCAAAGGCGGTGTTCCGTGCCGCCAGTGCCGCGCGAACATCTCCGTTAATCCAGGGTTTTTGATTTGGGAAGGATTTGACTGTTCTGGATGGGACGACATCTTCCACGCATTTCCTGATAAATCCACAGACTGAGTCTGTGGATTCATCAATGTCTCTGGCGGCCACGTGAAACATTTCCCAGTCCGCGTGATCAAAACAGTCCCGCAGCGCAGACTCCGATTGGTCCGTCCAACAGTGCACCGTCCTCCGGGTTGGAGCTTCCTGTTTCAGCTTCTGCCTGTAGGCGGGCAGGAGCAGGATGGAGCAGTGATCTGATTGGCCGAATGGGGCGCGGGGGAGGGCTTTGTACGCATCCCGGAAAGAGGTGTAACAGTGGTCGAGTTGCCGGTTTCCACGTGTGTTGAAAAGGATGTGTTGGTGGAGTTTTGGTGAGACTTTCTTCAGGTTTCCCTTATTAAAGTCTCCGGCTGTGATAAACGCTGCCTCTGGGTGTGCGGTTTCCTCGCTGTTGATCGCGCTGTACAGTTCCCTGAGTGCACGGTCAGTGTCGGCTTGTGGGGGAATGTAAACAGCCGTAATGATCACTGCTGTAAATTCCCTCGGTAGCCAGAATGGCCGGCACTTAATCATCAGGTACTCCAGGTCCGGTGAGCAGAAGGATTTGACCGGGTGCACGTTCGCATAATCACACCAGCTGTTATTGATCATGAAACACACACCACCGCCTCTGCTTTTCCCAGTAAGATCCTGTGACCTGTCCGCGCGGTGCACAGAGAACCCCGGCAGTTGTATTGCGGAGTCCGGTACTTTGTCCGATAGCCAGGTTTCTGTGAGGCAGATCACGCAGCAGTCCCGCATCTCTCGCTGGAATGAGATCCGTGCCCGAAGCTCGCACAGCTTGTTCTCCAGAGACTGCATATTAGCCAGTAATAAACTGGGTAACGGTGGTCTGTAAGTGCGCCGTCTCAGTCGAACCAGAACGCCAGATCTTCTCCCTCTGCGTCGGCGTTTGCGGCCTCCAGGGCCAGAGAACAAAGGCGTCTCAGGTGAGATGAATGGGGGGTCTGCAAACGGAGCGTCCGTGTTGCAAAACTTGAACTCCGGAAAGTTATAAGAAAGACCGTCTTTTATGTCCAGTAAGGTTTGTCGGTCGTACACAAGGAGACAAGTGCTGCTCGTGAAAAAATAAAGGAAAAGTAAAATTAAACACAGAAGAAAGCCGTTGCTTGGGGGAGCTCGCGACGAGGCTGCCATACTCGGCGCCATCTTGAGGGAAATGAGATGAAAACAGAAGGCATTTTCCACATATTTCTGCAACACCAACGATGATAGTGAATGGACTGGTACTTATGTAGCGTTTTTTTACTCTGTTTAAGCATTCAAAGTGCTTTCTAACTACAAGATTCGTTCATTCAAGCACACACTCATACAACCACTTTTTTCCTATGCCTAAACACTCGTATGGCCAGAGGGGCAAAATAGCGTGTGATAGCGGTGATATGTGTTGTTTAGTTTTGTTGGTGATTTACAAATGTTGCACTTGGTAGCGTCTCGCCTGTCCCCAAAGACCCAGTTGCCTTCTTTAGAAACAGCCAAACTCGGAAACTTATCTGCCAGTTCGGCAAACAGTCTGAACAGAGTAGTGGCAGGCATATCTGCTCTTTAGGAGTGCTTGCAGTTTTTCTTGACTCACCGTATCTGTAGTGGAATTTAGCATTTGAAAGAGTTCTGGCAATATGAGACATTAATCACTTTGACAATTTTGATTGATTGATTGAGATATATGAAAAGTTTTAGGCTTTTTGTAAAAGCTGTTTGTCCTGATGAATATCTAAACGCAGGTTTTATGTCCTTTATGTCCACTGAAATCAAAGCTGAAACCCTTCCTATTACTTTAGGTAGGAGTGTGGTCTGTTTAACATGACTTGACTCTACTGTTTTAAGGATGGAAGCTGAGGAGACACAGAAGAATTAATGAGATTTTGCTTGTCAAAGTGTCTCCAAAAGCCACATTTTAGACCACAACTCAAGAACTTATCCACTGAATGTGCCAATTTTTCTACATAGACACTTAATAGGATAAAAGAAGCAATGACTTTTTGAGGTTTTGAAGAATTCCCTGAAGTTCTTTTAAGTGGGAAAGGCAAAAAAATTTTCACACAGTCTAGTTCACAGAGATTGCCGCCATCAATCACACGCTCCAAGATTATGTCAATGCTTAGAGTCGGAGGGGAAAAAAAAGAAAACAAAGCTTCCCGGTGTATTCTGTCAGACTCCTGTGAAGTACCGAGGGCTAGATGTTATCTCGGAGGGAAAAGCATAAACAACTCGGAGCGCTCAACCTGTTATTGACTTTGGATTAATCTTGCTAATCGTGATCATCTCAACTCGCCTAACTACATTGCTCAGTGTAGCACACACGTGTCCAAACAAAGTCCAGTACGCAACTCCTAAATTAAAACTAAGTATGAGTCATGATGATGAAGTTATGTATGGGTGTTGAGATGACCCACATTCTTAGTGTTTGTCAAGCACACTGTTGTCCAGATTCACATCACAGGGAGGCATTTATCATACATACTTGGTCAGACTAACAGTGTTTCTGAGTGTCTAATGCAGATTATTGCTCCACAACATCAAACAAGGACTATGTTGCTGATTAGAAACGTGTCTTTTTGGAAAATAAAGACGTTATTAGGCCACATGGCAGCCTGAAAAGGCGTGTGTTCTTTGTGTGCTCACAGCAGAACCTCATCACATTTCACCTCGTCAATAATTGATGGTCTTCGGTGGTGAGGTAAGGCTCATTGTGCCGGGTTGTCTGGCTGCCTGGCTGGCTGGCTGGCTGGGTGTGAGAGGTGCTGACATGTGGCTCATGTTTTTCCGCTGCCCTTCACTGCAGACGGGGGTCCGTGACGAGCGACAGGAGGTCAGGAACCAGCTGTGGCTGGGAAACGGGGGATCGCCGCGGGTCAGGCCACTCCTCGCCATCCACCACAGTGCTTCGTGGTGATTGATTGAACCTGCCTAATGCATTGGGACCAATTGAACGGTCACAGATGTGCAAGCCCCACCCCCTCAGACGCCCGTGCAGATGAAAGTGTTTACACCGACGCTGATTTTGATGCCATCTCGGCATTTGGGGTTCGACTGCAGAAAGGAATTCCTGCATTAAAGTCTTAAGGAAATGATGCTTTAATGATACGTTGCCTTTGTTGGTACAGGACTTTTTAATTACACATAATGAAGTGGGACTTTTTCAAGTTCATTTTCTCCATGACAATGTCAGGGAATCCATGCAGAACATGAGAAATTAGAGTTGTGCAAATGCATTTCACACCCCATCTCGAGTTTACTCTCTTGGCAGTTGTAACTCTGTTTTCCTGTCAGGCTGGCTTGGATGTTGTAACTTATCAAACGCATCAGTAAGCCTATTGTCCCGCACTAGGGTTTGGGACTGGGTTGATTTTTTTGGGTGGATCGGTACAGAGAAGGTTACATAACACAGCTGTAGAAGGATTAAGGATGGGAATGACCGGTCCGGAGTCAGGATCCCTCTGAAGAGGGCCATGGGGATTGCGTGCGTATCAGGGCTCTTAACCCAGCGGGAGTGCAGACGCTAATACATAAATGCATGGCAGCTCTGCTCTCATCCAAACATTTATGCATCCCTCCTGGCCACTCTGTGTACAGTTGTGGCTGAGAACGATTGAAATGTTTAGCTCCCCCATAAGCCTCGATGACAATACTAGAGAGATGGTTTATATTTATGCATCTTTTATGCATCAGGATGCATGTGTTTATGTCAAAGTGAGTAACTTCTGCAGGGAAAAAGCTGAACCAGTATGTGGTGTTTAAGAGGACAGATTAAACGCACTTGATAGTGGTGTACAGTACCGCGAGGGAAAGAGGAAACCAAAATACAGGAGACAGCGCTTCTCCCTCTTTCATTATGTGCTTAGCAGCAAACAATGTACAGTGGATTAAACCACCTGTATGGAAGAGCCGTGATAACAGTGATGAAAACACGGGCTAAACGTCTGCCTCCCACAATGTAGTTCAAAGCGCAGGGCTCCACAACATGTCAGCTCAAGCTGTGATTGATCCTCTCTCGGCCCTGACAGGTCGTGTCTTTGCATGCATGCACGCCACCGCCGCTGCGACGCTAGAGAAAGAGCGGGTGCACACGGAGGGTTTACACAGCGTCTGAGCTCAGGAGACTGAGCAGAGGAAACAGGGTTGAGCTGCTGTGAATGCGGCGGGGCGGGTGTTATGTTCGCGCCGCGCTGTCTGTCTTATCTCAGAGACGGGGCGGCGTTTGACGCTGAAGGAAATGCATGTGAAAAGGAAAGACGTGATCTGTGAGGTGTGTGGGTGGATGGCAGGTAGTGCGAGTTAAGAATGTAACAAAGCAGGTGCACAAACGAGGCATGTAAGCCAAGATTTTCATCACAAACTAGATGTTAAATCACTGTTTAAGCTTTAAGTGGACTCTACTAGAGCTGCATTATATGATTTATAGTTCAAAATAAGCTTTATTTATCTTACACAAAGCCACTGTCTGAAACCAGCTCCTTCCTTTATGAAAACTTCATCCTGACTGGTCCTGCTTTACAAACAGAGATTAAACAGCAGGTGGGTGGGGCTTCTGTGATGACTGTGCTAGGGCTAACTGCTCGTTTGAAGCCAAGAGTAGAAAAAAAAAACCTGTCTGAAACTGAGTTTGTTTGAAGCCTGCGCCTGTGACTCACAAACTACGCTCAATATTTGAACACTTGACCATGTTTAATACAAGCATTGTAACTGTATTAAATCCACTTTAAAGTACTGCTTTTTGACATGATCAGACTACATGACCACCTTACTCTCGTTGCATTTTGTGTACTGAAGAGAAGTGCACTTGCAACTGGGGCTATCAGATACCCAAATCAGGTGGTTTGGGTATCTCCACTGGTGCTTGGTGGGATTCCCTTGTTTAGTAAGTCATCACCACTATCAGGTGATTGCAATCAGCAGGAGAAACTGGAGGCCCACACCCCACACGGGTTTCAGCGGAGGTAGAACGTGTGCACACGGTCAGCTGTCAGCTTATGCTTTCATCACAAGATCAGGATGTAGAAGACAAACGCATCAAGTGTGAAATATATAAAGTTGGGGCTTCGAGTCCAAAGAGAATCATTCACTTTTCTGCCTCAATGAAAATGTTTTTAGCTCATTTAAAGGACGGCAGGAAGCAAAATATCCAGGGCTGAAAATCTAAGCAAACATGGAAGTGTGTAAAACTGCAGTTCGTCAAGTGGCCACTTGAGGCTCACTCTAAGGGTCCCATATTAAAATAAACCGGATTACAGCGTGCTAATCTTCTGCAGCTATATTGGGGGTACCTGCGAGCAGCATTAATGTGTTATTAGGGCTGCTCGCATTAAGCTAACCATTAGTGAGCTTGTCATGCTTTCTTCTAGGTCCAAAAATTCAAGATGGTGACAGCTGTAATGGTGTAGATCTAGAATCCAAAAGTCCACAAAAAAAAGGGTGATGTCACTGTGGCCACATACATCTTTTATATACAGTCTATGGGCAATAAACACAAACAATCTGACAGGTTATAAACAAAACCCAGATTATCCTGATTTATGTGGAAAGCTCTGGCTTGTCTGTTCTATTCGTGTCTTCCCACTGTGACGAATTACATGCTTTCAGTATGGTTTTGATAATTTGGCTGCATCGCTGTCCAAACTGTTGGCTGATTGTTTGCCTGCTCAGGTTTCTAGCCCCTGTAAAACTTTGTTAATGTTATCATAACCACTCGAAACAACGTCCATAACTGGGAAAATAAGACCCGGCTTGTTATAAAATGGAATTACCCTTTAAAATGAGGCGTTTAGGGACCGCGTGCCTGCGTTTTGACCCGTTTGGACGACATTCATGAGAACATGTGGAGGGAAAAATGAAAACATCGTAATTAATGTGTTAACATGGCTCTTTGCATACCAAACTAGAGCCTTCTGCGAGAGATGGGCTTGAGATAAACTCCCTGACTCTAACAGCCGTCAGGTTGGACTCTGTCTGACTATTTCGGGGCCAGTTTACACAGCTGGTAAAAGTTTACGACGTGATGGATCTCGCATCCATTGTGGTTGAAATGCACATGACAAATTTAGAGTGGAATATGTCAGCCTAAACACAGGCATAAACACACACAGAGTACATTACAGATTGCATTCATGTGCGCTTGAATGCAGTTCAGATATCATATAATTCCACACCAGCGCCAACTGGATGCAAGACGTCGCCAGTGAGCGTTTTTCACTGGAATACTGTTTTGACTACCGCTCGTGCCAATTACTATAATTACGTTTAACACAGAATGTCAAATTGTTCTATATTTGGCGGCGATTTTTGCCGCCGGGCGCAGTTGGCTCATGCTCCGTTGCTCCTGGAACATGCCTGTACATAAGTGGCCTGAAACTTAACCCTTTACAGCGCTGTGACGCTCAGCCATAACACAGACTGGAGGAATGCCAGGCCGGTCCCGTTTAACAAAACAATATCTGCAGTGAGAACTTCCAGAGAGTTTTTTTTTTTTTTAAATGAAAGTGGTGTAATGGTGTACAGTGTGCTGTAATGGGAAGAGACACATTGTGTAATGTAAACACGAGTGTTTTAGTCAGGTGTGGGGCATGCGTTCACACGGAATTTATGAATGCAGTAACCAATGCAGTAAAAGTCCAGAATACACACCCAAACGCACACGCGCACACACCCCTGCTTGCTTCACAGCATCGGCACTCTGCTTGACTTCCTCCTGAATTCGTCACCGCCACAGTGCGTGTTTCACAATCGGCTCGTTTAGCTCGCCTTTGTCTTAATCAGTGTTTTCCCATTAGAGGAATCACTGCAGTGGGAATGCCATCCAGGAGCAGAAACGTAGCCCACCTTGTATTTTGCCTGTTCAGTTCGGACGGTTGATTCATCCATCTCTGTCAGCTGTCTCTTAATCACCGGGGGGTTTTCCCTCCGACAGGTAAGCCGCTCAGAAACAACGGCGTCTTGTCAAAGACTGCGAGGCGGTGAGGAGTTGTTACTCATGAGCTATTTTTGGGGGGTTTGGATGTCTGCTATTGTTGAAGAAATGTGAAAAATGTGCAGGTGATTGGGATTACTCGGGCTGTCTGGTGTATCAGCTTCTTTATTGGGTCCCACAGCCCCACATTAGGTGTGCTGTGAAGACAAAACAGTCGGGAACAAGACTTTGACAGGAACTTTCCTCCTGAGCTGCACACCTAAGGTTTTGTAAGATGATGCAATTCATTTATTAGGTTTGTTTTTTTTGACTCGTTACTGTCTTTTTTAAGTAAGTTAATTATTTTCAAGTATTTTTTAAAGCAACTATCATATCAGCACTGTAACAAAAAATAATTTCCCCCAGGGATCAATAAAGTATTCTGATTCTGATTCTGATTGATTCTGATATTTACCTCCTAGCAGACCTGGCTTTCAAGCCGGTCTGCAGAAACATTAATAAGTGGGTGATAACACATCATGCGCCTCTAGTAATGCATGTAGAGTACTATATTTACAACAATAATGACTTGAACAGATTCACTCAGAGGCTACGCTGCCAAAGGAGGCTTTTTGATCCCCTTACACATTTGTTGTTTTCCCAGAAATACGGATAGAAACACTTGTATACTGACAAGCCTTCAGCAAACACATTCACAGTCTGGCTTGTCCTGGAGCACCGCTTCAGTTGTTGTGGATGCCTCAGGAGGGGCTTTAAAACAGGGTTTTTTATTATCCGTGCTAGTGTGCCAAGATTTATCCCATTAAAGTCTGGAATGCCCTCACGTGGGAAATGGATTGGATGTGCACAGTCAATTTCTTTGTTCAGCTCTGTGCGTATTTGTGTGGAAGAGTTTGTTATGAGTGTGTGTGTGTCTGCCTGTAAGGCTGTAGGGTCTGGCACGAGGATGCCCAGCTTTTTTTTCTTTTCTTTTTTTTGTTTCCTCTGAGCTATTTTTGTCTGGATAGAACCGCGAACTCTGTTTTGCGTAGTTAGCCGACGACCTCGCCTCTTCCATGTGTGTGTCTGCTGGTTTGCTTGCAGGCGTGTGTGGGTTCTGCCGAAGTTGGAGATAGATGGAGGGCAGAAGTGTTGGTTTCTTGTATAGTGAGCTGATATTGATCTTGGATATCTGATACCAACCACTTAGTAAACAAGAAATGATTAGCTAAGTCGAGGAATTTGATTTGCCCAGTAGAGAGCTTGAGTGTCCTCTGATGATGATAAATTTGATTTTGCAGCTGAGGGGAGGCTTCTCTTTCCATTTTCATCACAGCCTTTAGGCACGAATAGAGGGAGTGAGTCTTAGGTGTGAAGACAGTGGTTGATGTTTTTGTAAGATAAAAGTAAGATGAAAGATGGAAACAAAACAAGAATCGCTCTAAATAAAAGGATAACTAAGTGGTTTCAGGTTTGTGAGGTATGATATCCTATTGGAGGAATATCAGGATTGATTGTCTGGCAGCTGGACGTCTTTATGTTGAAGATGTTTCATCTCTCATCCAACAAAAGTCGACTCAAGGCGCTTTACATTGTAAGGTAAAGACTCCACAATAATACAGAGAAAACCCCAACTATGAATCCCCCTATAAACAACAACCTGGAGAGACTGGGGAGGAAAAACTCCTTTTTAACAGGAAGAAACCTCAGGCAAAACAAGACTTAGCCATCTGCCTTGACTGGTTGGGGATGAGGAGAGGGAGACAGGGCAAAAGACAAGTACCCATGCTGGGTGTCCCTTAGTGTATTAATAGCTAACTGTAGCAGAATGTACCGCGACCGTGGCTCAGGGGTTTGGGAATCGCATCTGTAACCGGAAGGTCGCCGGTTCGATCCCTGGGCTCTCTGTCCTAGTTGTTGTGTCCTTGGGCAAGACACTTTACCCTACTTGCCTACTGGTGTTGGCCAGAGGGGCCGATATGGCAGCCTCACTTCTGTTAGTCTGCCCCAGGGCAGCTGTGGCTACAACTGTAGCTGCCTCCACCAGTGTGTGAATGAATAGTGGTATTGTAAAGCGCTTTGGGTGCCTTGAAAAGCGCTAATAAAATCCAATCTATTATTAACTTGGTGACATTTTCACTAAAAGTTTTGACGTGTAAAAAAAATCCAAGTGGTCCCGGGATTGATCCTTGAGGTACACCTTTGGTATGCTTGGAAAATTATTAGTGGTTGCCTGGTGACTGCATTGGATTTTTGTTTGGTTGCAGCCAGTTGCAACAACCAGCTGATCAGAGGTTGAGCCTGTAATAGCCTCAACGTCTGGGTGACCAGCTTTGATCTCAAGGTGATTTCACAGGTCGTCTGGTGTGAGGCAACCAGCCTCAAACTACTTTGGTCTGACTCAAATTGATTGCTGTTGCATTGCAATCAACCTGAGTCACTCTGTGATGCGTCTCCTTGCAATATTAACAAATGCAAGAATTTCAAAGGCAATGAGATTGCAAGTCCGTTCCACATAGTCAAAATAATGTAAGCTGTGCCACTGTTTTCTTTCACTGCCTTTTTTAAAGCGACTGTTGTATTAAAAGCTAGAAGCTAAATGCTAATTTATGCATTTAATTTATGCGTTTCATTTGGACAAATGTTTTGTCACTCATCCAAGTAACCTTTTCAGTCTAAAGACTTTCAAAATCAACTTCATGTGATTTACTTACCTGGATGATTATTGAGGTATGCGTTGAGCATGCATTAAGGTATTTAGCACCTAAACCTAACCAGTGAAAGAAGTGAGGATAAAAAGAGAGGGAAAAATTTAATTAATGTTCAAGGTCCAAAGAAAACGGAATGAATGGGATCCTGGTTGGAAACCCAACATCCTCCTCTTCCCTATCTTCTGTTGTGATCTTTTGAGGACTCTTTCCAGCTGTCTGGAAACCACGAATGTAGTGCTGGCACCAAGGCCAAAGAGCTACCTTGTGGATAATGGAGACATGCAGGTGGCCTCTCATAAAATTGCATTATCAAAAACTCTGGGACAAGAATGGTTTGCATTTTCTAAGACATACTAGAGTCCCACATGCATAGCACTTACATGATCAGTGGACTAGTAGAGAATGAATATGTTTTTGGGTACTTCTTGATTTGCCACTTTGTGAGCACTCAGACCTGGCACACTGAGCTGCTGATTGACCACACACTGACTCATTCTTATTTTCCTTCCCCCCTCTCTCTCTCTCCCCTCCATCTCCTGTTTCTTTGGTTTAGGGAAAAGCTGGCTGTGGCTCGCCTGCAGAGGGAAGTCGCACGGAGCAAGAGCGAAGGAACAATGGTAAAGTACAGTGGAAGTGCTTGGCCCTATCATCTTCACGAAGCCAGAAAAGCCACAGTATGTTCACTCCACGTACATACCCACACAGAAACCGTCAGGCTCTGCCAAAACTGTTGTGTTGGCTGAGTGTCTCGACACCTCATCAGAAGCTCTTGAAGGCAGTAATCCTGTAGAAATGCATGTGTAGGCAATAATAGAAGCAAGTACAAAAATACTGTGTTATGTGACAGTTGCCTGTTTGTGGAAAAAGCAGTGCGTTGCATAAATTTGACCTTTTCTGCACAAACTACAGGTACTTGAATGCACTGCCAGGCTCTGTGACCGTAGAATGCTGCACACTGCATTGTGTCTCTGGTAGAAAGTGCTGATGTGCCGTTCTTTTATGAGTTCTGGAGGTGGTCATTAGCATACATATGCGCTCAAAGCAGCGTATATGTTTGTGTCTGCGTTTCCACAAGTGTGTCTGAATGCATTTATAGAGTGTTTGTTTGTAAGCGAGGTCAGGAAGCGAGAAGAACCGGGTGATGAAGCGGGGCTCAGCTGATTGCAGCCTCTGAGCAGACGCTTTAACCACAGGCCCAGCTGTTTCACTGCACCCCAGTGACGCCTCTGATTCTGTGTGGCAGCAGGCCTAAAGCTACAGCACACAAGGGCCGACACGCTCCGAGATCTCCTCACCGCTGCGTGTGATTATTGATCCCCAAAGGAGGAATGCTCTATTTTTTCTTCATACCTCTTCAGAGTTGTAGAGGTCAGAGCACAGGGTCAGATACTGAGCAGAGCTCCCTCCTTGGAGATGGGCAGGGGTTTGGCATGTTGCTCAAGGGCATTTTAGCACAGTAGATACTGAATTTATTGGCTGTACCAGATGTGTAGCTAAGTTTGTGCTTCGGCTCGTAAATATAGACACTAAAAGAGCACAGACAAAGACCGGCTTTACCTCTAGGACTTGTTGATGTCAGCAGATGTCAGAGGAAATCACGCCGGAGTCAGCCAGCGCTTACTTTCTGACCTCTGGTTGACTCCAAACTGTCGCCCCCAAGCATGGCCCAGTGTGTGAAACAAGAAGGTTCATTATTGATTTTGAAAAAGGTTCAGCATTGATGGGTTGACATACTGTTGATGAATGGAATATGAACCTGACCATCACTGTTCCTTATAGGCTAGTTGTTTAAGTTGTGTCCAGTGTGTTGTGAAATGAAAATGTATATGTAGATGAAACTGATTTGGTGTTAGACCTCAATATTAAGCTATTCAAAAAATTCATTCACTGTGTATGTGTTTGGGTTGTCAGTTTTGGGATTGAAATATTAAAGAAAACAAATGAAACTGAGACTTTTCAAAGTTGCTGGGAAAGAAGTTTTTCCTGCAAGTTTGCGTGATCATATTTTTGTGATGATATTTGGGCGACGTGGTCCAAAACAGCCGTCCTTTTTAAGATACATTTGGGCCAGATCTGACAGACTAAACAGCCCAAAATCAAGTTAGTGTTTGTTGAAGAATAAAAGGGCCATGGACACTTGGTGATTGGTGGTATTTCCCTTTAAAATCAAATTTTGTACAAACCCAAAAGATCTTTGTTTCAACCACAGAATGTCTGTAACAGGCTGAAGTAGCCACTTTGAAGTTTGTGGGTTACTGTGTTGAAGCCTCTTGTTTAGTTGTTTGGTCACTGATATCCTACGCTACAGTTACAGTAGGGAACAAAACAGTAACTGGAGATCTCAGTGTGGCCAAAATGAGTGAGACTGTGTAAGATCACCACTCATAGTCAGATGAGATCTTCAAAGTGATTTGAAGGCGATAAAAAAGTCAGTCTGCTCTCAGTTTGCAGTTGAATGGGGTCAAATTGACAATGAGATGCAATCTGTTTGTGATAATACAGTGACCGAGTGTGATAAATTATCAAAAATGATAAATCTGCTTACGTTCAGACCCGAGCCACAGATATGAAACAGAAATTCTTCCACAAACAGCCACGTAGCTGCTGCAAGAGGGTGATTTAACTGCAAAATTACATTGGTGCTCGATAACCTTGCTTTTATATAGGAATGTACCCAGAAAACAACCAGTTGTTTGAGTTACATTCTGAGTTCCTACAAACTTCTAATCCGATGGTCACATTGTCCTGTGGTTGATTCATTTTGTGCCATGAACACAGTTTTCTTGGAGACCCACATTCTGGTCCACCAAACCAAATGCCAGCCATAAGCAGGAGATGTGTTGATGCACGCTCAGTCATCAAGGCGAAGAAGTCCCAGAAAGCGGAATCTGTTCATCTGGATGTTGTGTTTTCAGTGGGAAAGCTCTGAAGCCTCCCAGGAATACCAGTGAGAAAGTCAAAGGGAGTCCATTTGGATGTTGCGTTGGACATCCCCACTGAAAACACATCATTCAGATGAACAGATTCAGCTTTCTGGGGCACAAGTAGGAGAGTTCATGTGGACCACACCAGCAGAGGTTGGTTGCAGTTGCCCCCCACTTTTTCCTTTCTTTTACCTGCGTGTGCTCACACCAAAGTGACAACACGTTTGCGTGTCAACACCTCCTCCTCTAACAGTAACCCAGCTTCCTCTGACCTCAGTGCAGCCCAACCAAAATATATCTTTCGCCATGCCGCGAGCCTCCCCAGAAGGCCCGGCTCTCCAACTGACACGACTGGATGACATGCTAATTATTACTTTAGAGGGCGACGTGAGTTACTGTCTGCGCATGCACAGTGTTGAGAGAGGGATGAGTTATCTGTGCCAGACAGGAGGAGGGTGAGGGAGGGGGGGGTATGGAGGAAGAAAGGGAGGAGGGGGATATCACTAAGCTCCATTTGAAATTGGGATTATCCCCATTGGATTCCCCTTCCACTCTCTCTCTGGCATTCCTGGGAGGCTTCGGAGCTCAGGCGAGGTTCTTCAATAGGAGTGAAAAAAGAGGCTGCTGCGTAAAGGAGATAATTGTCAAAGTGCTGCCAGAGTGAAGTGGAAACTGCAAACCACCCCCAGCCTGCGTCCAGTCATAGACCCCCAAAACCCATCGCCTTCTTCCCCAACATCCCCCACATCTTCGCCTGCAAGGGGATGAACCGATAGAGTCAGATTAAAACAGCGCAGACTTTTGAAGTGGCACTACCCCGCCTCTGTATCTGATGCCTCTCTTTAGCAGCCTCTGATCGCTGCCTCGATCTGATCGCATAAGGCGATCAGAGATGCCGCGAGAGTGTGCGGCAGTGTTTCTGCAGCGCCATCACGACTGCATTGTGTAGGAAAAAGAAAGGGAAGGGTATCTTTATGATCGTGCAGGGCGCTAGGAAACATCGCCACAATCGTAAGCCTCGGGTTGCGCATGTGAAACAGCACTAACTGCACAGTTTACTGAGGAGTGTGTGCTTTAATTCGGCGTCCCGCCGCGAAGCACGCATACTGCTGGCAGCTTGAAGCTGCACAACTCTTGTTATGGATCGTTTGGGAGAATCACATGAAACCTTTTTAAATAATTTGCAGGGCAATCAGTAATTAGGCCTGCGCTGCATTTCACCACATATATGACCACACAAGATGCGTTTTGTTATTAGTGAAAATGATCCGCCTGTCTTACGCCTCTCACTGCTTCTTAAACTTCACATCAAGGCTCGGACGTGCTGCTTTTGGCCCACTCTGCTGAAACTCCTGCTAGAAAAACAGCAGGTTTCCCTTTAGGTGTTTGACAAAGCACAGGTCGGGGTTTATACTGCGAGAGTCTCGGCCTCTTTCCAGCAAGCTTGCTCCCGTTTGTTCGCGGCCTCGTCGCTGCTGTAGGTTTTCCCTGGAATTCTTCCCGATCCCAGAGGCGTGGTGTGGTGCCGGGCAGGGCAGGGCAGGGCAGGGCAGAGCTGCTCTCTGTCTCCCACTTTTCTTTTGATGCCACTCCGAAGTGCAGTCTAAGTCCATCAGGGGCAGGATGCCGATGTTTCCTGTCAGGGGCAGAGAACACAAGTCCTTTACAAGGCTTGTAAAGGCGGCGCTGCCTGCTCTGTGGGCTGAGGGGGCGGAGGGGGGCTGGGCTCGCCATTAAAAAGGCATTTAAAGCTGTTAGGTGAGATTATGACCGCTGGAAACGGCTGTCTAAACAACATGTGAAAATAAATGATCTGGCTTTGAGAACAACTAGCTTTATTTTTCTTTGGGTTTTGTGGATGCTCTGTGATATCCGAGCCTCGCCTCGTGCATACCCACACATTGCCGTTTCCATGGGCGCTCGGGCTGATTGCGGCGTTTGATTCTTTCACGGTTGAGCGAAGCATACATGCAAGTGATAAAAGGGAATTGTTTTTTTTATTTGCCTCAACTCCTCGGCTTAATTGAGCAACTTGCTCATTTAAAAATCTGATTTCTCCGGAGCATTTCATGTAGAAAATGAAGTTAAGATAAAGGAGGAGGACGATGGGGGAGGCGCTGCGTTTGTGAATATAAAGTGAGAGCACAGCATGGTTAAATAAGCCTCCAAGCCACGATAGGAATCAGCTATTTCTGTACATGAAAATGGATTTTGCGTGTGCTGCAATCTTCAAGAGTGTGTGACATAGTTTGTAACGCCACATCAAGTAACATTTGCGGTTCTCTGATGAGGGAATGCCCCTTTTTTAACAGGTCGTTTCACCCGAATCTATCTTGTTGCTACTTCAGCTTCAGGATTTCATTCAATAATTCAACATAGTCACTGAAGAAGCAGCCCTGGATAGCTCTGCAGTATGTCTGTGTTGGACTTTTACAAACATTTACACACTTTTATAGCTGGTATCAAGATTCTAAGCTAAAGCATGACTTGGGGTAGGCTTTAATGTAGACTGATAGAGGAGGTGTCAGATATTCCAGGAAATATCTGACTTAAATAATCCACCTACTCGTCGAGAGGTCGGTGAGTTCATCCCCTTGCTCTTTTCACCTACATGTTGAAGTATCCTTGGGCAAGATATCGAACCCAGAGTTGCTAAGAAAAGCAGCACTCCAGACAAGGGGTGGTTAAGAGTGAGGACCCAACATCAATGGTAAATAATTTTTATACAGTGCTTTTTAATGCATTTCTTATATTACACAGGATGCATCAAAGAGCAACTGGGTTTAGTATCTTGCCCAAGGCATACAGGCTGGAGCAGTCAGGGATCAAACCACCAACCTTTGGATTAATAGATGATCTGCTCTACCTCCTGAGCTACAGCCAGGCCAAAGACAGGCAAGCTTGTTTAACAAAAAAGCAAGATGTCTATTTTGGCTGATGGCAGGCAGTACAAAACAGTTCAAAACACAGGAAAACATGCTGGAAACCCTGTGGCGAGGAGGTGGTGACTATAAATACTGAATTCTTTGCTGAATTAATCAGCAAAGATGACACAATGAATCAAAACTAAAAGAAAAGCACAGTGAACTAACTCTCATAATAAAGCAGGAAGTGGGAAAACCAAATGGGGAAAATGCAGACACATGGATGAACTTAGCAAGGAAACTTGACAAAGGTGAAATGAACCCTGAGGGAGGAATAAACTCCAAAGCACCAGGGAACTAGGAATAGCACTAATTACACTAAAGAGGAATATATGAGGGTAAATGTAAACACTAAACAAACCAGAAATTAAATAGATCTTAAAAATAAACAAAACTCTAAAGTCCAAAAACTTAAAAACGCTCAATAAATGGACCACAGGTTGTTCCACTTTCTCAAGTGTCGCTACAGCTTAGAGAGTAGCTGGTGAGTGTTTACAACAAGTTGCTATCTCTCTTGCAAACTGCTAGCAACAGCATCAATATGCTAGTGACCAAAGCGATCGCAAGGAGTTTGTTTTACCTATTAGTGCCTGTTAGCAACCTCCAGCAACCACTTGCCAACCAGTTGGGGAATATAAATTTTTCCTGAGCAACCTTGTAGCTGCCAACCAATCTCTGCATCTAAAACACCCTTTGCCATTTTTTTTCTTTTGTATTCTTCAGTACTTGCATTCGCTGATGGTTGGTTGGAGAAACAAGATTTACCAGCATGATGATTTTTGATGTCAGCTGTATGGTTGGCAATATCCTTTTAATTTAAGGTTCCTACTGTACTGGGTCTCAGAGGGTGGTATCTTTAGGATTAAATAGTAGATTTCACAGATGACACCGCTCTTTTGGACCCTCCTGAAACAGAACATCTTAGTATTCTAGAAAATGCTGCAACTCCTGCTGGATTGAAAGTCAGCGAGCCAAAGACTAAAGTCACATCCTTCAACTATAGAGATCATTTTAGATTTTAAACACTGATTTTATCACAATGTCACCTGGAATAAGGACAAGAAACTAATATCAATGTGGCAGCCCAGGCATCTGAATCCAGCTGAAGTTATGACTCTGACTCTCTTAATATTTTTACAAACACCCTAAAGACCAGGTAATCGCTTCACAATACCAGCTAACACACAGTGTCTATTAACAGCTATCAGATATATAATTATGCGAACTTTTGCAGGAAATGAACAAGATTTATTCTTTCTCAGTGTTCTGGCACATACGAGCAGGCTTTTGTTTGAAGGAGAGTTAGATTTGCTCCTGTTGGCTACCCCTTTGTTACAAAAAATCATCTGTATTTGTAAACAAAGACCGGAGGCAGGGGGGGAGATAAAACAAGAAGCCTTGGCCTGGATATCTGCTGGCTACACAGGCCCCCTGAGGCTAAGTCATCAGACTAGCTAATGATTGGCTGAACCGCAACAGACACCAGAAAACCGTATCAAAGAAGTCTGAAAGCAGCATAACAGCAATTACTGTCACAAACTTACTGCATTAGAAAAATACTGTGTTATACTGGAAGATAGCGAGATTTTGTCCCTGAAAGGCACCAACATTTAAAATAAACGCAAAGAATAAGACAAAAACTTTCCTGGACTTTTCCAAGATTACTAGATAAGTGTGTAGCATTTGCATATTATCACCAAATAAAACTTCTGTAATAACTAACACTGTTTAAATAACCATATGTGTGGCTTTTCTGCTCACCTGGATTACATTTAGCCAAATCAAATAAGCAAATAAGGCACACTGGCAGGGCTCCGGGTCAGCAATATTAATTAATTTTAAGCACGGGGTTTAATTAGTTAGCTGTAAGTGGATCGAGGTATGATGATTATCTGACAGTGATTTATTGGTGTGTAAAAAAGAAAAAGCACCTTCAGAGTGGACATGCTCCGTAGCGTGCTGCCAGCAGATAAAGGGGCTCTCTGACGGGCTTAAAAAGGAGAGGCTCCACGTGGAGCTCGGGCGCTCGGGGACCCTCATATAGGGTTTCTGACAGCTGTTTGGAGGATGTGTGACAGCGTGGAGGTTTGGGAACTGGGGGGGACTCAGGTGCTGTCTCTGCAGATTGGCCTTATCAGCCACGGGCAGGGGCCGCGATGGGGTCCCCCCGCAGGACTCAGCACATTCACCGGGTGACGAGCGCTGACAGCCAGGTCCAAATCGCATCTCCACACCGTCCCATTCTGGGTGTGTGTGCGTGGGTGGGGTGGGGGAGCTCCCTTGGCAATGATAAATGGGCCACTCGTATGATTTTGCATATTCCTGGGGTGTGTGTATTATTTGCCACAGTGCCCGTGGCTGTCTAAGAGAGCAGTGGTACACTCCAATAGTGGCGCTCCATGATAATTGAATTGATGGAGTCTTTTGGTGTGGGGTGGGGTGGGGTGATAAAACACTGTTTGGGCTCACTTTAGTCACAAGTAATCGGAAAACACACACTCCTGCACT
The DNA here is from genome assembly GCF_057382275.1 of Copadichromis virginalis. Classification (NCBI taxonomy): domain Eukaryota; kingdom Metazoa; phylum Chordata; class Actinopteri; order Cichliformes; family Cichlidae; genus Copadichromis; species Copadichromis virginalis. The sequence goes on from NC_140639.1 coordinate 24,093,661, forward strand.
TTGATGCTTTCTCTTCTGTTTCTAAACAAACAAGAGCATAATTATAATTTTTATCTTTACGACTTGTATCTGGGAGCCAGCCAGGCAGGCCAGGAGGCCCGATCCTCCTCGTGTTACACTTTCATTTGAATCCAGCCTCGCTGATGCACACAAACAGCCCGGTGGCATGTTTTATTAATGAATGGAGAACCTGCACAGTGCTTTGTGTCCCCGATGTTTGCTTTGCCAGCGAGCCTCCGAGCCGCTCCCGGCCCCTTTGATTAGGCAAAGAGCTCCAACCGAGGCAAGGGGGGGGGGGGGGGGGGGGGGATGTCCTGTGTAATGAAGAGATTATTGGGCCTGTACCCCCTAACCCTGAACGAGTACAGTGTATATACAGTTGCAGATGGACATCCTACAACACGATGGGACACACACACATGCACTTAACCTGATAAGGTCGCAGCACAGCACAACAAGGAGAGGCAGAGGCCTCTAATTAATTTAGAGTCCTCAGTGAATCTTAGAGGGTATGAAAGGGGGGCTCCGAGTATTCTAGTAATTCAGCTCGGATGAATACCATTACTATCTAATGTTGTCCAATTACCGAAGCGGGAGGCTTCATTTTGGGCTCGAGTGCAGCTAATAAAATCTTATGTTCCAAAGCCGCTCGGTGTAACAGATTCTTCATTTATTTCTCAGGCTTTGCGTGTTGATGGTGATAAATTCTGTCACATACAGATGGATATATTTCTTTATTTATCTCTCTGTGGCAGAGGTCAAATTTAATCCTCAAACCCCCTCACCCCTCACCCCCCACCCCCTGATGCCCAAATCTGGGCTTGTTTCTGATATATGTGGTATAAAAATCCAGCAGGAGCTATTTTATAGATTACACCCCATATTTCATTTGACATTGGCTTCTTTCTCCTTTTTTTTCTATGCGCTGCATTGTTTAATAGAACAGGAGCATGTTGCCCCCTGCAGGACAAAGAAGGCAGGACACCTCGCCTCATCCCATCCATACAACAGTGACAGGCTGTCGAGAGAGCGGGGATTATCTCCTCAGCGGCCAGATTAACTAAAATAAATGTTCTCACAGAAAGTTGCCAGGCGTGTTTTCATCCTCTCGGTGTTGACTTTGAGATCTCTTCCCAGGGCTTTTTCTAAAGAAGTGTTGTCTTTGTGGCTGCAGTGAAGGCTTATTAAAGAATATGCTTTCAATTAGAGCACCAAAGGAGGAAAAAAAAAAAAGAGAGAAGTTGCTGCAGACAATAAACATTTCAATCGAGGAGAAATGTATTGCCGGGGATTTCTGGCCACAGAAAGATACAGCAATGTTTGATTTAATGTCCTCAGGCCTTGTAAAATTGCAGAAATTATATATTGAACAAAAGCAACGCAGGGCTTTTACTACAATGTAGAGACTGTAAATCCTGTGTTGTTATTGAGGTTGTTGGCAAGACTGTCAGCAGACACGTAGCGGTCGGTGGTTTATGCCTGGAGGCCTGTGTGGGCAACAAAAAAATCAGGACCAAAGCTGCTACTGTGCTTTTTTTGTTTTGTTTTGCTGAACAAAGCCATGCATGTTGATGCAAATAAAAGGCCTTTGTGCTCATTTGCATCGAGGTGAAATTCAGCTAAACTGCTGCGACGCTGGAGGCTGAAATCGGCGCCCGTTTCTTTAAACGCTAAGTGGAAAATGTGTCCTATAAAACATAAAACAACTTTATGTGTCATAAAGAAAGAAGAACCAGAAAAGTCATATATATATATACATATATATATATATATATATACGTCCAGCTCCTGGCAGGGGGATGCACTACTTTACGTTCTTGTATGAGTGGATTTACAGCAGCCATTACTCCTGACAGGGAGAGCCTCCCCGCTGCACATAGTAGCCGTGAATTTACTGCCGCGGTGAAGACGGGGACTGGTTTTAATGGTGACTCTGGTTTAATATTCCCCCTCAGCAGCTGAATCACCCAGTTAGGATCTGCTTTTGTAACAGAAGTAACAATGTAGTGACACAAGACAGTTTATAAGGAGAGTATGGTCATACGGAGTAATGGAGCAATGCGACTCGGTGTCACATTATAGTTGTTTCGATGTTTTTCTTTCCAGTTTGGTTTCATGGTTTTTCACGAGAGACCCGGCATAAAGGAGGGCCTCATGTCGAGGAGGATGTTTTGTCCATATGCCACACAGAGTGACACGCTCACTGTCTCTGACCTATATTCTTTCACGCCACAAGATGTCCCCATAATGCTTGTCTGAGAGAAAGCACTCCAGCTTCTTTGCAGGCATGCACTGAGTAATACCACATCATGACTGGTGCTGACGATGAGGATGGGCAGTAAGTAATTCCATTTGCACTGAAGAGAACTGATGAAGAACTGACAGGATAATCTGGTGATTCCCAACATTTTCCATTGGCTCTTAAACTCTGATTGACTCCAAAACAACTAGAATATTTAAGCATGTGTGCACACCCTCTGTTTAGAGTTAACCAATCACATTTAGATTCATGTTAAATAGTAGCCAGTACACATCTGTAAACAACTGAACTGATTCTCATTGAACTCTTATATAAAGTTCAAATGTTTTATCCAGAGGATTATCCAGAGACTTACTTTTACAGCAAAGAGCTTTCAAAACTTCAGATGTTTAAAGGAATCTGTCAGGAGAGGTGCAGGAGAATTCCCAAGGTAACAGGTGTGTTTCCATAGATATACTGTAGAGTACAGTGAAGGCTGTTATTTAAAAGGTTATTTAAAACTTTTATTCACTTATGTACAGTAGTCTCTGTTTAAAATACTAATGCATTCACTTCAGATGTTTTCTTCCACAGAGCCAGACTTTGTGGTAATGTTTAAAGTGCTCTGGGTGAATAGTTCTTTAGGCTTCCTGAAGCTTTTTTTGCACGTTGACTCCTTTATTGCTCATTTTCAGTCCAGTCCTTGTAACTGACCATTTTCAGAGGAATGTTTTATTTGTTTGTTGAGCCACTTACACAGACCTATGAGTCATTTAAGCACAAAAAAGAAACTTAACTCAGGGGATTAACTATTCTTGTGACTATGCATAACAGAGAACTTTGCAAATACCCAATTATAAGATGTGTCTTTAGGCCCTCTGTGCGTTTTTGTGACGGGCTGCTAGTAACAATCTGTGAAAGATGTCAAAGATACCACAGTTTGACAGAGATAAAATAGTACTGTTGCACCAGCAAGGTGATTCCCAAAGAGATATTGGCTGAAAATGTAACATATCTCACAATGGTGTGCAGGGTGTCCTTAAAAAGTTTGAGGAAACCGGACAAAAGAAGTGTCAGTATCTGTTCATTTGAACAGTGTCCCATTTTCCTAGCCAAAGAAAAGAAATCAGAAGTGAGTCGAGACTTTTGCACTGTATATCCACATATACGTTTTTCACCACCTCCCTGGGTACTTGTACTCCTAGGTGGAAATAAAAGGATGATAATCATCTCTAATCAACCCTTGTTAAGCCAAAGTTGAATCTCTTATTCACCAAACACTGCATCTTTGTTTGCAAAAGAAGAAACTGTCTCCCTTTTTCTTTCTAGTGTGTGTCTTTGGCCTCAGACCCATTTGCAGATATTTTACAATCTTGTATTTTTAGCTGATATTCCTGGCAAGGCTTTGACAGTTGGTAGATCACCCAAATCTACGGAAATGGAAGCCAGTGGCTTTGTCATAGACTGTCAGCAGCAGCGACAGATGCTTGGCTTTATGTACAATAGAAACTGCCAGACCAAGAGAATGATCCCGTCTTATTTGCTCCGTCAGCTAAAAAAAAAAATCCTCCGCCTTGCTGCTAGGAATTTGCTTAAAGCTTTTTTTGCAACTTTGTCAAGAAAACTGGAGTAGGGAGTGTGCCACCACAGGGACCTTAGTCTTTGAAGTTGGGTTTGAGGCAAGGATGTCTTTCTCTTTTGGGATCCAAAGACAGAATCCTTCAGAAATGAAGAATCCAATTAAAGAATTGGAAAAGACCAGAGAAAACTGGCTAAATGCTTCATGGAGACCATATACACCACAAGCAACATTTATAAAGCTCTGAAATCAAGGAATGGAAAGCAGAGATAAGTAGGCATAAGTGATCCCTCCCTCCTCTTACCGAGGAACTCCAGCTTTTTAATTCAGGATCTATCAATAGTTGGGTCGAATGAGGTCATGTTTACTCATCATCATAACTATAACGTAAAGGGGGGAAAAAAAGGTGAAACACGCAGAAGAAGAGAGGACGGTTTGCATGGTGTGAGGAAGAGAGGAGCAGGGTAAACATGCTATTCATAGCTTCAGTGATATCGGGGAGCATTTTCTGAATAGATCTGAAATGAAATGAAAAGCAGGAGAAAGACTGAGGCACGGGAGGGCGGGCTCAGTGATTTCAGATGACATTTAGTGTGAACTTTCTGTCATAGAGACAGAAAGAAGCGGAGGCTCATTATGAGTGTTTCAAAGTAACAACAAACTACTGGAAGTAATGCCAATCGAGGCGGCCTAAATGTCATCATGCCCTTATTCTTTTATTTCCTCTCACACCTAAAGTCAGGGGAAAAAGCGGCGAGGCGTGGATTGTTTTTTTCAGCTAGGACAAGCTGTGTTTGGTTTCAGATGTTTGGTGAGCAGATGTTTTGGTGATTATGATGCTGAGACAGCCTGTGTTTGCTTGCCCTCATCCGAGGAGGGTCGAATATTCGGGGAAGGGGGTCGTAAAAATTGTGGCATGTGACTTGAGGGTGATCTTTTTAGCCCCAGGCCACACACTGCCTGAGAGTTGATCGTCCTTCTGCTCTTTCCCACAGCGAGAAAAGCTGATCCACGAGCTAGAGGAAGAGCGACGCCTGCGACTGGAGAGCGAGAAGCGTCTCCGGGAAGTGACGGAGGAGTCCGAGCTGGGTCAGGCGCAGGTGGTTTCACTGCAGCTGCAATTCTCCAGGTAAAAGAACCCAGGAGCACAGAGCGGGCTTTAAATCCCATTTTTCAGCCCTCACTCATTACGTTTGAACAAAAGGAATAAATAAAAACAAATAGAGGACGAATTACAAAGTTGCTATGATACTGATCCTGTTTATTCAGCATCAGCAAATATTGTATTCAGCCCTCTGTAACCCTGTGTGGGAGGTGATGAAAAGTACGAGCGTCTATAAAATGATTGTGTTTCACTTGAGTGATTTGATCTCCTTTTTATGCAGTGCTGTGAAAAAGTATTTGCCCCCCACCTCATTTCTTTGTTGTTTGTCTAGTTGTTTTACCCTGAGTAAGTACAAAATTCAGTTTTTCTTTGATGATTAACCACATTTGTTAGAAAGCTGAGTTCAGTTTCACAAGACTCACTCAGGCTTGGTTACTGGCAGCCCTGTTGAATCCAGAAACCACTTAAATAGAACCTGTCTGAGAAAGTGAAGCAGGTTAAAAGACCTCAAACAGCAACACATCAGGCCACGATCTAAAGAGCTGAGAAACAAAGGCACTGACATGTGTCAGTGGAAAGGGTTAGAAAGCCATTTCTAAGGTTTTGTAACTCCAATGAACCACAGTGAGAGCCATTATACACACATGGAGAAAACTTGTATCAGTGGCGAGTGACCAGCCTACCAAAATTACTGCACCAGAACAACATTAAAGAACCACAGGCCTCACTTTGAACTTTGACCTCGGTTAAGGTCAAAGTTCACATTTCACATTTACCAAAAACATCTTGAAAAGAAGAAAATATTCTGTGGACTGACGAGACAAAAGCTGAACTTTGTGGAAGGTTTGGGTCCTTTTACATCTGACATAAAACTAACAGCATTTCATAAGACTGGACCAAAATTCATCCGCAATGATGTGAAAGATTCACCTGCACTTATCACTGAAGCTCGATTGCAGTTCTTGCTGCGAAGGGCGGAACAACTACTTTTTAAGTTTATGGGCATTAACAAGTAGGTTTAGATAACTGTTGTCCCTTATCCATTTCTTTGTTTAATATTCAAATTTGCTTTGTTATCTGAAACATGAAAGTGTGACAAATTTGCAAAAAAACCCTCAGAAATCAGGAAGGAGGCAGATACTTTTTCACGGCACAGTATCTGTAACATTTTAAAGAAGAAAAATTTTACTTCTTAACCCCATTTAAGGGCAACCACCCACACATAAATCCTTGAACTGCTTTTCCATTTATTTTCTGTTCTTATTTGAGACTTTATGGATGTGTCGGACACCACGCTAGATGAATAATCCTTGGGTAATAAAAGGTTTTAAAGAGATGACCTCACACGCTTTCCTTTCACTAAACTGCAGGTCATCACAAGCCATCTGCAAGAAATTGTAATCAGTGAAGAAATGCGCTTAATCCTTCAGAGGTTTGACTTATTTCGAGTCCCTTGCATTACTTGTTGTCCTACTTTCATTTGAAAAGGCCAAAGCATCTGGTCATCGAGTAATTATTGTCTCTTTGCTGTAAAAGTTATGACAGGAGTTTGAGTAGATTTTACTCAAAGTCTGTAGCTCGGAGTCAGAGTCTGGACTCAGAGACCCCTGGATGTTTTTTCCTCTCTGGTTTGAACTCTGTTGCCCTGGAAAAGGGCACCTGTGTTCACTTTTTTTTATTTTTTTAACTTTTCATTCACGAAGGAAAAATGAGCCATGCTAGACTTTTCTGTCTTCTAAAATATGTCTTTACCAGAGGCTTAATAAAACTGGACTTTTGGACCCAATGCTAAGAAAAAACGATAGATGTGCAAGAGTGAAGAATCTCAACTCCCATATTCTTTATAAAAGTGCATTTAAAAGTATTGAAAGCTATGTCCACACAGAAAGCATTCACAGTGACATTCAGCGAATTAGGGGGGAAAAATACTGATTTCCTAGTCAGATACCTGAATGACCTCCCCTGGCTCCTTTCGATGTGGAGGAGTAGCAGCTGTACTGTCTAAGATACTTAAACCCACCCTTGACAACAACTCCTTCCAGACCCAAAGTGGGCATTCCACCCTTTTCTAGCTGAGAATCATGGTCATAGGGTTAAAAAGATATTGCAGACAATACTGAGTATAGTTGTATGGAACAATACAGCCAGTTCCTGATTTCTATTCTGATCAATGCTATCATCCAGCAGACAACCAACAAACACGACTGGGTCAGACATGCAATGAAAAGGGTGAGCTGGGATTGAGGTGGGTTGCAAAGCAGCTTGCAGAGGCAGCAAAAAAACGGAGCCAGGTTAGGCCAAAATTGGCACAGTGAAGATTCCAATCTGTCCCAATGCAGCTTTTGAGTTAGTAGTGCTTTTCTACTCTATTTGAGCACTCAAAGCGCTTCCTTACTACAAACGTCATTCAAACAAGTACCCTTTTCTATACCTGTGCACTTTTACCCCAACAGCTCGGGGGTTCAGTATCTTGTCGAAGGATATTTTGGCATGTGGACTAGAGGAGCCACAGCCACCATCACTGTACTAAGCCTTTGCCTGGGTACTGAGTTTAACCCTTTGCTCCAATTTCTTAAAACTTCACAGTAAGCTGCAGTAATGGGTGATCCAAGTGATCAGAGTAAATCTAATAAAGCAAACTTGGACATTTTTTATCAAACTGTTTCTCTTTAAGGAGATATCAGTGGCATGTACAGCAGCCTGGAGCATTTTTTCCCTGAAGCGTCCAGAAACCAGTAACTATCCCTTTTAGTGAAAGCAATAGATTTTTGCCAGCAATTTTCTGCAATCAGCACAATCTTTCAGTAACCTTCAAAATCGATACCTTGTTCCCACTTTTTCTATTTCTCACATTCTTTTCTTTGCTTTTCCATTTCATCAGAGCACTTCAGTGCCATTTCTCTGCGACGCTTGACCTTGTCTTCGTCAGAAAAAGATCGTCTGATACATTACTTTTGCTTTGCAGAAAGGGAACCCATAAGGTGTGAAGCCCTTAAACAATGCTCTCGTCATAACTTCAGTAACCTCTATTTCATGAACTCGTCCTCCTCTTTGCAGCTGCTGAAGTGTGACAGAGAGGGACAGCAAATCAAGAGCCAGGGCCCGAGTTGATGCCATAATTAGGCGATAGGCATTCAGTATGCAAAAGGACGGGGCTGGGGAAAAAAGAGTCTGGGGGATTTTACATTGACTGCTTATCTTCTCATTAAGTTGGTTGGAGAAAATCCGGTACGTTTTAATGGTCCCAGTGTTATAGTGCAGACGAGGGCAGAGTCGCTGCCAGGGGAGGAATAAAATATTTAAGAGCCATTCCAAAGATTTATCACATATTTAAAATGTTCCATTGATGCCTCTGAATTAAGCTCAGCGGTGTTTCTCACTCATGTTGGCCTTCCTCGCATTCCTGATGCACATTTATACAGTTTACACTGTTTTGGAGATAGCTGAGGGGAGTTCATTTTGCTTTATCCTTCCTAAACCTGAAGCAGTTTTCTATTTCCGGCATTTCCCCTGTCCACGTCTTCCATCGGGGTCACCTTCTGACCTTTACGTAGACTTATTGGGTTTTTGCACAGGTTCCCCGGCATAATAAAGAGTGCAGATACAGTGCACTCGCTCCTCAAGGCTAAAAGTGAATTAGTGAGATAGTAGCTCGCAATACAAGAGTCAATGTGCTGAAGCCAGAGTGAGATGAAGTACAGCAATTCTATTAGGGGGGAAATATATGAAGCTTATCCCTGATTGGGTCCTGCACAGGTCCCCGCAGAGCCAGATGAATTTGTCTGCATGGCAGGGGTTGTCCAGATAGATGGCTCTCATTGGGCATCCGGCGGCTACCGTTCCTGCTGCCAAGCAACGGCGTGGCAGTAAAGACAAAGATTCCATTATGTCCTTAAAAAGCGCTCATCGAAGTGGGATGTTCGGCCCTACCTCGCTCGGCTGTTGCCATTCCAGCGGTGTGGCGCGCTGACATCATGCTCGATTGCTGCAATTTCCCCGCGTCGTCAATGCTTCTTAGCAACTCCCAAAGGGAACGCGGGGTTCGGGCTGCAAGTTCGAAAGATATCTCCCCGCTCCCCTAACGCCTCTGCACAAATAAGCTAACAGGATTTCACTTTCAGAGCCTTAATCTTTGTTTAAAGCGATGCCCGAGCGCTTATCTGAATGTGAACGAGTCCCCTAACAAGCATGTGGAGTGTGTTTACTGGTACCTGGTCCCTTCGCCGCATTAGCATGCTTACATGGCAGCCAATAATCTGCGGTGGCAGATGGGACAACAGTGTGGTCACTTTAATTAGCCAGTAAAAAAAAGAAGCCTTCCTGTAAACCTTTGCCCTACTTGCATCTGCTGTTTCAGTTGTTGGCTTACGGATGCTTGCCTTCAACCGGCAGACGACACTTATTTACCTCTCTGCTGGCTGATTGATTGATTCGGGCTCATTATTTGTTGTGCATTTGATGTGTGTGTGTGTGTGTGTGTGGGGGGGGGGGGGGGGGGGTAGAAACCTTAGTTCATCAATGTGTCTTTTTGAGTTAATGCCCACAAATCATGTTAAGTGGACGTCCAGTCTTATAAATAGACCGTGATCTGCTTGACCTCAGGCAACAATTGATTTGCGTGTCGCTAATTAATTGAGGTGGCACTTTTGGAATCACAGAGATGAGGATGGAAATAAGGCGGACCAGTCGGAACGATAAAAGCCAGCCAAGTGCTTTAGCTGTGGTATCAGACTCTATGCAAATAAGTAATTTCTGCTCCGAATTCTTTGCTTTTTGAGCTCTCTGCTTTGTTGTGTGATGATGTGAAGCAGGAAGGTAATGAGCTGCTTGTTACAGCTGCTCTTTACTGTATCAGATACGTGAACAAAAAGCAACACCAAACAGAAAAGATCAGTCGGTCACCCCTACAGCCAGACAAACTCCAGGGAATCTCGGCTTCTTACAGCCTTTGTTTTGTCTCCTTTGCTTTTTTTCTGTCCTTTGTAATGCTCAGGCTATTTTTTTTTTCCTTTTTTGGCAGGGGTAACAATTTAAGGCAGGAATTGGCAAAACTGAAACAACTGGCTTTTTCTTTTCAGCTTTCACCCTAAAGAAAAAAAAAAACAAAACAAGAAAGAAAATAAAAGAAATAGCTCAATTTGCTCCCGAGATCAGAAAGCTGGCATTCTTCAACTGACTGGCCACTTAACTCTAGACATAGGTCTATATCCTCTCCTCTGCATGCACACGCACCCTCCCCCAACCAGTTGGGCTCTTAGCCTGGTGTGGGTCACATGCCCAACCTCCCCTGACCGACCCCCTCTCTAAGGCTTCCCCCCACTACTTGCAAGGCCTCTGCAGTCATTAAACTCCAGTGGATTAGCGGGAGACTTCAGCAGCGTCCTCGGCCCACCCTGGACGTCCCCACAACTCCACACGGACACTTTAAGAGCCAGGACTGGCCCAGCAGGGGAAAGACAGAGAAAAGATGGGGGACACAACTTAAAAATCTTCTTGTCCTTCCTTAAATGATGGCATAAATTAATGTCAGGGACAGAAACGATCGAGCACATTTGGATGTCTGTTCTCCGAGGCCTTGACTACATCTCGGCTCCAAGCTCAGACAGGATGACCGCCGGGGAGACACAGGGGCCACTGGGGACCCTGCATTAAAAATGTGGCTTGAGGATGAAGAAGACAGTTTTTGCAGGTAATGAGCACAAGTGCAAATTTCATTTTACCCAGGAACTTTTTGCAGTGATTTGTTTTGTTTCCTTCCTCACACTCTAAAAACTTTATTGGACTCATCCCTCTGCCTGTTCTTGGAGGTCAGACACTTCCAGAAAGGAGTGAAAATGTGAAGTCCTTGTTTTCCAAGAGATTCCTCTCTACTTTTTTCTGCTCTATCTTTAAATCAGACTCTCTGTCGCCCAGAAGACGGGCGCGCTCATTGACAAAACTGGGGCGTTTACAGCCGACTCGCTCCACTTGACTTTGACTCATTACTGTCTTTGAAGGGCCCTCTTCACGCAGGATATGGGAGACTTATGGCCAGACTAACAACAGCAGCAGATGACGACGGGTGCCTGCAAATTTACAGCCCAGCGGCGTGCTCTTTTCAGCACGGTGTGTGAGAACATGCATGCACGCTTGCATACGCAGCGTATTTAGGAGGCCGGTGATGTAAACATGCAGGAATGGCAGCGCTTTTCAAGTCTGGACGCGTTGTTTGGACAGTCACGCTCAGGTTGAGATCCCACCGCGGTCTGCAGCGTTCATGTTCTGCTTCCATTACCACCACCGCCGCCACAGCTGGACCGCCAAAGCCTGATAGGCTCAGACAGGGGGAGCTGAGTGATTGCGCTCTGTTTGCAGATCAATGCCCTCTCTTCTAATCATTCAAGCATCCAGCCACGCCAGGTCCAAGTGTTTTAATTTGGCGCATTCAAAACAGATCTTCCCCCCTCCTCCCACTCCCTCTGCAGGGTTTAGCCAGATGAATCAGGCCCTCTGTTCAAGGCGACACATCTTGGGTCATTAACAGGATGGAGGAGGGGTCAGTCTTTTTTGAAGTTACTTCCTTACTGTTGCCCAATGGGGGAATGGGGCTGTTAAATAGATAATAGGTGTCTGGACTATTTTGGGAGCACCTCATATTTGAAAGGATTTATTGGTCCGTTTCAGCCCCCTCCCTCCTCTCTTTAACTTCCAAATCTGACCAGGGAATTATGTCTGATTGAACTTAATTTGGGTTATTCTACTCTATCACATGCACTAAATTACTAGCCCATAAGAGGGCTTTGGTATCAATCTTCACATTTTTCTTTGAAGATAAGACACAGTCCCCTCACTTAAAGCGCTCCACTGGGTTTCTGTGGCAAAAAGTGACCCGTTATCTGCTTGTAATTGTGTCAGACGGCCACAAATACTTGCACATGCCCTCTCCATTGCACCACAGCAACTTCCACCTTGGATTAAACATGCTGGTTATGATGTTAATAGGTCAGATTACAAGCGTGTGTGGAAGTAGGGCATCCATCTACAGCAGCAGCAGCTCACCGGTTTTCTCTGGAGTGTGAAGCTGGTGACTGTAGCCTAAAGCCAAAGAGCATGTAATTCAAACTGATCTCATGGTTGCACTATAGATTTCGCTGTCTGGCAGCTGCTCTGAATGACACATATACACAGATGTGTTACACAAGCAGCTCACCTACTTCCTAAAGGGTCGATTCGTCCGCCTCTGCCCCTGTAGTTCAGCTGAGGTGAGTTTAAAAAATGTAAACGCTGAATTTCTTCCTCTGAAATAAATCAAAGAAGGGTCACCTCGGTGTAATAATCTGCCTGTTTGCCATTCATTGCTGCAGAATGCTAAGCAGGAAATCTTTATGGTAATCTTAACTTACAGGATACAGAGTTGAGGTTTGATTTTATTCACAAATGATTTCTCAGTTTTATTCCAGTATTTAAATTTGGCTGTTACTTATTTATTTGTTTGTTTTTGCCTGAATATTTGCAAGAAAGGCTGATCAGTCAACCAGTTACTTTCTATAACAACTTAGGTCTCATTTAGTCTCCAAACTTTCAGAAAATAGCCAGTGTTCAGGCTTACATTTTGAAATTGCGCATTCGACTTGATATAAAGGAAGGCTAGTCAGATTTTACTCAGTGTTAAACGGAGAACTTGGAGTTCACATGGGTTGCAAAGTGGCTTGCAGCCCCATTGTCAAAGGAGAATAAAATTAAAGATTAAGTAGTATGGCCCAATACTTTTGTCAATGCAGTGTATATTGGACGCTTGATGTACGGTAGAAACCATGCATGAGTGATAACAGACATGCCATTGGCTAAGTCAGACTTGAATTTGCATTAAATGGAGAAAATTGGGTTCACATGTGTTGTAAAGCTGCTTAAAGATGCCAGTTACAAAGCTAAATAGTAGACTTCAATGACTTCCATGGGTGACATTAAAGATGGATGTAGCTTCCAGGTCTGAAAAGTGAAGCCAATTCAGAAGTGCCTTAAATCTGTATTTCTTCCAGCTTGTTAGATTGCCTAGAGAAGTTTGATTGTTTAAAAGTCTATGAGGAGGACGTCTATGCTTCTTGCTAGATTTATGTCCCCAGTAAACATTTTCCTAATAGGATTATAGTTTAAATAGCTTGTTTGAAGTTAAGTTTAATACAGCATAAAGTTCTTATTGTGAGTAATTATCCCATTTAGGGTAAAATAGATGACAAATAAGAGAATGATTTAAAGAGTGGCAGCCAAAAGCTTAGCTCAGAGCTTTTAAATCCAGTGGGTACATACATCTTTTTGTCTAATCATTAGAAAAAGAAGCCTGAAATATATTTAACTTATCCAGACTAAGAGAGACACATACATATCCACACTTCTTTTGGGAAATCAGTACAACTGATTTGGTTTCTTTGCTTTTCCTTCAAAATGGCTTGACTGGGTTTGGTCAAACAATGGTCTTCCACCCCTTCTCTCCATCTTGACCCCTTCAAATTCCCAAAAGTCCATGGTAGGAAGAGGCTGTAGGGTCTGGGTGTAAGTAATGCGCTACACGCTGTCATCACGACTAAGGTCTCCCGCTGGGATGTCTTGCTCAGTCTGTAGCTCTCTCTCACATGTGGGATGCACATGCCTGCAGCCCATAAGGGAGATGCTTAGAGAGGCTCCAGCTAGATGCTCTCGAGAGCCGATGGCTTCTTTGCTGCTAAATGCTTCCTTTGGCCAGGGGTGAACATGTGGGACAGACCTCGTGAATTTGCACTCTAAATCCTCCCAAACGTAGTGGAAGTGCTGGGGGTTGAGGGGGATGAAGGAGGAATCTAAATCTGGTCGCCTCCATATGTCCTTTTTAATTTACACTCTTGCAGGCTAGTCCTCGATTGCACCCTGTCTGTGCAGTCTGTGCAGTGCTTCTGCTAAAAACCCTTTTGTGGTTATTTCAGAAGTCTTGGATGGCTGAACTGTTGTGGTTTTTGCACATTTTTACTATTTGCCGTTGTTGTCACAGCAAAGATTTATGAAATATGATTTACGGGGCACACTAAATGCTCCGGCCGCTTGATCTCTTTTCCCCCTTGCGTCTCTTGCATGTGTGTCTTGTTGGTCAGGTTAAAGTTCTCTGGCGAGAGGCAGCGGTCACAAGGGCGAGGACCTTTGAAATGCTACTCCACTGTAACATGCATGACTGATATGCATGACTTTTACAACTCTGACCTGTCCTCAAAGCCAAACTCTTCACCACCAGTTTTGTTTGCCTCTCTGCTTCATTTAGGTCACGTACTAGAAAGGGTCTCCTTGCGAGTTTTCTGCAAAAACAGCTCTAAGAGGATAAGAGTGGCTTAGCATTGTGTTAAGCTAGGCAATCACCCGGTGGGTGTGTGTTGCTGGAAAGGAGTCTGAGAAGAAGAATGGACTATTTCGGGGCCAAAAAACAGACAGTTTCGCAGCGCCTTGTTAAGGTCAGATAAGGCGATTGGAGCTGTCGATGAATCAGTCACGCGAGGGCCCCTCATGGCCTCGATTCAGCTGCACAACCAGGTGATTGTTCTCAGTATCGTTTCACCAGCTTTGGGATATTCCAATTGTGCTCCGGTCAAATCAGATTAGAGGGTTTCAGTCAACCGAAGCCTGACTGCGGCGCTGATAAAGTGAGAGTGCGACCACAGTCGGAGAGAGCAAGAAGAGCGTCCTCTTGTTCAGGTGAAGATTCTTTGAGGATTCAGATATTTCATCCTCACATTATGGTCTTCATTCTCAAACACATGCCTGTGGGACTTTCTGTGATAAAGAGGAAAAACAAAGTAAAAGACCTTGCTTTTATTTCTAATTCGGGATAGAGACAAAGTGCCTGCCGAGGAACGCTGGCAGCATGAATATCCCCACAATAGGAGTGTGTGTGTGTGTGTCCTGCTTCATCTGAGCTGTGAAACTTGCAAACATGCACGTGGCAGGAGAGCACTGACTAAAATTAACCAAAAATGTGATGGTAGAAAGCGACTCGCTGGAAGTCCTGTAGAGATCTCTGATCGTGCGGTGAGTGTCCTGGCACGCTGCCTCCCTCTCAGCTTTTCTTGCACGGAAAGTGTCGATTTTATGAAAGCCAAAGCCTCTTAATCACTAATAAAGACCCACACAGCTACACATGTGCGTGTACACAAACACACACACACACAGGCTGCCAAACAGGGGGATCCCTGTCCTTACTTGTGCAAGTCCATCGCTGCCCCCCCCCCCCGCCACCGCCTTCCCCATGCTATCTGAGACTGCTGGCCTGCTTGCCGCCCAGCAGGTGCCCTTCTCTTGTGTGGAGGGCTTAACATGGGACATATGGGAAAGTCTTTGCCTGCCAGATCACTGTCTTTGCACAGGCTAGTGCCGGATAATGACACGTTGGAGACACAGCAAGTACAGAGTGATAACAGGAGCTGTGCCGTCAGGCTGACTTGGTTGACCCGGCCGCTGGACTGACCGTCGATTGAGTGAAAAGCACTCAGGCTTATATGATGACCGCATGGCCTATTTTAGCCCAGAGACCCACATATGTGCTGTAGTGTCTAGGTCACTTTACAGCGGATGACTTCACATATGGAGCTCAGGGATGTCTGCACGGTGCTTCTGGCCTTTTTCGGAAAAAACGGCGGCAGTAAAAATGGAGAAAAAGTCAAGACGGGGTGAGTTTTGAGCTACAATTTTCAGCTTTTGGCAGAGGTTTTTGGAGCCCTTTGATCATTTTCAGGTCTGTGAAGGAATTTGTCATTGAAGGTTAGAGCTGAATAAAGGGGGATGCAGTTTTGATGAATAGAAATAGTTTTGAATGAAGCGTTTGAAGTCATTGTGGCTTCTGACAGCTGTATGGCAAAAAGAGGAAGAGGACTGGAAGTTTTTCATATGCTAACTGTATCACCCGCTCTGTTCTGACAGTGCATCGTTTTGTACCGCTGCGGATTGCTGACACATGAAGAGCTCTGAGCTCGTGTGCGTTCTCCGTGTGTGTGTGCGTGTTTGAGAGGAGGCGAGAGGGGTGTGTTAGCCTTAACATCGTCGACCCCAGGCTGAAAATTGATTGGAGTCTTAATTGTATTTCCTGGACTGCTGACAAGCACCACACTTGAAATTCAGCCGGTGCACCACAAGGGTCACGAGAGTCAGAATTGGCATTTGCCTTTTGTCCTTTCCTTCGTCTCTCCTTCCCAGAATGGTGCTTTGAGTAGGTCCCTGCAAGCACTTTGAGATTAATCACACTATCACACTGAGCATGTTTTTTATGTAAACTAATGCTCTGTCATCTGAGGGTTATATTCCATCCATCAAAAGCATTTAGCGTACTCCCTTTCTCTCACATATGTTTCAAGTAGCTGACTTTAGCAGAGACAAATTGCACTGTTTACTTGTCTTGTTTAGCTGGGAGCTTGTCCTGTTCTTTACTTAGCTCTGGAAACATACGTTTGCTTATTTAAATGCACTATTTTAATGCTCGAGGAACCGCATTACTTCATAATTACCTCTCTCGCAAACACTTTCTAACAAATTAATGCTAATTATTCAAAGCACTCTTAGTCATAGTGCCGGCTGCATGAGTTGCTGAAGAAAATGAGATTAGAACGAGTAGTTCAGGCACAAGACGTCAGATCACAGTTCAAAATTCAAGCAGATGAACTACAACTCAGTTCCAAAAACTGCTGGTGCTCTGTTAGCTGTCAGGAATAAGAGAATGTAGGGATTTTCAAATAAATTGGAAACTCTATTTAATTGAATATGATTTTTATGAGATTGAAGAAATTAATCTGCTTGTAGATTTAAGCATTTACATTATGATTAGGGCAATAAAAGACTGAAAAAGTAAGGTAATGATAAAAAAATAGAAACACCTAGTGCAACCTGTGAGGTTAATTAGTAAGATAACTGGATGTACACTTACCAGACTCTTCATTAGGTCTGTCTGTTCAACTGCTCATTAATACAAATGGCACATGGCAACTTCTACTGAAGTTCACAATGAGCATCAGGGGAAAAAAGTGATTTAAGTGACTTTGAATGTGGTATGGCTGTTGGTACCTGAAGGGCAGATCTGATTTCTCCCCACACAACCATCACTAGGGTTTACAAAGGACACACTTCTAGATCTGAAAAAGAGAAAACATCCAGGGATCGGCAGTTCTCTGGGTAAAAATGCCTCACTGATGTCAGAGGAGAATTGGCAGAATGCTTGAAGCTGACAGGAAGGCAAACGTAGCTCAAATAACCACTTGTTATGAGCAAACTACGCAGAAGAGCATCTCAGCAGCAACAGAAGACCACACCAGGTACCATTCTGTTTAGCTAACAACAGGAAACTATGGCCATAGTTTACACGGGCTCACGAAATCGGACAATACTAGATTGGAAAAAAGTGTCCTGGTCTGATGAGTCTTGATTTCTGTTGTGACATTAGCATAAAAAACATGAAAGCACTGATCCACTGAACACTGGTTGGATGTACAACTCTGCAGCAACTCTTTGATGCTATCATGTCACTATGAACTCTGAGAAATGTTTCCAGCAGCTTGTCATATCTGTACTACAAAGAATTAAGGCAGCTCTGAAGGCCAATAGTATGTAAAATGGTAGTTCACCACTCTGTAAAGGTTTGTGAGGACAAAAGTTTCAGAGAAATTTGAAAATTTCAAAGAATTTGCAGATTCCTGCATCTACAGTATCTACATCATTTATATAGTAACAAAATTCAGAGGAACTGTGTTCATAAAAGATGAGGCTGAAAACTAATATTCAGTGGCCATGTACCTCGGGCCCTCAGTGTATTGAAAACCGGATTGATTCTGTAGTTGGAAATCACTGCGTGGGTGCATTCATTGTTGAATCTTCAAATGCAAGTAAAAATTTATAGTGTACAGGAAAAAAAGGGATGTTTCGAGCTCAGAAGATCTCAGATCTTATTGGAAATCCTGGAGACAGGAGCAATAACTCTGAGGAATATATTCAGGTCTGGAGCCACGTACGCTGCCAGCAGATGACTTTTTTAGAGAAGGCCTTGCCTATTTCAGCAAGACAACGCCAAACTAAAGTCTGCAAAAAAAAAAAAAAAAAAAATCTAAGCAGCAAAAAGAGGAAAACACTGCTGTCAAAGCCACAGAAGCTGGTCTCTTCAGTTCCCAAATGTTTACAGAGTGATGTTCAAAGAGGAGGTGATGCAACACTGTGGTAAACATGTCCCTGTCCCCAAGTAACAAACGAGCATAAAATAGAATTTCAACAACATTTTTTTTAATATGTTGCCTTTATAACATTTCCTGGTCACATATGGACGTTAAATGATTTGCAAATCTGTGGAAATGTGGTTGTAGCTGTAGCAAACGGAGAAAACGGGAGAGTTATCGCCACGCAGAATAAATCTTTAGTCCAGATGGAGCCAGATTTTTTTTTCTGTCAACAATGAGGACCTCCAGTCCCCCAGCACCACCGCAAAACTTCAAAGTCTTTCTGCCCGAGCCTTCAAAAGGACCAAAGTCTATCCAGTGAGATGCCACACACACACACACACACACACACACACACACACACACACACACACACACACACACACACACCTGTGGCTTCAGTGATCTCTGAAATGGAAGGGGTATGGAAAACGAGGCACCTCCAGAGCGCACCGGGTCTGTTTAGAAACACAAAAGCTCTCTTTCAGGTGTGCCACAAAACCAGACCTTCTCCCTCCTCCACCTCCTCCTCCTTCTCCAGCCACAATATGAGCAGCAGGCAGGCATCCTGAGGCATCAAAGTGTTTCTCACCATCCTGCCACTTTAGTAAAGTGAAGGTCACCGAGGCCTTGCCAGTTCACAGCGAGTTATGCAGGTGTGGACTTGTGTGCAACAAAACCAAACTTTTGGCAAACCATGTCATTCATGTATTCATTTAATTCTTCTGCTTCGCTTTGCCGGCTTATCTGGTGCATTTTTCATGTATTAGAATAATTTCGACTCCATCTGTTGTGTCGCTTAATGAAATGTCATCGCAGTTTAGGTTTAAAAGCCCCCTACACACACACACACACACACACACACACACACACACACACACACACACACATTTACCCCACACACTGCTCTACATTTTTATAGTGCATTCTCATAAATTGTTGGCAATTCGTTCCTGAATTGTCGCGGATGAGATCAACAAAATAATGAAGTGCTGTTCAGAATCAGCTCATGCACGTCACGTTCGGTTGGAATCAAGAGTCACAGCTTGAGAAACTGAGTGTGAAACTGAAAGTTAGGTGTTTTAAAAAAAAGACCTTTGTGACTTCTTGAAAAATTGCTAGGGATTTATCTCTCAGGCTGATAGATATCTCAGTGGCATGTTAATACACAGAGGCAGACACTGGTGCTATATCTGTTGGTGGTCATCTGCCCAAATCCCCTCAGCCCCAAGGACGGCAACCGCTTGCAATGCTGATCATGTTCGTCCTTGACCCATTTCGGCGTCTCCGGACACCGAAGCTATCCGTGTCTACGCCCTCTTTTCTCTATAGGTTGTGCTGATTAAGGGCAGCATTTAAAGCAGAAACTGGAGCAATCTGCCATCAGCTCTGCCTGACTGCCGCTTTGACTGTTCGTTCAGCAGCTAGCAGCCTGATTACAGCCGGCTTTATGGCTCAGCCTGGACAGATGGTGTTCCTCCTCTGCCCTGCCTCCATGTGCTCATTTTCACCCACTACCACATAGCCGACAGCCACTGCTGATCACTGAAAAGCCACCAGGAACATCGTTGTGCTCTTCTGCCTTTGGCTCCAAAAATATGAATGGATAAAACCACTGGTCAGTCACGACATTATAAAAATGAAGACAGACAAAATGAGGAGCATTGGTTATCGTTGGGTCCTGGTATTTTTATGGTTTCTACTTTGCACTTTGTTAGTCCACCAAAATCTGTTTCAGACCAAACACACAACTCCCCGGTGGCACCAGCTTCCTTGAAAATGGCAATGCTCCCTACCATAACGCTAAAATAAGAAAGACAATAAGAAAGGGAAAGAATAGCGTCCATGGGAGAGGCCAAGGAGAAAACCACTGCTGACCAAAAACAACACAATGGTTCGTCTCACATTTACCAAAAACATCTGGATGATCCCAAGAAAATATTCTGTGGACTGACGAGACAAAAGCTGAACTTTGTGGAAGGTTTAAGTCCTGTTACATCTGACATCAAACTAACAGCATTTCATAAAAAGATCATCACAGCAACAGTCAAACATGGTGGTGGTAGTGTGATGGGGCTGCTTTGCTGCTTCAGGACGACTTGCTGTAACTGATGGAACCTTGAATTCTGCTCTGAAGGAGGATGTCTGACCATCAGTTTATGCTCTGAAGCTCAAGAGCACTTGGGTTTCGCAGCAGGACAATGATCAGAAACACAGCAGCGAGTCCACCTCAGAATGACTCAAAAAAAAAAAAGAAGGTTTTGGAGTGGTTGAGTCAAAGTCTGGACTTAAATTGGATTGAGATGCTTTGCATTGTCCTTAAACAGGCCCTTCATGCTGGAAAACCCTCCAATGTGTCTGAATTAAAACAATTCTGCAAAGAAGAGTGGATGTAATTCTTCCACAGTGATGTGAAACACTGATTTCCAGTTTACACAAACTCTTGATTGCAGTTCTTGCTGCCAAGGGTGGCAGAACCAGTAATTAGGTTTAGGAGGCAGTTCATTTTTTCACACAGCGACAGGTAGGTTTGGATAAAATTGATCCCCTAATAAATGAAATCATCATTTTAAAACTGCATTTTGAATTTACTCAGGTTATCTTGACACATGTAAGTGTGACAAATATATAAAAAACGAATAAATCAGAAAGGAAGGTTCCTCACAACACTGTACGTGAGAATCCTGAAACCTTGAAGAATTTCTTTGAATTACACAAGTATTTTTTAAAACTGTGTAACAGTGTCCTCGTAGCCCCCACATACAGTTTATGAATGTTTGACATTCTTGTACAAATAAGTCAAAACTTTGATAACATTGCCTGTAAATGTGTAAAGGACATCCAGAAATTGATTGAAACTCTGGTTGGTTAAACTTTTTGAATGGTTCATGCACTTTTGCACTGCCTCAGTAAGTAATACAAGGCCTTCTGTCACACTGACAGGCACATGAGTCCCGACTTTGAGGCTAGAGAAAAAAGGAGGTGATAGTCCTTGCTAATGCAAATAGCATGCGGCAGACTGGGTTGAATGTCGCTCTGAACGTTCAAATTTACATCTCAGCTCCTTCCGTGTGGGTCCTTCCTTGTTTAACTTCACCGCAAATCAAACCAATCAAAAGTTGAAGAAGAAGATGGTGTCATGAATCCAGATGATTCCCAGCTGACAGTGTCAACGTTTTTTCTTTTGTCGAGACTTTTTTAAAATTTTTTTTTTTTTTTTACAAAGACTGCCTGTTACTCTGGATCCTCTGGTGCTCCTGAATGTCAGTTTCATCTTATCACTTCCATTTACATGATCCCAGCTGGGCCCGAGATTATCTTTCACAGCTTATCTGGTGCTGGGGTAGGTTTTCTTTTCTTTTTCACAGAATCACAAAGTGAACGCCTGTGAGGTGAAAGGTCACCGTACAGCGCTGGGGATTGAGAGGGCATGTGGCTGCTATTCAGATGGAAATAGGTAGAGGTGTTTTCACTCTTTGGTACCTGTTCTGCATGCAGCTTGCAGCGTTCGCAGCACAAAATAGAAGCAAAAGATTGTTTCTGAGCAGACGGGGGCCTTGAAGGTCAGGGTCGCTCGCTTGGTTTGTGCTGCCGTGATTGCGCTTAATTCAAGTCATCAGCAGACGTGAATACAGCTGTGCGCTGACACACGCCTAGAAAATCTCACACAATAAGTCAGTAAACACTGCGACTGCAGTTTTTTGCACTCAGTCTGGTCATTTTGGACGACATGTTCCTCGCATAGCGAACGGAGCAGAAGTTGGGATTCAGTCCAGAAAAATTGCGACTCATCCATCTTGTGTCTCTGGCTCTGATTCAGTCCCATTCCCCTTTCTATTTTCACTTCTGAGCCATTTGTGTGTGTGTTTGTGTGGGCTTTCTTATGGAGAGTATTAAAACAAAGGAAGAAGAACGCAATGATCCGTTTCAAACAGCAAGCCTTTAGCTTGAAAACAGATTCCACGTCAGATGTTTTTAGCCGAACATTTGACTCTGCTCATCATTTTGAGGCTGCTGGTATCACATGGGTTGGGATGTTTTATATACTGTTGAGGTCATTTGGACCTTGGCTCTGAGTTACTATCTTTTTTGGAGTAGTGGAACCTAAAACCCTGAAAGGCACCGTTATTAGCCTTTATCTATCTTTGTTTTTGCTTGGGTGAGCGTGCATGAGAACAAGAAGTCCTCGAAATTAAATTAAAATATGCACCATCCTGCAGAAAAACACATCTGCCAGTACATGCCTCAAATCTGAGGGTGGTGGTGGAGGTTTTATTAGATTTCTCAGGAAAGATGAGGGTTTGCTTTACAGTAAGACAGAAAAATACAGTACATGCACTACCCCATCTAAAAATGGGGCAGGTGCAGGGCCAGAAGACGTATCGACACATGAAAAAGTCCAGCTTTACCTATTTATTATTAATATTATTTATTGTTTGGGATCATTATCATGATGAAAAATGAAGATGTTACCAATCAGATGCTTTTACCAACAGTTTTGACAACACTCGGTCCTAATTTCATGTGTAAAAAAAACGTATTTAGAGCTAACAGGAAAATAAACTGTTTTAAAACTACACTTCTTCACTCCTACATGTTTTGTTGACCCTACATGCACCCTGAGCTCCTCCGTACGCACACAGTGGCAATGTATAACATTAGCATACTTCCTCCTTTGCTGGGCTGATATTTAGCAATGTTGTTGTATGAAATAAAATAAAATAAAATAAAGAACTTAATATTAGTTTTAAGGACATTATAGCCTCTGACTTTTAGGTCTCCACATCATCATCATTTCCCACTAATGCATCTTTTTTTCTGACGATGTGTGTTTCGTGTGCGCAGGATGGAAGAGACAGTGCGGTCACTGCTGCAGAATCAGGGTGTCCTGGAGCAGACTGCTGTGGACACGGTGGACATCATGAAGGTCTACAAGGTAAACTCTCATTTAAAAATCTCATTACAGTGAGACTGTGATGCCAGTGATGGTCCAGAGAGAGGTTATTCTTAAAGCTGCTTCAATCTTAGGAAAAAGTACAGAAATAATGAAAGGACAAATGAAATTTGTTATTTTCAGAATTTATTTACTGACATGCAGTGATCATTTAGTAGAGACATGCGTCTTTGTCTTCCACTGTTTGTTTTTTCTTATTTAGCTGAGAGCCTGGGTATTGACTAAAGCCAGACTGAGTCAAGGTGAAAGAATTCATTCCCGGCCCTGTTATGTAAGAGAAATAGCTGCTGGGATTGAGCAGAAATGCAGAAAGAATAAGTAATACCGTGTATTTTTGAAGCTTGGGTCACCTTTGGGGTCTCACTTCACAATTTGGAGCTGAACATGTTTACACAGTGTTGCAGTGCAGAAATGCTTCGCTCGGTCTATCATCAGTGGGTCATTATCTGAGAGGCCTAACTATAGAAAACAAATGTTCTTTTGCCCCCAGCTATGTGTGCTGCATTCATTTGTAGTCTTGAAAATACTTTAGACTCTTAGAGTATTTATTAAGCCTCACTGGTCGTTTGTTTCTTATATGTCACACTAGGGGCACACGGTAACTACAGTGTCCATAAAGCAGCAGCCACATTATTGTCTTTAACTTCGAGCCGGTGAAATGAGAGTGAAATGCCTCGAGGGAGGAGAAGAAAAGGGCAGCCACTAGTTCATGAAGTATGCAATAAAAAGAGTGTCTTTATTAATGACTACATGTGTATATCACAAGACAGGAATAGATGCAGAAAAAAATCATCCTTGACTGATGAGTGCGAATCAAAGTGTCCCGAATAAAGAACAAGGATCGTAAAGTTCACTGTCAGTGGCTCTATTGCTTATGTATTCCACTGAGTACATGTGAAACATGGGTTTAGCAGCCATAATAATAGACTCATGTCTGAAAGTTGTCCTGAGGCGCAAAAGCTTCATCACAAAAATGCAACTCGACAGTGCAGTCTTATGAAATATATATCAAATGAATCCACTTTGTTAATATGCAGATAGCGTTGTCTGTTGTCTGTGCATATAAAATAAACCCTTAAAAAGGGAGTGTGAGGGGAAGAAACACTCAGTCAGTGGTGTTAAAAAATTTGGGGTTCTGAGCATGAAGTACTAAATCTGCAGTTCGTCTAATGGCCACTTGAGGCTGTTCTCCAAAAGCGATTCAATTCACCCTGGACACCCATGTTAGAAAATACTTTACAGCTATAGAAAGCACATTTACAGTTTAATACAAGAGTGTTTCTGACTTCTGTGCTTCCTTCTTCACAAAAACTCTGAATGGGGTTAATTTTTTAATAACATTTGCTAACCTTTGGTTGTAGGTGCGATTTGAACCTTACTCTCCCAAGTGAAACTTCTGTACTCTTTATCTAAAGCCTTAAAAGGAAAACAATAGACAAACTTGAAGAAACTCAAGAGCCAACTTCAATAAATTGTCCATCAAATACTGGAATTAGGGGTAGCAACTGTACTAATGGATTCCTGCTACTACCCACTTCCACTAATTGGACTTAATTGGATCTCTCTAATGTTGTTGGCAATTGAATTATCTGAGGAAAAATATGACCTGCTGTGATGTATAGAAGATTGTGGCTTATGAATTAAGTTAGAGTATTTTATTACAGTGTAATTAAATCTATACCGTAGATACATCATAACCATTAACACCGAAGAAGCCCTATGCCATTTCCTGACATGCACCTCCATTGCCTCGATGTAGCTCAAAACACCTTTGATTGGCCTGTTTATGCATTTTCAGCTACTTCTTCTGCTGCCATTTTCAAAAGCGACTGTAAGATAAGGGATCAATTTGAAGAGAGAAAATCAGCCACCAAATTGGTTTTTGGTGCCAAAAGTGCACGAACAGGTATAAATGCTGGCAACGGTATTGGCTACTTGCCTTGGCTCAACACAGAAGTCTAAAATAAGCTTTAGTCTCTTACTTAGGCACCTGTTATCAGATGGCACCTTGCTAACTACACTTGCTAGTGTTAGCTTATAGCTTAGAACTCGTTGTACTCCAAACATGGTAACTTTTGCCGTCAAAATACCAACAAGAACGCTAACACTGCAAAGTTTTTTAACTGCAGAAGGTGGAAATCTAGAAAAACCCATTGCAATTAAACAACAGGGAGACTCCCTTCTCAATTGTTCTTTGCCCCTCCTACCAGTCAGTGCTAATTTTTGTCTTCAAGTGAGATTTGAACTCTACTCTCCCAAGTGAAAGTTCTGTGCTCTTTATTTAAAGCCTAAAGACAGACCAACAGGAAGATCAGGAATCTATATCCCCCTCAAAACCTTAGCTAGTATATTCTGAAAGGCTACTATATATACAAGATATGTTTTTTATGGTAGCCTATATTGTACTACATTACCATTAGTATGTTAGCATGCCAGCTCTCTACATAGTGAACTGCTAGCTAGATTAAAGCAAATTAAAATGGATATACATCACATAAACCTTCATGGAAACGATCACAAAATGATAACAGATATATGAAGGACTTGGATTTCTTTATCTTTTTAGCAACAGAAGTCAAAAATTTAAAAACAAGCTAAACTCAGTGATCTGCTGCTTGATGTAAACTGTAAACATTTCCTTATGTGATCAGCAGCGGATAGAGAATATACTTGGAGGGTTATTGTGCTATTCCCATATGCTGTATAACTAAACACCAGCCGCTCCTACGCAGTGATGTGCTCCTGCTGCCGCTGCTGTATTCTGTGTATTCAGCAGGCAAACTCAATAACTTGAAAGGGCAACGTGAGGGACAAAGTTCCCTCCCCTCTCCCACTCCAGACTCTCTCTGCGGAGATTATTACAGAGCCCTTTAACGCCGTCTGATGAGCAGTCTCTCAAATCACAGGCATCACAGGCGAACGAAAGCAGACTTAAAACCTTGACTATAAAGTATTGCCTTGAACACAATTGTCTGATGGAATCGAACAAGATTGAAAACCTAATACATGTTTAGACGACATTTAATCAAGCGGTGGGGTGGGGGTGTATTCTGAAGGACATTATTTCCAATTCCTTTTAGAAGAAAGTAGCAGCTTGGTCTGTGCAGCTTTCAGATTTAAAAAAAAAAAAGAGTTGCGGCTATTCATCTGTGATGCTAACCTCACTTTTGTCGAGCACATTAACCGCAGGTGTCTTCAGACTTCATCTGCTGAGGAGGAAAATTTTAAGGCACATGCACAGTGATATGTCGCACTCAAGTTCTTACTCTGCTCTTGTGACTTAGGATGCAATAATACCTTCATTGTCATCTAGCTAACATGTTATTAACATTTATTCAACACATCTTTTTACCAAAAGCCTGCAGTTAGTAAGTATAAAGAACTGCAACTAGGGATCACTTCAAGAGGTTTTAGGATCAATCTGAAGGGTCACAAGATGATGAATTTGTGAGGGAAAAAAAGAAAAATGTGCATCAAATTTGGGTCTTTACCATCCAGCTTTTCCTCACATATTTATTTTATCCTGTGAATCTTTGCCTCTTTGAAAACCTGTTCAAATGAAAGAAATCAAAGACCACTGGGGGAAAAATTGCCCTAAATGATCAAGCACTGAGACACTGCTGATTTTAAAGAAATCAGCCACTCTTGAATATCAGATACAGCAAAGTATTTTACTTCATTCATTTATTCAAGTGCAAGACTTATTGTAGGAAAATAACAATTCTTTTCTCAAGAATCATCAGTATATTCAAGCTCTTATGACTGAGATCCTTACTGGACTCCTGAATGACCCAAACAAAAGTGCTTACAAATCTCCAGAACCAAGCACTGTATATCAAAGTTTCTAGCTTAACAGGATTAACGTGCTGTTTATCTTGTTGGGAGTTGGAAGGTGTCAAACTGTGTCAGTTAATTGAATTACTGTGATGTAGTAACAATGCAAACAGATAAATACCCAGTTTTGCATTTTTGTAAATGGTGAAACCTCTAATAAAAATTCCACTATATTTAAAAGAAATCGTCAATCGTCAGTCCACTAAATGTTATCGCCACAGGCCAAAGACAGAAAAGTCACCAAGGAAGTAAATGTCACCCCTTAATTGGCCAGACTGGATCCCTCATACCTGAGAAGGTTGCTGGAGGAGGATAGTACGCTGTTTATTTGCAGTTTATATATCAGGAACTATTCAACAGCACATTTTTGAGAAATATTTGCAGGCAGTGAAGTGAAATATTGGAAACACTGGTTGTTCTCGATTCTGTCATTATTTGGCTGTTTTTGTCCATACCCATGATTCTCTAGTAAAACTAGAATTTTACTAATTAAAACTCAGTCAGTCAGTTTTAGTTCATATTACTGCTCAACAAGCACTATTATTTGTCGACTGACTTTTAGGGCCAACTGGAAGTTGATGTTAGAGGAAGTGCAGCTTTACTTGCCCAGAACTCCAGCTGGGCAATCACTGGTTGTGGGCAAGCACTGACTTGGTTTTCCTTGAAAGTCCAAAGACCAAATCTGAGTATATCTCATCAAAAACAATTATTATTTTCCCCCCAGGTTTATATAATTTTTCTTATTTCAGAAGTTATCTTATACTGGCTACTTCTTGTCTCTTACACTTATTAAGGTACGGTGAAAGGCAATATTTAGAGAACATCAGTGCTCAAATTTTATTAACATGTTCAGCCTATGATGAGCGCTTGCAAAGGTCACCAGCTGCAAACACTGGAACCACTATTTTAGGTTTAAAAATGCCTGAGAGCGATGACTTTAATATCTAAACTACTGCCAAAGCAAAATTCACTTCAACTGAAAAGTGGAGTCAGATACTTTTACAGCTTTTAAAGTAAAAAATGCAGAACAAAGCGTGCATCAGAGTTTTCATCTAAGGTGATGTCTTCAAATTGTTTTCTCAGACAAACACAAAAGCTGGAACAATCCACTTTGGGGCTTTTTTTCTTCTTTAAAATTCAATGACATTACTATAAATTGTTTGTTTTGTTTTTCAGCCCTTGTAGCAAAGAAGCAGATGATCTTTTTCCAGCAAATATTGATGAATAGATGTTTTCAGTAAGCATCTAATGTGAGGCTCCAAAGATCCCTTGAAAAGCATGAATAGTGTTCTAACTGTGACCAAGAGTTTGTTTTTAGCAGTTTGGCGCTAGCCAGACAGTACCTCATTATTAGCTACTTATAACCAGTGTTTAATTATCACAGATGCCAGGAAACACCAGAAGAGAAAAGATTGCTGGCAATGAGACTGCGTGAGACAGACACTGTGTAAGGGCAAAGAGGGAGAGCACAGGATCCCCATTATACAGAAAAGAAAGCCCCTGAAGGTCACTGCCACTCTTTAGAAAACAAGAGAAACATGATTAGGGATTATGGGATGTTTTGGAGCTCTGTTGTTGAAGCTGCTTCCCTGTTGTCCCATCTGCCCATCTGATCCTCTCCCCTTTTCCTTTCTTCTTCATTCACTCCCTCCTTCCCTCTG
The DNA here is from genome assembly GCF_057382275.1 of Copadichromis virginalis. NCBI lineage: Eukaryota > Metazoa > Chordata > Actinopteri > Cichliformes > Cichlidae > Copadichromis > Copadichromis virginalis. Next base: position 24,122,220 of record NC_140639.1, read on the forward strand.
AGTTCTGCCTTTCACGCCTCCTTAACCGTTTTACCCTGAAACATTTGTCATACCTCTATTTTCAATTCTTTCCTCCCATCTGCTCTGCTTTTTGCTCGCCAAATTCATGCTTTGATTTTCTGTTCCTTATTTTCCCCCCCCCCTCTAACCTCTTTTCGCTGTCTGTGCGTCAGGATAAACTCTCTGAGGAAGTGCAGAAACAGCACGACGGCCCAGTAGAGAAGGGCTCCCTGCCGGTGACTCAAGCAGAGCTGGACCCCAGGCTGCTGCTGAATCCTGAACATGATGCCAGCCAAGCAGAAGAGGATAAAGACAAAACCAAGCTCCTGCTGGAGCGCCTCAAGGCCCTGGAGGTACTAACTCGCCACCACACATTTCTGTTGTCTCTTTAAGTCTCTCCTGCTTTGAAATTTTCAGCTTTCTTTTTCTCTCTGCCTACCTCCTTTTCCTTCTGAGTTTTCTTTATTCGTGCCTCTGTATACTTCTTGTATCCATACTCCTAGCCACCCCTGGCTATCCTTTGTGGCCAGCCCGTCTGACAGTTGTCAGAGTCCTTGCTCGGTTGTGTCTGAAAGCATGACAGCTCATCAAATTCTCCGGTCTCCTTCATTTGGAGAGCAAAGTCATCCTGTGAGAATCGCCGCCGGGGCCTCGGGCTGTACTCCAGCTTTGGTTTGTTTTCCTCTGCGCTTGGGGATTTGGGCTATACTCCGCCACGAGCCAAAGCAGTCAAAGCAGATGCTCAGCCACAGCGATCTACACTGTTTGTTTTTTGTGCTGAAGCCACTGGACACATATCCGCTCAGATCTCTTCAGTAATTAAAGTGCTCAGGCTTAATTAAGTTAGGCTTTTAGTCTTCACTGATACACTCCTAAGTGGCTCCACGTGGCTTTTTGGTTTTGGTGTGGTGAAGGGTGCGTGGCACTCGGTCTTACCCCGAGTCATGTCACTCATTTCATATATTATCATCCCAGTGAGTGGATGTCATCCTTTGTTATTTGTCACATGCATACGGCCAGGAGCTGCCCTCTTCTACCTTCTAGTCTGGCTCAGGAGGCTATTATCCTCCGCTGCATCAGTGATAAACAGAGAGCAACACAGATTATCTAGGAGGAAGTGAAGAAGTAGAAGTAAATGTCATGACCATTTCCTAACCCCAGCCAGACACTTTGGTGCCTAAGCTTAACCCAGGGGTCTCAAACTTCCAGCTCCAGAGCCACATGTGGCTCGTTTATCCAATTCCAGCAACTCTTCTAATGACGGTAACAAAAGAATTTAATTATAAAAATGAACAAAGAGGTTTGTTGCTTTGCTTTTTTTTTAAAGATAGTTTTCTTACTGGTGTGCTTGATCTGTGCACTTCAGTTATAATTGAAATGAAAATGTTACTTTTTACTAAAGCTATTATGCTACATAGAGCACGAGCGATATAGCATTTTTACAACTGATATCGAGATTTGGTGATTTCAAAAATCTGATATTTTATTTCTTTTAGACACACATTACAGTAAACTAATTTTCTAAACATATGTTATGCGTAATGATTAATCATTATTAAGGTAATATGATAACACAGTTTAAACATGATCTTGTTTTATTGGCACGACTCGTCATTTACTCGTTTATGCTCAGCTTGGATCATCTGGTTATTGTTTGTGCCATTCCAAACACATTAAAGAGAGGCTGCAAAGGGAGTGCCCTCTGGTGGACAAACTATGTAACATCAACATTCATAACATGGTTGAAGGGTGTTTTTTCTATCCCTGGTTTACTTTTTAAATTTTCATTTATTGGCCTTTATAAATAGCAAATCCAAAATAGCTACGTTCAGTCGATAATATCAGTCCAGCAGATATATATCAGTCATGCTCTAATGCTACATGTTTTATTAATCAAAAGCAGGCTTGAAGTAGGCCTTTATATGTCAGTAGGTTTTTTTAGTTATTTCAAATATAAAAACTTATTATATATAACAAGTACACAGTATTGCACCTATTACTTATGTTAATAGTGTAATATGTATTTAGCTGACTTCATTATAACCCCACACACAGCAGTGTCTCCATACAGCTTGTTTAAGCCAAACCTTGCTAAAAAGTTGCTCTTTTGATAGTAAAGGTTGTTGACCTCTGATATAAACAAACAGCGCACATATTAAATAAAAATAGAGTGAATAAAATTGAAAATAAAAGGCAAGTTGTTAGAAAGCTTGTATAAAAAAATTGTTTTGAGCTCTGGATTAAATGGATAAAGCTTCTACCACCATTCATGCTTCATTCTGCTGAATTTGGTTGCTGTTTTCTGCCCTTTGCTTCTGTTTCACTTGGTGGAGCAGCTTGCATTTAATGAGGTGGCAATTACCTACTAGATACTACAGAGTACCTACTACTCAATTTAATGGGTTCAAAACAAGTGCTCACAAACATTTTTGTGTACACAGGCTGATAATAAAACAATCCAAATATTTCAGCAGATGCCATCTAACAATTAAAACAATCCAAATGCGTGTAGAAAAATAAAGATGACACTTTGGTAGCAAGAAAGACACATGAAGGAGAAAGAAGTGAAAAAGTAAAAAAAAGTCCTCAGAGTGTATTTGATCTTTTCTTCCTTTTGTTTGTTCATCCCTGAAAGAAAACAGACCCTAATTACAGCAAAGTGGCAGATAATTGCCTGCCTGTTGCTCCTCCAGCGGTGAGTTATCTTCTGAGACTGGCGAAAAGTATGGTCAACCTGTCCCTGCGATCCATCTGGTGAAGCGCATTACGGAGACGCTACATTTTAAACAGCTTTATCAAAAGTTATCTGCCGTTTTTATTCCTTGCTGCTGTGTGGGTGATGGATGCACCCCCAGCTAAAGCAGCAGGAACAAAACAGAGGCAATACATCACTGCCCCTCATTGTGCATAAACTCCACTGGCACTAAGTAAGCACCGCCCGGCTCCTGTTTCTGTTTCTCTTCATTAACTTGGCAGGCACGTGCTGCAGTCTGTAACCGGGGCCTAAATGAATACACATAGCACATTCTGGGAGAAATGGCCACTGGTCATTTTACTGATTAGGTGATAAGGGCATTAAAGCTAAAATTACCCAGGAGTCCACACCTGACAAACACAACCTGATAAATATTTACCAAAGACCCAAAAATGCAAGCGTGTGAGCCTGTTGTAAGACGTGTCAGGGTATATACATTATATATGGATTAGGTTGAGTCTAAAGATGTCTGTACTTCACATATTGGTGGATAAACTGGATAAGCTATAGGTTTGTAATTGCTGTAATATTATTTGACAGCATAGATATATTCCTATCAGCTATGTAAATTGTTTTGATTTTACCCATGCCAGTTCATTACTAGGAAGCACCAAATGACAGGGAGATAAAGTAGAGTACTAGTTGATGAAGAAAATGACTAAAGAGCTAAAGAGCCAAAGAAATGTTCTCAGAGAATGTTGGGCCCCAAAAAATAGAGCATAAAGAAGAGTCGAATCCTTAAATTATTAGTCACTAAACAGTGAGAAAAAACTACTGTCAAAAGAAGATTAGTATCCCATGTACAGTAATTTGAATTTTGCAGTTCTGTTCTGGAACATTCCCACCCTCACATTTACGTGCACTATATGAACTAAAGTGCTAGGCCACCTACACTTCCAGGAGCTGCTCAAGCATAGAAACCCACACCATTAACATGAAGGGTTTTTTTAAGTCCCATTGCCACAGAGGTATAAAATAAAAGATTAAGCTGTGGAACCCAATAATTTTGTCCCTACAGTGTAGATTGGAAGCATTAAAGGTCCACAGCAGGTCCAGTACAAAGCAGGCATCAATGATAATAGGCATGCCATTTGTTATGTCAGACTTTACTCAGCGTTAAATGGAGAAAATGGGGTTCAGTGGGGTTGCAAAGCGGCTTGCAGATGCAAGTTAAATAGACTTTCATGACTTCTATGGGCAACATTAAAGGTGATTTAACTTCCAAGTTTGAAAAATGAAGCCAACGTAGTAGTGCCTTAAACCTACATTTTTTTAAATAATCACTAGGGGGCGACAGCTCTGGTTGCAAAAAAACTTCCAATGCTGTAGATGTCTGTGGGAAAACGCCCCTCAGCCCTGACCTGTGTACACACTTTCCAGATGAGTTAATGAGCTCAGTCATTCATTTTGGATTGTATAAATTATTTAAATTAATTAAATGCATTTTCTAAATTATGGTCATTCTAAGGATGAGAAGCACATTAAATGTTTCACTGTTAGATGCACCCCTCGCTGGTTTCAAAACAGCGGGATGGTAACCGTGACAATATTTCAAACCAGTGGGTGATGTCATGGTAGCTATATCGGTCTTTTGTACTGTCAGTGGTGACTTCAGATGAATCCTGTTTCATTTCTAATGACAACAAACAGCTTTAAAATGGCCCAAAATAGATTTTTTTCACATAACATGAGCATTATTAAATAATCGAAGGTTTTTAGAGATTATATTATTTAGGCGTCTGCTCTGCCCCAAGTCATGAATAGATTTTAAAGTTAGTTACAAGAATTGTTATTTACACTGACATTATGACTGCAGGGTTGTTGTGGTGTTATAATAATACACTGAACTATGGCAGAATATGATAGCGGGATTACACGGTTTGACTGAGAAGGTTTATTGTCAAATTTTTAGTGCCTGTTGTGCTGAGTTGTACTATTTTCAATGACAGACTAATCCTTTTACCTTGATTCTTGGTCTCAGAAAGCATCATCCCTGAAAAATATTAAATTCCAGTCTCAACACAAAGAAAGTTAATTTTCTGCCACCTGCCAAGGATGTGCTCCCACTTAAGTGTTTTCCCTGGTGTAGACACCTCAGAGCCACCGCCATTCATTCTTCTAACAGCGACATAACTTAATACAATGAAATGTTTTTACTATTTTGGCATAGTAACCTTGAAATTAAATGCTATATGATTATTTAATATAATATTTCTGGTGTCTTCTGAGGGGCAGGAATGTAAATAATCCGTCCAAACCGTGCTACCTCACAGACCTAAATGTCACATGCATGTGTTTCCATGTGCAGCCCTGTTGCTAAGAGAGCGGTGCACTTCCAGGTTGCTCATCTCTATAACTACAGCACAAAGAAAGAAGGACACAAGCACGTCCAGTCGCCAACACTTACAGACTTGCATGCCACTAAAACAACATAGCAAAACTGATTTTAGGCTGCGCGCGGACGTGTCAGATAGCGCCTCATACTGAAGCTTGAGTTAAAGAAAATGAGCTGCCGTGTAGGCGAGGCTCTGGTTAAATCATCACATATTTTAAAAAGTCATGCTCATTTCTTTTTGGGTGTGAATAAATGGGAGCTGATTTATTTGTTTTTCTCCTTCTGCAGTTAATGATGGGAATATGAGTCTTCGCTGGCACATTTGAATCATAAATTAAGTTGTGTAACAGTGATAAATACACTGTCAGGGGGATTTCCCAAGCTAAATGCATCTCTTGAAAATAGAAACTAACACATGAGATGCTCGAGCTCTCTTTAATTGCTCAGGCCATTCATTAGATTTGCACTCATAACCACACGTTGCAGGCTTTGAGGCTTTAATTAGTCAGTGTTTCTTCGTAAGACAGCATCGTTGGACTGTTTTGGGTTGTAATCATGTTTCCCATGTTTTCATCAAGGGATTGGTAGTTTCTAGTAAAGGGCAGAGGGCGAGAGAACCAAAGAGTCTGACAGCTCCTAATATGCTGCCTGCCTCTGACAAATTGGAAACTCCCAAAGATCAATAGGACGCCACCTCATCGCTTGGCAAGCAGAGGAGATATTCTTATTAGGTCCGGGCTCCAAACGGCTAGCTGCCGCCCCAAAGTTCAGCATCATAACTTCCATCCCCTTGACCTTTTTCTCAGTTGCACTTGGTAAATTTTTATTGGCTGTCCTGGTTCAAAGTTGACATATGACCTTTGTGAGGGAAGTCTCAGTCTTAGCCGGAGCAACGCTCGATTGCCGCTCCTGTCTCTGTTGTTTTTTGTTGCATCAAACATAACTGGAGTGTGTGTTCTTTGCAGGAGGAGAACTCCACCCTGGCCTTAGAGAATGAGAGTCAAAGGGAGCAGTACGAGCGGTGTCTCGACGAGGTGAGTGCACACCTTGTTTATCTTTATTCATTCCAGGCAACATTCAAGGACGTTGAGTGGCTTGTGAGATGTTTTACTTACCTTGAAACTGAATTTGTTTTGACAGAATAAAATAAATTGTATTGTGGACCTGAAGATTAAGGTTTTAATGAGGTCCTGAGCCATGCTATGGTTATCTTACAGCTTGGCAATTTACTCCAGCCACAGCTCGAGGAAGGCTGGAGAGAATTTGTTGATAATGACAATTAATTTTATTTTTCATGCAACTAAATCTTAACGCACACTCTTTTATCTGACATTTTTTGTCTTTTCACATCCTCTGTTTACTTTTAAACTGTTAAGTAACAACACACACACATTTACATAACTCTATACTATCCAGGCTAAATTAATAGAAGATATGATAGTTAATAGCAGTTGCCTTTGGAATTTTGTTATGTCTATGTCTGCACTATATGTCAAATAAAGAATCTAAAACTTCACAACTACATGGATACTACTTATTTTCCATACTATTAGCAGCTGCAGTATACAGCGCAAGTAGCTGGTAGGCCATCAACAGTATATCTATATGATGCAAAGACAGGAAGGAAGTGAGGAGGAAGGACATGAGGATAGGCAGACAGTAGGTGTGACAGATGGGTTCAAATTGGAGGTTGGGATACCTGATAACAATTTTCTAAAATTGAAATTCAAAGACACAACTAGAATTTCACTCATCAAAACTGAAGCATAGACTTCTTTACAGGCTGTCAATACAGTTACCCACACATTAAGCCGTATTATTTGACAACTAGTTGCATAAAAAATACTCCAAAAAGCACCAACACCACAAAGACAGCAGCACAAAGTATCTGAAATTAAGCCTAGTGGACAGCTAGCAGCTAGGTAGGCACTTACTTTTTCCTTAAACAAGGCCAGTTTGCAACAATGTATAATTTTAGCATTATGATAATACCCCATTCTTTCTTTCTTTGGTTTTGTTTTTTCATGCTATAATTCACCAGGACCTAATGCTAGCTAGTGTGAATAGCATAATACACAACAGAAATGCGGTAATCAGTGCTAAAAATGAAATACAAAGAAACTACTAGAATTTCACTCTTCGAGACTGATGCACTGAAGTACAATTATACACACATTAAACTGTAAAAGGCACTAACACTACAAGTACAGTCACTCAAATTAGCTTAAGCTAAGCTTATCGTACAGCTGTTATAGCATACGGCTGGTATCCATCCCTCTGTAAAGTTCTCATGGAAGCTGAAATTATTTATAGAGCCCAAAATGCTTCTTGCATTAGCCTTTAAACATGTTTATTTCTGCTGTAAAGTTGGTCATTTTAATATGAAAATCTGTGGGGATTGACTCATACTTGGTGCCAGCTTCAAGTGGCTATTTGAGGTACTGCAGTCTCTTTTGCTCCTTAACTACTTATTTTTCCTTCTTTTTGTAACTGTAACGTGCAGTTAAGTGCTTGTGATGCAAGTCTGAAATGTCAGCTTGTATGTAGCTTCATCCTGACATGAACCGGTGTTTGTGCAGAAATAGTTTACATAACAATATCACTTCTGTGCCCTCTGGTTATTTTGCAAGAGCTTGTTAAGCACTGTTTAGGGAGCTACATGAGGGAAATGAAGCAGCCCCGGCTCTGGGCTGTGCCTGCTTGCTGAATCACTCCGGGATGGAGGGAGCGCTGCTAAAGGAAAGCATGTCCAGCAGGGACAAGTCGCCCAATTTGTCCTCAAACCGACAAGCTCAGCAGACTGAGCAGATCTGCCGCAGGGTGGGAAAGACTGGTGAGAGCATAAGGGGAAATAAAAATGAGAGGGGGTGAGGAAGAAGATCGAAAGTTAAAAAAAAGAAAAGAAAGTACAGGGAAGCGGGGCCATTGTTATACAGAGCTGCATCCTCGATGGATTGCATCTGGAGTAAACTCAGCCTTCGTCTCCTTTCTGCTTCCCTGCTCTCACTAAGATGGCTCAGCTCGGTTTTGTTGTGTTTATTTGTCAACTGTTTTCCTTTGTGGTTGGCTTTCGGTGGAAGGACGGCTTAGCAATAATCCTGTTTTAATGATGGAGACTGTGTGCGCCCCTCTAACTAGAACAACAGTGTAACAGAAGGGATGATTATTTTTTATGTTACACCAGCTGTCTGTGTGAAATTTTAAAGTCGTTTGTTGTGTTTGTAACTTGTTTCCAGGACGTACAGCGTGCGCAAGTTCACATCCTCTGTCAAACACCATTAACTCCAGTTTGTTTGATCACAAGAGGCAGATCTGTAACTTTGCGGTTCCACAAGCAGGGCTCATTTTGCTATGTTTACCCCCATCTCTCTTCGTTCAATAAACGAGAAACAAGGCGCTCGAAAGAGCCGATGGGGCTTCACGGGGTATTAATGAGCAATCAATGGGCAGTAATCGTAGACGGTCCTCCATCGGCGTTGCGGTCTGAAGTGCGAACCGCTCTGAGACCAAGACCCGGGCACAGCAGCACTTAAGTCAGGCACACCTCTGGTACCCTACATCAACCAGGCACTGTCAATACCACCATTATGCTGTGAGAGCTCAACATTGTCTGCACGAGTGTGTAAAAGAGACACACACACCCAATAGCGGAGGAAAAATGTGCAATGTATTGTGCCACAGCGGTTGCTTGGGCTCATAATAATTCATCCGAGGTGTAAATTGGCTGAGGAAGTACAAACACTCCAAAGTGCAGTGTAAGGGTTTCTATAGAGGCCCGGAAGGGTCATATGAGGTCAGGACTTTATTATGGTGCCAAAGCAGATAAATTATATTCTGTGATGTTTTCTTTTTCTCTTTAAGGTTGCCAATCAAGTCGTGCAGGCGCTTCTAACCCAGAAGGTTTGTTACTTCTTTTTCTCTTAATGCATGCTAATATAAATTAATGGATATACTCTCAGTGTTGTTCTAACTGTCATGTGAATTTTACACTCAGACGATGCGCTTTCTATTTGTCCTCCTGAATCAGGATCTGAGGGAGGAGTGTCTGAAGCTGCGAACAAGGGTTTTCGATCTCGAGCAGCAGAATCGGGCGCTCGGTGTTTTGTTCCAGCAGAAGATCAAGCCGGCCTCGGACCTGCTTCTCCAGGTACGCTGCCCTTCCCAGAACCTACCCTCCTGTCGATACACTACATTGTAGGTGATCAAATGGCAGGAAATGTATCGTTAAACAGGTAAAGAACAAAAAACAAAGAAGAACAGAGTGTGTTCCTCCCCTCAGCCGACCAGACCGGTCGCTGCAGATGGCCGCCCCTCCCTGAGCCTAAGGGAGGTTTCTTCCTGTTAAAAGGGAGTTTTTCCTTCCCACTGTTGCCAAGTGCTTGCTCACAGAGGGTTGTCTAATCGTTGGCCTTTCTCTATATTTTTGTAGAGCCTTTGTCTTTCAATACAAACCACCCTGAGTTGAATGTTGTTCTAATTTGGGGCTATATAAATAAAAGTGAATTAAAAATACAGAGGAGTTCATGGTCCACTCAGTGACTGTAAGATGTCCAGGCCCTGTGGCTGATGATCAGTTAATCGAGTGCTTTAACCCTCTTAATGTGAATCAGTAAGGAATGATTTAGTTTGCACAGAGCTGCAGAGAGTCCTGTCATATGCAAGCTTTGCAGGATTATACCGTCCTCAGCTACTCCTTTGCCAGTATACTTTTATTTTAGTCTCGCTACTACCACATAAATGTTTTAGTAATGCACAAAGTACTGTATATAGATATTTGAACTCAAACATAAGTCTTTGCTCTGGCTTCTCCAATCGAAACAGCCACCTCCTCAGGTTACTGGAACAGTTTATGTCTCCTGTTGCTCAGACAAGTTACTGGCAAACTTGAGCAGCAGACTGAATATCATATTATATAGTTAAATTTTATAGTTATTAATATTATTTATCCTGAAAAAAATTCAAGGTATACATTTTAAAAATTAAGTAGGTCAGTTTGGGGTCCTATAGTTTTAGCCTGAGTTTGCATATCCACACTCAAACATGGTGGAAAGAACTCCAGTAAACGACCCTGAGTACTTCTTCTCATGCATTTGAAGTTGTTTTCCATTTTTAGTTGTTTTTAAAGAGCTTTGGGGTCCTAACCAGAGAAAGAGACTGCTAAAAAAGAAAAGAAAAATAACCCGTAAACACTTTGATTGTTTACGGGTTTACATCTTTCTCTCTAAGCTTACATATGTGCCGTTTAATGTTACTTTTATAGTTTTATGTTGAGGATTCACATGAAATCGGGTCTCCCTGCAGCACGGCTTTCTACATTAAAAACTATGTTGGAAGTCTTTAAATGGCAGATACAAACTTAAAACATCTCCTGCCTTCCCCCAAAGTAGAGCGTCTTCCCTGGTGCCCTCTTGAAAACAAATCCCCTCCTCCAAATCAAAATAACACACTTCACATAAGTTCTGAAATGTTTGCAGCGCCAGGGCTATAATCTCCAACTCTCCACATCCAACAAACAACAAAGATTTGAACCCTGTAGCCATCACCAAACATCACTGTACTTGTACACCCCATAAACCCTATATTCTCTTAGCAGGAGTGGGTGTTTTTTTTTCTCTCCTTTTGGTCCCAATTTACTGAAAAGTGTCCATGTGTCCATCCAGCAGACTCTGTAAGGTGTAATTATGAGGCTGACGGACCTGCGGCTGTGTTTTTACGCAGCTATTGTCAACCATGATACGAAGTCAGAGGGGAATATGATGAGTTCGGAAAGTGGAATGTCACATAATTGTGGCTCTTTCGGGAGAAAGAAATTATGGGTAGATAAGGAAAAGGAAGGACATGAGAAAGCAAAGCAAAAACAGGAAGTGGTACAAATGCAGAAAATGAATTTAAAAAATGAGGAAAGAGAACTAATGTAGTTGTAGGCGTGTTAGAAAGATCCTTTCAAGGTACTTCTGCTGCCATTAGCAGACAGGCAGGAATATTGTTAAGTGAAAGTGCAATATAAAAGGCTGGAAGAAGGATACTGCCGACACCGCAGCGGAAACCAAAGAGGTGCAATCTCACTGAAGAGGTGTATTAAGGCACTCAGGAATATGATAGAGTTTGAGATCAAGTTCAGTCGTTATTGAGATCCCATGCGGGTAATTGGATTGCGGCGTATTGCTTTATATCCCTCTGGCATCCAGCCGAGACTGTTTTTCTTCTTCTCTTTCCGGCGTGATTCAGACATTATGAGTACGTACGTAACGTAAGGCAGGTGAAAGGAACATAATTATGTAACGTGTGCGTGCTACAGTGCTGTTTGTGTGGTTTCTACAAGCGTGTGGGTTTTTGTCCGCTCATTATTTAATAGCAACATTTTAACCATCATCAGGGTGATTCAATGTAAGAGTTAATCATAATGTGATCACGCCTCTCCGGATGCTCGGCGTGTCCTTTATGAGGGCTTCAGTCGTGTGGGAGAGCTGTTAAAAACAGCTATATTTATCCACGTCACAAAGGCTCGGGACTTCCTACGGAACAGCTATATTTTTATCTGTCGTGCTGTATAATTATTATTTTTATACTTATTTTTTGCAGAGTTAGATAAGAAGATCGAGGCCACTTTCTTATCTTCCTGTTCATTGTAACACTACAACCATAGACTCTATAAAAGACGGATTTAGCTGCTATTCATGGGTAGTAGTGGTGGTGAAGTCACTCTGAAGCCTCGAGCTGAGCATTTCCTGTTGTTCTTATCTTAGTGTTTTCAAACCAGATGTGACAGCTGAGAGGCAGAACCAACCAAAAAATGAGTACAATGAGCATAGCCAATGAGCATACCCTTGATAATCCTCCTTTCTGACTCCAATAGTGACCATGAGCTACAAAATGAACTTTGTGTTTTATTTAATAACGCCTGAAATCAACAATTGAGGCCATTAAGTCATCAAGAAAGTGTTTATGGAGGTCCCAGAACAAGGGAGCTTAGACTTCAATGCTTTACCTCACCCCCAACCGATTGTGACAGATGGCTGCCCCTCTTTGAGCCTGGTTCTGCCAGAGATGTCTTCCTGTTAAATGGGAGTTTTTCCTTCCTGCTGTTGCCAAGTGCTTATTCTTAGGGGGTCGTTTGATTGTTGGGGATTTCTCTGTATTGTATTGTTTCTCTGTATTGTTGTAGGATCTTTAACTTACAATATAAAGCACCTTGAGTTGATAGTTGTTGAGATTTGGGGCTACAGAAGAATTGAACTGAGCTAAATTGAATTAAATATACAACCAGAATGTCATGGGCATTCTGGTTGTATAGATGGGCAGCCATCTGTCACAATACATAATGAATGTCAAGTTCATTATGTATTGTGTATTTCTGATACACAATACACACGGTCTGCCCCCGCAAACCGTGACACAGAAGTCTGTGTGTTCTTCTTATAAAGAATACAGGATTTGTGTTAGCACAAAGCTCACAACTACACTACAAAATGTTACATTTATTAAATATGGTCAAATGGAATATACTGCATTGGTACGCATTCACTTTATATCAAACACATTTTCCTTATTAATTAAACATTTGAATGATTTGATTGTTTCCTCTGACTGGTCTCTGGGCCTATGTTACTGGGGCCTCAAATAAAAGCTAGTTGATAGTTAGCGTAACCCTCTCCTCCCCCTTTTTAATGGATTACACATTTAGTGAAGTTGAAAAATGCAAGAATCTTTTTTTTTTTTAACATAGCTTCTCTGTTTACCGCTGACGTGCTAAGCACAGTGAACCAATTACACATTCATCTTATAGAAATGAGGCTGATGACATTATTTAAATAGTCATAAATACTCAGTTGAGAAGTCTGCGTAAGCGTACAGCAAAGGATAACAAACGGGTTTGGATTTTGTATCTGTCAGATTACAGATAGATTTTGTGTTCAACTTACTAAACCAATTGAGCTGAATTACTTAGGAGAATATGAAAATAACCGGGGTGAGTTTTCATTTCTTTTCTGTCCTACACCCTCAAGCCGAGGGAGACTTAATCACCGATATGAGTGTACAGTTTCCCATTTAGCTCTGGACCTTTTTGCTTATCAGTAATTAAACGTTCCCCAGTTCCCCGTGGGCATCTTGAGTTCCTCTGATAAAGAACCATAATGCATTTGATAGTGAATGCACCGTTTGTGCACCTTCGCTGCCTTCAGCTGAAATGTTTTTGTGTGAAAATGCCACATATTCATTTCTGACATCCACATGTTAAAAAAAACAAAACAAAAAGCAAGATTTCTCAAACTCTGCACTACGACCAGCTATGTGTAGTACCAGCCACTAATGCTGCTCGGGCTAGTAGCAATTGAGTCACCCATTACTGGGACAAATGCTTGTTTTCTTTTTCAAACCTAAGAGCCCCAAGGACACAACATGCATGCCGTGACCTCATTACTGCTCATGCGGTTGTGAAAAAGTTGTAAAAACTTTGTGCACAGAAGAAAAAAAGAAGTTTGCAATAGCAGATTTAAACAAATACTCTTCCACAAACATAAATAACAAAATTTGCAGAGTGGAGCTTTAGAATGTCTGTTTTTAATGGAGCTCCATATATCTTACTTTATTATATTGCAGCGGAGCATTTGTCTTAGTTCCAGCTACAGTGCAGTGGGCAGTGTGTAGCTGGAAATTTAGGAAGAGCCTTTGTGATGAGTCAGACGTATAGATCAGGTCATGCAGGTGAGCATTATGTGGATGAGTAGGTGTGTGTGTGTTGTGAATTAATCTGCGAGCACGGCTTTTCTCTCTTGTGCATGTGTGGGTGTGTTGCAGGACGATGTGTTTTTGACAGCGAGTGCCAATACTGACGTATTTGTTTGGAAGCTATTCTGGGCCGACGTTCATTATCTTGAAATATGACCACTGTCAAAGCAGAAAAAAAGCAACAACAAAAGAACAAAAGCAGGAAGGCTTTTTCCTTCTGTTCAGTATATCTTGAAAAGTTTGGCTCCCAGACTAATGAAGTTACTCCAGACGTTAGCTAATAGTCAATAAAAGGCCATTATTTGCATGATATATTGCAGTCATCCCTGCATTAATGGGACAATTTACATTTTTGACTTTGAATGTCAAAAAGTTCAAGAAGCGTACAGTCGGCCTTGTCAGCTAGCATTTCCTTCACCTATCTTTCCCCCCGTGACCCTGTGACACTATTGACTGAATCGTTGATGAGGATGCTGAGGAGGTGAAATCCAGCACCGTCATGATAAGATCAGAGCCCCCCCGTGACAGCTCAGCCACTCCCATCCTGTGTGGACAGCATCCAGGCCCGGCCGTGTCGCATCAGAGCTTCATACACAGTTATCTCTGTGGACAGAATAAAATAATAACCAAACAATGTTTATTTAGATGGTGCCTTTTACAAGCAAAAACTGCAAAGTGCTTTATAGACAATAATCTAAATTTTAAATAAAAGGAAAAAAAAGATCAACTACAAATACTGCACATTTATTAAAACATGGTTAAGAGCACTGTGAGGGTGAAAAGGTTTAATGTAAAAAAACACAAAAGCAGAAATGGAACGAAGCCGGTTGCTAAAATAGCAACGAGTGTTTAGCTTGACGCAGGTCGGTCACTGTGACCTCGGCAGCTCAAACACCGCCTGTTCTTAGTGAGATTATGTTTAACAAAAGATAATTTTAGATAAAAAATGTTACAAGGAAAGTGTGAAGAACTAAAAGATTAACAAAGTAAAATGACAATTGCAGAACCTGAACTGTATTTTTTTTCACAAAACAAAATAAACTCAAATCCTGTAGATGTTTTTTCATCTGTCTTAAATTAAAACTGTTTCGATATGGTTTTGATGTTTTCTTGATGAAACATTCGTTGAAAAAGGTTGTCAGCTTTGTTTTTTTAACAAACCATGTGAAAAAGACAGCTTTTTATTTAAAAACCTAAAACTATCACATATCATAATAATAATAATACTAATTAGGCCGTTTATACTGCACAATAATTAAAACATGCTTAAGAGCAGTACAAGACAAAGTTTAGACACAGAAGCAGAACTGTCACAAACCCGGGTACAGAATTACCCGAGTCCTAGCTGGCACAGGCTGATCACTTTGACCTCAGCAGCTCAATCGCCATCTGTTCTTGGGAACAGTGGGATTGTGTTTAACAAACAGTTACAAACAATTTTACAGAACCTGAGATGCACTGTATTATGACAAAACGAAATGAACTCAAATTTTATTTTATCACGTTTAGTCCTGTAGAAGTTTCTAATAATTAGTTTTTCAGCAGTTTGTCGGCTTTTAAAAAGAAAAGTGAAAATTGCATATTTTTTATAAGACAAGAATTTGCACTTAAAATATATTTTTTTTATTTAATCAAAGAAAACCCCTAACTCTCTGATGCATTTTTTTTATATGTTAGGTTTTTTTTGCTCTTTTGCTGTTAATGCCTTAACACACACACATACAGACATATATATATATATATATATATATATATATATATATATATATATATATATATATATATGCCCAAACTAGTACAACTGCACGATATTACTACTACTACTTTTGCCTTTATTTGCTTTTGAAAGAATGTGATCTCCTAAGCTTTCCAGGGCACAGAACAGACCCTTTATATTTATAAATCTGATGAGTGTTCGGCAAGATCATTTTAAAAGTTAAGTTTTGATCTGTAACAGGCAAAAAAAAGATAGAAATCCTCCCTGTAGCTTAACTGTTTTTGAACTCACTGAAACCTGAACACGTTAGAAAGAACTCTGTGCCAGCATCTAAAGCCGGATGCTTTTATAAATCTTACAAATGGTAAAGAATACGGTCCTTATACAGTCTGTTCAGAGGAAACATGGAAAATGGGCATCGATCTGTTTCCATGGCAAATTACCACCTTGTCGCTGATGGTACAAAAATCAGTCACGCTAACAGCTTATTCACAGGCTTTCTCTAATACAAAAAGCAGCTTTTCTTTTGGATTTTTTTTTGTCTGAAGTTGGAGTGAAAAATCCACAATGAATGCAACACAGGTTACTTGTTCTAAAGAGACAAAAGAAAGCAGGGAAGTTTTGGTGTCATTAGAAGTCGTGTATTTTTTCTTTTCACAAGTCGATATACACAGTCGGGAAAGAGGTTTATGGAAGTAAATAAAATGGAAACCATTTTTATTTTAAAACGTTCATGCCATTGAAGGAAAATTTGAGGAGATCATTTTCAAAGCTCAGTTTCCATTTACCGTGGGTGACTTTTGCTTTTATAACACCCAATTTATTTTCTTCAAGGGGTGCACAGCATGTGAGTCGCCACTTACTTTAATGGTAGAAACTGAATTAAAAAACAAAACAAAAGAAAACAAAGCGACCAGTGCGTAGAAGCACATGCATATACTCCCTAAGTGAGCATTAGTTCTACCCTTGGCAGGAAATGCAGCACAAGATCAAGTGTTCTGTTCCTGCAGATTTCTAGTTTAAGTTAATTTGAGCTCAGGGAATCCAGTGTAATTAAGTTCTGGGATTAATATGTGGAAATGTATTTGGTTTTGTATCCTTCCCTCTTAAGCATGAGAGTGAAATAACAGAAGAGACTAGCACAAATAAAAAAGGGGGAAAAAATCAAAGCAATCCCAAACTCCCTGATGCAATTATTTCCTATTCACATTTTTTTTTTTTTTTTTTTTCTGGACGATGACATTAATGACTTTGAGAGAGAGAGGGATGAATCGGGGCTCCGTTTGGCACCAGTGGAGGGAATCAGATAGGTAAAAAATATTGCTCCGCCTCAGCCTACTGTGCAGTTGTTTGAGATTTTCAAAAATGAACTCAAATGATTACTTTGTTTAATTGCTTTCTTTTAATATTTGTCATTCGAGGGAGATTTAGACAATACTCAGATCAAAATCCTCACGCCCAGCTGAGATGCTACAAAAAGGAATTTCAGGCTATGCTGTGCGCCGCATAAAGTACTGATAAAGATCTTCATACCAATTATGCTCTTCTGTCATCTCAGATGCTCCTCTTGAGATCCCCCAAAGTCAAAAATTCATCTTTGCGTGTACTTCCCGTTTGACTTTCAGAAACTCCACTCTCGGATCATGGATCTGTCTGCAGCAGATTTGCTCCTGGAGCCAGAGAGAAGCAAGGCTTTCCTACTTTCCAGGAATACAGACTCCCCCTCTAATGTAAGCCTAATGGGAAACATTAAATGTACTTTTTTTCCCCTACCCATATAACTCATCCAAGTGTTGCAGCACAACTATACCCCCGTCTCCCATCAAGAAATCATTCCAAGATATTAAAATACAGATCTAAAATCCAAATCCGTGACCCCTCCTGTGCTCTCAGCAGGAAAAGCCAGCAGTATCACTTGGCACTAAGAGGGATATATCCTTGTCATATTACCAGAAAACCATCGATTGAGACTCGTCTTCAGTAAAAATGACTCCACAGGACACTCTGGAACATTAATCATCTTATATATTATGCATTAAGGCCCGAAAATGAGTTTGCTCCATTTCCTTTGCCCTTTTACCCCTCTGAGGATGCCACCTGATAAACCCTAATGCGTGCCATCAGAGCAGAAAAAGAAAATGAAATAATAATGGCTGAAAAGCAAATTATGAATCATCTTGTAATCAGGATGAGCAAAACCTCTACATATCCTTAAATAAGCCGTGTTAAGTGACACGCACACGAATGTGAGATTAGAGAATTGAAAACTGTGCCATGGATGTATCAGATTCCTCATCTTAAACTCCACTGTCATTGTCAGATTGTCTTCAGGGAAATGCTAATTGGACAAACATCTGCCGCGGTGTGGTGACTGCACACGAAAGATGATTGATATCGGTATTTCTTTAAGTTTGAAAAGTGCAGTACATCGACAATTTAGTCGACTTTTCTGTGATATTTGATTGGGTGTCTCAAGGTTTTCTTCAATACCTTTCATCACAAAATCAACAGCATGATGGCAATTAGATATGCAGCAGTACCCAACACATAAACACTTTTGATGTCTAGTCGGACTAAAGGAAAGCTTATGTAACTCACAAACATTGTTAAGCGGCCATGTAAGTGACTCCATCTTAATGCTATGTCGCCTCTTTTCTGTGTCATAGGAGGTTCAGTTGAATGGAAAGGCAGGTCTCCCTGTGGCCAAATGTCTGAGCCAGCTGAGCCTGACAGTGCCAGCCCCCGTGTACCCACGCAGCAGCTGTAGCAGCAGTGAGCTGTCGCTGTCGAGCGCGTGCAGTGAATTCTCCAGCGGCTCGTACACCTGGAATGATGGACGCTCCTGTGGGAAAATGGTAAACCACCTCGCTCATCAGGCTCATTAGGGGTGCTTTAGTCTTTATTTCGAGACCTTAATTAATCCCACAACCTTCATGCATGAGTTTGCTGATTATGTTTCCAATTGGAGTTTAAAGCTTCTGAGAAAATGTGAGATTTCATATCGTTAGCTTCATAGCATAATTGCCTAAGTCATTTGACTAAGTCAATGACTTAGGCACTTATGCTATGAAGCTAACGATATTTAAAGACAGTCCTGCACCATCCTAATTCCAAGCATTTAAAATATGTGGTGGAATAAAAATAGCTTGCACGCAAAAGCCAACATTATGATTTGCTTTTCTCAGTTCTATTGCTTTACGTACTAAAGAATATGTGTTCTTACTACACAGAGACTGACTCTGCCTCCTTTCTCTTTCCCATTTAGTCATCTCTGACGTGGGAGAAGAGGCTGAGTTTGGGTTCGTCAGCCCCTAGTAATATCTGTGCTGCTCAGGAGGAGCACCTCCCCACAAGACGTAAGGAGAGCCACATACTGGAAGGACTGAGAAAGCTCCAAAGGAGGAAACACAGGAGCTCCTCCTGTTCCTCCAAGGTCTCCAAGTCAGGCTACAAAGACTGCATGAACTCCAATGAGGGCATCTACTCACTGGGCATCAAGAGTAGCAGTAAAGGGGTGTCTAGGCCTACCCATGTGGGGAGAACTGCTCAGGGAAAGAAGTTCGCTTATGATTCTGATGATGCAGATGATGAACTAGCACATTCTAGTTGTAGAGATAACATCCCCACCAAGGACAACTGGTTTCACTGTAAGAAGCTCTCACACAGCATCTCAGACAGTTTATGTAGCTGGGAGGGAACGCAAGACAGCGGAGGTGACACTATCTCAAGTCCTGTGGCTACTAAACACCCTTCTGGGTATGACTCAAAGGAGCAGCCTGAAAGACTCATGAGTTTTATTAACAGCCTTCTCCCTGAACGAGGGCGGATATCAGCTTTTACGAGACCATCGAAGCTGCACCTCACCCCTACTGAACCAGAAGTTCCCCGTCTGTCTGATGCGGATGATCTGGAGGAGTTAAAGTCTGAGTCAAGTGACATCCGAATGTCCTTTAGCCAGCCACCAGAGCAAGCCGAGAGGGACTCGAAGAGGTTGTCAAGAGATGCTGCCAAGCTGATTACACAGCAGTGCTTGCGGAGAGACCAGGTTCGTACCCAGTCTGCAGATGGAAGACCCAGGCCTTTCAGCCTGATTAAGGAGCCCAAAGTGGCCAAATGCACCCAATCTGAGGAGAGCGTGTTGGCAATATTTGATGCAGAAGGAGAGCCTATTGAACTTTGTGCAGAGAAACTTGCAGCAGCTGCTGGGACTCAAAAAGACATTCAGGGTAGCAAAGTAGTTCCTGACTACACAGAACTGGTGCCCCAAGAGAGGCCAACAAAGCAGAAACCCTCAAAATCAAGAAACTACAGTGTTCTTGAGTCTCCAGAGAAGCCGTCTGAATATCAGATCAGGACCCACAAGCCAAGGGAGCAAAGCAGTAGCAGGGAGGGAAGTGCAGAGAGGCTATCAATGCAGCTGACTCCACAACGGAAACTTATCAAACCACCAAGCAACCGAGCTAGTAAAGGCCTTTCCATCCCTCCCATGAATGATGCTGCTGGTTCCAAGTACAGTAGTTCAAAGATACCTGGTAGTAATAAACCTTCAGGATCCCCACTGAGATTATCTAAGGGCTCTGCCACTGAACCAAGTAACAGCGGGAACTCAGGACCCCCTGGGCAGGAGAAGTCCCCCTCCTCTCCGACAGTTAAAATGTCCAGATTCATCAAGACACCAGGAACCTGTATTCAAAGCCCAAAAGCGGTGAACTCAAAGCTCCCCAGCAGGGCCGAATGGAATAAGGGCGCCTCAACGAGTTCCCCTCACCTCTCAAGGAGACACCTGGAGTATGCTGACAACGGCGAACAGCCAACCAGAGACAAACACTGTGAAAACAGCAAAAATAAACTCAGGTCCCCCTCTCCTCCCCCTCCCCCGGGCCGCACCACCTCTTTACTGATCAGACCAAATTACGAGGGGTCGCCAACCACTGTGAGGGGTCCACCCCCAAGTTACCACACCTCACTTTTACCAAATATGCAATCAACGCTACCCATCAAGGATAAAGACTGTTTAGACTTGGATGCAGGCTACGGGACTGCACTTGCACCTCAGAAACTGGTTGACAAAACCAGTCAGCACCTTCAAAAGTCCCCTGCCATGACTAAGACACCTGCTAAAGGCGATTCCAAGCGGATGACCACGAAAGACTACCTCCCTTCTGCAAACTCAGGGTGTGCTCGAGAACCTGAAACCGCACCTAAAACCTCGAAGAATGTCCCTCCTCCCTACAGTGCCCTCAGAGGGTCCTCATTTCAGAACGCACCTGCAAGCAAAAAAGGATCTGCTAATAAAAATGTCCATCAGTCAGTGCAGAAGACCTCTATTAGTTTACCTGTTTCACTTCAGGACACACCTCAAGGTCAGGCAGAGCCACAAACTGGCAAAGCTTTAGACAGCTCTATTATTATGTCCCCTAACCTAGCAGAAAAAGCCTCAAAGACTCGCATCCCAATGGGCTTTAAGGCATTTTTAAAGTCTCCTCCTAGCCATAAAAATAGTCCCTCTATACCAGGCAAACAAGAGAAAGATCATATCAACTCAGTCTCCAAGGAGACTGTGACTTCAAATGCTTCTGCCCAGTGTGACAACTTGCAGACAGAGTACAATATTGATTCGCCATCCAAGATGTCTGTTACAGAGGGGAAAGGTGAAGTCCAGTGTAGGTTACTGGAAGAAGAATTACAAGCTCTTATCGTGCCAGAGGAAGGGGGTGTTTGTGATAATGGGAAAAGGAGTAGTCAGCTTTTTGGCAGATCCATATCTATTGCTGCCAAACCTCATTTAAAGCCAGCGTTAGGGATGAACGGGGCAAAAGCTCGTAGCCAGAGTTTCAGCACCAACTACATTGAAAAACCAAGCATCAATTCCTTAGATGGGCCGGGAAAAATCAGAACTCAGATCATTACCAACTCAGGGGAAAGGGGGAACTCTCTGTCGAGACAGAGTTCCTTAGAAGCGACCTGTGCTGGGTTAGCAGAGAGCCCTGTTCATTCTCCAAGGACAAGACTTAGCCACTATGGAGGGATGACAGGGTCAAATAGTCACGGCATCCTCCCTGACAGAGCTTTCAAATCGGGTTCTAAAGTTGAGGGGTCACAGGGCACAGGGAAGGGGGAGGCAGTCATGTCACCTTCTCACAAAGTGGTCCGTAGTTTACCCATCAGTGATCGGACTGGTTTAAACATCCGTAAGCCATCGAAGGTTGCCTCTCATCCACAGTTTCATCCTCCGTCCTCTTGTGTCTACGGCTTGGAAAATCCAGTTAGAGAGACAGAAGACAAAGCAGCATTCCCTAATGAGGCAGACTTCAGCAGGGAAGTCAAAACCCAGGCGGACTCCCCAAACAAACACCCAGATATGGAGGAGAAAAAAATCAGCCCAACAGTCACCACTATTGAAGAGAAAGTCATGATGGGAATTGAGGAGAACGTGCAGAAATGTCAAGAACAGGAGAAAGTCGCTGCCACCGAGGCCAAACAGAAGACGGGTCCCTCTCTGGCAAACTGGTTCGGCCTCCGTAAGAGCAAACTTCCAGCTCTGAGTATTAAAAAAGCCGACTCTCCCAAGGGAAAAGAGGAGAAGAAAGAGCTGAAGATCGGAGGCAAACAGATGAAGTCTGACAAGAAGAAGGATAAGAAGAAAAATGATAATCAGCAGAAAGAAAGCCAGGAGGTGCAGGGTCTGTCTGAGATGAACAACAAGCTTAGCTCCATTATGGACCACTGCAACAATCAGATGGGTCAGATTGCCAGTCAGATCCAGTGCACGACGGCCTTTATTGGAAAAGACCAGTTCGTGAAAGAGCTTCTTGGCAGGTGAGTTAGCAACACCTTTGTCATTAAGAAAATCAAGTATTATTATCCTAATTGATCGGATGCTGTGCTGATTATTTCCTGTCACCGAGCTTTCTCAGAGATGCCTTTCTACCAAGTGAATCAACGATTCAGAAGCAAAGTAGTAGCTCTATTACATTAAACATGAGCAATCCCTACATTAAGCTTGTGTGTTCAGAGAAACACAAACAGCAGCTGTCTGTTTGAGGTGTGACTCTTCACTAGTGAGCATAAACAGTTTGGGGATCAGACACATAGTCAGCAACACTCAGGATTATTGTGTGTTTAAGCCACAGTCATCTACTCTCTTTGCTCATTTTCCTCTTCAAAAACCCAGCTGACAGATTTCAAACACTTGTGAAGTACCACTTCATGCAGGTTGTTAACCGTGCGATGACATTTCCATGTGTGTATGTGTGCGTGCACACATGTGTTTACCTGCGCGTTCATGAAGCGAAAGAGTGGGTCAACGCAATTTATCAGGAGTCTCGCTTTCTACCTGGTGAGTTGATAAAGGAAGTACTCGGCACACAGACATGAAAAACAGATCAAATCTTATTTCCTGACAGGACCGCTGTGAAGGGCAACTCCGTGGCCACATCGCCGCCTGGGATCGCCACGCCCAAAAAACACAGCGAAACGAAGGGAGATATGGAGATCTGTTCAGATACTGCTGTAAGTAGACAAACATGCACTGCGGACTTTGTTACAGTTTTTGGGGCAAGCTTGTTTGCAGTGCACGCATACGTGCAAAATTCCCATAGGTTTTCACACTTGTACAGTATGAACATGTTCACAAACAGATCCACAACACCTCTGCCTCTTCACCATCACATCCCCTGAAGGCTCAATATTGATTCGCATTGTGTTCTGACTCAGCCTACAATTCATCGCCTACTTTTTTTATTATCAAACCCAATCCTGTGTTGTTGTTGTCTCCACAAAGCTGAAGGTTTTTAAGCTATATCTCACATAGAGGCAGCCATCAGGCTGTGGATGTAGTACAGACTTAAATTAGGCTCCTATCAGCTGTTTGATTTTGTAAATCATATCAGTGCACTTTGTAAGCAAAATGCTAAAATCTTGACCTTGTGGGTTTATTCTTTATTACCTGTCAGTCAAAATGCCAAAATATGACGGAGAGCCTGAGAGCTTGAGAGCGACTGAAAGAAGGGAGACAGCAATAATAAAAGAAACTGAAAGGAGCAGTCTGAACAGGGGGAAAGAATGACAGTCTCACCGCATAATGTAGGAAATTTAATCCAGATGATGTGAAATTTTGATAACATGGAGGAGCCCCTTATCGCAGACACTCAATTTGACAAAAGAGCCATTTAATACCATCCTCCAAGCTTTCCGTCTATCTTCTCCCCACAGAAATACAACAAAAGAGCCACACTTTATGACCTACAAGCTCCTTTTACACCACCCCCAAAACCACATTTTTAAAATAACCTAATTAAAGTATGGCAGAAAGTCTGTGACAATTACCTTACTTCTTTCTGAACAAAACTTTCAACACATTTCACAAAGCCAGAAGCTTGTCCAGTCCTCTGGAAAGTCATATAGTACGTGAATCGGTTTAACCGATCCTTTTCATCCACAATTTTCTTTTGCACATTACCTAAAAGAAAGCCTTTTAAATTGATAAATGTTAACAGCTTATACTAACAAAGCTGCATCTATACGGTCTAATATATCCAGAAGGTATCCTGGGGTATGTGGACAGCTTAGCTCAACTCATCTAAAAGAAAAAAATAATTAATTGATAAGCAATAGAAATGTAACTATAAACATGTATAGGGATTTGGATTGCGTAAGTAATAAAAAATTAAGAAAAGGCATGTCAAAATACCTGGATAAATGTTGGCATAAGCAAGAGAAATTTTTTTGCAGGAAAGTCACAGTAGCTCGCTAAAATTAGGGTTAAAAAGGGAGAAATTATGACCTAACAGCGTACCTATCAAATAAAAATTTAGATGAAGAAATGAAAGAGCAATAAAACTTGCACCATCTAGCTAAAACTAGCTTAAACCATTACACAATCTAGCTAGAAATATGAATCATTTTAAATTATTAGCAAATTATTAGCAAAATAAGAATAGATGAACAAACTGTCAGTCATCTAATAGTTGGGATATTTCACTAGTGCTGCAGTTATACTAGTCATACTATACTAAAATTATTCAAAGCACGGGCTATCACTGTTATTTCAAAGTTGGGGACCACTCCCAGTAAATGTATGCCAATCTGTCTGAGAGTGATTGCAGGCAATCTGAGCTAGACTAGGATTGTTTGGAGAGCGGTTGCTGCAACATCTTGCAATCAGTTGACCAATGTGAAAAAATTCAGGGCAGTTACTGAGCAACCACTGATTTTCTCTGTTCAAGCAAGAAGGTTTCTGTCCTATTTGTACTGTGGTGTGACTGAATTTAATTGCTATGATTGGTTACTAAGCTGAAAGTGTTTCCAGTTTAAAATAATTTTCAAATAAACGTGTTTGAACTTGAAAAGTGGGGATGGTGAGGTGTTCTCAGGTCTATCTGACAAACCTTTAAGGGTGTGTCAGAAAAAAGGTTTAAAATCTCTGCTTTACGTCATAACTTTGTCACTAACATGGAGTTTGTTCATTTTCTAGACCCTCATAATGACAGAGAAGATCAACCTAAAGGCTGAAAATGTAGAGGGACACATCCCAGACGCAGCTTGTCAAGACCACATGTTAGGTGAGTCTATGAGTTACTTTTCAGCTTTCACTAAAGGCAGTTTAAAAGAACAATATCTTTCCTCTTCTCTGATTTGAGTTGTTACTTTGCCTAAACTTCACGTCTTCTCTTCTCTGGGTTTCATACTCTATCTGCAAGTGTTTATCTCACTGAGTACAGGTTTTCATTTGACTTAAACCTGTCAAAAATCAACCGGTGCAACAAAGCATTAACACATTTTTACAGTTGCAATTTCCTGATGTGACTGACAACTCAATTCCGTCGCCAACTGATTCCCCTCACTGCCAGACTCACCATTACTGTGGGGAAATAGCAGCGGTTGCAAACGGCACGTTGACAGTCTGTTCAGGTGATTGACGTGCAGCCGGGTGATGTTTCACAATGCCTGAGCAGCTAAAGAAGTGAAAAAATAAATGCATCAAACAATTGTGAGATGAGATGATGACTGTTATTACTGCAGAGCGACAAACTTACATTGTAGATTGTAGCTCGGTGAGGGGAAGGAGGGGGTGTAGGTGCTGTTTACTGGATGTGGAGTGCACCGTGTTCATTACTCGGCTGTCACTCACCGGGTTATTGACAAATTGTTTCACAGATTCATCTCAAAGTACATAATGGCATGCTTCTTGAAATGTAGCTCTATTGCAGGTGTGAATTTAGATTTGCTGATAGCAGGGTAGCGATTTTGTTTTTTCTCTTAGTTTTATTAAAATAAATTAGATGGGTTATAACCCCAGCCAGTTTGTTTCGGAGGGAAAAGAGAGGTGTGCAGATAAGTCAGAATCATTATTTTATTTGTTCCTTCATTGCCTGATTTTATCTACTGTTCTGATTTTATCTGTTTTGATTTTATATACTGTTTTGTTTGTTTGTTTGTTAAGTGGGTTTAGAGCTCTGGGTAGCTCCCCAACTGGGTCTAGACTGGGTCTAGAGAGTATTTTAAATTCAAGGAATTTAAAATAGAAAGTAGCTCGTCCACAGAAGGACTGGTAGCTCCCCTTACGATAAGGGTTCAGATCGCGCGAACAGGTGTGAAATGTGTGTGTTTAATTAGTTTGTTTGTTTGCTTGTTTTAATCAATTTTAAATCATGCTTTTTATTTGTTTTTGTTTCTAATGTCTCTGTAAAGCACTTTGAATCACCTTGTTGTTGAATTGTGCTATACAAATAAATTTGCCTTGCCTTGCCTTGCCTTGCCAAAACTTGGGAGAACACTAAAACTGTAAATAAAATAGCTTATTCTGATGGCAAATGGTTAGGATGGCTGTACTATCAAACCATTTCGTGCTTTATATGTGCTATAACTGTAAGAGAGAAGAAATCGAAAATAATAAAAGATGTAAGTGAAGTAAAGGTAAGAACAGTATCGCAAATAAAACTTCAAATAAAATAAATAGTATATTCTAAAATCTCAGAAACGCTACAGGGAGCTGAAAACCACTAAAAATGTGTCCTTCTTAGAAGCCGAGTTGGAGCTGCCACTTAGAGCAGCTGTCTGAGGATGCAAAAGACCCGAGGGCCAACCTGTACATGCATGTTAAAAATAGAATTGCAGGACAGCGTGTACTGCATGTAAAAGAGGTCATTTAAGGTGATGAAATTCCTGACTCTGTGATTCCTTTTAGACAGGGAAAAGCCCTATGGGTACTTTTTTCAAGCATGTAACTTTAGAATTTTTGTGTCATTTTCAGCTGTGATAGGTAGGAGTTTTCAGAGAATGAAAACCTCCAAAAACCAACTAGCCACCAGACACAGCTGGTGAACATACACTGACCGGACACTTTATTAGCTACCCACTGCTAGTAAAAGTATTGGACCCTCTTCTTCAAAACTGTTTCAATTTTTCATGGCACAGATTCAACGAGGTGCAACATTCCTCAGACTTTTCTGCCCATATTGACATGATAGCGTCACATAGTTTCTGCAGATTTGTCAGCTTGCACATCCATGTGAATGGGCTTTTAGTTGCTTAAGCTCTGGCGACTGTGGTAATCTTTTGAGTACAGTGAACTTTTTGTCATGTTCAAGAAACCAGTTTTATTTGAGTTTTGCAACAAGGCACCAACGACAACTATGCCATGTTTAAAGACACACCTTACTTTACCATTGTGATGCTCCTGAAAGGATAAGAATCTTTGATTGCTGCTGCTAGCACAGACAGCTTAAATAAACAAGCCACAATGTACCGGCTGTACACTGAACAAAATGTTTTTGTTACATTATTACAGTGTGCACACCCCAGTGGCCTAATGGATAAGGCACTAGTTTCCTATGCTAGGGATTTTGGGATTGTGGGTTAAAGTCTCATCTGGGGTGAGTTCCAGCAGTGGACTTTTATGAAAGTTGGCTCGCCAACGACTGCTCAGAGTCGTGGTTTTGTAAATTCTAGTATTAGGTTAGACCCCCTTTTGCCTTCTGATCAGTCTTAATTCTTCATGGCATAGATTCAACAAGTTGAGATTATCTGAATTTTGTGAGACAGTGTGTTATCCTACAGTCATCAGAAGATAGGTGCACTGTGGTTTTAAAAGGATGGACACGTTCAAGCTCAGTTGGTACTTAGAGCCCAAAGTTTTCCATTTTGTTTACACCAAATTCTGAATGGCGTGGCAGAAATCGAGACTGATCAGACAACAAAACATCCAATAATCTGTTGTCTTGTTTTGGTGAGCCTGTGTGAATTGTAGTCCCAGTTTCCTGCTCTTAGCTGACAGGAGCAGCACCCACCGTTAGGGATGGGTATCGAAAACCGGTTCTTGTTGAGAACCGGTTCCCACTGTTTCAATTCCTTGGAATTCTTTGCCATTTTTGCAAACGATTCCCTTATCGATTCCAGTCGCCCTGAATGACATCACCACGTTGCGGAGCGTCATTTACCTGGCAGGAAACATGGCGGCTCAAACGCTCAAAAGTTTGGTTATACTTTACGAGAACGGATTACAACAGGGCAACTTGCAATACTTGCAAAGTAGATATTTCATTTAAGGGAGGAAACATTTGCTCACAAAACACACGATGACCTTAAATGAATGTCGTGTTTTTAATTCCGCTCCGGACTCGTGAATCTCAACCCAGCAGCAGCGGTAACGTTTCCACGTCCTCTCCCGTTAATGCGGCAGGTAAATAATCA
Source organism: Copadichromis virginalis (assembly GCF_057382275.1). NCBI lineage: Eukaryota > Metazoa > Chordata > Actinopteri > Cichliformes > Cichlidae > Copadichromis > Copadichromis virginalis. The sequence continues at coordinate 24,150,450 of NC_140639.1, forward strand.
ACTAACAGTGCATATTATGTTAGTGCGATCTGCCTTATTACAAAACCTGCCATTACTGTGCATTTAGGTGACCATGATGAGAGAGACAGACAGAGTCTGGCTCAGATGCTGGCAGCTCTCGCTGCAGTCTACCGGTAGCGTCTCCTTTCAGGCCAGGATAGACGAATGTCACCGAGCAGTGACTAAGTTTGTGGTAAAAGGCTTGCACCCATGTACCACAGCAGATGCCCTGATCTTTGGTAAGTGAATGTGTTTAATTGTAGGCAGGGACATTACTGGATATTCTTGTGTAATTGCTACAGAATAATTTATGTTATACTTTGTTATTGCTACAGAAGAATATTTATTTTATTATTTTACATTTACAATTTTTTTCCTGGGGACCCTGTGACCCCCCATTGAAGAGCCATAGGCTGCATCTCTTAAGATCTCACTGTTGGGTTTGTAAGGCCATGTTACTCCTAAATTTCTATCTTGTTCAAAGAGAAGATATAAAACAAAGTTCTAAGCTAATCGACCTTAGTGTTCTCCTTTTTTTAAAAAAAAGAATCGATAAGAGAATCGAATCGTTAAACAGAATCGAAAATGGAATCGTGAAAATCTTATCAATACCCAATCCCTACCCACCGTGGTCTTCTGCTGCTGTTGAGATGCTCTTCTGCATACCTTGGTCATAATGATTGGTTATTGTACTTCCTGTTGCTTTCCTATTAGCTGAATGTAGTCTGGCTATTCTCCTCTAACCTCTGGCATCAACATGCTGTTTTTACCCAGAGAACTACCAAACACTGGATATTTTCTAATTTTTCAGACCATTCCCTGTAAACTCTAGAAACATCTATGTTTTTGAAATACTCAGACCAACAACCATGCCACATTCAAAGTCACTTAACTCGACTTTCTTCCTTATTCTGATGCTCAGTTTGAACTTTAGCAGGTCGTCTTGATCATGTCTACATATCTAAATGCACTGAGTTGTTGCGTTACTTATTAGATTAGATATTTGCATTAATTAGCAATTGAACAGGTGTACCTAACAAAGTGGCCAGGGACTGTAGTTAAGAACTTAGGTGCTAAAGAGTCAGAAAGTTCCTCCAGGAGTTGGTGGAGATCAAAACGGAGCAAAAACAAAACTGAATATTCAAAGGTTTACTAACAATAGCAATAAAGTCTTAGTCTCCAAACGTAATATATTTTAACTAGATGGAAAAGCTGGCCATTGTTCTCTGGGGTTGCATCTTAATTAGTCCTGTTTGTATGCAAAACATGCATGCTGGTGACAGTGAAAAATCTATACATCTGCCAGTTCTCACAATTAAAATAAATGTGTTTGTTAAGGCTGAGTGCAGATGGAAATAATCTCCACAGATTGAGCTGCGAAGCTACTAATCAATCACAAAATACTTTTGGCTTGAGCCACTAATATTGGGTCTGAGCCATGTCACCAAAAATAAAAATGTTAATTGTCTCTGTATTCTGGTTAACAGGCTGCCTTCTTTACATTCTGCCAACTAAGCGCTTCCCGACAGCCTGAATTAAATATTTAATAAAGGTTCAGCTGTGGCTGCTCGTTGCTTTTCAGCACTGCTATAATGTCACGTCCCTCCAAAGTGCAGCATTCACAGGCTTTAATGCCAGGTAAACACATCAATCATAAAAATAGTTTACATCCAGCCAGTTTATGATGCAAGCAGCTCGAGTTATGAATGTGGGCTTGGAGGTTCACACTGGTCAGTTATTGTACTGTGCATTAGAAGAATTTCCCTCAAGGCAGGTATTTTTTTCCTCATAAAGGGACAATAAATAACGTTTTGACTGACCCGGAGCTCAAAATGACTCTAATACGTCTGCAGAGGTTTGATGGCACTGTTGATCAATACTAATAATTCAGCTATTACTTCACCAGGTGCTGATGTGTGTGGTGTTCAAAACTTACTTTGTAGACTTTTGTTTTTAGAAAATGGCGCTGCCTTTTTAAAACATTTTTAACAAGCACGAAAGTACAAAATAACAGAAAAAGACTGTATTCTTCAGCCAAAGAGGAATAATTTCAACTGGATGTTTGCTCCAGCAACAAAAGAGATAGTACACTCTGTTGTATTAATCCAGCCTTACAATTTCTGTTGTGTTTTTCTTCCTCGAATAAACCCATTTCCACGCAGAGGAGGTATCAATAAGGCAACTCTCTCTGCTCAAACCCTGGAGGTTGTATACAGAAGTGATAGGGAGCTCATGAAAAACTAGATTATGTCCAGTCGTTGTTCCCTCTGGGTAGAATTACTGTGGACCTTGTTATAGTTTGGTTATAGAGGGCATTTTGAACTGCCAGGCTTGGCATTCAATTACACAGCCGTGTAATCTATGGCTCTCTCCGCCTTTTGCTCTCATATACAAGTAAACATCCATGTGCATACGGAGGCTATGACATGCACTGAGATCAGCATTTCTGTTTATTCCAGTACATGTAAGTGTCCTCGAGGGCCTGATAGCAGATACATTTGCAACTAACAGGCCATCTGTGCAATGAACATGGTGTATCTGTACATCCAAACACTTATATAAGGACTCGTTTTCACAGTATGTTGCGAAATCTGCTGAAAGTTGGCGACATGCACCGATTTTTCTTCTCAAAAACTCGCTCAAATATTCCCCTACTTTGTGCATCTATTGGCAATGCTTTTAAATTTAGATAATGTACATTTAAGTAATGTACTTGGCATCCTTGCTAGAAAAACGTCCAAAGAGAAAATGGATAGATGGTATGAGCTTCACATCTAAGTGTAAATATTGTTTTCTGTTTTTCTTTCTAGCGGTAAACTAATTCTGAAGTATGCCCGATTAAGTACTTGCAAATTCTTTTTAAAGCTCACTGTGAAGCACAACAGCGTTGAAAGAAACCCTTTAAGCTTTAGTAACACTGAGAAGCAGAATCTGTAAATATCTACGCATTTCTGAGAGACTGAAGAAAAGAAAGCCTTCAGGTTCGCTTTAAGAGTTTTTAACAACCAATACTTGGAGATGCAGAACTGAAAAAGTCTTGAACTTCCACTGTTTTTTACTTCAGACAACTTTTTAGGAGGTTTACACTCCAGTATCTCCGATCATACTTCTCATCTTTCTTGTGTCCAAGGAACCAGACTTGAGCAATAGTTCTCCAGACTTTCTGAAGGTCTTTCAAAGTGTTTCTTTAGACATTGGCTTCTTTTTCACTCACTGTCAGTCCAGAACGTGTTCCCAACCATTTTAAAAGGAATGGCTTTGTCTGTTAAGCCACTTAACTCTGACCTATAAGTTATTCAAGCATAAAAAGACTCCTAACTCAATGGATGAACCAGTTTTGTTTTTGTATGTAACAGCCACCTTAGTGAAGAGCCTATTTTACTTTTTTAACTTTGTTATTAGCAGCCTGTCACAAAAACACTTTTTTTCCCCAATTTCTTAAGTACAATCTATGAAAAATACCAAAGATAACTGTACTAGTATGGTATTTTTGCACCAGGTGATTCCCAAAGAGATATTAAGTAAAAACTTGGTCATACCAAATTCCGACTTTCAAGCTCGTTGGAATTCTACACATTTTGGTTTTGCTTTATATGCTGTATTTACATGTATGTTTACACATGCTTCATTAAATCACTATTTCCCATTTTCCTTGCAAAATAGAAAGAAGTGGGGGTGGCTCAAGGCTTTTCCCAGTGCTGTAAATTAATCTGAATCTTTTTGACCCAAGAATTACTTTGACGTACTTTTATCTCATTATGTAAAACTCTGGCAATGTTTAATATGAGCGTCCACCATTGGAACAGTATACACAGCTGAAAACAAGAAAAAGAATAACAGGTCCCTGGTAAGAAAGCTAATTAATCCTCAGTGGTTTTCAGTGTAACTCAGCAAAAAGTTGCAAACCACTAATAATTAGCCGATGTAACTGTTGGCCATTACCGTTCACAGTTACAAGGGCCTGTGCTGTGCTGAATGGCCATCCATCTGTTCCAGCCTGAGTCAAGGCTCTGCAAACTGTGGTTTCTAAACGACATCCATCTGTTCCTACTCGCTGTCACGTCGCCTGATTACAACCCAGCGTGCACTCTGATGAATCCAAGGAGCATGTCCTCGGGTTGCAGCTCAATCGTGTATTTAGTTCAGAATTGCTGGCAGCAGGTGTTTCTTGTGTACTGTGTATATGAGAGCTGTGTGCCTCTCACCATAGTGATAACTACAAATGGGCACCAGAAAGGAGCTTCCAAAAAGTACTGTGTCAGTTTAAAATGTTTTGTTTTCTCTCTTTTTCCATTTACATTGTGTTTTGAACCTGCTACAGATTCCTTGTTTAAACACAACCCTTTCCGCTGCATGTAAATCCAGGTCCTCCTTTTCTTTTCCTGTGTCGTTGTCTCCTGCTTCTCCCAGACGTCACACTCCTCTCCCTGTCACTTTAGGCTTCGGCTGTCAGATGAGAACCCTGGACAGTGGCATCGGCACCTTCCCTCTCCCCGATTCTGTCACCCGGGCCAGCGGTCGCCACATCCCTAAATCTGAATCCAGCCCCGAGGGGGTGACCGGTGGCTCCTCTGAGCTCGATCGGGAGCCTCCCTCTTCTCACCCTGACCCCTCACAACCTGATGTGAAAGTGCCTTCCCTTTCAAAACCCCACCCGCATGTCTCTATGAGCATGGGTCACTCCCTGTCTGACCCCACTGTGACCTGCAGCAACAACAACGCCCAGGACACCCAGAGCCGCCTGCCCAAATTAGCATCCTCAGGTAAGACAGGAATATTAACTGTAAACAAATGCCTCACAACATAGCCTTCTTTTTCCTGTTTGTAGACCCTTTATAGTATTGACCGGTCATTTTAAGTGGAATGGCAACCCATTGAGTCGAGTCCCCTATGGCATCGCAGACAAGTTGTACTCATTGGTGTAGAGTGAATCAGATTGACTGCAACATGATGGGAGTTTCATAGATTAGAAGCAGTTACTTACAAACCTTTGCTGAGAGCGATTGCAGTCAGCCAGAGCTGGTCTCTGATCGTTTGGAGACAGGTTGCCTTCCAATAAGCAACCTGTTTAATTGTCTTGTGATTGAAACTGTTTCCTTAGGAGTTGAAGGCACTGCACGATCAACCTCTGGGGAACCAGTTGGTTGCTGCTAACTACTTGCATTCGGTCACCAAATGCAAAAGAAAAAAATCAATGCAAACACTGGGCACCCACCAATTTTTCCTAAATGGAATGAGGTTGTAGTCCTGAATGGAAATCTGTAGACGATTTTTTTGAAACAGCAGAGATGGCGATTGCCCAAAGAGGCCAACTGTTTGCTTTGAAACAGGCAAAGTGGAGAATACACCCAGCTACTCGTGTTGTTACACTGACATGAGTGCATCGGTATTGGATTAAACACCTAACCAAAATATCAGCCAAGTAAATATGGCTGGCTAGTTTGTGAATCTCTTGGATGAATATTTGATTCCTAGTCAATCTGCCTTTCAGGCCAAATGAACAAATCCACTACAATGACAGCAGTTTCATTTCTGAAGAGTTTCCTTCAATGTTACAAGTGATGGTTGATGAGTTTCTGCAGTATATCTACCTGCAGTAACCCTAGCTTGTGCATTCGCTTGTATAAGCATTACATTTACAACTTGCAGTGCTTCTTAAATCAAAGCAAAGGTGCCAGCCTCATTTATATCTTACAGATAATAGATGTCTGGCTTTATTAATCTAATATATCACTGATACTCATCAGTGCTTTGTACTGTTAGTTTTTTACAGCACTTTTTTTCTTTAAATTAACTTGAAGGTCATCAGAGCTGCCAGGATGTGGCACCACAATAGAAAGAACAGTGCTTTTCATTGTGCTTTTCAGGCTATTCATGTTTTCCATCGAGGTCACAGTGGAAATAAATTTAAATCCATGCCTGTAAACGTTACCATTATCATGTTTGATGGACAAAAAGCCTAGGCTCGAAAGCCTCAGACAGCTTATTTACCTTTCAGGAAGTTAAGTGAAGTATTGAATGTCACTGTACTTTATGTTAATGCATTTTCCTCCTGACTGCTCAAGGGCTCCCGAGGAGCAGACAAGAGGAAGCCGTTTGGTTTATTAAACTCTGATTAAAAGAAGAACCTTGTTTGTTCAGCTAATTCAGAGACTAATGCATCAACACTGACATCTGATACTCAGTTGAGATAGTAGAAAGCCATACACTCCCACTCCCCGAGGAAAACCAACAAATGCAATTAGATAGGCACGTCACCGCAGCCATAGATCATAAAGCACCTTCTGCCTCGGCGTCGGCCATGATGCACGGCAGAACTGCGGAGGGTAGCATGCAATCAGATGGCTAATTAAAGCTACAATAACATGCAGGGATGAGCGCTCACACCCGGAGATTTATGCTTACAAGACATTAGGCGGCATCTCGTTCACCCCAGTGCTGCGGTGTCACTGCAGAGGCAGGAATCTGAGGCAAAACTACAAACATAAAGTGGCTCCTGTTGAGTCTTCCCTGTGAAACAAGTTGATTATGAAAGCCTTAACAGTAAGCTGTGCGTCTTTATCACAGGTTTTACCTCTTTGTCCTTTCCTTCATCATTATAAAAAATTCAAAAAAAGCAAAGGATACCTGAACAGACAGAACGTCTGTCACATTGTTTGTTTCGTAATGGGTGAGAGGAAGAAGGGGAAAGGACTTTTATGATCTCCATGCAGATTTCTCAGATGGAGACAGAACACGAGCCAAAAGCAGCCCGTTATTGTAATGCAGCTGAAAGAGAGGTTTCTGAATGCGAGACAATTAAACTGGCGTCTGACAGCACTGGGTAGAGTGATAATAAGACGGCCCGACGTCATTTGGGGACGACAGCTGAAAGCTGTTCTGTTGGCTGCCAGGAGTTGTGGATGGAGCAGTCACAGGGTGGACGCTGTTAATGTTTCATTCAGATATGCGAATGGGAAATGGGTTTGTAGCCAGCTGGATAGGTTTCGACTGAATGGATGTACAAGATGTACTCATCCCGTGTTTCATCAGCCTGTCAGCTCAAGGAGAAATTACCACGAGAATTACAGTGGTCTTTCCCTGCTCCACTCCCACGTCTATCTGCCCTACGTCCAAATATGTTGCAGTTTGTAGTTTATAAGTAAAAGTCCTTTTCGATTGTCGCTCTGAAGTATTTGACTGTTCCTCAAATGACTGTCGTGGTAGACTTCTGACTTGCTAGCTTTACAGCTGTTTCTCCTGTTTGTGCGGTAGCATTTAGCTGGCTAACAAACCATTCCGCTTCTGTTTTGTCGCTGAACAGCCTCTAGTTGAATTATTACCACTTTTTGGCAGCAGTGGCACATTACACACTATCAGGCACATCGATTAGCACAGCAAATATATCAATTTTAAGAGAAAAAGTAGTTGCATAACCTATTTGATCACTTATAATTTAATGATTTTTCAAATACTCAAAAATCCTGCGTGTATCTAGTTGGATATTCCACGCTCTGTTTGCACAGGTAATCCACTTGGTCATATGTTAGTTCAGATCTTCTTGTAAAATTCAGTGGTCAGTGTTCGCCACATCACCTTCATCACCTTCATCACCGTCTTATCATGTTTGTTATAAACCTCCTGCCTCATTTCTCTTTTATATCCCCCGATTTCTAGACGCAATCCAGACAAAGAGGTTGAGTTTTTGTGCCCCACGCAGCAACATCTCAGGTTCCACTGAGGACAAAGAGACAGAAGCAGAGAGGAAGATGAAATCCAAGGACCATGATATGCTGGGCGTAAGTCGTTTACATTACACTTAGTCTAAGTTGACATATTTGTGGTTCTTAAAGGGACTCGAGAGATACCCAGACACTGTCTCAAACTTTACACAGTTTCAAAGATGAAATTCTTTCATTAGCTGCAGAGTTGAAAATGGTCATTGCTTGTTTTTGAGGAATGAGGTAATAAAGTGGTGGCCACACACTAGCATTTTTCCCACTAATGTCACCAGGGAGGCTGTATACTTACCAACTGTTGAGGGTAACGTGTTGTGAAGGAGCTTCTTAGAAATATCTGTTTTTGTTGCAGTTAATTGCTTTTGAATTAAGCAGTTACAGTTTTTTAATGCGTTTCTTTAGCGCTGCTAAGCTAGTGAGATGGCAGAAAAGACAGCCTTTTCTTCATGGAAGTATTCACTTTATTTTGAATATATAGTTGAAAGGAGACAATAACTGCATCACAGTGAAATGCAGTGTGTGTGTGTGTTGAGAAAAATAATGATGGCCGTGCTGCAGCTACAGAGCATCAGTGCCTAGCTTTTAGGTCAGCTGAAACTGTCACTCCAAGGGGGATTAATTAGCTTGTTGCTGATTATGTGGTAGAGGAGAATACATTCAGATGTAGAAGTCCGGTAGGATATACTCCAATCTGACAACATAACCAACATGCACAAGCTAATTATTACCTTTATTTAACCAGTCCCATTGAGATCAAAGAAATCTGGCCAATATCTACAGCATGATGTGCAGTGTACAGATACTCACACAATCACTTCACTGGTTAAAGTGTGTTTAGAATCAGATGTTTCTGCAGTTAGTCCATGTCCAAGGTGCACAGGAAGAAAATTAAAAGAAAAAGAATAACCCAAAAGTACTGTAGACTTTGCTCTCCTCAGCAGGTAAGATCACACAGGCCCAGAGACTGGTCTGCAACCTCGTGGCAACCTCCAGTCATGAGTGAAAAATGCGTATTCTCCTCACTTACGTTTCAGAAGGCTTTTTATTTGACAGTTAATAGTCTCTGTTTCTGGTTTGTGTCACACTTTTCACAGTTTCACTACCATTTAGCAAGTAGTTGAGAAGTGCTTGCAGACTAGTTGGCAACTGTTGCAACCACTAGAGACCAAAGCAATTAAAAGGAGGTTACTCCCCAAGCACAGTAAACCTCTTTGCAACTAGTTTCACCTAGAAAGCAACTTCCAGCAGCCAATTGCCAACAAAGTTATTCTTGGTTGCCAGGGGGGTTGTTGACCAAACTCTAGACCTGTGTGACTGAGGTCTTATAGACCTGGGATTCAAATGGTGCTTTTCTAGGCTTACTGACCGCTCCGCTCCATTTATAGGGTTAGTATAGTTGCTAAGGGGACACTTTGACACTTTGGGATTGGGATCTATGGCTCCCAGCCGGTCTCCAGGCCTTTGTGACTCTGTAACATTACCGACTGTTTTATAATGTTGCAAATAACTTTTAAAAGTAAACTTTCTCAAAACTGTAGGTATCTACATATGAATAACTAAATTTGCTACTGAACTAAAAAAGAGAGAAGCTTAAACACCACTTTGCTTTGCAAAAAGTTAACTTAGTCATGAGGGCTATATTTAAAGTTTTTTCCTGGTATCTTCTCTGTGCAAAAACCAGACTGCATAATAGCGCTCGTATGGCTTTGAAGGCGCGTTATGTCTCTGTTTTAAAATGACTTTTTTGTTGTCCATGAATAGGAAAGAGCCTTGCGAGTGTGCACGTACTCAGGCAGCAGCAGCGACACTGAGACTGAACCCGAGGGGACAGGAAGCACTTTGGGCTCGCCGCAAAAGACCCTGATCAACAGAGCTAAGAGGAATGACTCAGGTGTGGTTGAAAGTTGTAGTCGCTGAATCTTTCATGAAGCTTCCTCAGTCTTTATCTTTTGTAGAAGTTGGATCAAGTTTAACAAAAAATGCCTTTTTTGTGAATCTGTTTCCTGTGTTTCTAGTCGAGCAGAATGAGGACACCCTGAAGAGAAGAAGTGTGGAAAAATCCTTGTCAATCATGGACTACTACCAACACGACATGTTCTCGCACCTGGAGAAGGACAGCAGGAAGATTTCGCAGTACAACCTGCTGCACAAGGAGTCGGCCCTTGATGGAAAAGCTGGAGACAGGCTCAGTGTGAGTATTCAAACTCCTCATTGTTTCCCCGCTAATCAGATTCGCTCATTAACAGCTGTTTTACAGGCTTGCTGCCGATTCCCATCAAGCATTTTATTCGTGTTAAACTTTCCTGTCAAGGAAGCCGTCCAGTTGGTCACTTTCTAAGTGTTTCAATTTAGCGGGTGTATGTTCTGTATATTAATAGTTATTATTGATTGGTAGGCCTCAGAATACCATTAGAAAGAGAAAATGCACTACGCCCTGTGTTTGTTGTTCTAGGATAAATCAATTGGCTCTTAGCGTAGCCCAAAAAGAGGCACTTTAAAGTGTTAAAAGCCATGCAGCTCCCAGATGTATGCTTCTTTATGCAGCATAAAGAGGATGAGTATTGAGTCAGAAAAACGGCGCCTGACCTCAATGAAAGTCTTCCCAGGATGGAAGATGCATAATTTCGCTTTCCTTGCAGCGGAGGCAGAGGGAGGAAGAATAAATTGGACCGTTAGGATTCTCGTATGTCGCAAACTTCGGCAAGGAGACTCCTCAGATGGTCAGACTCCCAAAGCACAAGAGCTCTTTCAAAGTCACTAAAAATCCAAGGTTTTTTCTTTTTTCTTCCCGATAGAGTTGTTTGCGCTCCCAAGGTTTTTCTCTTCGGCCGTTTGGAATCGTTTACAGATTTTCACGGAAAAAATCCACCTAATTGCTTTCGATCACCTCACCCTCTTGTGTCAGCGGGTATTTGCCTACAAGTATTTAACGCTGCTGAATGACAAATTAGAATCAGAGACCATGAAATGGCCTGCAGCCTGCAATATGCCGGCTCTCTGGGACAAACTCTCTTACAGTGCGCCTGCCCCAGCAGCAGCAGCCCTGACATAAAAATCCATAATTTAAAAAAAAAAGGCCTGAGTCAGCACGACTTTTTCAGAAAAACTATTGTCTATTAGAGATGGGGGAGAAAAATCTCAATTTATGGTGTGGGCTGGTTCTCGACCTCTGAAGTCATCTTGGAATTTAAAATGAGATCAGATCGAATCTATTTGTAATCATTTACACCCACAAATTAGAAAAAATAAACATTTTTTCGAATTTAGATCTCATTCCCACCATTAAACAGTCAAGTTTTGTTGTGCACATGCAGCCTCCATCTGAACCATGCTGCAGATTATTATGACAAATTGCGCTGGGTGTAGGTGATGCAGTGAGTCCAGGGTGATTCAGCAAGTAAACACACACCCGAGTGTCCTGAGAGCGGCACTCGAGCACAAATGAATCCCCCTAAGCTCCGAGGTCAGTTTGCTGACTCTGCCAAGTCAAGCAAAAGCAGCGTTTCGATCAAGTATTACATTATTGTACAGAGGCCGATTCGCCATTTAACAAAGCAAAGTTCAGCGACTCCACTCGAACTACAACCGAGGAAACAGGAAGAGAGAGATTTCTGATTCCGATCCGAGTCCCGGTGGACAGGCAAAGCATCGAACGGGAAGCTTTTGAAGTGACGCTGTGCGGCCAAGCTGCAAGCACAGCTCCATTAGCCCACACGCAACGGACTGCCTAATTCTAATATTCACGTGTTTTTGAGCACGTACTTTAGGACCAAAGCTGCAATGGCCCCAAATGCAGTTTATCAATAGGCCTCCATTGTACAGTAATACAGCGATAATGAGTGTTAGCTGCTACCACTTGGGATCAATGGCTTTGTGTGTTGTAGCATTGGAGGTTTATGAACTGATCCAAGAGATTAAAGAAACAGCTTCCTCAATAATAGCTGACACTGTCACGAGGAGTAATTTACTTGTAGACCACTTTGCGGGTTTCTAACTCTAATTTCAAGACACTTTGCGTTTGGTATGAAATGTGTCGTATTTTTCTGCTATTCGTATTATGGTAGTCATGTTTACTGCAAAAATGCGTTTGGTATGAAATGTGTCGTATTTTTCTGCTATTCGTATTATGGTAGTCATGTTTACTGCAAAAATGCGTTTGGTATGAAATGTGTCGTATTTTTCTGCTATTCGTATTATGGTAGTCATGTTTACTGCAAAAATGCGTTTGGTATGAAATGTGTCGTATTTTTCTGCTATTCGTATTATGGTAGTCATGTTTACTGCAAAAAGTTCAAATAAAGCAGCAACTTCCATACATGAATAACAAAAACAACGACATTTCAGAAACTGCAGTTTCTCTACTGGCTCTGAAAATGACTCGTTCCCCATAGACTTCCAGTTTTACAGAGGAAATAAACAACTTTCCACCCAGCAGCTAAAAACTGTTTTTATGGTTTTAACCAATTTTCCCCCAATTTAAGAGCCTGGCTGCTTTCACTGGAAGATGGGTGCCAACGCAAGTATCCACACCTGTCTGCTAGGCTAACCAAATAATGTGACGACTGATATCTGTTCCTGCTACCCTTAGCTTACATCTCAAGTCCTGTTTCTCACAAGGTAAAGCTGGTTGTTGTTAATCCAAAGGTTAGTAGTTTGCATGTCACACTGTCCTTGAGCGAGATACTGACCCCAAGTTGGTCCCAATTTAGAACTCCTCGAACGAATGTTAGACAAAGTGCTTAAAGTACTTGTAATACCTGTTTCTTAGTACGCCTTTAGTACCAACTGAGTTTGATTATGTCTATTGCTACAAGACAGGATGGATCTATGCATGCGTGGGCCCTGTGATTGGCTGGTACTGACTAGGTATTTGGATTAATGAGCAGTTAAACACACGTACCTAATGAAGTCACCGGTGAGTGGAAGTACCAGTCCGTGTAAAATGTGACTTTTCAAACCCAGGGAGACAAATCCAGATGAAGAGGAAGTCTGATTAGCTTTAATAAAAGGTAAAAGGTGTTTCAAATGCAACAACAGCACACCTGAGTTTGTCTAAACTTTTTCTTAGGTACAAATAGTATTGTAAACTTACAGTTTTTAGACAAAGCACCAATAAAAAACCCAAAATACAAATAAAAAAAGAGCAGCTGTAAAATTTAACCTGTAAAGTTTGACTCCACCTTACTACTGCTGCATAGTAAATTTACTTACTCCGATGGGAACCCACTTACTGAAGCATCCTATCGCACTGTGTACGTTTGCTGTGATTTTACTAGCAGCTAATTCCACTGATTTCAAACTTCTGCGTTAAAATAAGCATTCGTGTCAACAATAACCTTATTCGTCAGCCGTGAACCGACCGTAATGATGGATGACTGCTTCTGAACCCATTTACCCCGCATTATTCCTCTGAAAAAGACAATCTATCCGAGTGTCATCACCTCCTCACCCCTGGCTGTGCACGTCCACACCTGTGCGGCCGCTCTCCTTTTGTCGTGGCTCGGGAGCATTTGACTGTCACCGCCTTTAGTTTGGGGAAGTTTGGTGGCTGGTAGCGGGCCTGTGTCAGAGCCCCGTGATTTAAGCGCCTTTAATAACCTTTCACAAACACTCAGGAGAGTGATGTAAAGCTCAGCGGCTCCCATCAGGGCCCTCACAGCCCGTGCTGGCCTCCCATTCATCATCCTGACAGCACCTGACAGCCCCGCTAACGGCGCCCCCCACCCCCTTCTCCTTTCTATCCTCTCCTTCCTCCCAGTCTCTCTTTCTCCCACATGTCTTTGCCTTTCTTCCCCTTCAGTTTTGCCCCTCTCTATTTCTGTCTCCCATACAACTCTCTTTGTCTTTCTTCCCAGTTGACTTTGCCCGCTTTCGCTCTAAACAGGTTTCCTTTGTCTCCTTCTGTCTTGTTTTTGTCCTCCTTGAATGAACTTTTGTGCTTTTATTGCTTTTCCTGCTTACTCATTACTTTCCCCCCTTTATTTCCACGCTTTGTCTGGGATATTGCTGCAGGAAAACAGCATCAGAACTTGTGCCAAGGTGTGGCATTGGTGATATTCCTGTGGCCCAGGTCCAAACAAAACCCTTCTGTGTAGCACAAATCAGCAGACTCCTCAAGCGTGGAACAGCTTGTTACCTTGGGCAGTAATTACATGGTGAGGGTTAGGGGAACATTTCAGTTGACATGCAGTTTGAAATAAGGCTGCTAGATAACCAAAACTGCATCAGTGTACAAATAAATATCAGCAGCAGGAATATGCGCTTCCCACTGTGTCACTGTCAGGCTGATAGCATCGCCAGAGTCAGATGGAAAAGACCCCGAAATAGAAAGCGAGAAGCCGCCATCGCACTTTCACCACACTGGCCCGCGATCAAATTACTCGCGCAGTGGTGACAGCAAAGACAACACATAGCCCGAGACAATAAATAAGTTATATTAGCATTTCCCCTCCCACCACCACTGTTGTCCTCATTGTAAAGTAACCCAGACGCTACAATCACACGATGCACGGACACGAAGTTGCTGAAATTCTGTCAGCAACAATAGAAAATGAGTTTTCCAATTACTTCTCCCTCCAAACTTTTCTCAAACCTGACACTGACCAAACTTGTGATTTGTTGCCTCCTTTCAGCACAGTTCACACTGAATACACTTTCACGTCATTGAAACTGGCCATGAATAGTTTCTAATAACCATTCAACACCCAGCTTGATGTCTGTCCACAGCTGCTCTGATTTTCTTGCAGATAACATGGGAAAAAAATTGTTTTGTTAGTATTAACACAAATCTCGCTTCATAATGCCTCCATGTGCTGAATACAGATCTGCTTCTATTAATTTTTTTTCTCATCACATCCTTTCGGCAAACTTAAATGCCAGCAGTGGACTTGTTGCTTTATTTTGAGGATGAACAAATAACATCTATGTCAAAGTCCTTGAGCTCTCAATCTTGGCTCGTGGTGACAGAAAGGTTTGCTAATTGGTTTACAGTGTAGATAATAATATTTGTCATCTTATTGCAAGTTATATCTTTAATAAACCAGTCAAAAGAAGCAAGTCAATCCTCCATATACATTCCTGTTAAAAATACATACTATTCAGGAGAAATAAACATGTTTGCAGCCTGTTACGAAACTAAACTAAACTAGATGAGGGCTCCTTTAAGCCACCCATTTTAATCGTATTAAGGTTCCAAGTTATGCAGTATTAAAGCATCATCTACATATAAATATATAATGATGAACCATGCATGTATATACCAGCATAGCCATACGTTTGACACTCACTGATATGTCAGTAAATGGCAGTCGTTGCAATTTTCAACCTCAGAGTTTACTTCTGGACCAACTGCTTTGCATCAGCTGCTTTATTAAATAGAAAAACAAGAATAATATAGTTATAAATATGCACTGATTAGTGTGTAATTATGTTTTCTAACAAACTGCAACTGCAGACTCAAAATATGAGGCGTCATGCCAATGTTTTATTATATGAGAACGTGTCCTCTCCACCAAAGAATGCAAAGGAAAGAGAAAACGCAAACAACATTTTAATAAAATGTTATCCTCAATGTCCTGAACACTAACATGCAAAAATGTGGATAAATATACTCATTTATTCCTGATACTGTTATTATCAGCACATTAGACATGTGATGCTCCTGTCTCTGGACATCTGACAATGAGCTCGCTAAACAGCAGCAACAGCTGGTTATAAGCTAACATTATGCCAGCTAATGTTAGGCTTGAGAGTCCTAAAAACCACACTTTCCCTCTGATAACAGTTTGATTACATTCTCAAATCCTTGGTGAGTTTATTCACTAAGTGTCTAAGTCCAATCCAATTGAAGACAGTTTCACTAATGTCAGATAATAGAAGCTAACGGTGGCTAATAGAGGCTAACAGCAGCTAACAGAGGCTAACAGCAGCAAAAACAGTTGCACTTACTGACAGAAAAGTTCACACGCCCTAAACAGCTCATCTCAGCATCACTGTCACTAGACAGAAAAATTCTTCATTGTCAATATCCCAGCATAACAAAATTACTGACAATAAATACCATATTTAAACATAGCTTACTGACTAATTAACAGATACATGAGGGTTGTAATGGTATGATGCTGAGCACTTTACATGAGTTTTTTTGCATAATATAAAATCCCCATAAGGAGGTGAAACTGCACATGAGGTTCATGCATAGTTACTGTGGGGTCGTGTTAAGATGGGGAGGAAGCTGTGTTTCGGTCGGTCTGTATGTGTTTGGATAGTTTTAAAGCGCCTGCCATAGTCATAGGAGCCTGAACACAGATCGGGGCGGTCGTGGCTCAAGAGTTGGGAGTTTGCCTTGTAATCGGAAGGTTGTCGGTTTGAGCCCCGGCTTGGACAGTCTCGGTCATTGTGTCCTTGGGCAAGACACTTCACCCGTTGCCTACCGGTGGTGGTCAGAGGGCCCGGTGGCGCCAGTGTCCGGCAGCCTCGCCTCTGTCAGTGCGCATCAGGTTGGCTGTGGCTACAATGTAGCTTGCCATCACCAGTGTGTGTGAATGGGTGGCTGACTGGTTGTGTAAAGTGCTTTAGGGGCTAGAAAAGTGCTATACAAATACAGACCATCGTCCGAGGGGTGTGTTGTCTTCATGGTTTTGCTTGGCCCTCTTTATGATTTTGTTTTTGTTTGTGCTGCTTTCACAACATGCTTGTGTCACCTTTGGTGCAGCTACCATACAAGGCTGTCATGCAGGCTATGAGAATGCTCTCTGTTGTGCATGTGTAGAAGGTGATGAGCAGCTGTTGGAGCGGTTTGGCTCTCATCAGCCTCCTTAGAAGGTAAAGTCATTATTTTGCCTGACCTGTGGCTGCTGATGTGTTCTCATTCCAGTAAAGGCGACCCCCCCTCCCTGGGGACTCCAAGATGGCAACTGTTACTAGCTCCATCTTTTATTTACAGAGTGTGGCTATTACAATTTTGGTCATTAAAAGCTACTAAGTATAGCAGTGTGCATACAATTAGTTTGACTTCATGAGAAATCTGAAGGATTACAGATCTAAAGCATAGACGTGTAACATCTGTACGACTCAGAATATTAACGTAAAAAGGGAAAAATACATAACAGCAGGGGAAAACGAAAAAATGTTTCTTGCTTGAGCCTTAATAAAAGACCCTTTCACTCAGCTTTTGTAGCAAGCAGGTCTGCTGAATTTGAGTTTAGACATCCTATTACTGGCATGTGATGCAGAACCAATTGCTGATTCGGGCCCTCGTGTTTTCAAGAAGGAAGCTCTCACTGAGACGTCCGCCTGGAGCCTGAGTTATGTGTGGAGCCATCATTTTGGCTGCGCCCGCAGGTGGTACAGAGACCTGCACCGGGAAGCTTCGATCTGCAGGTAATTGTGTTCCTCCGAAATCAAACCCAATCAGCGATAGCACAGCCAACCCCCCTTTCTTTTCTCTCCTCTTGTTTGTGACGAATGGAGGCTGGCTGAGAGAATCAGCATCTGAAGACTGTTTTTCACTGTCGCACAGCTAATCACAGATTCACGTTGTGCACTCTTTTCTTTGCCCCGAGGCGGTTTAACGACAGGTCTTTTCTTTTTTGTACAGCTGACAAAAATCTGACACAAAAATAGGAAAGCTATGAAAAAGCACGCGTGGGTGTCGAATTAAAACTCGTCCGGTCTAATCTGCATTCAGCACCTGTTTTTAATTTGGAAGTTAACCTCCGCACCTGCAAAAAAAAAAAAAAAAAGCTGCTCCTGTGTGTCAGATGTGAGTCACACGTCACCTCTGGGCACATTTTTCCTTTAATATTTCTTTTGATTCCGACCTCTTTACAAATTTATGATGACTCCGCCTCCCAACAAAGGTCACCGTGCAGATTAATGGGCCTCGATGGGATGTTAGGGTTTTGTGTTGATTCGGCATCAGTCACAATATGAGGTGATTACTTTCATTTTTAGCCTTCCTGTTGAACTTTTCAGGCATTTTCTTTTACATTTGCATGTTTAAAACTCTTCCAGGATTTGATGCTCTTATGAGACCTGCTGCATTTAGAGGCAAATGATTTCCTCTCTTCCCTCTCAATCCTTTCCTCATCATGACATAGTTTACACCTGGGTTGGCACGTGAATGTAATTAGGTTGTTAGTAAGAGAAACTGAGAAGACTTAACTAATGTTTCACTATAGAGCAGTGACATCCCTGTATCGAGCACGAACAGCCTGCTATGTCTCACAGAAAGAAATCCAGTTTCAGCGGTATGTCATTTAGTCAGTAAGCTGTCACTGCATACATCTACAGAAGCACCACATCACCAAAGGTGGAATATTTTGATAAGATAAGAGATGAGGCTACTTGATAAGGAGAAAAATATGCTAGATCAGGCTGCAGCAGGAAATAGAAGAAACCCTAAATGGACACACTTCCATTACATACAGACCTTAGAATGAATTAAAAATATAAATAATAAAAAAATAAATTAAAATAAGCTGTTCAATCAATGGTTTCACAGACAACAGGACTAATTAATTAATTAACAGCTGTGCTTACATAAAGGGACACTGTACTTCCTGCTACAGTTCAAAATTACGTGACTTCAGCTTCTTGTAGATTGATGCTATGAGCCTGCTCCTGCTCTGTGGCTGGAAATGTCAACCCTGTGGACCAGACTAACAGCAACAGGCTCATGTGAAGCTTTCACCCTACAGTATATTAATTAGGCTGGGATATAGCAGCATTATGAACATAGACATTTTTACAGAGTAAACAAAAAAGGTGAGCTAATGTCTCCTTAGGTCGCCCACTTTTACATACTGTTAAATCAGAAATAACCAAATTAAACTTTTCTCGTTGTGGCCTCTTTGATAAAAAGGAGAAATTCCTTGCTTTATGACTTATTCGATCAAACCCTTTTGGTTTTTATTTAGGTGGAACTTTTGTAATAAAGGCTGTGAAAGCATGTATTTATGGCTAAGTAAGACAAATGTGATCACGTTTTCAGTGTGATAAGAGGCAGATGAGACCTTCATATTAAGGGGAACTTTTAAAGATCTCTGTGTGTGTGTGACCCTTGCAGTAAGAGTTTGCACGGGCCAAATTGTGCTAATAAAGTTCAGTGGCGTATGTGTTTGTGCTCCTTGTGTGAAGTAGTTCTGGATTTATGTCCGAAGGGAGCTACAGCTCGCAGCTAAATGCTAAACGGTCCAGGTTTGGAGGGTCCCTAGAGGTTGTCCAGCCCCTGCAGCTACTCCTCTGTGTACTTACCCCTGCAAAAAGCACCTATGAAGATAGCTGCTGTGCTCCCAGGCTTTATTTGTTGCAGAAATAAAGTTGTTTACAGCCTCTGAGGAGGTGTTTTGATGCTGAGGGGTACAGTAACTACCTTGTTAAAGTGTCTTTTGAGACACGCATTAAAAAGATACTGGGAAGCAGGTACATTATGAATAAGAACAGACTATTTTTAGGTGTATGTGTTGTGTTGCTTTCCCTCTGAAGGGATTATTTTACTCTGTGATTGTGTGGCAATGGGTCATATGACAGTGAAGCAGACGGCTAATGCATGCTTTTACAGTTTTTGTAGCTGAGTTAGCTAAAGGTGTGTTTCTTGGTCTGGCACATTTTGGCATCAGCTAAGAGATGAAACCACTCCTGCTAATTGAAGCAGTGTTAACAAACAGCAGCTTTTTTACTAATGTATTCCTACAAAGCAGATGGTCAGAGGTAATGCAAAAGAAATAATAACGTTGAATGGCACAGTTAATGTAGCAGGAAGAGTGCCGAGGGGACCTGCCAGCACCCAAGACGTACATTTGGTCGTTGAGCGTGACAAAAATCTCAATATAGATCACTGTCGTACTCACTGTTGTTAGAGTAGAGACAGGGCAGCGCAAAAAGTTCACACTGCAGCATTTACCGTAACATGAACTAGCGTGTATTTGCTCTTCATTAACAGATGTTCCTTTCTCTCTGCAGAAAGAGATTCCCATGGAGAAGATGCCCGTCAGCACAAGCCAGCCGCTCTCTCTCAACTTCTCTTTGGAGTCCTTAAACAAGCTGAATCAGAGCAGCTCCAGCAGCCTGTACCCGGACACGGGCTCGGGCGGCTGCAGAGCTGACTGCCACGCCGACGGGGGGAAGAGCGGGGAGAGCTGCTTCAAAGGAGACGAGGCCTCGTCCTCCTCCAGTTTCACGAGCAGGCCCGCGGTGGATCCCGTGGGCTCCCTTAGCGACTCGCTGTACGACAGCTTCTCTTCCTGCACCAGCCAGGGATCCAACGAAGTCTGAAAAAGCAGGGCTGTAGAGATGGAGTCCAGTTTTCAAGACATTTCTCTTTCAGATTCTGTCCTTCTTATTGGAAATCATGCCTTGATTGGCTGGAGGTTGAACGACACAGTGGACATATGGAGTGGATTTTTGGGTAGATTACATCTGTTTTTCTAGGGGATTACCCCTAACAGGGTTGGGCGATACATTAACATTTTCTGCCACATCTCCACAACTAATTATTTTGGCAAACTGAGGTACACCTTAGCATCTTAAAGCAGCCATTCCCAAATTAAAAATATATATTAATTAAAAAACTATCAATTTGAAGTGGCATCGTTTTGGAAAGCCGACATTTTAAAAAGTTTGTATTTATTTATTGAAAACGCCCAAACTTTGGGAACCACAGATGGGATAACAGCAACTCTATCAAACAATTAGGGTAGAAAACCAGGAACATTTGGCATGTCAGTGAAAAACTTTGATATCTGTGTACAGCTTTCCACTCTTGCTCATAAAACCTCCAGAAAGTAAGGAGCTATTGCACTTTAGAGTTAATTATTTACAGCGACATTATAAAAGGTGGACGTACTTCCGAATATAACAAAATAAATAAAGAAATAAAGCCAATGCAGAAGTGCCTTAAACCTGCATTATTCTTTAATAACCACCAGGGAATGCAGACCTGTAGTTCCAGAAAGACTTGTTGTCTATGGGAAAATAATCCAGAGACAACATAAGTAAACACTTTTGTGATGAGTTTATTAGCTCACTTGCTTAATTTGGGTCATACTCAGTAAATATTTAAGTCCATTCTGTACATTCTTTGAAGTTTAACGATTATCCGGGGTGTGCCATGTCCGTCCCTCGTCAACTGCAGTTTAAAAACATCGGAAGTTTGAACTTCTGAAACCAATGGGTGATGTTACCACAGCCACATCCATCTTTTATACTGTCTACGGTTGCAACGCAGAAAATTAGCAAACTAAAACGCCAAAAATCTCCCGCAATAATACAACCGCCAATCATCTGAGCCGGTCACTGTCCTATCGCCCAACCCTAAACACTAGTTTGTGTTTATTTTCTTCTTTTTTCTCAGCCTTGCAAAAATGTCTTGGTTTTGGTTTGGATCTGCTCTTGATTTCCTCTCAACCTTCAGCTAATCTTGGAGAGGACTTGTCTCAGTTACAGCCCTGCCATGAAAGGACGAGTGCCGGTCCCCTCTGCCTACAACAAGAAGCACTTAGAAGAGCTACAGACGCGAGGATGAATCCTCAACCTAAAAAAGAAAAGAAAAAAAAACAGGACTTTTAAAGGTTTGGCTTGGGTGTGGTGGACTGGACAGCAATACACGTTTGTATCATTAGTGACCACCCCTCCTCCTCTTCCTCCCACCATGCTGGTGTACTTCTTATCATTGCACTGTAACAAATACTGTACAAAGATGTGTAAAATAAAAGAAAACACGACAAGCAGAATGGGCAATATTTGCATAAAACTCCATTTTTGAAACTCTTTTAAAACCCAAGGTGTCATCTTATGGATTGCTGCTATGTACAACGCCCATTGAAAAGTTACCCCCCCCCCCCCCCAAAAAAAACAAAAAAAAAACACCTGATCCATCTTTCTCTACTCTCTTGAAGCAATATTTTTCAAAGACATAATTAAAGTTTTCTTTCTTTTTTAGTCATTTTTTATCATTTTAATCTTGTTGTGTTTTTCCTTAAGCAGTTAAACACCCAGTGGTGGCAAACTATCTCCGCAGCTTCTCTAACGAGGACGTTTCCACATGGTACATGAATTAATGAGACCAGGTACAGATAAAACAAGCAAACATAAGGTGTCGTCGCCCGTAGCTCAGGGAACATACTGGACTAAAGTCGATTGTAAAAATGAAAACGCAGCCATCGGGAAAGCGTAGACAAATGGCTCTCCAAGCATCCAAACGTAGTCTCATGTAGCATAACACACCCAAACTCTCCAAAACCTCAGCTTTCCTCTCGTGGCTGTATATTATGTTGTATATATTAAAAAAATATAAGTTAATATCAGAACGGGCATTGCTGATCGATATATATGCAAGTAAGAACAAAAAGAAAGTAAAAAGATGTAAATTGTTTGCCAATCGTTCAACCTGTTTAATGTCTGCTGTTTGGCGTCTTGTGTTTTCTTTCGGGCGTTCTTCTTCTTCTTCTTGTTGTTTTTAAAAAAAGTAAAAATATTATTTTGATCAATAAGAGCTCACGCTAAAATGTTTTTTATCACTTTTTTTATCACATTTCTCTCTGGAATTTGACCAGCTGGTGCTAATCAACAGAGCCGACTGTGTGTTTTCGATTTTTCTATGAAACTGTTAATATTGTATGAAGAGAGTCTGAAGAGGACTTGTGTATTTTTCTAGATGTCCAGTATTTATACCCACATTTTGTACTGTCAGACTGTAGTGTGATTGTCATGCTTCACCTCTTTCCTTAAACCTTCCTTTGTAAAGAGAAAGTTACCAGCAGTGTTACTTTGGTAATTAATATTATTGTTATTATTATTATTACTGTGTGCAATTTGTCTGTTACACTAGACTTTAATGCTATATTTTATGTAACTATTTCCTAAATAAATACGAGAAACTATTTCCTATTTCAACCTGAGCTGCAGGATGTCTGTGTGTTTTTCTGAGCAATATAGTGAAGGAGGTGCTACGTGTACCTTCATACGCGGTGATTCATTTGACCTTTCTTTAAGTGTGAAAATCCAGGTTTGGAGAAAGCCCTCCCCAAAATGTTTCATGGCGTGTAATCACCGCTTCCCCCTCACAATCTGTCAGCAGGGGCTGAAGCTCAGAGCTCTCGCTGCAGAGGGATTTATAACCATTAGTCCCCTGATGGGCAATTATACGCATATAAATAAACGCAATTAGTTTAAGCACGCTTGGAAGATTTCTCTTTCTCTGTGTCTGCCTCTTAAGCATAGGCTTGTAGGTTATTTGATCAGCACGCGAGCAGATTTAAAGTCGAGGTTAAGTAGTATGCTTTTTTTTTCTTTTGTTCTGTGCAGTTCCTCAAGGTGAATCACAACGTAAAGAACTGACAGTATTAGACCAATAACCCCTGTGAGCAGCATCTGGTGACTGTGGGAAGGAAGAACTCCCTTTTAACGGGAAGAGATCTCCAGCTGACCAAGTCTCAGGAAGTGGAAGCAACTGGTAGAGGATTAGGAGAAAGCGAAGAGAGGAAAGAATAAGAGAGACATAGGTGCACTGATTTATTATTAGAAAAGACTGTATTAAAATTTCATGAAAAGGTCACAGAATTTGGTGATGACTACACAGCGGTATTACAAAAATAAAAATGAGTCACAAAGTGCAGAACTTAATGGATTTTCACAGCACTGAAAATATGACTCAAAAACTGAAAAGTAGTTCAAGTTCTCAAAGTGAGTTTCAGAGACGTGCAAACGGTCCGGAAGCCAAAGCTAACGTCAATTGCTGCAAATAATAAAATGGAGCAGTACTCAAGTGATTATAAAAGTCTTCATGGGTTAATAATCAGGCACACAAACACTAACATGTCTAAGTGTCCTTTAAAGTTAAACCTTGCTTGTACCTGCTAGCTCCTGTGTGCAGCCCCAGTGGCCCAATGGATAAGGCACTGGCCTCCTAAAAGCCAGGGATTGTGGGTTCGAGTCCCATCTGGGGTGCTGTCCAGCAGAGTGGCGCAGCCTAAGCGTGCTGGGCCCATAACGCAGTGGTCGATGGATCAAAACCATCCTCTGCTAGCACTTTCAGACAGCCACCTTGCTGTCCTCGTATACAAACGCTGGCTTTGCCACTTCTAGTACTGATGTGTCCCTTTATTCCTCAAAGATTTTGGTCTATTATAGACTTGATGTCATCGCTGAGTTGCTGCAGATTTGTCCATCTAGCATCCTAAAGGCGCTCTATAGGACTGAGATCTGGCGACTGTGGAGAACACTGAACTCATCATGTTCAAGAAACCAGTTTGAGATGATCTAAGCTTGTGACATGGTGTGTTATCCTGCTGGAAGCAGACACCAGCAGCACTAATACGAGGCAGGATGGATCCATGTTTTAATGTCTATGCCAAATTCTGAAAACATCTGAAGGTAGCAGCAGCGATTGATACTCATCAGACCAGGCAAGATTTTTCCAATCTTCTGTTATGCAGTTTTGGTGAATTTGAATTGTAGCCTCAGTTTCCTGTTTTTAGAGAAGAAGAATAAGACGACTCTTGGTTGATGTCAGGAGTAGAGATGGCACGATACCCCTTTTTTATGTCCGATACCGATATCATAAATTTGGATATGTGCCGATACCGATATGAATCCGATATAGTGTTTTTAATCAATAAAACTGTTTTTTAAATATCTTGCTGCATTTTGTATAAGTTCATACTCAAGTTTAAATAAACAACAACACTAAAGCTATTCTGTTATACCTGTATGTAAAAAATACACTGCACAAAATATTTCATAGTTCAGCAATACTGATCAATCTAATAAACTTAAACCTACTACATCCTTCCTATTCTGGTATTTTAAAGAGTACTTAGCAGAAATCTTAAGCAACCTAACTAATAGGGTTGCAAACTCCCAGCAAAAAAAAATAGGGAACCACCCCCCACCCTCCACCTCATGATGCTTAATCGACGTAATCAACTTTAATTTGATGCAGTGTGGAAAAAAAATGCACAGAAATAAATTTTTTTTGAAAAATAATTAAATAGATTCAACATCTTCCTTCAACAGAACTGCAGACTGCACAGATGGTATCTTCCCAAAGGAAAAAGTAATATAGCTTACTAGGGTATATTAGACTTAACAGTTACTATATACAGTAATGGACTTTGGGTGTAAGATTCAGATAGTTATTGATTAAAAGCTAGACATTTTAAATGAGAATAAAAAAGAAAAGTATGTCTTTGTGCCCCCTCTTCCCTGTTCATGCCCTATCGGCCCCCCTGGCTAAACTTTGCTAGATCCGCCCCTGGACAGTTACCAGCCGTCAGCTGCAAAAGATCCTCGAGTAGAAAGTAATATTAAATAAATTCTAACAACAGATTATCAAGCTTAAACGTGCTGCTGTTGTTCAGCCGCTGGTTTCCTCTTTCTGGCGCGAAGTGGGCCAAAAACAAAGAAGAGAGAAGGAGTCGCACAGAAAAGCCGATCAGCTGATCATTAAGCAGTTTCACGATTGAAGTAGCAGCAAGAAGATGCAGTCGCTCCAGGTATTGGTTGTTAAGCTTAACGCGGGAATGCTTTACAAACATTCAGAAATGGACTTACACACTTGCTTTACTTCTCTCTGGGATAACCTTCTCAGAGATGAAACCCTGGTTTGGTAGCAGGCTTCAAATACACACAGCCTCTCTATCACTTGAGCACACTGCTCCGACATGCTACGGTTATGAGCCGAGTTACGCCATGTCGCAAGTTTTGTGAGGTGCTTTTTTTTATATTTAATGGATCGGATTACATTTTTTTATTTCTCTCCGATATCCGATCCAGTAATTTAGGTCAGTATCGGACCGATACCGATACCTAATATCTGATGTCCATCTCTAGTCAGGAGTGACCCTCTGCTCCTGTTGAAATGCTCTTCTGCATACTGTAGTTGCAAAAAGTGGTTAGTTTAGTTAGTATTGCCTGTTTTTACCAGCTTGAACCAGGCTGGTCAACAACAAAGAATTCTAACTGAGAGAACTGCTGCTCACTGGATATTGTCTCTTTTACAGCACATTCTCTGTAATGAGGATAAAACTGAGATCCTCCTTATTGGCACCAAATCCAACCTTTTGAAGGCGAACCATTTCTCACTCACCATCGATAACTCCACAGTTTTCCCTTCTCCTCAGGTTAAGAGCCTTGGTGTCATCCTAGACAGTTCACTTTCCTATAAATCTCACATCAACAATCTCACCCGTTCTGCCTACTTCCATCTACGCAGCATTAACAGATTGCTTCCTTCTCTTTCCACCCAGTCTACGTCCATTCTTGTCCACAGTCTTGTTACCTCCCGTATTGACTACTGCAATTCTCTTCTGCATGGTCTCCCCCAAAAATCCCTCCATAAGCTTCCACTGCTTCAGAACTCTGCTGCTCGCATTATCACCAGAACCCCCTCCTACCAGCACATCACCCCTGTTCTTCAGGAACTTCACTGGCTCCCTGTGAAATTCCGGATAATATTCAAACTTCTTCTGCTCACCTTCAAGGCCATTCATAACCTCGCTCCTCCTTACCTTTCTGACCTGTTAACCACTACCTGTTCTGACCGTTCACTTCGTTCTTCTTCTTCTATCCAGCTTGCTGTACCTTCCTTCCGCCTCACCCCCATGGGAAGCAGAGCTTTCAGCTGCTCTGCTCCCAGGCTGTGGAACTCTCTGCCCCCAGAAATAAGAAACATTGGTTCTCTCCCCCAGTTTAAATCCCAACTCAAAACTCATCTGTTCAAATCTGCATATTCACTGTGAATCCACTGTTTGTTCATTTTATCTTGTGCTTTTGTTTTATTGTTCTTATTCTCCCATTGTTTTACTAAGTGTTTTATCCTATTATAAAGTGTCCTTGGGTGACTTGAAAGGCGCTCATAAATAAAAATGTATTATTATTATTATTATTATTATTATTATTATTATTAAAGCCTAAAGATAGTTGTGTGGGGAAATCCCAACACTCAGACCGACAACCATGACACATTCACACTTAAATCACCTTTCTTCTCCATCCTGATGCTCAGTTTGAACCTCAGCAGGCTGTGCCTGAGGGCCTCGAGTTGCTGCCATGTGATTGGCCAATTAGATATTTGCATTAAACAGGTGGACCTAATGAAGTAGTTGATGACTTAATTAGCCACATGTTCACCAACAGTGGTGTTCACAGGTGTATTGAGCACAGATTAATAAGCTCAGGACCCCAACACCTGCAGCGGAGGGAAACACTGGAGCAACAGCGATGGCACAATCTTCTCCTCTGAGTATTCTGTGTATGTACTTAGAATCCAAAACTAGATGATAGTTGTTGTTGTCGTTTTTTTTTTTGTTGTTGTTTTTTTGTTTTTAAAGATGGATTGCCTGAGTTAATTTAATTGTAAAGATAACATTTTTCTGCTCTGTGTAGTTTGAACTGACAGACGTTACTTAAATAACAAAGTTTAGCTCAGTGCACACAGGCAGGTACAGTTACAGTGATTCAGTGATAATTATCAATAGATAAATCAATCTATTAGTGTAGGGTCTTTACTTCACGGTGTAAAGTGATTGTTTGGTGCGATATAAATAAAACGGAGTTAAATGCATTCAGTGACACACACGCGCGCAGATAAAAATGTTCACATTACATCTTTTATTTTCCAAAGTAAAATGATCACATGATACGTCATTAATAAGTTCATGGCGATTACATGGCGTGAATAAGAGTAATAGTAAACGCACAGTGGCCCTCCACCCCACCTTAGAGCTGACTCAGTTACATAAATTAATATTAAAATGTGCGTCTGCACGCGGACTATTTACGCCATTAAAAAACATACACGTCGCGTGCTATGTGATCCAGGCCACTGAGAGTCTGACGTGACTGAAAGATCTTAAAAGCAGACGAGGGGAAAGTGTTTCCCTTTGCGGGGGCTACGGACTCCATTCACTGAAATATTCTGGCGAGCTGTTAGGAAGCACCAAAACGCGCCAATCCAAGTTTTGCGCACGGGGGATTTTATTTGTTATCCAAATCCACACGCCAGCGCCGAGAAAGAGTCACGGTGAGAGGATAACAAGTAATGATGCGCAATTAGTGCGCGGGCACAGGATGAGAAATGGAAACGCCAACTGTGCGCTCCAGTCACGTGGCTGCGCTTTATGATTTCTGCGCTCCGGCTCTGTCTCCAGTCGCGCTGCGTGGAGAGGAGACGCGCACTTTGCGGGCAGGAGCTTCTTCTTCTACTACTTCTCCTCCCCTCTCTCTCTTTTTCTTCGCTGTCACTTCAGTCAGCCGGGAGGATGAGCGGATCCGAGTCCGGGCTGCCTCTGCGGCGGGTCGACCTCCTTGTCTTATAACAACCTCAGGGAGTCCACGCGTGTTTGTCCCCCCATTCTTCTTCTCTTCATGTTTCCCCTCCGAGCATCATTTGGGAGAGAATGCGTCTGCTCGTTTTCGCGACTTTGCTCGGAGTCCTCCTCGATGCGGGTAGGTGCAACTTTGGGGAGACCGCAGTGGTCTCGTATGATGATAGAAGTCATGTCCACGCACAGAGAGGAAATGCAGACTTCGTTTAGAGCCAGTCGAGATGAACTTTACTTTATAGCCGGTGTAACATTTTGGAGACTCGTCTTTGTGCCAATAGATAAAGAATAAAAAAAGAGAATCTTTCCAGATGTTTTTAGATAAGTGGAGAAACAGCAGGAAGGATTTATGGTTTTGGAGAAGGAGTGCCCCCCTCCCCACCCCACACCTCACACACCCCGAGCTCATTTTGGAGCAAAGTGGGAACAATAGTAACACAGATCCACGCCAATGACGCCCTTTAAAAGTGCGAGCCGCTTGTTCCCGCTGCTGCATGACTTTCTGCCACATCGCGCTGATAGTATTTAGTTGTTCCGAAGTGCGTCAGGTGATTGGAGTTCAGAGGATGGCGATATAGAAGTAGCAAAAAGGATGTGGTTTGTGGTCTGTTTTCTTTAGCGGAACTAAGAAAACGGGGGATTTGAAGCAGTTTTCTAGAAGTGATGAGCAGAGCTCGGGAGCTGGATGCTGCTCTGGTGTCCTGATTTCAGGAGTCTGCAGGTTTTGCTTGGTTTAAATGTTTTAGGGTGGTGTTGTGGTGGTGGATATGATATGAGGACCTTTAAAGTTGGAGGTGAATGCTTGCTGCCATTTAAATGATTGCACCAGTGATATCTATAAGCTTGAGTGGGATGTTTAGAGCAGGCGTTTCTGCAGGGATGGATTTTTGAGCTGCTCTGATGAAGATATCCTAGCATGGAGCAGTAAGTGAGCATACGCAGTGATCTGATGAAAAATGCTGAGATTTGATTATATAAATTTATAGACTTTGCTTTTAGTTATGATGCAGAGAGGTGGCACTGAGTCTGTAGATCATCTGATTTCCAACCGTAGCAGTCACTTAAACAGGACTACAACGTCATTGTGGGCACTGTGATGTCTAATTCATATGTTTACTTACACTCACTTTCTTTTTGCCTCACGGTTTGAGCAGATCTCTGCAGAGCATGAGGCATCTCAAGGTTTCTGGCAATAGGAGAAGAATAAATATTTTTGTGATTTCTGGGCTCATTTTTTCTCACACAGTATAAAAGTTAATAAAGGCCTATTGTGCTCTTTCAAAATAAAGGCTGAATATATGTATTTCAAATTAATCCTCACGATTTAGCTTGATGACTGCAAAAGAAATATGTCTGCTGCATCTGCAATGACTGACGGAGTCCAGTCCACCTTTTAAATTAGAGCTGATCTTTTAACGCTCCACAGAGAACATGCAAAGAACAGAATGATTTATTTGAAAAATGAGGACCGAGTAGGTCTTTGAACAGCTCCTGTGGGGTCTGCAGGTGCCTCTGCTGGTAAGTTAAAAAAAGCGGCAGATGAAATTGGCAAAAACCCACATAAAAGTGCATTTGTATATTTACAAGAGGTTGCCGTAGCAATCTGGACTCTGGTTTTAGTACCTCAGGGGATAAGGATGCAGATGGGTCATCTATGCACTGGCAGATTACATTTAACGCGGCAGCTTTGTGTTGTAAATGGAGTTTTATCAGCTATAAAATCCACGGGTTACCAGGGAATTAAGAACAGCCACTCTGAGCTTTGCTGATGTGTTTTCTTTACGGCTTATTCTGTGTGAATTTATAACCTCTCTGCTGACACTCGAGACATCCAATAAAAGAGAGCAAAGAAAAACATGTGCTTTTATGTGCTTCGTGCAGTCAGGAGACCTTGTCACTGTCCATCTGCTTGTAGGCGTAAAGTCAAAACACCCAGCGGGAGATAAAAAGATGACAGAGCGCTCTCGTGGAGCGCCATTAGTCATGTTTGGAGCAAATATACCGTTGAACAAATGGTATATGTGCTAAAATCTGTACAAGCATCTATTGCTCAACTCTGGGAGAACACAGGGGATGAAATAAACACACAGCCCTGATTCACAGATACTGTGAACAATTATCAATAATCCAAGAAAAATAGTCCTGTGAAGAGCAGCTTCAAACTTGAGAAAAGTCTGGTAAACTTCATCAGTCGTCACCTGTGCTGTTCATATGACGAATAACGCCTATCCTGACTTGCTTTAAAGCTGCTGTTTGAAGAGGACAGGCTGAAGCCCGTACACACTCACAGGATCAGCCATGATTAGGTTTACAGTGAGGGAGAAAGGGTGACATCACCACACACCTGTGGTGGCCAGTTGCTATGGTGCATAACGCCACTGAGAGGAGGGGGAGGTGTGAAAAACCCTGTTGTCTGAGTCACTGAGGTCCAGGCTCTGGAGAGGCCAGTCAATCAAATAAATGTAGCTGTTGCCAATTAGACACTTTCCAGATGGTTTTGCATGGCGGATCAAAATCTGACGGTAGTTTTCTGTGTTCAAAATATATTCATTTTGACAAGATCTCTAACACCACTGGCTGAAATGCTGCCCCAAACCATGACAGAGCCTCCACCGTGTTTTACAGGTGGCTGTAGACACTCGTTGTTAAGTTAAACTGGGACTGAAAATGAGTTTTTTTTGTTTGTTTGTTTTTTTGTGTCCCGTTTGGATCTTTAGCCATCAGAATTGTTGTCTTAAGGCCAAGAAAGATGCCAAGCGGATTTATTTTACCAATTTTACAACTGCAAAGCTCTCCAGCGAGTAGTGCGGTGCTCTGAACAGATAATTGGAGGTGAGCTTCCCTCCCTCCAAGACATCTACAGGAAGCGCTGCCTGAGGAAAGCGGGGAGGATCATCAAGGACTCCAGTCACCCCAGCCATAAACTGTTCAGACTACTTCCCTCAGGAAGGAGGTTCTGCAGCATCCGGTCCCGAACCAGCAGACTGAGAGACAGCTTCTTCCACCAGGCCATCAGACTGCTGAACACGTCATAGACACCTCACCTTTACTACTGGAACTTCAACATTATGCACTCCATACTGTACAGTAATGCCACTGTTTTGCACATGTCTCACTCTGTATATTTTTATATATTTTATTTTATTGTTTACTCTATTTAAATTGTAAAATATGTGTATACACACACACACACACACACACACACACACACACACACACACACACACACACACACACACACGTGGAAAACATTTAGTATACACATCCAGAAATGCATATACTATTATATATTGTACATATATTTATTAGTTTCAGATGTAGCCATTCTTGTATTTTGCCTGTTTATGTTATTGTATTTTGCACAACTCAGTTGCTTGTGAAGCTCGCACACAAGAATTTCACTCGTATGTACTGTACCAATGTACCTGCACATGTGATGTGACAATAAAAGTGATTTGATTTGATTTGGATCATCATGGCCTTGCCATATTGGTCCATTTGATTGACCTTTATTATAAGTATGAATTTATTTTATTTTCGGTTGCTACAAGCGGGACAGACATGACTGGGGGATAGGACAGGGAGAAAGAATGAAAGAAAGAGAGGGAGAGAAAGAAAACCAAAGGGGAGAAGAGACGGTGAGAAGGGGGGGAGGAGAGAAAAAAAAACAAAACACCTGAAAATGAGTTTAAAAGCAGGCAATACTCGTGGACCAAGTGACTTAATTTAATGGCCGGCAGGGGGTGTCTGCTATTGCTTTTCAGATTGTACACACTCTCCTTGGTTTACGACCTCAGTAAACACTTTTTCTGATCGTTTGATGGACTCAAACGCTAGATTCAAGTTCTAGGTAATGATTGGAAAATTAAAAAATCATATTGCTTGAAATTTCATAGCTTTGCACAGTCACATTAATCACAGAGCATCATTCATTATCACTCAGTGGTGCATAATAGAAGAATGCAGCTTATGGGCATATTTTTAAGTCTTTAAAGTATCAATAAGTAATATCAAAGTTTATTCAACCGATCTCTCAGGAAGCTAAGATTCCACCTGCTGCTAATCTTGAGTTTGCAAACCTCTTGGAAACAGTGGCTAGGCCTATCTTTCTCATTTTCTTCACAAGATAAAAAAATCTAGCCAAGTTTTTAAGCTCCGCGCTTTTGACATTTGACAAAAAAACAAATGTTAAACGCATTCCTTTGCTTATCAAGCTGTGACGGGAGGATTGATTATCCACGTGAAGAACTCTGTAGGGTGGGAAACAAAAAAAGTCCTGCAATAACTGAACATTTCTGCTTCCACTCTGTGTGGCAGGAGATACCCTTCAGATTCAGTGCTACCAGTGTGAGGAGATGAAGCACAATGACTGCTCCACGCCAGAGTACATCGTCAACTGTACCGTCAACGTACAGGACATGTGCCAGAAGGAGGTGCTGGTCAAATCTGATGGTAAGCCGCTTCTCGTTGTTAGCTCATGAAGTCTGGCAATGCCTCAGTAGAGGCCCCAACGTTACAGAGATTACAGAATTATGTATGCTTGATGGAGGAATGTCTTTCTTGGTTTTCTCATTCCTTTACGCGCTCCAGAACAGAGTCCATAAAGGTTGAGAGACTGGGATTAATGCACAGTCTGAGCCAGCCAAAAGTACAAAGATAGAGTTTCTGTCTATCAGTAGAAAGAAGGAAGGTGACCGTCTGGAAACCAGAGATGAAACTGAAAACACATCGCTCAGAGAGAACGTGACTTCTTAAGTTTTCTTCTCTGCCATTTAGGTGAGGCTGCCGTAATTGACTACGCTCGTTTTGGTCGTAGCATGACTTTTATTTTCGAGTCACGTAAGTGGAGCCTACATAAACAACTCTTTAAATTAACTGTGATGTTTGCAGATGTGTGTAATTTTCTCTGTCATTAGTGACAAAAAAGAAAGTACCCAAGGATACCCAACTTCTTCCATCCCAAAATACCTGTTAATCGTTGTGTCTTATTGACTGGTCCAAAAGAGCAATCTCCTGTGATTTTCAGTGAAATAGATATTGTTATCTGTAATTTAGTTCCTTTGCTCTGCTTTGAAGGAAAAGAGAAGCACTGACTGATGTGTAGGCTGACTCTGGTGTAGGACTCGGTATCACAGAGGGGACACTGGGCTGTGGTACAGTGTGTAAAAATGTTCCAGTTGTAAACCTACATAAACGTTCCCATCCATTGCTTTTTTTTTTTTATTTGCAGGCTCGTTTTCACATAAGCCTTATTTGTATTGTGATGTTGTTTTGCTGATCCAAAACCCCAGCTGACTGAAACTACTTCATTCAGCTCATTTGTCAAAGACAAGAGGCTTTCATTCAGCTGCCACTGAGATTAGATTAGTTTTGTGCCGCCTTACAAGAAATAAAATAGCTCAGTCTATAGAGTGAAAAAAACTGACAGTTTGGAAAAGAGGTGGGACAATTTTTTAAGCAGACATTTTTTTAAAATTCCAAACTAGGAAACCTACCAGGGGTCATGTGGTAGAAAATGCAAAAAAAGATTAACAAACCTCCATTTATTGTCTAAAAATGTATAAATATGAAATAATAAAAGGAAAAGTGGATACAACCACAATACGGGTGTAGCGTTTGAACTTTTATTTCACATCCAGAGCAGTATAAGGTAGGAAGTTTAATTTGTTTTGGGCACCAGAATATTATTTTGAGCTATCTCAAAATTTGAACTTACTGAGTATCTTAAAATTTCAAGTTAAAATTTTGGCATATTTAATTCGAAATTTCAAGTTTTTTTTTTTTGTTTTGAGATGCTATCGAACATTTTAATTTATTGATGGTAAAACTAAATAATTAAAATTCAGTAGCAAAATCAAGCTTCCATAAAATATTTATCTGTACATTTATCTGTGTATTTATCTGCTAACATCTGTTTGGCTAACTAGCATAGCCAAGTATGAAAAGTATTAGCATAGCATTTCTTCAAAGACCAAAGCTCATCATTAACTTTAAGGTTGTTGAGTTAAATCTTATTTAAAGAGCTGTGAAAGATCCAAGGTGCTCTCCGTTTCTAAACAGAAATTATTAACGTGATTTTCATTACATTTTGAGAACGTTTACACTTTAGCATCCCCAGCTAACATAATCAAAAGATGTGCACAGACAACGGCTAGTTCTTCTAAAAGTCTTTTCTATTATAGTGTTGGGAAAAAAAACATTTTCAGTTTTATTCAGTCCTGTTCCTTTAGTTCAATTTCTTCCATGTAATAAATGTATTTTTATTTAATCTAGATATTAATTAACCTAGTATCAAACATATTTTTGTAACATTGCTTCTAAGGCCCAAACAGTCATTAGCTATCAGTTTGCTTTGTTCACTCTTATTTAAAGACCCGAGTGGGAGCTTGTGCAAAATGCTATTAGAATCTGAGTTACAACTGTCAACAGTAACCTGTTCTTTGTTGGATTTTGGTGTTTACATATAGCTCGATTTAAAAAAAAAAAAAAGAAAAATCTTCCGTTGTAGTACTGATATTAATATAATTAATCCAAGGCTAAAGCACATCATTAATTATCATTTTATTGTGTAAATGTTTTTCCTGCCTTAACAATTATGTTAATATATATATATTAATATCAGTTTAATTTCTGATATTATGCAAATCAGAAATTAAACCAACATTAGTGACTGTAATCTGTTTTTTGCTCAATTTTTACTAAATTTGGGGATGTTTATTTTTCAACTACTCCATCTTTACACGGTATTGTGCATTTGCTTTCCCTAACATGTTTGCAGCCTAGTATTTGAAGTAAAAATATTCTTTATTTTTACAGACTGTCAATATTATGTTTGCAGCTACCTGCAAAAGTCCCTTCAGATAACAAACTTATCATTGATTGGCTTATCAGATTTTTCCTATTAGTTGTCAAATCTCAGACAGCACGTGGCTTGATGAAGTGTCTTATAATTGGAAGTTTATAGGTTCAGTGCTTGCAACAAAGTAGCCTTGCGTGGTGTCCTTGAGTAAAACATTGATCCCTCATAGCATTGCCTCAGATAGTAATTTTAGGCTTTACCTTGACAGACAGAGAAGCAGTTCTGTAGAAACATGTGCCTTATTACCACATACCAAACAAGCACTATCAAGGGGAAAAAATGCTAAGATGCACATTTTTCCTGCCTTTCCACTTAATGGAACTCCCTGCTGCAGAAATTGAATTTATCTGAATTTGATTTAATCCACACAGCAAAGGAATGTTTCATTTGCAGACAACAGAAACAACCACATGAATAATACAGTAACAATACCACATAGATGACAAAATGCTTCCTATATCAAGCATACCGTAGAAAAACATAACAAATAACAGCAATAGGTACCAGATAGAGAAAGGTTACTTGATAAAGAAGTCAGAAAGTGCAGAGTGAATAAAAAGCATTTTTCCAACACATCGCAGAAACAAATTGTCCCTCACCGCACAACGTTAGTTAATAAAAGGAGACAGGAAATCAGTACTTTCAAAGTCCAAATAGGACAATAAAGTACTGCAGCTCTTATAAGTTGAGTCTAAGCAATCTTATTACAGCAGGGACAATGAATCCACATTTCTTTGCAACTTTTGTTAAATGCATTTCCAACTACTGGAATCTCTTTTACTATTTTTACTATTTTTTCTGTTTGAACACTGGAAACATTTAGAGAGCTCTTGATTATTATTTTCAGGGATACATTATCGGAAATCGTGTGCATCCTCGGGGGCTTGCCTCATCGCCTCCTCTGGCTACCAGCAGTTCTGCACCGGCAGGTTGAATTCAGTCTGCATCTCCTGCTGCAACACCCCACTCTGCAACGGCCCCAAGAGGAAGCGTCCCACCAACTCGGCGGCAACGACCACCCTGCAGACGAACCGGCCTCTTCTTCTTTTCCTGCTCGCACTGCTGCTCCTCCTACTGACGTAGATGATGTTCCCGCCACAACTTCGCTGTACAGTTTGTTTTCTGTCTAAACCATTTAAAAGAATTTACCTTTCCAATCAGAATTAAAGTCAAGTTTGTAAAAGAAAGCATGGTGTTAAAACCACATAAGCGAGGGGATAATATGACGGTAGATTTAATGGGTTTTTTTTGTTTTGTTTTTTTAAATCAGTGTGACCCAAAATGACTGAGGCACTGAGCTTATCAAACACAACAGTAATTACTCAAGTCAGGGCCAAGAGACATTTATCCACAGATTTCTGCAAAAACCAAAGGGTTTTTACAAATTTGCCCGTGGGGCCATTAAAAAAAATGCAGGTTTCAGACACTTTTGCTTTGCTCTCACCTTGCACACAAGGAAAGTGCATCCATCATTCATGCGGAGTATATTTTTCCATAAATAGGTGATATAAACAGGGATATTCCGTACTGCAGAGCCAGTGATCTATTGCTGCTGAACTTCTACTTCTAAAATAAAGCCCAAGTAACAAAAACCCCAGTTCCTTGAATGGCCACTTGGTGAAGGTCACTGCAAAAGGAAGCCAGTCCCCCGAGTACCTTTAAATCAGATATACACATGCTCAAAGCATCTCCCCCCCACACCGAAAAAAAAAAGAAGCTTTGGTTTGTTTCTTTTCAGTAAAACTTAATTTTTCTGACACTCCATCATTTCAGTTTTATTAAAACCTCAGTTAGGGACCAGTCTGCAACCATCTGGCAACCACCGGTGCCAAGGGAAGAATCTGTATTCCTCAACCAGTGAGATCATGATTGCTTTTGTTGGTAGCATTCAAAGAGGTCTCCTTTTGATTGCTTTAGTCACTAGCCGTTTGCCAGGATTGTCAGTAGCTGACATGAGAGACACCGACTTAGCTGCAAACAAATCAAACAGTGGGAAAACTACAAATAATGCAATGGAAACTAGAAATGCAATGACCAAATAAAGGTATCTCCTTTTTTAATGTGTTGCTTGCATCAAAAAGGTACAACATTTACTTTGAAGGCAAAGATTCTCTGTGTCTGGTTTGCATCTTTTGCAAATTTTACTAAAGATTGGGAAGTAGTTGGTAAGTGTTTGCAGACAGGTCAGCATCTTCCGTGTAAACCACAGGTATCAACAGCAGTCTGCTAGCAGCCAAAGCAATCTCAAGGAAGTTTTGGCACAGCACCCTCTTTGCTACCAATTTCTCCTGGTAAAAATCAGCAACCTCCAGCAACTGCTCTCCATGTGGTTGGTTTTTCCTTGGCTTCGAGTTAAGCATGATTAAAGGTATGGACAGTACTGCAAGGGATGAAGTACCAAACTCAAAGCCTCAATGGATAGTCTACAAATCACTGGGTAATGTTATGGTGGGCCATCCGTCTTATATATACAGTGTATGAGCTCAGCCTGTAGCTTCACCACAGAGAGATGGAGCTAAACTAGGTACAGGACCTTTTGTCGGCCCTCTTTTAGGTAAAGCTGATCAAGTGTGAGTTAATGCTTTAGTTCAGAGGTGGGCAACTCCAGGCCTCGAGGGCCGGTGTCCTGCAGATTTTAGATCTCACCCTGGGTCAACACACCTGAATCACATGATTAGTTCATTACCAGGCCTCCGGAGAACTTCAAGAAATGTTGAGGAGGTAATTTAGCCATTTAAATCAGCTGTGTTCATTCAAAAACCTGCAGGACACCGGCCCTCTAGGCATGGAGTTGCCCGCCCCTGCTTTAGTTATAGCTCACAACAGGTTGTCTTAGTTGTGCACAAAACCTGGAAGCTATGAGAGGAACCTGACCTGGGTGACAAAGGACACTGTGCTTCTTTAACAGATTAAACAAATAAGTCTTGTTATGTCATTTTGACAGTTTTAGAAGTGAAGGTAGGTGACTCTTGTCTTCTAGACAGAGCGAGGGGGATTGTTTTCCCCTTTTTTCCAGTGATTAGCTGAGCTAACTACCATCTGGCTGTAAACGTAATGGGCAGATGTGAGACTAGTATCAATCGTCTCATTTGATATGCACTAGAAAGCAAATTAGCATATGTCCTCAATCTATTACTCTTAAATTAGCTAAGGGAAATCTTAATGCTGCTCTCTACAGTGATAACTGCTTTTCCTGCTTTGCAACAGTTTGGAGGCCCTAAACAAATAATTTTTCTCATCTTTTAATAAATGAATGTGAGTGGAGTGCACAAAGCCCTGATTTCAACCAAAATTCAACAAAACAGCGAGTGTCGGATCGTATGTGTTGCCTGAGTTCACTGGCTGTGAGATATTTAGCATGAAGGTGAAAAGACTAAACACACACAGAAATGGTTTCAAAGTTACTGTTTTAAGATAGTGTTTTCTTTTTCTTTCTTTCTTTCTTTTTAAACAAATACATACGATGTGCTTTTTGTTGCCACAGGTTCATCCCGGGGTCTGGACCTTACGAGGAGATTTGGACACCACATCGGCTTCGTAGCTTCTCAGCTTTATGGAAAACTGTCAGTGTTATTGATAAAATGGCGTAACCGCTGAGAGTGACACGGAAACCCCGGAGAAGTGAAAGCATACAGAGCTTTGTGAATCATTGATTGCTCGGGTTTGAAGAGGATGCGGCTGAGTCATCTCTCGCCTTTTTTTTCTTTCTTTTCTCTTTTTTTTTTCTCTTTTGGCTTTTTGTGAAGTGGAGTGTTTATGTGAAGAAGCTGGTCTCAAGTTATTTTCTGGTTATTAGATGCTGTAAAAAAAAAAAAGTGCTGGTGGAGGTTATAATACTTTTGAGCTTTTTCATTTTCTGGTCTTACGGTTTGAAACGGCGCTGCTGGTTTCATTTTCCTGTCGACGCTGTAGCTGTTTATGCTCTGAATACACAGATTTGACCTTACGAAGCCAAACTTTAGTTTTATTTCTCATATGTTACCGTGAAGACTGCACATTGACTGAGGCAACAAGTTGAAGGTTTCCCAGCTCTCTCGCACCTTCCTTTCACATTTATGCTTATTCTCCACTATCAACCGTCATTTCTCTTTGTTTCTGCGTTGTCAATCATAGGGTTGCTTCTGCGATATAAAGCACTATTAGTAGGCATTAATATTCCTGTGTAGAATGATCTATTAAATTGTCTCATAGCCTTCATATTACATAGTGCAGAATAATAAGAAAAAAATATAAGTACAAATAAAATTCTCACTCGAGACTTGCTTCAGGTGATCTCTGTCATATTTCCCTTTAAGTATCCTTCATGGCCCCAAAATCACGGTTCCCTCTGCATGCTGTAAAACAAATTTCATAACTGAAACCTGATTTGATTCTCATATTTCAGTGTTCAGATGAGCATTTTAGAAAATTTCTGCATTTATATTTGCCTCTAAATGATCTGTTTGCCTATTTATTCTTATCACGGATATTTGTTTTGCTGCTTGCGTTGGCTATCTGTACCGTATCGTATTTATTCTGTGGTGAATGTGCTGTGGACGGCGATGCAGACACTCCGGCGCTGTATTTTAATGCCACACGTGAAGGTTTTAACGGTCCCGAGGAGAGCGCAGGACAAGAAACTGCAGTTCAAGAACGTCAAGAGGAAAGGCATACTTGAGTTTATTATTTCTAGATTTGAAAAAGCTGTGTCAGAGACGGGGCCATCTGATAAACTTTTGTCTTTTTATTGATCTTCTGTGAAGAGTAACACTGTATTCTGCTGATATGTGATGTAAATAAATGTTGCAGAAATGTTGCAGAAAAACTGCCGTTAAGCAGCAAGACGTCGTGATTTCACTCTAAGAGCTCGTTCACTTTGTGTTTGAAAACTAAGAAGTTTAACAGATAATGGAGCGCAAAATATTAAACATTTAATAATAACTCTGTTACTTTTTGGAAACTTCTTGGTCTATGTAATTAAGACAATTTAAGGCGGGGAAATTGTCAAGAAATTGCAAGACTTCTGACCAAAGCAATAATAATTCATTAAAACGACACTAGAAGCTAAAAATATTAGAAATTGTATTTAAATGAAATAACAATAAAAACAAACAGAAACAATATTGTGTGCTTATAAAACAAACTAAATTTATAATTTATGGATAGGGAAATGTCCTCGGCTTTAGTCTTGGTCAGTGTGGTCAAATTTGTCCAACAAGCACCGAGACAGTCTGGACATTTATCGAGACCAGCATGTCCGCATGTCGTCAAGTGTTTGCATTGTAATTGCTAGTCTGAACCTATCAAATCTGCCCCTAACAAATGTCACGCACATTACAAATGCTTTCATTGGCCACTTTATACTTTTTCTAAAAACACTATTACACCACCAGCAGACTGAATTGATAGAAAGCAGGCTGATCCATGTTTTCATGTTGTTCACACCTAATTTTGACCCTACCGTGTGAATGTTGCAGCAGAAATCAAGACTCACCAGCCCATGCAACGTTTTTCTAATCTTCTTTTGTCCAATTTTGACGAGCCCCTGTGAATTGTAGCCTCAGTTTCCTGATCTTATCTGACAGGAGCTGCACCCGGCGTGGTCTTCTGCTGCTGTTGAGATGCTCTTCTGCATAACTTGGTTGAAACGAGTGGTTATTTGAGTTGCTGTTCCCTTCCTGTCAGCTGGAAGCAGTATGGTCATTCTCCTCTGACCTCTGCCAACAGCAAGACATTCTGCGTAAAACAGACGGTGGTGTGGCAAATCACAACAGTTTCTGATGCTCAGCTTGAACTTGAGAACATGACCATGATCGGTTGTGTTCATGAGCAACAAAAAACAACTAAAACTAACACTGAAACTAGGAAAAACCAAACTGAAACTAAACAATATAAAGTAAAAGAAAGGTTGGGGTTCTTGGCAGCACGGCCTCACCTCTGCTCAACAAAACAACCGCGGACCCTCAACTCTTATTAGTTCAGCCAGTACTATTAGATCAAGCACCATTTTCAGCTCTGCTACCATAATTGGAAAAGAGTTTCTCTAATGACCAATCAGCATTTATAACATGATAAACTTACATTTGGTAACACAGGGGGCAACTGCACAGGAGCGATGGTTACTGAATGTATGCCTGTGTAGATGTTCCCTTAGAAATCAACAATGAATGGATTCCTTTAATCATACATTTTTATTTACGATATATCTACTGACCTTCTGTGCTCCGACTTACAGAGGTTACTGCTTAATTAAAGTTAATTTGTTGAA
The DNA here is from genome assembly GCF_057382275.1 of Copadichromis virginalis. Classification (NCBI taxonomy): domain Eukaryota; kingdom Metazoa; phylum Chordata; class Actinopteri; order Cichliformes; family Cichlidae; genus Copadichromis; species Copadichromis virginalis. The sequence continues at coordinate 24,191,598 of NC_140639.1, forward strand.
AAAATTCCTTTGAACACAGATTCTTTTTCTTCCTTTGCAGTAATTAGAAACAAATTAAGCCCCTTAACAGAATATTGCTGTAAATTTACAGCCACATAATTATTATCTAGGAAATTACAGGGAACCTTTAAAGTCTATGAAATATTGTGCTGGACTATCACACGTTAATGTCTTTTTCATAATAAAACCATCCTGCTTCCAGTCTGATATTAGAATTTCACTGCACCTAGGCATTAACTTTTTTGAGGGGGTGAAACTCCAAATTATATTCACCTCTGCTGGTGGTCCCTGCTGGGTTAGGTATGCCTAACCTCTCTGAGTCTTTAACCTTGAGAACAGCCAGCCCGAGGACGGCATGGATGTGGTGTTTTATTAAATTAACCACACTTTGCTGACATGTCTCTGTACTGTTCTTTTTAAATGACTATGCATGTATGTTTTTGCAGCATTTTTTATTTCAGACATCCCAGAAGGTTGTTCATCTGGACGTAGCGTTTTGTGGGAGAAACGTTTCATCACTCGTCCAAATGACTTCTTCAGTCTCAGCTGACTGCAGATTTCCCCAATCTTATAAACAGTACATCTGCACAATAACTGAAACTGGCCCATGATCAAGGAACTGACCTCACAGCCCATTGTTCCTTCAGTGGGCTGGTTTCAGCTATTGTGCAGATGTACTGTTTATAAGATTGGGGAAACCTGCAGTCAGCTGAGACTGAAGAAGTCATTTGGACGAGTGACGAAACGTTTCTCCCACAAAACGCTACGTCCAGATAAACATGGATGATTGAGCATGCAAGACATTCATTTCAGACAGTTTGCAGCCTGCTTTCACTTATCGTTATTGAGCAGGAAGCACAGTCTTGTTAAGTGAACCTGCAGTTGATAGAAAGACTGCCAACAGTGTAAACGTGATAAAAGTGTTATATCACACAGAGGACTTTATCAGAATGAACAGCAAACCTGTTTTACACCTCTGTCTTCGAGTGGCTGTTTGTCTGGTAGCTCGGTCTTTGGAATTTGCAGCTCATGTATCTACAGATTCATTTTTTTCCCTGGGAAAAACAGTTTTCCTCCTCGGTGTATCATTTTAAATACACTGCTGTGAAAATCAGCTTCCCCCCTTCCTGATTTCTTAGTTTTGGGATCTTTCTTCTTCTTCTTTGTTTTGCATAGTTGTTGCACCTAAATGTTCCAAATCATCAAGGACATGTTAATATAAAAGATAACCTGTGTAAATACAAAATGCAGTGTTTAAATGATGATTTAATTTATTAATGAGCAGCTCTCAGGTGGGAACACCCCTAAGCTGTGACTTCATGTGTGCTAAACGCTGCCTCGTGAGCTACTTTTCCAGTTTCTTTCCCGACCGCTTTGAAGGCTTTTGACAGTCCAGTTGTGGCTGCGATGATAAGCGTCACCAGTAATGGATGATTGACTTGTAAGAGCCATAACAGTGTTTCCAAGTAACCGTTTTCAATTATACGCCTGACAATGCAGCGGTGCATTGTTTGAGACACAATAGAGCAGCTCCCACTCGATGAGTCCTGCAGACTATAGAGAGAAACATGCAATAATTTTTGGCAAAGCGATGAAAAGACAACCGTCGGCTTGTTGGAGCCATCATGAACGCGGCAACGTTACTCACATTAGGGGAGGTTAAACCTCAGTTTTGTGTGTTTGTGTGTGCGTGTTGCTGCTGCAATTTAAACTTTGTGCCTGTCATCAGTGAGAGTCCTGCAGTGTGAGGGCGCGCCTGTATGACTGAGCATCATTAAGCATGAATACGGAGGAGGAGGAGGAGGAGGGCGAGGGAGTCAGGGCTGACGATCACAGAGGGGAAGTGCCGACTGCAGACCTCTGGGGGATAAGAAGCAGTAAAAAACAGGAGATTATTAAAAATAATAAGGCCCTCCTCTGCCTTGCTCTAATGACGCAGTCACAGTACGACTCTGGCAGCGGAAATACTCAAGCTGACGAGGGACCTCAACTCATCTACTTTTGTTTACTGTTGTCTGGAAATGAGAAGGAAATGATCAGTTCTGGTGTGGGAGGCACAGATCGCAGGACAAGAGAGGACGGCGAGATCGGAAAAGCTCCAGAGGGTCAATTAGCCTCAGATATTGTACACATAGTTAAACTAAATGAAAGCAACCCTCCATCAGTGTGTCCAACCTCCTTAAATTCCATTAGCTGCAACCAGCGAATCAAAGCCCAGCTGTGGGCCTTAAATTAAGACGAGACTCTATTAACAGATTGCACTGTCTACACCGTCAGGCCTGGAAAGTGGGTAGAGCCAATAATGATCCTGAATCTGATGACTTGGCAGTCAAGCTGACACAAACTGCTTCCCTCCAATCCACTTTAGAGCACAAACACAAATCTCCATTCCACTAAGTGGGGCCAATAAACACAATTTAGCGCAAAGGGGGAGATTAATCTGTGGCTGTGTGGACGTTAACAAGCATCGGACGAGTGTTAAATACACTCTGCACCTCAGCAGAGAGAAGCAGCTGAATCAAAGAGGGCCAAGTAGAAGAAATTTTTTTTTAAATCCCTGCATTTAACAGAGGCTGTTTAAAAGGTGCAGAAGCTGCTCTTTGTGTGATTCCAGTGAGTGATGCACTCTCAGGGTGGAAGGCCTTGAAAACGTGAGCAGTGGTGCCCTCTAGTATTCAAAAGAGTGACACACAAAAATATGAAGCTCTGGATGACACACTATAAGAGTGCAGAGTGGGGTCGGCACAGTGTTATAGACCTCCAAACTTCATGTCGCCTTGAGATTAACTCAAGAACAGTGGATAGAGAGCTTGACTGAATGGGTTTCTATGCCATGATGATTTACGGCTTCTATATATCCAAGCCTTACATTGGAGAGCAGTGAAGATGTTTTCTCCCAACTTTATGGGAACAGTTTGGGGATGGAGTCTTCCTGTTACAACATGACTGCACACCAGTGCACAACGCAAGGTCCATGAAGACATGGAGGAGAGATTTTGGTGTGGATGAACTTGACCTCAACCCAACAGAACACCTATGGGATGAACTAGAGTGGAGACTGTGAGCCAGGCCTTCTCGTCCAACATCAGTATCTGACCTCACAAATGTGCTTCTGAAGGAACGCTCCATAACTCCCATAAACATTGAACCTGTGGAAAGACTTCCAGGAAGAGTTGTAGCGTGTGTTAGAAATGCATTGCAGGAAATACCACCGAAGCAGGACAAAAACAGACTATTAATACAAATGTAGGGCATTTTGGACATTAGGCAGTGTGCTTGAGTTGTGGGATTATCTCCCACATGCCTGTTTAACCTTGCAAAAACGTATTTTTCTTTTCCTTTGCATTCTAAATTAAAACCTCTTTAACACCATTTAAATACTATTTACCCCGTTGGTACAGTTCTGTTGTTTCACAATGATGCAGAAATGCTGTTTTTCCCTCAGTAGGAGAAAACACGCCTCTGCTGTTTTATTTTATTTGATGTAGGGAGGAAGTCCTTCTTCAATAACGGCTTCTGCTCTGCTGCCACTGACAGAGATGAAACAAAGTGCTTCAGCCACAGTTCTTGATAGAGATTTTTCATTAAGCAGCCAGACTCCACAGGAACGAGAAGAGGACGGTTTCTATCAGAGGCTGCAGAGCCAAGGGCCTTTATGGGAGACTATGTGGTGAAGAGACTCTTGTGTGAGTGATGAGTCTGCCTGAGGACAAAGGGCCGATGTTCTCGGGACATAGGGTTGGCTTTAATGTGGGAAGGTGCTCGAGAGACAGAATCAAGCCCTAAAGCTCATTCCTGCTCATATATCGTCTTTATCAGCGGGCCTCCGGTGGAGGGCTGGCACCAATTCGTCTGGCTTCTGATGGGACCTAAATCACTGATATTATCTGGTGGAGTCAACAGAGGGAGACGAGGTCGCTTTCTATTTTTGATATGGGGAAAACCTGCAAAGACAGACAGCATAAAGAATAAACGCTGGATACTTTTAACACCGCAAATGTTTGAAGTCTACGTTAAAATCGAGCTTGCACAGAAAGTACAGGTCGTTACAGAACAGGTCTGCTGCTCTTTGCAGTTACATTATACATGTTTATACACCACACGCTACAGCAGCATGAGGATGATAATAAGACAAATATTAATGATAATAATTCAATTCAATTCCAATTCATGCTGTTATTATTCATATTAATGGTGATGATATTGTTATTATTTTTTTAAAATTATTATTTCAATTTGCAAACTCAAAGTGAAAAAAGAAAGATGCTGCATACATTTTATGTCAGCAACATATCCATCTTCTAGTAATATTATTGATTATTGTGTGACTTATTCATATATATTTATATATATTAGGTTTTATTTTGGAGACAGTGGACCGCATCTTGACAACGTGGTGAATGGTGGTGCACAACCTCTGGGATACATTCTCCTCCATTTAGTACTTCGTGGTTATAGCACATACAACAATGCTGCAGGGAGGACAATAAAACAAACCAAAAAAATCCCAGATGGTTCTTTTTCACAGCTCTGTCCACACAGCATAATATTTCAGAGGCCACCAAGCGGATTCTGATTCAATGTGTTAAAACTGAAAGAAAATAAAAGGGAAAATGTGCAAAAATAACAGAAATAAAGATTTAAACTTTAGAGCATTTAACATGACAAACTAATTGTTATGAAAAATTATGAAACATTACCAAAAAGAGAGGGAATATTTATATTATATACACATATATAAATATCATTTTGGTTATAACAGACTTTTGAACCTTACATTGTTTTTTGGCCACACGGGGGTGCTATAGCATTTATTTACCTGATTATTAAGAAACAGTCATATCAAAGCATTATTCAAGCTTTAAATTCACATTTGTTTTTATTACATTTAGTTGGCTAAAAAAATGCCAATTTTAATGGCATTTCAAAAGGATTCTTTTACAACAGAGAGTCTATAATGTTTTTATGCTTTAAATCCCTGTTTGCTAGATTTAACTTTGCATATGACCACCCAGCCTGATGTTCATGCAGACATGGTCAAGGTGACCTGCTGAAGATAACACTGAGCATCAGAATGAGGAAGAAAGGTGATTTAAGTGACTCTATATGTAGCATGGTTGTGACAGATGGGATACAGCAGCTGAGCATCGTTTAAACACCACAGCTGACCATGTCCATCCCTTTATGACCACAGTGCACCATCTTCTGATCATCTTCATCATCTCAAACTGTTTATTTTAATACAACAAATGAGATCACTGCACTCAAATATTTCCATTTCTGGCTCTGTGTGATTCTTTTTTAAAAACAGACATCCATAACATGGTCATCTGTGGCATACAGCTCTGTTTGTGAGCACAGATGTCCTGCACACTTGATGTTTAAACCTTCCATTTGAGAGGGCAGCCAACAAGAAGAAAGTTGTCTGAAAGGAAGAGGAGCGGAAGTACCTGAGTGGCTCCACTAAGGCTGAGCATCAGATAAATAAGGATTATTTTGAACTGTTAATCATGCAAAGCTCTTCTAGTAGAGTCTAAAATTAAAATATGGAGCTGGAAAGTTGTTGAACACCAAACTAATCATCAGTTACATTTATTGTTATTTTACTAACAGTACTTATATATGTCGCATGATTATTTTTCACACTGTGGTGACACTTTCCCACTTTAAATGTTGGGTGCAGGTTTATTTACATTTTGCTCTCAGCTGTGAACATTGTCGTGTCTGGACTGCACTTACGCCATGATGCTGGATAAGGGAAACAGCTCAGCCAATAAGTACGAAAGGTAGCTGAATATGAAGACAAAGAGGGGCTCAATCAGGCGGATGCTGTGGGTGAAACGTAACGACCGCAGCCACTAATCCAAACAGAAGGCCAAATAAGACCCCGCCCTTTGTGTGATTGCAGCCAATCCCCAACTCTCTGTGAATCGTACTCATGGCCCTTGATCAGTGGTCTTTGATCACAGTGTTTTGATCAGTGGTGGTTAATCAATGGTCATGAGAATCTGCATATTAATGATCAAGGAACTGACCTCCCAGCCCATTCGTTCATTCAGTGGTGCTGGTTTAAGTCATTATGCAAATGTACTGTTTATAAGGTTGGAAACCTGCAGTCAGCTGAGACTGAAGAAGTCACTTGGATGAGCGACGAAACATTTCTCCCACTGAAAACGCCACGTCCAGATGAACAGAATCAACTTTTTGTGATTTACTTACCTGGATGATTGAGCATGCATCAAGAAGATATTCATGTTGTCTTACTATTCATATTTTATTCCAGCACAGTTGGTGTGGATCACCGACAAGTTCAACGACAATAAGGGGCTATTCAACTGTTGTTCTGTTTTTCTACTGTTGCAGTTGGAGTCTCCGTCCACTTGGGGCCACAGTTGCCCGTCTGAACCTGCTGACTCTGCACTAGAAGAAATTCCACCGCACCCGGAAGCGCTCTCCGTTCGGCAGCTATTCTGCTATTCATTCAGGCTGCAGCGATTTCATTCAGCCGTTGTTGATCTCTCCGCTTGTGTCGGGCGCCTCATTTACTTCTCCGTGGACAGATTGAAGGAGAGCGAGCATGGCTGGTCGGCTACCGGCTTGTGTTGTTGACTGCGGTACGGGGTGAGTAGGAGCACAATAAAAGGCTAGTTAGCGTTAGCTTGCTTTTCATTGACCACCTAAGCGACTGTCAAACTTCAGCTAACGCCCTATTCAGCCTTCAGGCTGGGGGCTTTTGCTCAGCGCCTCTCTGTTATTCTGAGTTCGTCGGTGAAGTCGGCGTTAATGCCACAAATCCAGCCAAAGTTTCCAGCTGCTTTATTTTGAAGGCTTTTTGTTCTTCCCTCAGCTTTGTCATTGCTGTTAGCTGCTGCTAGCCGCTGAAGCTAATGTTACTTCCTGGAGAAAGCAGCCCTCATATTACACACTTACGTTCGCTCAAGCCTGGAGAAAGTGTCTTATATCCCTGATTGTGTTCCCTTTTAGGTACACGAAGCTCGGATATGCAGGAAACACAGAGCCACAGTTCATCATGCCTTCATGTAAGTAAACAGACCCCCCCGCCCCTCAAAAAAACAGAACAAAAAACAAAACCACTAAAGACCTAAAACTAGTTTAAACACAAGGCAATGTCGAACATGTGGATTTATTTACGTGCTGGGATGCTGTTAGAGAGCATATTTATTATTAAACTGCATTATTCGTTAAGTTGCATAAACACCAGCAGTTTAATGTGGATTGCCTCTGTGTGGTTTAATGCAGGTTAACAGTTTCAGGCCGACTTCCTTTCACCCTAGAGATGTACCAGAGCAGTTAAACTGGTTTCCGTAAGGCTGGTATCATATTGGAACAATATTTTCTTATCAACTCACGCACAGCAGGTTTTTCCTGGCTCATAATGTAAATTCTAGTAGGGAGGGACTGTGGTTGTAAGCATGATTGGTCTGCATATATTTAAGGGAGTGGGTTAGACGTACCTCACAGATCACAAGTTGGACAAAGGATGTTTAATACCAAGACCTCAGAGCACATCCATGGATGCGGTGAAGGAGAACATGCAGCTGATCTGCTGTGGTGACCTCATGAGTGTGCGACGCCATCAAACTCTGAGCAACTATTTAGACAGGAAACAGCTGTCCTGTTTCCACTCGTGTGACTGAGTGTCTAAAATATCTTTGCCAAGCTAATTGTGTCCAGTGTTGGATGATTTTTTTGTTTTTTCTTGAGCCGATTGAATCTAAGTTTGCTCGACTAATGTTATCTCAGGATGTAAGTGCATGATCAATCCTGTTGTTCATAGTTATTTAATAAAATATATTTGGTACTGTGCTGTACCAAATTTTTGTTTTTCTTCCACCCGTAGTATTTACAGTTTACATCGTTTGTCTGCAGGTATTGCGATCAAAGAATCGGCCAAGGTCGGAGACCAGGCCCAGCGCAGGATGATGAAGGGAGTCGATGATTTGGATTTTTTCATCGGGGACGAAGCCATCGATAAACCGTCGTATGCAACGAAGGTGAGATAGACGCCGACGTGGGGGCCGAGTCAGATTTGTGTTTGAGGATCGATATTAATGCTGTTTTTCTCTCTTTGCGTCCACAGTGGCCCATCCGTCACGGGATTGTGGAAGACTGGGACCTGATGGAAAGGTTTATGGAGCAGATCATCTTCAAGTATCTGCGGGCAGAACCTGAAGATCATTACTTCCTTTTGGTAAGACCAGAGCACTGTGGGTTAATGGTAGTTAGAGCTAAGCAGCAGGCAGGGCCCTTCCTCTGTTTTTTCTTGTCTACACCAAACACAAACTTCTGTTAACTGTGGCCTAGAGGGCAAAACACAGATGTTCTCAAAAGTATATTTGCGGGATCAAATTGTCTCAGTGTTGTGAAACTGGTGCGACCTAAATAATATAATAATTCCTCTTGTTCCTATTGGTCGTTTACCATTACATGTCATTACATTACAGTTGAGTCCCTCTGGGCGTGGTTGTTATAGTGACACGGCTTGAAGTACTGTGACGTCATTTGTATGCGACACAATCACAACAAAAATCGCCTCAAAGCACTTCATATTGTAAGGTAGATCCTACAGTAATAGAACAGAGTAAACCCCTACAATCATATAACCCTGTGAGGAAACACTTTGGCGACAGTAAAAAGGAAAAGCTCATTTTTAACAGGAAGAAACCTCCAGCAGAATCAGGCTCAGGGATGTGCAGCCAGCTGCTGTGACTGGTTGAGGGTGACGGAGGAAGGTGGGACAAAAGACATGCTGTGGGAGAGAGCCAAAGAATAACAATAACTAATGATTAAATGCAGAGAGGTCTATTAACACATAGTGAGAAAGCTTCCCCAGCAGCCTACACCTACTGCAGCATAACTAAGGGAGGATTCAGGGTCACCTGGTCCAGCCCTAACTATATGCTTCAGCAAAAAGGAAAGTTTTAAGCCTAACCTAAGAGTAGAGAAAGTGTCTGTCTCCCGAATCCAAACTGGAAGCTGGTTCCACAGAAGAGGGGCCTGAAAACTGAAGGCTCTCCCTCCCATTCTACTTTTAAATACTCTAGGAACAACAAGTAGGCCTGCAGAGCGAGAGCGAAGTGCTCTAATAGGGTGATATGGTACTACAAGGTCATTAAGATCAGATGGGGCCTGATTATTTAAGACCTTGTATGTGAGGAGCAGGATTTTGAATTCAATTCTGGATTTAACAGGAAGCCAATGAAGGGAAGCCAAAACAGGAGAAATCTGCTCTCTCTTTCTAGTCCCTGTCAGCACTCTTGCTGCAGCAACATAACAGTGGACAGACTCTGGGACCACATTGTGGGTTTGTGTGGAGCCATTTCAGTTTTGATTTTCATGAGGAAGACGGACTTCATAACTGATCGAGAGACGCCACTAACTGGCCAATCGGTGGCATTTAGTATGTTGACATCACATTTTCGGATCACTTGGAGCCCCTGCCTGAACGGACACTAAAAAAGTAATTGGTACTAGCTGCTACCGCCTAATGCAGGGGACTGGTGCAGGGACACCAGTCCACGAGGGCCGGTGTCCCTGCAGGTTTTAGATCTCACCCTGGGTCAACACACCTGAATCACATGATTAGTTCATTATCAGGCCTCTGGAGAACTTCAAGACATGTTGAGGAGGTCATTTAAATCAGCTGTGATGGTTCAAGGACACATCTAAAACCTGCAGGGACATCGGCCCTCATGGACTGGGATTGGGGACCCCTGGCCTAATGAAAGTCGAGCTGTGCCGAGTAACCATCAAACCATCTCAGCCTCGCCTCTCTAATCTGTCAGACGTGTCCGCTCCTCTGCAGAGAGTTTGTTTTCAATACAAACTGCTAGGGAATCAAGAGTACAACAAAAATAGCAACGACCGTCTCGTGTGAACGATCAGCCTAAAATCTTCTGTCTTCCCTTTTCAGACAGAGCCTCCCCTCAACACACCAGAAAACAGAGAGTACACAGCAGAGATCATGTTCGAGTCCTTCAATGTCCCCGGCCTCTACATTGCTGTTCAGGTAAGACTGCTGCAAAGGCTTTTCTGAGTTTTGGAAACAAATCCCTAAAAGTTCAAACCCAGCACTCACAGCTGGTTCAAACACTGAGCTCAGACGTGAGAGCTGCGTGCGTATAATTAGATTTGTGTGTTTGACTGAGAATGTGATTCCGAGGATGTTTTATGGGGAAATGCGGGTTTTCACTTCTTCTTTTTCAAGGTTTCACAGTTTGTTTGGGTTGTTCTTACTTCATATAAATGCACATGAGTGTCCTGAGCGTAAACCTATGTTTCATGATTTTTTTTTTCTTCTTCCCCAGGCTGTCCTGGCGCTGGCTGCCTCCTGGACATCCAGACAGGTGGGAGAACGAACGCTGACGGGGACGGTGATCGACAGCGGAGACGGGGTCACGCACGTCATCCCGGTGGTCGGTGTCGCGTCTTTTTTGTGATTATTAATTGCTTTTTAGCTCCCAGCCTCACTTCCGCTCCCTGGAGCTCTAATCCTTTGCTCTGTGGCGTTCCAGGCTGAAGGCTACGTCATCGGCAGCTGCATCAAGCACATCCCCATCGCCGGTCGAGACATCACATACTTCATCCAGCAGCTCCTGAGGGAACGAGAGGTGGGGATTCCTCCAGAGCAGTCTCTGGAGACAGCTAAAGCTGTCAAGGTCAGTACGCTTCATGTTTACCAACCAAAGACAGGTTTAAAAAAAAAAGAAAAAAAAGCCCTTTTTTCTAATGGCCAGCAGGGGGCGATAAAAGCAGCCAGACTGTATAGAAATATATGGGAAGGTGAGCCTGGCTTTCAGTTGATCTTGGATTGGAGTAAAGATTTTCCTGATGAGTTCATGGTCTCAGTTACTAGGTTAAAGTCTTAATAAATATGAAATTATGCTGCTGTGCAGAGTACAATGGACAATAACGCAGGGTCAGTTCAGTTGCAGAGGGGGTTTCTCATCAGCTTCAACTGCTTTGGTGTCAATTAAATTAACTACAGGAGCACTAGAGAGGCGACAATGAGACAACCCGCAACAAAGGAACGGTTTACAGCTGGAGGACACTCACATTTTTCAGTCCTCATCTTTTCTGACTGTTTTTTAGTAGTTTTGCTTTTGGCTAGTCTCAGTGTCACTACTGCTAGCATGAGACGACACCTGGACCCTACAGAGGTTGCAGAGGTAGTCAAACCCCTCCAGGATGGCACATCAATATGTGCCACTGGCAGAATGTTCGCTCAGAATCAAAACACAAAAGCCCGGCACTATGATTGTGGATTTTCTTAGCGAGTACTGCTGAGGTAAAAGATCTGGGGTGCAGCTGTTCTGTTGCCATCACTCCTGCCTTAAAGCTGGCACTTCGTTACTGAAAGAGGCATCAGCAGGTCATAGCAAGAGTGCGGACAAACCGGGAGGATTATGTGACAGCCTTGGCACACAACTTGCTTCATCTCTGTTGCTAACTGCAGGGGCATGTTGGCCGAGCTCTGTAACAGAGTTTAGAGCGACAGAGTTTAACTGGGCCTCTGTTCACGAGGACACCTTTTGTGTCGTTGCAAACAGCATGAGCACCAGTTTGAGTCATTGTGAAGCTGTCCTGTCCATGCGGTGTTGTTGTTGTATAGATTTTAATTTATAAATGGAAACTAACTCAAGATGCAGTCTGTAAGAAAACAAGGCAGAAAAGGAAGTGATACCTCTGACAGATGATTGCGTACTGCTTCTGTCATGTACTTATCAGTTTGGCCACTAGAGGTCAGTGTGGCATCAGAAGCATCAGAATCTGAGAAACTTTATTAATGCCAGAGGGAAATTGAGTTGTCATAGCAGCAAATATACAACAAACTTCAAGCACTCATATAAAATGATTTTAGAAACAGATGCTACTAGAAGCCATAGTTAAATTATACTGAAAACTGGTAGCCTCTCCATTCATTCCAGAGGTTTAAAACGGGAAGCTCGTCGTTGTTTGTTTAGTTCCATGTGCATTTGTCTTACAGTATTGCCAAATATTTTGTGCTGTGTTTTTAGGAGCGGTTCAGCTATGTGTGCCCTGACCTTGTTAAAGAGTTTAACAAGTACGACACAGACGGCAGCAAATGGATCAAACAGTACACGGGCGTCAACGCCATCACCAAGAAGGAGTTCACCATCGACGTTGGGTACGAGCGCTTCCTCGGCCCTGAGATCTTTTTCCACCCTGAGGTACAGAACACGCGGACACGCTTTGCTCACATTTCCTCTAATTTTTATATATATATATATATATATATATATATTTATATTTATTAGGGGTGCAACGATATTCGTATCGATATTGAACCGTTCGATACAGTGCTTTCGGTTCGGTACGCATATGTATCGAACAATACAACATTTGTAATTTATTTTATCAATTTTCCTTCTGACGATGCTGTCTGTGTTGAGCGCTCAGTGAATCTGTGTTCGACTACTCCGCCTAGGCTGCACTGTTGAGCGCAGATCCACTGAGCGCTCAACACAGACAGCATAGTCAGAAGGAAGAGCGCAGGGCAAGCTAGCGAGACAGAAGTTAAGCTCTCCTTGCAACATGGACCTCCCCCATTCAGATCTGGCGTTTGGAATTATTTTGGTTTTCATGTGACGTATGACCCTGAAGGTAAGCGCGTCATGGACTAAAGTAAAACAGTATGTTGGATGTGCCATGCAATGCTCAATTACATGGGTGGGAGCTAGTGTGTTAGCGTAGTTAGCTTGTTAACGTGTTGGCCGTCTGGCCCCATGCACGGGGCGATCGGCGGTAGCTCGTTAACGGAGATTTGCCGTGTTGTGGCGTTAAGGTCATTTCAACGAGATTAACCTGAAAGCACTAGTGGGAACACAACGAATATGACTGCACATTTACGCCAACATCATCCTAGTGCAAAGACAAGTGGAAGCAGACAAAAAAAAGCAAGCATGCTACTAACTTTAGCCGAGTCATTTAGACAGCTGTTAGCACATGATTCTCCTTATGCTGCTGAGAATATAGCCCAGAAGAAGCGGATAGTATAGCTTTTATTTTGGAAAGAGCCATTTCTCTGTAATAAACTCTCTTTTCCAAAGATGAGTGATTCCTCAATCAGATACAGGGCTTGCAATATCGCTAGCCCGACGTCCTGGAGCTAGCGATTTTTTCAGTCGGGCTACCAAAATCTATCTCTTCCCTGCCCGTCGGGCTATTGTAGGAAAAATATATGTCAATGCTTTTGCATTCTTTCGGAAATGTAGCTGGGTAATTATGTCATTGGCATCGGTGAGCCACTGTCAATATGTGACATATTGAAGTCGCGTTTGAATTTGCGCTTGTTTTTTTGCTTTCACTTTGCAATCGTGCGAACTGTGTATAGAGAGCGACAGCACTGATCTGTGAGTGATGATAATTTGTGCACCAATTCCTCTGACATCGTCTTATTAATCGTTAGCTTACTATGCAAACATGACAAGTGAAATCTCCCGCAGCTTAAACATGTGAGAGGTTGATCGCGCAGAGAATCGCTGAGCTTATGTGAGTGAGCGTGTAAAAGCATTTCAGTTCTGCTGAGCCTTATAGACAGGTCGGGGTGAAGAAGTGACAGCCAAAGAAAAGCTTACCACAAAACGGAGAAGTTATGACAAATCAGACTATAAGGCAAAAAGAAAGTGCAGCTTTATGGTTTCATGGACAAAAGAATTTCTGTGGCTGCAATATGATGAGCTAAATAACCAGGGCTGCACATAAGTGGTCCACAGGTGCGCATTCGCTGTCAAAATAAAAAACACGCACAAGGGTTAGGGTTAAATTTAAAAACTGTACTTTTGAGTTAAAATATATATTTATAATTTTAATAAATGACAAATTAAAAAGGCATGAACATTTTTTTTGTATCGAAAAAATATCGAACTGTGACACCAAAGTATCGAACCGAACCGTGAATTTTGTGTATCGTTGCACCCCTTATTTATATATATATATATATATATATATATATATATATATATATATTTATTTTAACTTTACCTTTTTGTTTTCATCCAGTTTGCCAACCCAGACTTCACCCAGCCCATCTCAGAAGTGGTGGATGAAGTCATCCAGAACTGTCCCATCGACGTCAGGCGTCCTCTCTACAAGGTAAACGCACACCTGTCTGCTTCTGTTTGAAACATGGACACGCAGCACATAGCAGTAATTATTTTGTGTTGTGTCACAGAATGTCGTGCTCTCCGGAGGCTCCACCATGTTCAGGGACTTTGGCAGACGCCTGCAGAGGGACCTGAAGAGGACTGTGGACGCACGACTGAAAATAAGCGAAGAGCTGAGCGGTGGGAAGTTGAAGGTAAGGGGGTAGAAGTAGCACGAGGAGCTGATACAGGCAGCTTCACATAAATCTGTGAAACATTTTGCTCCGCAGAAGAACTCTTTCTTCCAAAGCCTGCAGGCTTTTCAGTAAACTGTTGAGCACAAATCATCTTTGTTTTGCAGCCCAAACCCATCGATGTGCAAGTCATCACCCATCACATGCAGAGGTATGCTGTCTGGTTCGGAGGATCAATGCTGGCATCTACTGTGAGTATTTCAAGGACATCTGTACTTTTGCACTGCAATCAGTGTTTTCATCATAGTAGTAAATACCCTGTAGTTACACTCTCTAGTTCTAGTGATGTAAGCTGTACGCTTTTAACTCCATAATATATGCACACCGTTAGTACCCATGTGTCCAGTACTTACTCGCTTTACTACCCAGTACATACCCGCTGAACTATCCAAAATGTATTCTCTTAAGTATCCAGTACGTAAAAGAACTTATTTTGTAAGTTTCCTATATGAAGGTGCGCATTAGAAAGAAAGCTAACAGGCTTCTTTTGCAACATTTAAGCCCTGAATTTCTTTGTTTACACTGTGATGTTTCCAAAATGTTATTCAGTATTTAAGTTTGCTTTGTTACATTTGTGTGTTGCTTCTGCAGCCCGAGTTCTACCAAGTGTGCCACACCAAGAAAGACTACGAGGAGATCGGGCCAAGCATCTGCCGCCACAACCCCGTCTTTGGAGTCATGTCTTAGGCGATGGAGAGAAAGAATGCATTCAGGGGAGGCCAAGAAGAGGAAAAACAAAAAACGGACGATGCAAGACCTCACGTGCTGTGCAAGTCCCTCCAGCCTTTGCACGGATGCTCCGACAGATTATTTGTATAGAGCTACAGTGGACCAAACAAACTGCCAGAAGAGTGGCAGCATCCTCACAAATTAGAGGAAAGAGGTGACTCAGCCCAAAGGATCCTCAGATAAAATGTTTACTGCAAGTAGGCTGATGATGATGATGATGATAATAATAATAATAATAATGATGATGATGATAGGTGATAAATCTTTAATTTCTGCGTGCCTCATATATGTACTTACTCTATCCTCACAGGATTGTAAAATGTAATTAATCAACATGAGTCCTGTATAAATGCAATTCTGTGTATATGGGTTGGGTTGTGGTATGTGTTCTGTACTCTAAAAACTGAAAGTGTAACGGTTGTTTTAAGAAACACATCATGCTTTGCTACGCGATTACTCAAAAGCTTGGAGTCACTTTGAAATTTTCTTGTTTTAGAAAGAATATTAGATTTTTTAAAATCTCATGTAACATGAAGTGGATCAGAAATGTATAAATAACTCTGTAGGCATACTTGGGTCCATTTTCTGTAACCATCACTCCTCTTTTAGTGGCATATAGTGTTCCCCAGTTCAAATTTCGCATGTTAAAAGGCCGCTAATTATGCTAGCCTGACTGAAAACTGTCCCGCTGATTTAAAAAGCCATGCGTTTAGTTTTATCGATGTCTGGGGCATCATCGTTTGGGGTCAGTTAAAGTGGAAACAAACAAGGCCTAAAGTGTTCTCGTTCTAAGAACTGAAGATTTCAGTCTGTGGTGTGTACCAATCCTTTCTTCGAAAAGCCGAATCTGGCTTCAGCCACCGGTGCTGAAGTGAATGCATAACTGACTGGAAATAAGTGCATCTTAGGGCTGAGAGTCTCACAGCTTCTCAGGTGGCAGCATCTTTAAATGGTACCTGTAAGAGTAACACTGTTCCAGTTTGTAAAGGGATAGTACACACTGTTGTATGACAGTTTTAATTTTTCTGCAGTTTTCATACAGAGAAAAGACGAATGGTTCAGATTCATTGCCTCTTTAATCAGCACAGCGTTCAGCTTCGCTATCATTATTGGAAAAGTTTTTATAAATACATTTATATCTAAATGACCAGTCAACCTTTTAACAAGAACAAAATGTTCTGCTGGGTGATAAAGGAGCGATGCTTGCTGAAAACGAGACCCTGCATGAGCCTACATCGATATTTTAATAATTCGAGGAGCCTCTGTATGTGCATGTGCTCTTGGCTTGTGTCAGCAACTGTTCATCTGATCCACTTGTTATTTGGCGGGCGTATTGCTGGGCTCCCAAATACGTGCAGTATAAAGTGCAATGAAATAATCTGGATGGGCGTTCCTCGTGAGGACAAAGTCACTGCTCTCACTAACTGTGAGGAATCAGGGAACATCTGTAAATGGTAGCTACTCACATAGCACGCACTGCCCTGCTTCCATTTAAATTTATTAATAATTTGTGATGAAACAATTAAATCTCAGAGCTTCTCTTTCAAGGACAGCTTTTTTTCCAAGTGACCCCAAAGGCAGCCTTTCTGTGCAGCAGCTTTATGATAATCAAATGGGTGCAAGCATTAAAAAAAAAGAAGGAAAAAAATAGAAATCACCAAAACAAACTGACCATTCCCATTTCCTTTGTTTTTTTTAAGTACCCTCAGTACCTGGAAGAAATATTTATTTGAATTTACATGAAATTATTTGCTCATGTTTGTTTCTTCCTGGTTCCTCCTGCAGCATTATGACAAATCACCACCGCTTTGCTCTTTTTTTTTAAATTCCCCCCCCCTCATTTTGTATGAATCATCTCTTGAACAACCCGTCTTTGAAGGAAAAACAAATCGTATTAATATATGAACATGCAGTTTGAATGACTTGTTGGACTGTCACTGTTGCCTAGATCTCAGTTATACTGGATAGCCTTGTACTGTACCAAATCTGGATTTCAATGCTGGCATTCCAATAAACGCCAAGGAGATGTTTCTTCACGTGTTGATTTCTCTGTTTCGGGCTTTATTATCTTGTTTGCTTTGCTTCTATTTTTAAATGTACCCATCCTATTTATGTGTGTCTGAGCCCTGGCCTCTGTAACTGTATCCCTTCCAACATATGGTGCACATTTATTTTAATTCAGCCACCTTCTTGTGCCCGATTGGTCAGCAGTAAAAGGGAAGCCCTGTGTAGAGTGTCATGCGTAATCGACATGTCCAGCCTCTTAGGAGTCTATCAGACTTTTTAAACATGACATGCTAATAGAGTAAGAAAGAGAAGCACCGAGACGGAGGAATCTGGAAAGATTTAAACATGTCGTCCAGCCTGAGGTTGAAGGTGCTCCTCTTCTTTGCTCTATTCTTTGGAGCAACAGGGTTTCTCTTCCTGATTCTCTCCTGTGGGACTGAGTACTGGCTGCTGGCTGCAGAGTCCTGCAGCAACCCCGGAGAACACAGCCTGAGAGACGGGAAGAGCAACGTGAAGGTATTTGAACTGTGGAGGAGCGACAAGTTGATTTATGTGATGCCTTTTAAGAAAGGGAAACAGTAGTTTATGAGTAAAGATGTATTTATTAACATGCGTATTTAAAATAGGAATATGCTTTGAAATATAAAAGTTACAAAAACAGACTGAATGACTAACATAACATGGAAAACTGTTAATACGCAAAATTTGTCATTTAAAAAAAATGAAAAGCAGATTTTTCCACATTAAAATATGTTTATTTATTAGATAAAACTTAAATGATAGCGTAATGCTGTGAATTTGTATCTAAAATTTGAGTCAACATCATCAATTTATAAAAGAAATAAGTAAAAATATACAAGAATGTAATTTTTTTGAGCTACTGCAACTGTATTTTAATGGAATACAGGAATTTTTGTTTTTTTATTCATGCAAAATATTTGGTGCCCAAAGTGCTACCTTTTTTTATGGGTTTAACAAAAAACAAACAACAACAACAAAAACACTCAGTATAGGATTGCACCAGCCAGATTTCTCCTGCATGGCTAAGATCAAAAGATTGTTACATCTTTTAACACAAATCTATTTTTTCTCATATTTCAGGCCATTTAAAAGACAAAAGTGTGTATAATGTTTTATTATATTTTAAGAAATAAATGTTGACAAATGTTAGTGCAATGCTAGTGATTTTCCATTAGCTCTCCCAAAGCTGATTTGGGCTGAGGGGCCTGGCAAACCTTTACCACTGCATGGAAATCACTGGACCAGAGGCCAGTACTTGGATTATATGGCAACAGCGTTACACTTCTGATCTGCACACAAACATAAAATGATTTTGTAACAAAAAAGACTGAAAGAGCAAAATAATACTAAAATAGGAGTATAACAGGGTAAGTATAACAAACCAATGTGTCAACATGTTACATGATGCCATTATTTTGTCACAGTAACCTTCATCACCATTGTCAGGCTGCTTATTACACATCACTTTGTTGCTGTCATGCCGCTAGTGGACCGGGTGCAGGCTCTTGTTGCCTAGGTAACCTTGTAACACCCATGTGAACTGTGTTCTTCGCTGTCATTGGTAATCGCTTCAATTGTGCACCTCAAAGTTGAGAAAAGTTTAACTTAATGATGACAAATTTTATATATATTCAGTCAATTTAATTGATTTTTGTGGAGTAGCCCACAGCACGTCCTATATACTGTGTACCATGGGTTGCATTTCTGGCTAGTTGGTGATGTTTCACACCACTGACCCTTCACATTTGCAAAACAACCGATGTTATTTTAGGCCCTGTGCATGAGAAGGGGCTGAAAAATAGACATATTGTGCATCAGATACGTTATCTATGACTTTAAATGTCTCCAAATTCACTTTGTAGCTGTAGACCTACAAATTGAATATTTACATATAGTGTCTCTGGATGGTGATACTTGAGACTTAAATGAATGGACAGAGAAAATCAAATCTCGGCCACATGAGAGAAGATGAGGTCACAAAGTTCAGTGTGCCAACTTGCAGTATTCCCCCAGTTGGCTTTTGCACCACTCCCTTCAGACCGCACATGTGCACTTTTTTATGGATCTGCATTCAGATGATCAGGCTTTTATTCTTGCACTGATATCCTTTTGTCCTTTGTCCTGATAGTTTTTGCATTGCTTAAAATTTCAGTATTCTTTCTCTTCTTCTACTTTTTGGCTGCTTTAACTTGATTATCATGCACTCTAGATTCATTTGAGACTCTGTGAAGATCAAATTGACACACAAATTTAAAAAAAAAACCGCCAATCCCATCAGGATGTTTTTGAGCATGATCCTCTTTCAGTGTAAGCTAGAAGAGCTCCAGTGGAGGGTCTCTGGGTGCAAACTTCCTCAAATGTGTCTGTTTGCTGGCAGCCGATGGACCCCCAGTCTTTTTCTGTAGCAGGCTCTGGTTACCCTGACACAGTAAACCTGCCTCTTATGCTGTATCCCATAACTTAAACATCTCCCTGCCAGAAAGCACTCACTGCATTTGGATCTTGTTCGTTCTCCACACATTCTTGTAATGAAACCTGGGAGATGAGTGGCTCTGGAGTAAAATTCATTGAGGTATTCATTAAAATTGGCTCCAAACACGGGTCAGAAACAGGGTTTATTTCCACAGCTCTCATCAGATGTTGTTTTCTGATCCGACAGAATTCACAGGGTGTGACCATTTTCCATGAGGGTCTGTTCTGGCGGTGCTCCTACACGGTCTTTTCTCACGATTACTCAATATGGGACCTTTGGATCTGTGAGAACCTTCATTACGTGTTTTATAAATGGCAAAAATAACACAGTGAACCTTTAATTGTGACAGCTGCCTTTCCCCCCTCTTCAGCAAACCAGCCTCTACCAAAAGTGTGCGAGGTCGCTTTCCTCTTCCCTTTTCCTGCTAACAAGCCGGTAGAGCTGTGGGATGAGCCGCACAAGTTTCCTGGACAGCCTGTTGAACGCAATGCGGCCACTGGTTGGCATCACTTTGTTATACAAGCGGCACATTGTCACTGTAAAAACAGCACTGAGCACTGACTGGCTGTCGTGTTTTCCTCAGTTTTCAGGATCTGCTGGACCATCTTCTTCGTCATGGGTTTGGCGGCGATCATCATCGGTGGATTTGTTGTCATCTGTGCCGGCCCACTGACCAACCACAAGCTCTATAAAGTGGGCGGGGCTCTACAGCTACTTGGCGGTAAGGCTAAATATAGAATTGGAGGCTTCTTCTCAAACAGATCCTCAGAAGCTTTCTTCAGAAGGAGACTATCATGAGAACATTTTAAAGTATGTTGTGAGATTTCTGCCCCCCAACAGAAGAAATTGTATAATTTACTCCATTTGTAATGACAGTTTTGGTCACAGTCCTCTTATCCAGTGTCCATCTGTCTCTGAAATAGGAGAACTATTTTTGTCTGATCCCTTATTCACTAGAGATCATCACAGCAGGTACACTTTTGCCATCTTTTCCACGCCACATGCGCTTTCTGACACAGTCTGAAGGGAATATGGGTCTCTGGCTAGAATTGAACCAGTGACCTTTCTCTTCCCCAGTGAATCTACAAACCACTACACAGTGAAGCCAGTGTTCTGGCTTTGATTTCTATGACTGGCCAGGAGTGCTACAGCAAACGTAGCCATTAAGTTGTTTAAAGTGGCTTCCACCGCTCATATCCACCTCCATATATCTGTTCTTCTGCTCTAATTGAGTATCTTTGCATGACTGACAGATCAAAATAATCCTAATTTATCGTATGCTGGGCAAACCCTGCCCTCTGTAGGCCACTTTTTCTGACCGGATTCAGTTTTTTAACAACACCTTTTTTTTACTTGTTTGGATAAAATGTGTTTTAATTTAAAAATCTATTTATGTACTTTCATATCTATGATAAATAATGTAGGATTGTTAAAAAATATTATATTTAATCTGCATAACGTGCAATAATTTTGATTAGCTGATTCGGAAGAATTTATAAATAAAATAAAATTTTGCACAACTTCAAAGACATAAACATGTCTTTTATTTTTAATCCTTTTAAGTAAAGTAGCTTAATTCTAAAAATCATTATAAACATTAATGAATGTTAAACACAAAGTTTCTAGTGCAGATTTGGCTTTGGAATAAAAGAAAACATAAAACACAAATTGTTCATGTTCAGAAAAATATGTTTTACAATTTTATTTTCAAAAGATTTTAATGCTTTCAGCTACACTACAACTAATGTAGAAAGTAAGATTAGTAGTATTAGTGGTATTAAATTAGTTTTAGTAGCATCAAAAAATAAAAATATTTTAACTAGAAATCACTGAAACTAGAAATAATGTAACATTTAATAGAGGTTCACATTTGTTAGCTAACACTGCCTCCAGGTCTGTGTAGCTCAGTTTTAAATGAGAACATGTTTGGAGGTTGTGTTTGAGGAGTTTTATTTTCTGCACATTTAACGGTTTCCCTGTTTTGGTGTATTTGTTTGCTGAAGCTCTTGGCTAAACATTTATCTCAAGAATGTAATTTGAAAGTGTGCGGTTCCAGCTAACCCCAAACACCAATCATCAATACCTTTAGTCTCAGGACATCCTTTCCTCTTCTGCAGAGATCACTCAAGTTAAAAAATCGGAAAAAATCTTTGTTACGAGCCAACATTAGTATGAAAATATTGGTAAGGTCGCAAAATTTAGAAATTAGAAGGGAGGAAAGCCTTTCCCGTGCTTTGACAAACATGTGAGCCATGTAAAATGTTTTTATGCATGCTTCCAATTTCCTGTTCTACGCAGAGGAAAAACTGAAGAAAAAACAGTCTCATTTCACAATGACTGCATTGTTTGTACTTATGAAGCGGCACGATTTATTGTTTTACTTTGAGCAGTCAAAACAGGCAGTAAAACATGACCTGCTGTGCCACTGACTGGTAAAAACCTGTCCTGCAGGTTTACACGTGTCCCACGGAGTGAGGACAAAAGTGTAGTAGATGACACGCTGACAAAACAAAACAAACAACACAGTATATAACAGAAACACATCAGCTGAGAAAGGCTGCAACAGACGTTTTGTAAAATGAGTAGAAATATTTAAACTGCAGATGTCATCTGGCATTTTTGCTCCCATTACCTTCTTGATTCTCCTGTAAAGCCTGGTTATTATGTCTGTATATCTTATATCGATCAGAAGCTGAATGACCTGCACTGTTTCCCGTGTGTCTGTTAGGCGTGTGTCTGTTCATCGTGGTGGTGATGTATCTGATGTGGATCCAGGTCCTGGACACTCTGGATCAGTTTACCCTCCACCAGAAAGCCTCTCGCTGCCCGTCTTTCCATCTCAGCGTCCAGCACGGCCCCTCGTTCTTCCTGGCTCCGGTGGCCGTCTTCTTCTGCCTACTGGCCGGCCTCCTCTTCGTCCTGGTCGGACGAAGCATCGAGAGTAAAGAGCTGGACAGCACGGACAAAATCTCGGAGATTTCGACAGATGAGCTGTGAATACAGACAGTCGACTTGTTCAAAAGTTCACCGCTCCACGTGTCTGGAGTGAAATGCCGTGTGCTTGGTGTGTAGATGAGTTGCGGATGTGGAGCTGATGATGCTTGAGAAGAAAAACAAATGTTTGTGGCTTAAAATCAGTCACAGGAGGCTCCTGACGAATCTGATTTTGTCTTGTACCATCGACTGAATGCTGTGATTTTTAGTCTTTTTAGTTGTCTCGTGTGTAGCAGCACTGTAAGCATTAAAGAAATGCTTACAGAGTCCTGGCCAATGATATTCATGCTGTTACCATCCTTTATATACAGTTTACAGTCCATTCAGATGATAGACTGTATATAAAAGCTGGACATAACCAATGTGATGTCAAGCATTGGCATTTGAACTTTCCTTTTTGAAGACCTAATGTTATCATGGCGCCAGAAGTGACCATATCTGGAGTGCTAAGTGATTACCTTGGTTAGTAAGCTTGCATTCATAAACTGCACATATCTGCTAATTAGTACTAAAGAAATACCAGAATTTAATTCGCCCAAACTAAATCAGGCTGCATTATTAATCAGATAAGTTGATTTAAAGTTATCCAAAAGGCATCAGGACCACAAACACAGAGATGTTGAGCTTCGTGAGGCCTCGAAGAAAGCTAATCGCTACAACTGCCTGAGTAGGCTTCAAGCTCCTATTTGAAAATTCATTCAACAGGACTTACTGTAAAGTTGAGCATTACAACAGTCTGCTTACATCATAACATTATAACAGTATAGCTCACACTGAGTCATGTCGGCTTCATTTTTCAGGTGGCCGCCACTTCATTTAAAGTGGAAATGTTGATTGTGTTGTTGCTGTGGGGAAAAAGAAATAACTGTGTGTTTGTTTTTAATACAGTGACATTTGATTGACTAGTCAAATGGTTTATGCCATTATATTTTTCTCTGATCTCGTTTTGGTTAGAGATTTATTTTGTTTTTGTTTTAATTTACGTGATCATATCGCGTGTGCTTGAATTACTGTTTACCTCATTGTTGATACATTCTTTTGTTGTAATTGAAAAAATATACAATTACACAATATAAAAAGTTAAGAGAGGGCATCAAACCAACGTTCATACAGGACAATTTTCAACACATCAAAAAGCGTCATTTACATTAAAGGCCTAAACCTTGTGCTCTTTCAGGTTTGTTAGTCATTAACGTGTGTTACTTAAGATAGTAGGATTTAGAGGAACTGCAGGACTTACGTGGAAGTCCAGAGAAGTTTAATATGTAAGAAAAGCTGGTTGGAAACTGAGCTGTTGAGACTCGTTTTAAGACATTTGACAGAAACAAAGGGACTTTGCCATTACTGTGATGTACATGACGGGACTTGGTGATCCATAAAAGTAGAGTCGACCTCGTAGGTTAAAGCTGCACGGACCTGTGATGGGAATTTTTGCGGTCACCAAACTGAAACCAATGTAGGGGCGTGTACCAACGGGCGCGTACGGGGTTAAAATCAGTTTGCTTACTCAAATATTTGTTCAGTTTCATGTTCGACATTTTACTCCAGTCAATAAACTACTGTAACTTTACATTTACTGCATTTTGCTGTTTGTAAAGGTTCGTTTTTTCTCTACTTCTACTCAAAGATTTCATTGCATTGACACAGCATACGGATAGTAATCGAGCATATGTGCATATAAATGACGACCAGAGAGTTCAGATTTCATCTGTTGACAGTTTAAAGCCACAGTTTTTACTCTGTCGCAAGAAAGTAACTTTTTTTCCCCCAGTGAGTAATATAATTCTTCTAAATAAAAAACTATATTCTCAAAAAGCTTGATGTTTTCAAACAGTTATTTAGGAAACTGAAATAAATTCTAGACTCATTAGAAAAATAATGTAATTCTTCAAGCATTTTTCCATTTTATGACCTATAACTAAAATAATTTAATTAAACAAATGTATTGAAAATTATAAGAATATTCTGTGACTTATAAATACTGTGCATCTCTCGGTCTAGATAAATACATGCAGCATGCATCATGGGGAAGATTGCTGACGTGACAGGTGTCCAGATGACACTCATCCTCGGAGGGTAAGCTTAGGAAGTCCTTGCTGAAAAGGCTGGCTGTTTGGGAAGGTGACTGTAAGGAAAGGTTTGGTACAAAAAGCTGCAAAAGATACAGAGATGTGCTGGCGTTAGAGGAGCTTCGATCACTGAGTGCAAAATCAATGCAGCGCTTCATGCCTCCATAGACTGAAAAGAAGATTTCTGCAGGGAAAAGGTGCAGTGATTTGTTGAAACACGTACAAACATACATATAAATACAATATATAAGGCAAAAACAGTTTGTACAATTCTAACAAGCTTGAAATTCGATATTTATTTTTCAGCACAGTCTGAACTCTCTCATTAAGTCGTCTTCAGGAATAGTTCTCCAGGCTTCTTGAAGGACATTCAAAGCTCTTCTTTGGATGTTTCTGCCTTTTGTTCTGTTCTCTGTCAACATGATCCCACACTGCTTCAATGATGTTGAGGTCCGGGCTCTGGGGAGGCTGATAGTGCTCCACTGTGTGATTTTCTATCCAGTACCTGGTTACTTGTTCACTAGTACTTGATTATTATTTCTAGCAAATATAAAGATCTGGATGGATCACATCAGGATTAGTATGATTTAAGAGTAAAATCAGAGGCAAGCAATGCTTGACAGGAAGTCACTCCAACCGTACAGCGATGTCAAAAGGACCAAAACACAGAAAAGCTTCCATCAGTGAGGATAAAGTTAGTCATTGCAAATGATTTTTCTAATCTATTTAACAGATCCCATTGTGATTAATGCTTCCCCGCTCTCACTCTGCCTTTATTATAATTGATAAATCAAGTTTGACAAAAGTTGAAGAGAGGAAGGCCGCTTCAGGGTGCGTGGAAGCAGTGAGTAGATTGAG
This sequence comes from Copadichromis virginalis, assembly GCF_057382275.1. Classification (NCBI taxonomy): domain Eukaryota; kingdom Metazoa; phylum Chordata; class Actinopteri; order Cichliformes; family Cichlidae; genus Copadichromis; species Copadichromis virginalis. The sequence continues at coordinate 24,217,129 of NC_140639.1, forward strand.
TGTGACTGTGGCTGCCTGTCATGAGGACATCAGGCTGAAGATCTGAAATGCTGGGTCAGAGGGATGGGGATAATAATAAATTAGACTGTCATAATCCATTTTCTGATAGGAGGGCTGCTTTGGCCTTCATGTAAAGACGTCTGGCAGCCACTAGAGGGCAGAGTCGGCTCAGGATAGCGTTTGGAAGCGTTGCATCACCTCATTAAAATCACTCTTATCCCCCTAGTAGATTCCTTACGATGATGTCCGACAACATGGCAGTGAAATGCAGAGTCGCAGTGCACACATCAGATTAGGTTTGCTAAGGGAGGGAAGCAGGAGTGAAATTTGTAAGTGATAATTAAGTCAACTCATTCAATTTTCTCTCACAAACAAAAGAATTATTATTTTTTCCTTCCCTTGAAATTAAGTATTACTAACATTATATCACAAGGAGGAGGAGGGGGTGGAGGCCCACAGTCACACCTTTTATAATTGGAAAAGGCAAACAGAAGTGAGACCTCGAGATGATACAGTGACGAAAACGAGTCTTTCATTATTCGTTCACGTCTCACGCTCCTGCTCTTATCCGTCCCTTCTCTTCTTAATCTCCGCTGTGAACTAGGTGAGCATAATTACACCTGAGCATGTCACGTTCATTCCCCCAGCTGTCACCAAACATCTCTGTCACCTCCTCGTCGTAGCCCAGGGTTGATCTTTACTTTCTAATAAATGCGAGGAGATCCAGTCACAGCACTTGGTCATAGAGATTATGGCAGATTCATTACTCGATCCAGGAGTGCTTTTGGGAACATGCATGCACTCGTCGCCACTGCCAGGAGTCCTTTAAGTTGCGACATCACACTTTTGCAGTGGACAGAGCTGTCTGCTTAAAGGAGCTTACCGCAAAGAAAAGCAACCCAAGGCATTTATTTTACACCCTCGTAAAAACATTGTTTCATAAAAATAAAGAAAGATTGTGCAAAGGTTGATAGATTAACCATCATTTATCAGCTTTAACTAGCAGTTTTTTCTTGCTTCTGTTGTCCTTGTGAATGGAAGGGTGCCAAAACTGGCATCCCAACTGCTGGGGCAGGTCAGTCTTTACCAGCATTTTCCAGCAATTTCTGTGCCATTTTCCAGATGGCACAAAGAGAGGTGGCTGCTTTGTTTCCTGTTTTGACTTCTCCCTTTTCAGCTCCACTGCTGGAATGATGATTTTCTTCTATCATTTAGGAGAAAACTGTCAGCATGCCCCAAGCCTCTGTAAAAATCTTTATGACCAACACATCAACCATTAAAGTGCCCCTTAACCAGTCCCTTTTGTCCTCCCATTCACGTTCCTTTATATTTTTATTAACCTCTGTGGTTTCTAGGAAAGGTCTCTCTAAACTCAATGAATACATCAGAAATTTACCTTTATATAGTCGCCTCAGGGCACTTTATATTATAAGGTAACGACACTGCAATAATAGAGAGAAAACTCCAGCAATCAAGCAACTTTGATTGCTAGACAAAATAAGGAGACATCAAACGACCCCCTATGAGCAAGCACTTGGCGACAGTGGGAAGGAAAAACTCCATTTTAACAGGAAGAGATTTAGCTGCAAAACCAAAGCCCTTATACCAGCAATAGCCTAAAGTTAGCTATGCTAGCCCTGCTTACATTACCATTATCAGAGTTCACGTGATGCACCAACCAGCAACTTCATTAGGTACACCTTTGCTGGGTTGGAGCCCTTCTAATTAAAGAGCTGCAGATTCAACAACAAGGTGCTGGAAATTTTGGTCCATGTTGAGATGTTAGCATCACACACGTGCTGCAGATTTGTCTCGTTGTGGAGGCCATTTCAGTACAATGAACTCAGTGTCATGGTCAAGAAGTCTGAGATGATTTAAACCGGTTAGCTATGTATGCCCAGTGGCCTAATGCAGCGGTCCCCAACCCCCGGGCCTCAGACCGGTACCGGTCCATGAGTCGTTTGGTACCGGGCCGCGACAGTTGAGGCTCAGGTGTGAAATGTATGGTTTTCAGGGTTTTTATCGGTTTTCAGCGTTATTTTGTTATCTTTAGCTCGGTTTTCCTGGGTCTTTTCACGTGTGTTATGAATAAATCTTCTTTTTTTTGGTACCGGTACTAGTTTTATTTCTTGTATTTATCCGCGACACCTTAAAGGCCGGTCCGTGAAAATATTGTTGGGCATAAACCGGTCCGTGGTGCAAAAAACGTTGGGGACCGCTGGACTAATGGATAAGGCACTGTCCTCCATAAACCAGGGATCATGGGTTCGAGTCCCATCTGAGGTGATTTCCAGCAGTGGCGCAGCGGAAGCGTGCTGGGCCCATAACCCAGAGGTTGAAACCATCCTCTGCTAGGGCTTTTAGATAGCCAGCTTTCTCTCGTTAACGCAAGTTGTCTCTATATGCACTCACTGGTAACGCCATTTCTAGTACTGGGCTGCATCCCTTTTTCCCTTCTGATCTCCTTTAGTTCTTCAACAAGTTGCTAGAAACATTCCTGAGAGATTTTGGTCCATGTTGGTCCATGTTGACATGATAGCATTACACAGTTGCTGCAGATTTGTCAGCTGAAGAGAAACTCCTGTTTCACCACATGCAAAAGATACCCTGTTGGATTGGTTGTGTGGGAAAATCCCAGCAGATCAGCAGTTTCTGAAATACTCAGAGCAACAACCACGCCGCATATATGTGATATATATGATGGTTGATATATATGACACATGATGTGCGGCCCCAGTGGCCTAAAAGATAAGGGACTGGCCTCCTAGGCCAGGGATTGTGGGTTTGAGTCCCATCTGGGGTGGGTCCATAACCCAGAGGTCAATGGATAGAAACCATCCTCTGCTAATTCTTCCAGATATCTGAGTTTGGTGGTTCAAACTGATGCAGCTCTTATTAAATCTGACAAGCGTTTTTTCACTTTAGTTTATCTGAACCTCATGGTTTATCTTAGGTTTTTCCAAAACTTCTCCAGGCCTCGAAAATACTGTCACATTGCATTTTTCCAGATTCTTCATGGCCTTTTAATCCCTATTCCGAAGATTAAGTTAGCATAAGATATCAGTGACTAGATTTTGTAGGGTTGTGGATAACATTAAAAAAATAGGAGCAAGTCCTATTTTTAGTCCTGAGAGACTAAAATAACATCTTGGCATGTGGTTTTGTTTCTGATGATGCTCGAATACAGTGCCAATGATCAAAAAGGCAGGCTTGGGTTAATGTATGTATATAATGCCACTGAATCAAGCACCCTCTGCAGTGAGAAGCTGAAATAATGATGTATAGAGTTTTTTTTTCTTTTGCTGCTTTCACAACATAACAAATATAATGAGCATCCTTTAAAAGCAGGACACGGCCTTTCGTCTGATCCCCCGCCTTCCCCGAACCTCCCCCTGTTTGCTTTGCACGTTGGTACACTCTGCTCTACCTCCACATTACCCAGAGGCCAACCCAGGGGGCGCAATTATTCAGGCCTTTGCTCAGCCAAGTAGAAGAAATTAGCCTCGTCTCCCGAACCAAGACCTTCTAACCTGCACCAGGACCTCGGGCTGCCTCTCTGACTAGCACGACCCCATGTGACTTCCCTCTCCAGACTTCATGTTTTCCATACATATGAGCCCGAGCTGGCCGGAGCCACGCTCGGCTTCCATATGGGCTCTCTTTGCACTGGCTGGCGATGGTGGGCTGGGGAGCTGCAGGTTATAAAATCCAACACCCCCACACACCACCGCCGTGCACCGCTCCTGGGAGAGGAAGCTGGCGGCCTCGGGCTAGTGATGCGCTTTTACAGCAAATCAACATTTAAATCTAAAAAAAAAGGATAGCATCTGGGCTCAGATGTGTCATTCTGCGTGGCCTTAAAGCTCCGATTACAAAAGAAATATTGAAAATTTAATTTGCGAATACAACCAGAAGTTGTGTAACCTTTACCAGACACTTCACATTCAGTCAAATTACTGCAGGCAATGATCTAAATGAGCAATTATGGGAAAGAAGAAAATGGTTTAATAACTCCTGTGATGACAGAATATGGTGTGCATGTGTAAGGGCAAAGAAGAAAAGCTTCTCTACCTCCCTTTTATATTTTTATCTTGATCTTTTCTTTTGAGTCACAGGTGATTCTTTTTCTTACATCTGTGCTTTCAGTGTCTCACCTTACCTTTCAGATTTTTTTTCCCTTTTTCTGCCCTCCATTTCATTTATTCAGGCAAGTCAGTGGTGGATAATGAGGTCTGTGGCCTGGTGCTGTATTCCCCAAGTCTCTGGGTACAGTGAGGAAATTCTCACAGCTTTGCAGCTGCATTGCAAAATCTTCCAGCAACCTTGTCCACCGGATAAACGGCTGTACGACTAATGGGGGGTAACATCCAACATTAAATTGTTGACACACAGTGGACCCATACAACGACATATTATCAGGACAAAAATCACCTAGACTTTGAGATTTGATCCAATGAGAAATGGAGATGTTACCCAGGAACTCTGGGAATTACACCGGTGTTATATTTATTACATACCATGAACAGAGTGGTTTTCTTTTCTGTGTTTCCTGAATTACACCTCAATTTTAGGGTGTTTTCCCACCTGTAGGTTGTTTACTCTGTTCATTCATCAGTTGATGAATTTGTAAATTTGTAGCTTTTTTCCATTGGTTTGGTTTGTTTTTGCACAGAGAAAAAATCCAAGTGAACCAAAATGTGTCACTACAAACCATGTGAGAACATTCAGTCTGCTCATTGGCCAGGTGTGTCTGGGGCGGGAGCAACAAACATAAATACAGGAAGAAGGTGCAGTGTGAGAAAAAGGAGAACTGGCGTTCTTTTTACGACTAGTTGCTAGCCCGTGCAGACCTTTGCACAGCTATAGTGCCTTCCTGCATTAAGAAGACAAAACACACGTGGTTTTTTTCACGAGTCTGTTTGGAATCGTATATGGGCCAACTGCTCTAAAGCGCAGCTGGTAATTACTTTTGTAATTACATGTAGGTGTGACAAATATGCATAAAAAGAAGAAATAAGAAAGTCATGACTGTCATGCTGTAAAACTTGCAAAAATACAGTTAAACGTTCAGAGGGCAGATTGGAGTCTTTGCCAGGCTGATTCTGGCCCCCGGGCCTTAGGTTTCACACCCCTGTGCCAGGCTAAACTATGGTTTTAGCAGCAGGTCTGTTCCCATAAAAGCTGAAGTTGCAAAGTGTGTGGACTTACACTGCAAACGTAAACACTGAGTACAATTATGTAACGCAAAGAAGAACTACACATAGCCCTCTGTGGGGTCCGTGGATTTTATTTTTCCAAGCTCAGATCCTTGAGTACAACTGACCAGGTGACAGGTGGGTTGACTTTGAGCAGTTAATTCCATCTCATTTCATATATTGGGTGAATATCCCTCCTGCAGCCTGTGCACACTGTACCCCCCTTCTTCCTCTCTGCCCGTCTTCCCTCAGCTCCCCACAGTCTGTTTTGCACTCCCTTTATCTCTTCTTTATGACAGGCCTCTTACCTTGTGACTATAGATATCCCTGAGCCTTATCGTGGTGAGGGCCAAATGAGGCACAGGAGGAAATGATGGCTTTTCTTTATCTGTGGCCTCTCCAGGCCGCTATTTCATCAGGTCAGTGTGTGTACATTTGGAGAGGCAAAATGCTTCTATTGAACTAGCACCCACAGCCGTGCCTCTTGGCTCCAAATAGGCTTTACCTACTTGTCCATGTTTTCTCCCCCTTGTTCCCACTTATTCTGCCTCCCCTCTCTCTTCGCCTCTCCCTCGTTCCCTCACCCTTTTCCAAAGAAAGCGATCAGCTCTGTGCACTGGAAGAGGGAGCAGAAGACGGCGAGAAAGATTAAATCCAAGTTTCTTTCATCCGTGAACGCTTTCATCTCTGGTTTTTAGCAAACAGAGAGAATTATCAGTGCCGCGACTGACGAGGGGCGGGGGTGGAACAAGGGAGGAGCTGGAGACGAAGAGGAGGAGGTGCAACGTAAGGTGGTAGCCAACTGGGAATAGGAAGGGAATCCACTTGCCGTGCAACCTCTGGTTTTGTTGAGCATTAGGTTTATCTACTGAGTACCAGGGGAGCTCCTTTTTGTCTTGACTCACTCTTTCTTACTATAGAAAGCTCAAGTTACCTCTGAAGACCATCAGGAACATCACCACATCCCTCCAAGTCTCAATCCGACTTATAGATTAGGTGTAAAAAGCACAAAACGAGCCATGAACAGGTAGACCCAGCACACCTAAGTCAAAAAACAGTCTCTTATTTAAGACCAGCGCTAATCCATCCTTCCAAAAATGTCACCAAAACTAAGCAGATGATTTTTTTTCTCCCCAATCTATTCTGTGATGCTTGGCATGCCGTCTAATCTCCACTGTTCGGAGTGTTTTTTCATTAAATTTGTGTCAGGACTAATTTCGAGGGGAATGAATACAGATGTCAGGATGCCATCGAATCCCATCGCGGGGCCTTTAATGAGATAACAGGCTTTAGTCAAAGAATTAGCGCTATTGAAAAAAAAGAAGAAAAAAAGAATGAGATTAGTTCAATGGGATGTGGATGCAGAGTAGAACAGGGTGAGGGAGAGAGGGGAGACCAGAGTCATATCAGACCTGCCCTGCCAAATCACAAATCTATTTCCGACACTGGTATTAATTAACAAACTAAAGCTGCTGTTGCATATTGATTCATTGGGGTGCGCACTTGTATTATCTCCTATTAAGCAGGAAAAAAGGGGAGATTATATGAAGCCTTCGGGGGCGTTTTATGGATCCTGTGAGACGGTTAAACCGTGTCACGGACTCCAGAGCAACAAGACGAGCTCCCTGAGTTTCTGAGCGTGTGTGTGTGTTTCCTCTTGTTGCCGCTTATGTGGGCTCGAATGCAGACTTAAGCTTTAAATTTGATTATTTTTGGTGAACATTTTTCAATTAGCCGCACAATCCCTGAATATATTTCTGTGTGCAGACACATCCGTGCACAAGTGCAGACAGCGATTTTATAAAACTGGGGAAAACAATGAGTCCAGCAAATGCTGTTTGTGAATCATGTACAGACGTGGAAAAAATTGTTAGTGCCTTTCTGTTGAAGAGAGAAAAACTCACCAGAATAACTTTAAAGTGACACAAGTTCTATAAACAAGAGTGTATAGAGAGCCCAAGTCCCCCCAAAGGACAGGCGACACTAAAACTTTGATGTTTTATTGTGTTTTTATTACAATATGGTGACGATGGCCTGCTTTGGTGTCATTGTGATGTGATGTAAGGTGTCGTATTGAAAAAATAAAAAAGTTTGTTGTAAAGCTCTGTTCGTGACCTAAATGGTTTACTTTGACCTTGGGCGCTAACAGTGAGATCAAGGTCAAATGGTTAGCTAACTATTACCTAGATACTCATGCACAGACCCTGCACAGATTCAAGACACCCTGCACGTTGCATAACTGAGCCCTCTCCACTGCAGTGTCCAAATTCAGGGGCTACATCCTTTGAAAGACCTGACCTACCCGGGTCTTCGAAAACCACAAAGGCCGGACGTGAGCGGTTGTGAAATTGAACAGATTTGCGTAACCAGCTATTCCTGGCCTTACCTCAGCGTATCTTCAATCAACTAGCAACAGTGACAGCCTGAAACACACAGCTGTAAGGTGTAAAAATGCAACCAGAGCTTCTGTACCTTCGTCACCGACGTGATTTGCATCTCAGGCTGAGAGATAACCATGTCCCAGTAAAATAATTTAGTTTCATCTACAAGCTTTTAGATATTACATGTTAAGTTTAACTAGTTTTACAGGTAATTTCAGCAACTCAATGACCAGAGATCAAATGTACCCATTTACTTAAACTTAAAAAATTAAAAGAAAATAAAGAAAGTTGGAGCAATGTAATCTGCTTTTCTATTTTAATCTAGAAGTTTCAAAATTTAGGAAAACAAAAAATAATAATAAAAACGTTGGCCAACATCTGTATAGGATTAGGGTTATATCACCCACCTGTTGTTTGGATATGCTCTTGACATTTTTTATTTTTTTCTTAGTTTTCATGGAGACAAATTAATGTGAACAAAAAACTATCCCTGCTTTATAAAATACACGTGTAACCTAATAGGATTTATCCTAATCTTTGACACCAATTGGATATAAAACTTCAACTATGTGTCAAAAAATGTTATTTTGGTAAATAAGTCTGTGGTCCATGAATAAAAATGAAGTGACTGTTTGAAAAAAGTTAATCTGCTCATATAGCAAAAGTCATACATATCATCTTTTTATCAATAATGATATGCAATAACTAACAACATAAAATGCAGATTTAATGCAGACTCTCCTTTATGAGTTTGCAAATTTATGAAAGGAAAAACACAAAAAGAAAGGAGTTTATTGCATTACAAGAACTAACCTTTAAATGTCAGATGAAATAAGACCTCACTGTAACAACAGACACTACTGATGTAAACAAATACAGTCCAGTAAATTTAATCCAAGACAAGCAGGAAAATGATTACTTTTAAACTTTAGGGGTAACAGAAAGTATGCACATTTTCACATGTGTATCAGCTTTCCAGAAAGGACCAGATATTGGCAGCAAAAGAAAAGTTAACTAACTTTCCTGTGGCTAAGCGTTGTTGCTTTTGCCATTGTTAGCTGCTGTTAGCCTCCGCTAGCTGTTAGCTGGCATTAGTCAAACCTTCTTTGAAGTGGACATAACATTATTACTCATACTGTAAGCAAATAAACTGGTATACAATCAGAGAATGTAATCAATTTTTTTACCAGAGGGAAAGTGTGATTTATTTATTTTTTTCGGACAGCTAACATTAGCTTGCCTAATGCTAGCTTATAATCATCAATAATCATCAATTGTTGTCGGCTCTTGTCAGCTGTCTGGAGGCCATGTCTAATCAACTAAAAATAAGTAATAACTCTTGTATGTATTGTTAATTGTTTACTTACAAGTTCATGAGAGTGTATCAATGTGTTGAAAAATATAATTACATACTATTCTCTGTATATTTATAAGTACAGTATAATTTCTTCTGTTGAATAATGTAAAAAAAAATTGACTGCACTTTTAAAGAGTGTTCCTGTTTGAGAAATAAAATTATCTGCAATTATGTGACTCTAATTAACTGATGTAAGGTTTATTCCTGAGTCAAAATGGTCCTTTGCGGCTTACTATGCACTGCATGGACTAAAGGCTTTAAGTCTTTGTTACTTAACAGATGTCTATGGGTGTTTATTTTAACCTTACCTTATTGTTATTTGATGAAGAAATTTTATTTTAGATCTGAGTGAATTTAATTACATTAAAGCTAAAATTGGTTTAAAAATATTTTGATGAAGGTAGTAGTTGTTTGGAAGAAACTCCTTGTTTTTATATCATAGGTTTTATAATTAACCTATGAAAAGTCCACATAAACATTTTAGTGACTTCATTTGTGATGTAAAATCAAGGGATTTTTTTTCTTTTAAAGTTTTACATCAGATAACAACAAATTTAACATTTTCTTTAATCTGTCTTACCCCTGACTCCCACCTACCACCTCAAAAACCTTCCACTACCCACCCCACCTCACCCCGTCTCTTTGTAAACCTCAGTACGTGACGGTATTCTGCCGTTATCCCGTCTCCCTGGCTCACCGCGGTGGCTGCTGCTGCTGAGCTGTTTGTTTAGGAATCTGGGCCCGAAAATTGTATTCCATCGACCATGCTCGCTATCAACACACAATTATCTGGGTTAATCATGTGGAACTGTGGCAAATTCACCTGGGGCTCAGGAACTAATGACATTCGCGTCTGGCCCTGCTTTAGTGAAATGGCCCCAGCACCTGCAGCAGGAACACGGAGATTGCCAAAGAAAATTTGGTCTCATTTCGTCGTCCTCTACGCCGCCCCCCGCTCCCACCGATCCAAACCCACCCCCCCTCTCACCTTTTCTGCCTCCCTTCCCCCTTTCCAATCTCTCTGCCTCTCTCCCCATTTCTTCTGCCTTGAATTTGTTAATCCTTCAGGTTTCCTCCTCTGCACCTCTTTCTTTTTGTTTCTCCTGCACCTTCTTCTCCGGTCAAGAGAGGGACAAACAGAATCCCCAAGTCCCGCGCAACCAATCGCGATGGCGAGGCAAACGTCAGTCTTCACGCCTCTTGTGTAATCACTATACTTTTCCGGCTTCGCTACCTGCGTAACACCTGAACAGTAGATGGTGGAAAGTGAGGAGGTGATACAGAAGATGATATGTCGTGATTTTGGTTCCGGACAGACAGCGACTTGCGTTCGCGCTGTATAATTAAGAAAGTGATTGAGTGCAGTCAGCAGGGTGTTGATGCTCTTTCTCCATCACACTTTCTCCCCCTCGCTCTCTTTGTCTTTCTATCACACACACTCAATCATACACACCACGGAGTCATTTCCACCAACTTAGAGGAAGTAGAGGAACTCAATGCTCGTAATTATACATCAATACAAACATATGTTTCCCAATCACAGATGCCATCCATGTGTGAAATGGGTGTCACACTGTTGGAGGTCTCATTATTTGTGAAGTGTGCGCCTCAATACTTTGGATACCACCCACACTGGTCACAGTGACTGTTATATACCTCCTCCGATCATCTCAAACAGGGCTTTTGCATGCCGAGCATACTGTACGTCAGATTGTGTTTCCAGAAATCCTTATTTGATACGAGGTACGAAACAAATCCTTCCTCTCTCGGGGAAAGCTGTGGTCAGTATAGTTCCACCGTAGATGAGGTGTTAGCTGGGTTTTATTTGCACCTTATGCACTCTTCAGTTGTTTTTTGGCAAGAAATAAATGACTACTGTTGTGTTGCACAGAGCTCGCGTCACTGCCCATTGCAGTCATGTTTTAAGGCCTGACTCAAAAATGCAATCCCTTCGGTTTTAACGAGGTTCCAGATTCAACCGTTAGTGGCATTCATTCATTAAAATCCCAGAGGGTATGGGCAAAACTACAATTACTGTGTCTAAAAGTGAGGTCCCTGCCATTTCTTTATATACTAAGCATGTCTTTAATACAACTCATTTACACACAGGAAGCCTTGAGTATTGTCCACGGCAAGATATAATATAGTCACGGCCCCACTCGAGGTGCCATTAAATGCTTCAGGTGTTATACAAACAAATTACCACACAGGTCATGAATAATGGAGTTCTGGTGTGAAAGCTGTTGAAAGATCTGATCTCAGTTGGTGTTTGGCCTTCACCTGAAAACTTGGTACCGTTCCCATTGGAGTGAAGAGTCAAACACTTTGTTTGAGAAATCTTAAGCTGCAGTCAAACCAACCAAGAGCTTAGCTTTCAAACATGGTTACCCCTGTGAAACATAGCCTGAGACTTCTCTGTATCACAGTCAACCCTGTCCCAGCTTCTGTCTGCACCATCTCTGCTGAAGAGTGTGATAAGTTCCTAAGATCATTTATTGAAAAGCTAGAAAACATGAAGCAGCTTCCAGGGGCCTTTAGCTAGGCCTCCTTTCCTACTTACCTCTATCCCTAAGGACACTTCAGGGCCAAGCGCAGCAGTGGGTGACCAAGAGGAAAGGGACGAGGAAGAAAATGAGGAGGGACTCAGCCATCTACAAGAGGTGGGCAAAGGGATGAGCTGGTAGACCTCATCAGAGATGACATGAGACAGCAAAGGGAAGCTGAGGGCAGCGCAGGAGAGCAGTGAAAGGATTACAGTTTTTCTTAACGCGTATGAATGAGTGACCTCTTCCAGGAACTGTTTGTTTAAACTTCCATAGTTTAAAGAAACAGGAATTCTCTGGCAGTGTTGCTGGATCTGATGGAATGGAGTACAATAGAATAGCCTTTTATTGTCATTTCATATGTACAACAAAAGTGTGGACAACAAAAATGTGGAAGTTACTGAAGCAAGATATGTCTTCTGTTTGGTGAGTGGAGCTTCACACAGGGTGGTCTGCAGAGAGTGCTTTGGGATGCTGCTTCCCACTGTCTGCTGAATCGACCATTAACAGGGTTATTTAGAAATATGCAAACATTGAAGGTACAAAATGCTACTGCTATAGTTTAGTACTTGTAACAGTTTAAATCAAAGCATTATTCAGATTCTTACGCTTAAGTTAAACATATTAATAAGTGTAAATTAGCTTTTTTCATCAACTCAAAAATGAGAGCCTGTTATCAGCTTTGTGACATTTTTCCAGCCACTCTATGCACACAGACAAGCTAAAAGGTCAAATATATTAAAAAATTAGAAAATGTTCTACTGTATTTTAAATCTGAGAGATATTTAGTTTACATAGCTATTAATATAGTAAAAATTCTTACTTTTATTAACCCTTTACTCGCTCTCCCGCAGCTCGCGATCTTTACCTCAATTTGTTTCAAGGTTTTCTCATCGCTGACTGGTTCCTGGGTTTCTTTGTCCCTTAACTGAACTCACCTGGAGCACATTATATAAGAACTGCAGCTAAGGTGAGTTTCCTTTATTCTTCTGATTTTCTAAAAAAAAACCTTTTTACCCTTCTAAGTTAATGACTCAAAGACAACCCTGTTTTCTCTTTCACAGTTTAGCAGCCCATGTGAGTCTTCCTTTGTTAAGTTAAGCTACTGTTGATGATTTAAAGGAAAATTAACCCACTGCAAAATCACTGACGGCTGTTTTCTTTGCATTCTGGCTGGATGCCCTTGAGGAATGAACTTTCATCAAATCATATCTTTTAGGTCAAATGTGATTGGGTGGTAAAGCAACAACATCTTTTCCCACTTTGATGGCAGACAAAATCTAAAATTCCAGGTCAAGTAACAGCACAAAAGACTACCACGTGCTCTGTGAGGGTTTTCAAATCTATTTTTCCTGCATGTGTTCACCATGGCTTTTGCTTTCAAATAAAACTTGCTGAGCGAGCATGAAAACCATGAAACTGCCTGTATTTATTCTCTGGCTTATGCGATTTACAACCCGGCGTGCACCGCTATGGAATTCATCAGCAGGGTGTGAGAATTAGCCAGAGGTGAGAGACTAACATGATGTGCTGAGTAAACACACAGAGGATACAAATACAGGTGACGAAAAGGCATAAACCTGATACTGTGAGCATGCACACTGGGTTTTTTTTTATGATTAACTATATATGGCAGAGCCTGTATGTGTGAGAAGACCAAATCAGCCCACTCATATACATACCAACTGGGAGACTTGCATATGGTTGGGGTAAGATGGATGGCGTGTCCCTGGTTTCCAAAGCAGTAATGTAATTTCCCCACAGTGCCTTCAGGTTGATGGGATATTTGGTTTGGTCAGATATAATCTCTGCTGTTTGAATTACTCTGGAGGGTTAAAGTGAAAATTTACTTACAGCAATAATTACAGAAAAAATTACAATAATTAAAATGTTACGTGGGCTAAATTAGGAAAAAATGACATTTAATCTCACAACCAGCAGTTTAACTTGACAGAAAGACTGGAGAAGACAGAGCTAGTCACCATGATCCAGGTTAATCAGTTTTAACACCTTTTAAAAGTTAAATTAACATCATGTAATGTGTTAATTTGATTGCTTTAGAGGTGTTAGTGCAGAGTTTCTCAATCTGTTTGGCTAGACCAACTTGCTAGGTGAATGCATGCAGTACAAGCCATCTAGTATGATCTCTTAAATGATGTCCGTTAGACTGATTGGAAAAGTATGTATTTAAATGGACTGGCACTGTATATTCACACTTTGATGGATGCTTCAAGGGCAACTTCGGGTTCGGTATCTTACCCAAGGATGCTTCGATCTGCAGACTGGTGGACCTGAGGAGTAGTACTACATGTCAACAGTTGGATATATTCAAACAAAACACGTGTATTAGTCATTTGTTTCTACTGTCTGGAAAGATCAGCGCACGCAATCCTGAACGAGATATAGAAGGATATCTGAGGTAAATGGGTCAGTTTGATTTGCAATTATAAAGTGTGTGTAATCACAAATGTTGCACATTTACTGTTCTTTAGGATTCATATTTAGGAAAATGTAGAATAACTATAAAATTGTGTGTATATTTTTGTAAACCAGCAGATTAAATCACATCAGAAGGATGGAAACTATAGATCAGATGCTGCCCATCATCTGACACCCAACACAGAGACAGCATAGGCAGATGGGTCAGGAAAGAGTTAACCATTAGCAGCTGTGCCATGCTACAGTCTTGGATGCTCACCTGGTTAGTGATTGGAGTGTGGGATAGCAGTGTAGGACCAGTCCTAAAACTACCAGGCTCTAAAACGTAATCTGAGACTTGGAAACTGCTACCTCTGAGATGTTCTACCAATATTTAACGAACATGTATGATTTAGACTGGGGGCCAGAGGCCTGTACCAGAACTGGACTCGAGTGCAGGATGAAGTGCGGAGGCAGAACAGTTGAACTAAGAAGCTTTTATTTACAACGACACAGAGCAGACAAGGAGAACCAAACCTAGAACCTTGGCGTTACATGACACATAATATAATACAAAACCTAGAAACTTGACTTGATACACAATACAATATAAGGTAGAGAATTCTAGCGTGGCAGCCCGAGGTACATTACATAAGCGGTGACTGGTTGCATGGTGCTCGCGGCGTGCAGAGAGAGAGAGAACAGGTGTTAGTGGGTGAATGGGTTGGACCAGAGATTCTAGTGAATACTGAGATGGAGTGGCTCATTTGGACAGGAGGACACTGAGGCTTGGAGGGGGAGGCAGAGGTCCGAGTGACTGGCAGAGGAGTGTTAAGAAGGTCTGACCTGAGATTTCCAGAACTCTGCGTGGGTGGTGGTGGCAGGAGGGCAGGCAGGTTAGTGTGCTAGGTAATACTCCCTGGAATGCAGCTGAAAATCTTTTGGGGGTTTGTAACCAGAGTCCAAAAGGTGACTCTTAGTAGTGGTGTCGTGGTGTAGTGGACTGATGGAGCTAGGAGCAAGGAAAACAAGGTAAGCATACAAGAACTTGGATCTTGAGCTGGAGTTTGAGCCTGTTACCAGCTTAGGTGGGTTGACGAACTGGCGGTGAGGTGAAAGGGAAGCTGGCCATAAATACCCTCCGTTGATTGCCAAGAATTAACTCCAGGTGCGTTGTCCGGGTGAGACCACAACACAGTCTGGATGTTAGAAACAAACCAAAGCCCCAGGCACACAGGCTGTAGAGGCCCATCTGGTACCTCATTGGCAATCCAGACTCCTGGGGCTTGAGGATACCTCACTATACTCATACACCTGAATAGCTTTAAATCAGATCTGTCCAGTAGTTGGACATTACTGTAAGTCCTTGTCTTTTGTCCAAAGAACTGTGTGCTCAGAAACAACACATACAGGGCATTCTTGTTACCTGAGTAGGCAGGTGGGCCCATCTGAGGATAGTGTAACTAACTGTGGACCCTTGCTGCACCCTTGCCTAAACCAAACGTGTTTTACAGTAGTAAATGTTGTGAGCTGCATATGGGGACTTAGTCTCCAGATATTTTATTTAGTTAAAATGTGATTATTATATATATATTTTTTAGTAAGTATGTTCAGGGAAAGGTATACTTTCTTGGCTAATGCAGCTTTAAAACATAGATTACTTTCATTTAACCTGTCACCTCCTTACCTTTAGAGAAGTAAAATGAGTGAACGCTTCTGTGAACAAAAGCCTCGGCTCAGTCACATCGATACTGAATACAAAACCCTGCTGTTGCATCATGTGAAAAAAAGGGAAAAAGAAAAGAAAATTCAACCTGTTAGATGCTGACAACACCTGTTTTATGAGAAGTATACACCTTTAATCTTGTTTTTAGGCACATGCGTGAAGCCTTGAGTCCCAGGAATACGGTGCCGTAGTCTGCCAAGTGAATTTGTAAAACACCATCAAAGAAGAGGATGAGGTGAAAGAAACACTGGGGATTGTGTTCCCACCAGCAGAGAGATAAAACAAGTCATGGAGCCAGGTGTGGATAGAAGGAGTAAAAGACAGAGAGATGGCAACGAGGAGAGAAGAGAAAGGAAGAAAAGAAGCATAGACAGCCAGTCTCCCTGGTGCATTCTGGGAGTTGAACCTGGCAGGAGAAATTAGCGGCGTTCGCACTAAGTGAAAAGGATAATCCCTCTCTGACGGAGAGGGAGAGGAAGGGAGGGGGGGAGAGCCGTGCAGTGCAGCAATGATCCCTCCTGTGTTCCTCTGATTTTAGGTTCCAGGTTCATTTGTTAAGAGGATAAGCCCTTCTTCTGTATGCAAACCTCAGAGGCGAGAGGTTTGCTGTCACTCCTATGCCAAGACGATGCTGATTTGAGGATGCCGTGATACTGGCTGCAGGCCCGGGCAAGAAATTCACTGGAGCTGAGCGTGGCTACAGGTGGGGTGAGATCCCCAACAAAATATGACTTCATGGTAACTCAGAGCTAACAAGAAGGATGGAGCAGTTCCTTCCCAGGTAGCAACAAATGTTTGGCTTAGATGTGGCACGCATTTCCTCACCAATTTGAATCCCATGCCATAAAACAAAATTCTCCACTGATTTGGACCACTGCCTGCTATTTTGATTTTCAAAAATTTTGGTTGTGGGATCGATAAAGTATCTCTCTGTCTAATTTGCAAAATGAATGAAGTGCTAACATAGCGCTTTAGTTCTACTACTAAAGTGTAGAAACCATATTTAGCAATGGAACCAAACTCCTTAGCTTGAATCATGTGCTTCGCTGACACCAGTCATTTTAGGAGTAATGTTTGTCGAGGAAGGAACTATCTTTGTTAAGTGACGGCTGTGTGCAGACAGGAATAGGACCCAAGGTGCAGACTCCAGAGACAAACTTAAACCGAAACAGCTTTAATGTTGAACTCAAACATAACTGAAAAAAATCCAACTAAACTAACACCGGCAGACTGACAAAACACACAGCAAAATAAACGGTCGATCGCAACACGGACACAGAGAAACACAGGGCTTAAATACACAGAGGGAGCAATCAGGGAATGAGTAACAGGAGGGAAACACAGCTGGGGCAAATCAGGCCTAACGAGACAAAGGAAGCAAAACCAGACACATTAACATGAGACATGGACTTTCAAAGTAAAACAGGAAACATAACAGAGACTGAACAAAAGACACAGACTCACATGCAGTCACTACAACAGAGGGAACAGAGACGTGGGACCAGGGCAGACAGGGGAGACAGCAACTAAGGATTACACAGACAGAAAACCAGAACACTAAAACTCTAACCAAACCCCACCCAGAGAACCTTAACTAAGAATGATCCTAAAACCCGTAAAGCAAAGCTAGAATATAATGAAATAACAAAATCAAAGAACCAAAAACACAAAACACTGGGTCGACGACCCAGGGACCCTAACAATCTTCCCTTAAAAACATTGTATCTCATTGAATTTTCATCCAATTTTCAAATATCCTTTGAGTTTTCCCCCTTTGAGTTGACTTCCACGTCAATTGGTTCTTGGCAGACATGGAAAGCAATGAAGTGCATATACTTACTGTACTTAAGTAGAATTTTCAGCTATCTGCACCTTTGTTGAGTATTTTCTGATTTATTTTTTTTGGCAAATTTTTACTGCTACTTCTTGAATTTGAACACAGACACAGACTTTTCTATTTCTACTTCTTACTCTTCCAGTTCTGCTCAGAAGAGTGGTCAAATACGGCACTTTTGATGTCTACCAAAAGTATCTGTCTGAGGTACAACTTGCTAGGGGACATTTAACCAAATATTAATGGAGGTTTATGCATATGTTTGAACCTATGTATACCTTTGACCCCGTATAGAATAGAGAAAATTCATCTACCCAATTCTTGTTTTTTAATGTCATTCTAGATGCGTGCTGTGCCATCATCCACCCTGGAAAAAGACTTTATTAAAAACCCCAAGTTACCATGACATTCATACCCATGATGAGTGTGAACTTTACCCGACAACTGTATGTCTTTCTCTTGTTTTTACACAATTAACTGGAGGTAGATTTTCAGATCTGTCAAAGACGTGTCGACAAACAAGGAAATACACCCCGAGGATTTTAATTAACTAAACTATAGAAATATTATACTTTTGCTTAAAACTCAAATGCTTAACAGTGAATATTAAACAGTGTTGTTGATTGAAATGCCCATCCCTACTGAGTATAGGTTGAATTGGAAGAAATCCCTGCAAATCCCTTAGTTTATCTCCAAAAAAAGTTAGGCAAAAAGGGAACACAGTAGCTCACTTTTTGTCCTTTAAATTAACTAAGCTAAAAGCAGCTCACAAACGCTGTACATGTTTTTTTTTCCTTGTGTATCTCCTGAAATCTGTATTCACCTAACCGTAGGACTGATCTTAAATCACTTCCATCTCCGTGTAATCTTCTTTATTCTCCACAAAGATGTGAAGTCACCAAACAAAGGCGAGCATCAAAAGAAGCATATTGGGAGCGACTGTGTTCAAAAGGATTCATATACAGGAAGATGAGCATCAGTAAGATGCACAAGGCCACCAGCTGTTCTTTGCCTCTGTAAATGCCCAAAAATGTCAGATTTGGACAGGCTTAAAAGATGAGGGGAAAAGCCCTCCTTTTCATGTACATCCCACTTACTCAGTGGTGATTGAATGATATCAAAGACCCAGGGACTCCTACACAGACACACGCATACTTTATAAACAGATTTCACTCTTCAAAAGTGTTTTTCACTGGATAGCACACAAGATATGGGAAACCACTGTATAAATTATATGACAAGAGAGAAGCACTAATGAAAAATGAATGCACTGCTTGGCAAACACAATCTATTGAAACTGAAAGAGCGTATCAATTGCATAAATATGTTTCCCTACATTGTTTTTTTTTTTATTCTGTTAAGAAAGTAATGACACCAGAAGCAGCGCAGCTAAGTATCTCAGGATGTGTTTGTATCCATGTCTGCTCTTGATCACCGCCACATCGGTTCTGTACTCGCAGAAAGTTTGTTAAATGTGCTTATCCACCCAGATGGAACAATTATTCAGTGGAAATTGTGTTGACATAACAAATGATTATGAAAGCAGTTACACTTCGTTCCCCTCAACTTCAAATTTATGGTCCGAATGCCCGCCCGATGGGAGAGATGTTTACTCTGTATCAAAGCCTGCACGTCATCTCCACTCGTGTGAAATGGCGAGTGAGTGAAATAAGTTTTTAATGGATGAGACGAAACTGCTTCATCACTGAGAGTGACCACCTGGTTTTCTTTTCTTTTAGCAGGAAGTTCAAACTTATACGAAGCACATTAGCAAACAGTGACTTATGCATGGTTTTCTATTAGCATACCACATATTATAAAAGATAACACATACACATTTGGGAACAATCTGAGCCCAGGCTCAGTTAGTTTGGCCAAATGTGACCCAAGATTTTCAGTACTTGGGTTACGCCACATGTGGATGAGAGCTATATAAGATGGAGGTGTGGAAATGAAGAATGAGACTCTAAGAGATCCACAGATGTGGATGTGGGCCACATTTCTGCCAAACATTTAATATTATATCTAGGCTAGCAGATCTGGGGTAATGCTAGATGTGATAGATGGAGGATTATGCATCAATATGGAAAAGGGGTTTTAAAATGCTCTAATAGTACTAATAGTAGTATAGATGCCTTAAATTATAAATACAGTAGTATGAAGATAGTCTAGAGATGTGAACTAAAAGATTTTTAAAACCTAAATATTAAATCTGGCTTGGGTATCTTAACACTAGTGTAAACATATTGCATTGCTAATGATCAAATCTATTTTGACATTTGAAGGACCCATTTGAGGTTTTAGATCTACAACTTCTTGAGTTGTTTGTTCATGCAGGGCTGCTGAGTGTATTTAAATGGTTTTCTGAGTGCACAGTGAAGCTGTGTTTGTCCCATCCACCGTTTTTTTCTCTCCCTGCAAGCACTCACCGATGAACATCCTTGGGCTAACAAGCGCCTTCGATTCATTCGGGACATGGAGAGATAAGAGAACAACCAGGTTGAGAGCTAGGAGATGCGGCGGGGGGATGGTGGGGTAAAGCGACAGAGAAAATGAGGGAAGAAAAAGAGCAGCAAGAACAAGATATTCAGACAGTCTTTGCCTTCATCATGTTGTAGGAGTAAAAGGTCTTCAGGTTCGTTCCACCTGCAAATCATTTCCTAAGGAGATCAGGATGAAACACCTTATTATGTGTTAAATGTCATGGCAGTGTCATTAACAGGCTGCTCACTTGTTTGACTGAACAATGATTCACCCGGCTGGAACGGTTCCTGGTGACACCAAAGTGTGGTGTTCATGTCACATTACCGCTGTACCTGTGAGCAGCATTCATGCTGCTGATAAGTTCCTAATGATATCATCTCTCTTCATCTGCAGGGAAGCCTCTCGCTAACAGTGTGCCAAAAGGGGATCAAACTTTTTATTTCAGCACTTTGTCACATGGTTAGAGAAAGTGAAAAGAAGATAAGGGCAAGCAGGACTTTGGATTGTTCTGTTTAAAAGTTCTGCTAAGGTTTCTGCTGTGCGGGAGGTGGGGAAAGATGATTTTAATGGAAAGGCTATTGCATTATGACTACTCCATAACAGCCACAACATATTTCTACTACTCTTTTTGTAACAAATACATTTTTGTAGAAACTATATTTTAAGATAATATAGTTAACAGATAGATAACTTAGTATTATGTCTCACCTCAACATAATAAATCTAGAAATTTAAAAAATGGATATGAACAGTTATAGTTTTTGTAGTGTTTTATCCCTTTAAGCCATAAGTCACCTCAAAAACTCTGGTCACCATTCTTCTTCTTTTTTTTTGTTCTTTTTTTTATTTCTATAGCGCCAAATCACAACATAAGTCGCCTCAAGGCGCTTCATAGATACAGAGAAAAACCCAACAATCATATGACCCCCTATGAGCAAGCACTTTGGCAACAGTGGGAAGGAAAAACTCCCTTTTAACAGGAAGAAACCTCCGGCAGAACCAGGCTCAGGGAGGGGCGGCCATCTGCTGCGACCGGTTGGGGTGAGAGAAGGAAGACAGGATAAAAGACATGCTGTGGAAGAGAGACAGAGGTTAATAACAGATATGATTCAATGCAGAGAGGTCTGTTAATACATAGTGAGTGAGAAAGGTGACTGGAAAGGAAAAACTCAATGCATCATGGGAATCCCCCGGCAGCCTATGTCTATTGCAGCATAACTAAGGGAGGATTCAGGGTCACCTGAATGCATTCTGCATTGGTTAGTGAGTATAATCAGACAGGATCCAGTCTGCAGTTTTTTCCTGTCTGTTGAAGGCTGGCAGTTTGCTGTTTAGCTCAGCTGTCAATGCTGCGAGCGAAATGTCCATGTTTATCTTCTCTGGAGGAGGCTGTAATAGTTTGTGAAAGGAGTCTGATATATGTCAATGAGTTAGAGTTGTTGAGGATATCCTGAATGTTTGTGTCAGTAAGCCCTCCTATTTTTGCTGCTGTTAGCTACTATTAGCCTCTGTTAGCTGCTATTAACCTCTGTGAGTTGCTGTTAGCTGACGTGAGTGAAACTTTCTTTGAAGTGGATCTAGTATTGTTGGACTCTCACTTTTAGTGAATAAACTCTTACACCATCTGAGAATGTAATCGAACTGTTTGTCAGTGGAAAGGTTGATTTTTGTAGGAGTCTGAAAACTAATAAAATCTTGTAAGTAAAATTTTAGTTATAGAGCACCTTTCGAGACACATCACAAAGTGTTCCACAAAGAAATATGAAGGCATTTAAAACAAAACAGACAAAAAGTTAACCAAACGCAATTCCAAAAAGATGACTTTTAGTTGCTTTTTAAAAGCGACTGCTGAGTCCACAGATGTTAAACTCAGAGGAAGAGAGTTCCACAGTCTGGGGGCCACACTGGCAAAAGCTCTCTCTCTCTTAGTTCTCAGCCTCATATGCTATATAACAAGTACGCCCTGATCACATGACCTCAGGGACCTGCTGCAGCAGGTATGAGTCCTGACTTCAGTTCAGGAGACGAGGCTTGAGGTGGCACCGATGGCGTTATCTCCTTCCTTTTCATTCTTTGGTGAAGGGGGCCCTTTCTTTGATGATGAAACATAGACATGATCCTGCATGTCTTGAGTCTGAAGTTTCAGGCACTAAGGCAAACACCCCCCATGATTTCTCTTCTCCTCCTCTAACTTTGCTGTACTACATACGTATCCAGTCTCTATCCACAAACATAAAAGAAAACAAAAAAGCGATTAGGCAGAAAACAGATAACCTTTCAGGTCACTGTATTCAGGTCACATTCAATATACTGTTGCTTGCTTCTGTGTATTTTTATTGGATTAATTATATATTTATAAGATCGCATCAATTTGTTGGAAGACATAATTACATGATGTATATTTACAAGCACAACATGCTTTTTTCTCTCTATCAAATACCCTCAAAAAATGACTGACTCTACGTTTAACTATATAAAAAGGTGTACAAGAAATCACAAACCACTTCCAGTGTCCAGTTTGGGAGGATTACCTGTAAATAAAAGCAGAGAAAGACTGCAGAGGAGTAGGCAGCTCCTTTCAACATAAGCCCCAACAACCACTACCCAAAGGATCATTAGGGGGTCCATTGTTCCTCGTGGGGGGACAATCCCACATGGCTTTACTCTGGGACTCTCCACCATTTGACTCCAGAACTGAAGAAGCTTCTCAGTTGAGAGGTGAAACATCTTCAAGCAACTTAAAGAGCAACTTAAAGAAGTCCAGATGCTTTTCTCTCTAAGCTCCTTAGGCTACGATGACCTGGATGACTGAGAACCTTCACAGACATACCACTACCCAGATAATTTGGCAGTTTGTACATTGCCTGAATTAAAGTTTATGGCCTGAGAATATACTAGTACTTATACTTGTGTATTTCTGTGCTACTTGAGCACTCATTCACCCAATCAGCTTTTTCTCATCCTAATAACCTTTTAACCCAACATTCACACACTTGCACTCGAACTGATACAGTAGGTACAACTTGGGGTTCAATGTCTTGCCCAAGGATACCTTGAGAATTAGTCTGGAGGAACCAGCGATCGAACCTCCAACCTGGACGATGTGCTCTACTTCCTGAACCACAGCCACCCCTTACTGCCCTGTGCTACCACTGAATACTTCAACATTTTTATTGGCTTTAATGGATTTTACCCACCAGCAGATTTCTCAGTCCTGGGTCAACTTTGACTTATGATTTTACACTGTCCACTAACTATGATGCACTTTGATTTATAAATCAAATTAAAGACCGCAGTTGTGTTTTTTGCAGTTGAGTGACTGTAATTTGAATGGCCATTCATGACAAATCATCATATCAACAAAAAGTGCGGTATTACCTAGTCATCTGTTTGCCCAGATGTCCATCAGAAGCACAGATTGTTGTTGGTGGGCTCAGTTTTAATCAAGAATACTGTACAAATCAAATTTTTATGCAGTGCATGAGGACACAAGAACATGATTTACATATGAATTGCATAAAAATTATGTGTTAAATGTCATGGCAGTGTTTTTGCATTCAGCCATCTTCTTCTGCTTAAACAGTTCAGGGCCATGGCGGTGCTGGGGCCTATTCCAGCTGTCATAGGTACCAACAGAGATGGGCAGTAACGCGTTACTTGTAACGCGTTACTGTAATCTGATGACTTTTTTCAGGTAACGAGTAAAGTAAGGGATTACTATTGCAAAAACAGTAATTAGATTACCGTTACTTTCCCGTAGGAACGCTGCGTTACTGCGTTAATAAAACCGTGATTTTTTTGCGAGAATGTCTCATGACAGTGACGTAAGCAAGTGCGACGTTCGTGACAACAGCTGGGTGCAGATCAACAATGGATCATATATCGAATGCAGGAGAGAGTATGTGCATGCAACGTTTAAAGCGTGGAAGTACTGACTGTTAGATTTGTATTGTTGATTGTCATTTATGCTTAGAAATATTTAACCATATATTCTTAGAGGTGTATAATCAATTGTGTAGTGATAGGTTGTGTGATCTTTAACAGGCTGCAAAGGCTTGGTGTGTATTCCACACTAGAATGCACACCTACATCCTGGGAGCATGGGGAGAGGTCGTACCTTGTTTCATTGTTTTACGGTAGGATTAACGTAGTTGCGTCTGTTCTAGTCTAAGTGCTTTTGTTTATAAATGAACTGCTGTACTTCCTCACCGTGTTATCTATCTAGGATGAACCATCTAGGGTGAGGGGGAGGCTACCCTCTTCCTGACCAAGGATGTTTGACCCTTTGATCAGCAGTCCACACACACACACACACACACACACACACACACACACACACACACACACACACACACACACACACACACAGGCAAGGTACTCTTTGTGTGTATGTAGACGTCATATGTTAATGAACTTATGCATATTCATGTAACCTCAATAAAAGAACAGTGGTACGGGAGAACGGACGAGAGCAACTGGGGTCAAGCAAAGGAACGGTGCCTGTCCGGTTCTCTCCCGTGCACGAGAAACATGAAGAAGCTTGCCTACTTGTGTCTTGCTTTGCAGTGTAATTATATTGTCTTCAACGTTCCAGCGGATGGGTTCAAGCTACAAACCTATCACTGACCTTACTTTGAGTTTGATTCCATAAAAAGTGACAAAAACATTAGTGTCCGTTGTGCGTGGGAAAAGCGAAAAAAAACCCCCCCTAAACTTCCAAGCAAGCACCAAGTGTGCTGAGAAACTCGCGGATTCTTCAACTGACCGCCGCGGCACACCTGCACCAGGGTAAACCTCCGCCTACGCTACTCCTGCTTTACAGGTGAAAATAGAGCAAAAGGACCGCTAGTCTTTGATGTTATTTATTTTCTGCTGTGTTTTACTTGCATCTATTTGAAAGACTGAGTGTAAACAAAAAAAAAATTAATATTTTATGTGCTGGAATGTGCAGAAAATAAGTTTAAATGTTAAGCAAATTTCTTCCAGTCAGAGAATGTTGCATATAATTTAATTTTTGCTTGATGCATAAAGTTAAAATATTAAAACTAATAAAACAAGTTTTAAAAAGGGACTTTTCCATTTGATTACATTTTGTATGATAGATTATGCAGAAAAAGTAGAATTGGACTGAAAGATCTATCGCTTTATCACCTATTCAGGTTGTAAATTGTGTTTTTAAAAAGTAACTAAGTAACTAAGTAATTAATTACTTTTGAAAATAAGTAATCAGTAAAGTAACTGGATTACTTTTTTGGGGAAGTAATCGGTAATTAGTTACTGATTACTTTTTTCAAGTAACTTGACCAACACTGGGTACCAACCTGCCTATCTGTCATAGGTACCCTCTCTGGTCATCCACTTAACCCTTTACAGCCGATCGGAGCGGGCACGCTCTGTTTTGCGTAACTATTTTTAAATCCCAGTAGCACTGCAACCACGTAAGCTAGCGCAAAAATTTTTTTTGCATATGAAACCGGAGGAGTTGTACTTACATCTTATGCCATCAGCTTGTCCTAGGTCACGGTTTCCTTCCACATAAAGCTTTGCAAAAACTGCATAAAAAGCGCTTGCAGGAACAAAAACATAATATTCCAGAAACACGCTGTGCCGTTCCGATCAGCTGTTCATAACACTTCCTACGTTGGAATAGACGTCAGCGCGAACTTTTGCATTTCCGCCATTACCTGCCCGAAACCGGAAGTGACGTCATTTTCGCGGAAATGTAGTCTTTTTTACTATCAGGGCCTCAGAGCCTATACTCGTCTTTTTTAAAGTTATCTTTGACTTTATGACTTTCTGTGTCGTTTCTGGGATGCTTAGGACTCATATTGGACTGCTGGAAATAGTTTATTTTGATGCATATGCTGCTTTTTTGCAAATTTGCAGTATAATATTTATTTTCGTTTTTCCTGCAGTGTATAAAAATTGGTGTATTTCAAAAATAAAACTATGAAGACACTCAAAATAAATTTCCTGTGGTAGGAAACTATTTTGTGCAACTTTTTTGTATTTACAGTTTTGAGGGATAAGCCTCTTAAATTTCTCTAACTACAAATATATGTTAAAAAAGCAAAAACGATTTTCAATTTTTTTGTAGTTTATTGCACTTTTTTGCAATTTATGTAATTACTATGCACTTAATGAATAGATATTATTAAAATCTGGGCTATAATTGTTGTATTGATGTATAGCAACTTGAAATGCTCCCAAAAATGGCTCCACAGCAGGTAAAAATATAATATAATATAATATTGGTACCTTGGTGTTCATCTGAACAATAGACTGGACTGGACTCATAACTCAGACGCCCTCTACAGAAAAGGGCAGAGCAGGCTGTACCTGCTGCGGAGACTCAGGTCGTTTGGGGTGGAGGGCCCACTCCTGAAGACCTTCTATGACTCTGTGGTGGCTTCTGCTATCTTTTATGGTGTGGTCTGCTGGGGCGGCAGCATCTCTGCTGGGGACAGGAAGAGACTGAACAGGGTGATCCGAAGGGCCAGCTCTGTTCTAGGATGCCCTCTGGACCCAGTGGAGGTGGTGAGTGACAGGAGAATGGCGGCTAAGCTGTCATCCCTGTTGGACAACGTCTCCCACCCCATGCAGCAGACTGTGACAGCACTGAGCAGCTCCTTCAGTGGGAGACTGCGGCACCCACAGTGTGGGACGGAGAGATTTCGCAGGTCTTTCCTCCCCACTGCTGTCAGACTCCACAACAAAGACTTTAACTGAACAAACACACACATCCACACATGTGCAATAACACTAAGTGCAATAATCTTTTCTGGCATCGTTGTATTTTTACTCAGTTGTATATAGCATTCGTATTCTATTTTTATCTTATTGTATATTTTTATTCTATTTTATTCTACTGTATATAGTATTTTATTTTATTTTATTCTATTCTGTACAGTTGTGTACTGTATTTATTCTTATTGTATTCTAATTTTTGCGTCATAACTTTTGCACTGTCCACTTCCTGCTGTGACAAAACAAATTTCCCACGTGTGGGACTAATAAAGGTTATCTTATCTTATCTTATCTTATCTTATAAGCTCTGGCGGACTTGGTTCTATGGTAGGTCTTAAAGGGTTAATTACCATTGCCCCTCTTTTTGATATTTCTTTGGCTAAAGCCACTGTTCCAACTGTGTTTGCTGGGTTTGTAGGTGTGAAGTGACCCAACACAACAACATATCGCCACAAAGCTAGGCAATGCCTTTGTCTTCAGGTGATTTGAAATGGTGACATTTTATGTTAATCATATTTGACTTTGTTTCTTATATTGCCAGTCATATGTTCGAGGGAAAATAAGTCTTTGTTTGGGTTTGTACTGTTAATTACTATGCAGAGTTGCATAAATGACTGACATTTAAGGTGTGTATTTTATACAAACCAATACCACAAAGCTTGAAAGGAATTCAGGTTCCCCTAATAATCTTCCTGCAAAGTTTAAGTCAGATTTGACAGTGTGGTTTCCGTTGGAACTGACATGTCGTTAATTATTTTGACAAAACACATGGACAAAATTCACAATTAGTTTTTTTTCAAAAACAAATGATAAAAAAAACTTTCCCTGATCTCTGAAGCATTTATTAAAGATTATTTATCCAGTTATTTATGTTAAATAGGCCATTTATCATACTTTCTAAACAGATCTTTAGTTCAAAATTTAGTATAGAGAGCTGGTTCTTGAACCAGGTCAAAACTGGACCAAATCTCACCATGAAGGCACCAAATATGAACATGTTACGCAACTTGTATGATGTTAAAACATGCCTGAAGTTTTTCAAAGATGCTGTTCTGTTGTAACACATCAGGAAGTTGTAGACAGTCTTCTCCAGACATTTTACTATAAAAGGTAACTTTGAGAGTCCTCTGTAATGAGTTCATGTTTTTCTGAGTGGTTGCAAACAGGCTTTAAGTATTCTGGGACACATCCAGAGCACAGATTACTGTTAACTCCCACTAAAGATCAGTGACATCAGGGAGGTCACTGATAAAACATAGACAACTCAGTGCCATAGACATGATCCTGCATGATGATCCTGCTGGTGCCACATTAAGCATATATAAACATCCCTAAATCAATAATTATAGCCCAATAAAATGATGTATATGATTAGAAAAAGTGTAAGATTACATGAGTACATTTACTTTAACTACTTTAAATATATATGTATTCAAGCTGTGAACTATTACTCAAAAAGAATTATAATTTTGCACTTTGCTATCCAAACTATCCATCACAAGCTTATGGAGCTCCACTTCCCACATAATAAATCTGCAACAGGATGCAGGGCTGCAAATGAGCACACTTATGAACATTTTAATGATTCAATATTCTGATTTCCTGTGGTCCCCCATGGCTCCCCATTTAAAAAAAATCTCCCAAAATGCCCCTTAGTGATATCCAACACTTCACAGAGAAAATTTGGAGGTATAGCTCATATTAACAGCCCGATGAGTGCTTTAGTCGTGCCACAGTACTTAAAAGCTCGTCCATAGTTGCATTAAAGAAGAGAAAATGATATTGCTGGGGCAGGGCATCAATAAAAGAATCAGGAACTACTATTTAGGATTTCAAGTCATTAATTTTATGCTTAGAAAAGTTTAGAAATTTTAGAATTCCTCAGTCAACCACATAATCTTATTAAAACTTACAGGATTTAAAAGATGGTCCACTGTGTAAAAAAAGGCTCTGGGGCTGTGCTCATTAGTGTGAATTAGAGTAGAGCAATACTTGGCCCCTGCCTTCTTAACCTGTTCAATGAAAGCAAGCATTAATGCTTGATAATGTACTTGAAGATTATAGCGGGAATCTCTTCCAACAAAATGATTAAAAGCAAAAATCTCCAATGTATTTGTTTCATCCCTTCTCGCATTTATGTGGACTGGAATTAATTTGTGCTACACCTTGTTAGAGCATGCAAAACCTGATCCTTCCATAATGCCACACACCCATCAACAAAAGGAAATTAAATCCTTTGTAAATATCAAACTAAGACCTCCCAGTCACAACAAGGACTTTCCTTGATGGCTGTCTCACAAGCATAAGCTATCAAACGAGGCGGGCTGCTTGTTTGGGGGTGGGGTGGGGGGGTTGAAAGGAGGGACTAGGATGAGAGCCAATTTTTCTTAGTGTCAGCGATAAAAATCCATCTGATTGAAATTGCGGGCCATTATGATATGAGAAGTAGAGTGCTAGAGAGATGGGTAGAGACGGGGGAGAACGAGAGAGTGGCTGCACAAT
This sequence comes from Copadichromis virginalis, assembly GCF_057382275.1. Taxonomy (NCBI): domain Eukaryota; kingdom Metazoa; phylum Chordata; class Actinopteri; order Cichliformes; family Cichlidae; genus Copadichromis; species Copadichromis virginalis. Next base: position 24,246,316 of record NC_140639.1, read on the forward strand.
TGCTGAGCTGCTCCTTTCTTTTCATTTCCAGATGAAAGCTAATTACGCGGTGTGGCGAGAAGACAGGGCGGCGTGCGCGTCGCAGGAAACGGGGAGCCGAGGTGGTTAATTGGGGTATGTGATTACACAGGGCTGTAGTTAGAGAGAATTAGGCAACAACACACTCGGCAGCACAGCTCATCATGGCGAGAGTGAGAGGAGCGGGCGATGACGCTGATATCCTCCGCACTCACCTTGCCCTCAGCAGACACTCCATGAGGCCTGCAGACTGAGATTTGATTTTTAGATTTAAAAGAAGCCTGTTGGTTATAAAAATTTACTCTTTCGCTTCCATTTTTGGCACGCTGCACTTCTTAGAGGTCATTTGGCAGGGAAAAATCATAAACAGCTTTCTGCATATTTGATGTCTGTAGCTGCTCATGTCTCATGTTAACATTAGTGCAAAAGTATTAAACAAGAAAGCACATACAACAGGTTTACTGTATTCTGTATGAACAGGACAATATGATATGATTGACCATTAAGGTTGTCTGGTAAAATATAAACAGGTTCAACAGTTGACAAACACCTGCAAGGCATGTCAGCAACTCAGTGCCTTTAGGAATTTAGACATGATCAAAGTGACCTGCTGAAGTTTGTAGCGAGCATCAGAATGTGGAAAAATGATGACTTAAATGAAATTGATAGTTAGTATGGTTGCTTGTGCTAGACGGGCTGGTCTAAGTATTTCAGAAACGGCTGATCTACTGGGATTTTTCCACACAAGCAACATTTACAGAAAACTTTCTGAAAAAGTCCAGTAAGCAGCAATTCTCCGGGTGAGGGTGGCAAAACTACTTTGAATTGACAGAACGGCAACTGCAGCTCAAATAACGACTCATTACAACCAAGGTATGGAGAAGAGCATCATGGCAGCAGCAGAAGACCACACCGCTGCCACTCCTAAGACCATGAAGCTGAGGCTGCAGTTCACACAGACTCATCAGAACTGGACAACAGAAGATTGGAGAAATGTTGCCTGTTTGATGAGTCTTCATTTCTGCTGCAACATTCAAATGGCAAAGTCAAAATTTGGTGTAAAAGACATGAAAACATCATCCTGCCTTGTATCAACAATTCAGGCTAGTGCTGGTAGTGTAATGGTGTGAGACACTTTTTGACACACTTAGAGCCCTTTAGCAACAGGGTTTAGTTTAACAAAGACTAATTGAGTATTGTTATTGACCATGTCCATCCCTTATGACCACAGTGTACCATCTTCTGTTGGCTGCTTCCAGCAGGATAACACACCATGTCACAAAACTCAAATAATCTCAAACTGATTTCTTGAACATAACAATGAGTTCACTGTAATGGCCTCCACAGTCACCAGATCTCAATCCAAAAGAACACCTTTGGGATGCGCAGCTTATAAATCTGTAGTAACTGTGTGATGCTGTCATGTCATTATGGACCAAATCTCTCAGGAATGTTTCCAGCAACTTCTTGAATTATTGCCATGGAAGATCAGGAGACAAAAAGGGGACTTTGGTCTTGTCTTGGTCTATAGTGGTCGGGAGATTTGGAGTCAACAGTATCCATGACACACAACGTCATGCGCAAAAGCATCAGCTCTAAGAGCCGTGCTTAGAGAGTGCTTTGTAGTAATCAGAGTCGACTCCCATTGAGCGAGAGCCGGCTCCTTACTTAATTTCCTTTTGCTGCTCAGCTCTCACACAGTGGCTCAGCTATGCGCCAATCCCTCCATATTGTGGCCAATCACATGTGAGGATATAAGATAATATCATTATGTGAAAAAACAGAGAGGGTGAGAGACGCGACAGTCAAGTGGAGCGTGCGTCTGTCCTCTCAGTAAGCGAGTGAGACAGTAGACAGCGGTGCGGAGGGCTGTGTGAGTGCATCGCAAAAACATATAAATATGCCTGACACCCGTAAACGAAGCAGCATCTGGCTGCAGTTTAAAGACTTTTTTTGTCTCTGTCTCGACTTTGTCTTGTCTTGGTCTCGATACCCTTTGGTCTCGGTTTAGGCGGTCTTGACTACAAGTCTAGTATCAACCCAGTACTAGACATCTCATAGCCAGTAAGTGCATAAAGGGAAACTTGTATTCCATTAATGACTGAAAGCAAACTGGCTAAAAGTCCTAGCAGAGGATGGTTTCGATCCATCGACCTCTGGGTTATGGGCCCAGCACGCTTCCGCTGCGCCACTCTGCTGGAAATCACCCCAGATGGGACTCGAACCCACAATCCCTGGCTTAGGAGGCCAGTGCCTTATCCATTAGGCCACTGGGGCTGCACGCAATGAGACTTAACATGATGGATATTGTGTAGTGTACAGCTGGTACATCGTAGCTTTTGTATTTAAATAGCAGCTTGAGGTTCGTATCTTGCCAGCCTGTTTGGCATGAAGACTGGAGTAGCCAGGGACCAAACAACCAATCTTCTGAGTAGTAGGTGACATGTTCTACCTCCTGACCTATAGCCACAGAGCTGCAGTGTGTGATGCTATCACGTCAATATGGACCAAAAACCAACAAATGTTTGTAGCACCTTGATGAATGTGTGCCATGAAAAAGTAAGGCTGTTCTGAAGGCAAAACTGGTCCAAACTAGTCTTGTACCTAATGAAATGGCCTTGATGTTTTTTCCCCTTGACACAACTGTTAAACCTCATCATACAGAATTTGTATTGGAGATGAGACACAACTGTACCTTTACTTTTATATGGTCGGCTCAGCTGTAGCAGAAAATGACCTACAGCATGAACCCTCTCACTGTGAGCACTATTGATGACACTTCAACGACCTGCACTCTAAATTTCACAACATTATCTCTCTGTTAGATGGTCTTTATTGATCAGCACATTATTCAGAGTGTCTCCCTCCCAGTGCACGTACACTCTTTACTTTTTTATCTTCAAGAACAAAAGAACTGGCCATGAAAAGACATTGGAAAAGTGAGTTAAAGGCTGTTACCACTCTGCTACAAAAATAAAGGGAGCATTTGACTGGGTGTCACTGGTTATAAACACAAAGGTCCTGAAAAGACATAATTATGGGAGCTGAAAAGAGGGAATTGTAACAGTAGGAACATCTGTCTTCCTATGGCATTATCTCTTACCTTCACAAGCTTTCTCTGGCATCATTCAGCTCGGGTCAATACATTTCACCTGTGAATGTCTTAGGAAGGGTCCATGTGTAAGTGAAAGGGTAGACCATCCTTCATCGTGAAAACAATAAAACTGGAGCTGCAGCCTCCAAAATAAAGACTGGTCACTAATTTTTACTGCCAGTTGTTACATTATGTGAAACAAACTTTAATGCTATGACAATTGTCAGATATAACAGCCTAGTAAAATTGGTCTATAGTGCCACAAATGTCATTATTTTGTAATCTGTGTCAGTGAAGCAGGAATAACACGGGTTAAAAACTAGAGAGATTGAAAGAATCAGTGAAAGAGGTGCCTTATGTGCCATCATGGTTGATCCATTCATGAAAGAAAGTGTCTAAGACCTCAGAAACACAGGCGTAGAGATCGGCCAGGGACCCCAGACACTGACCAGTGTAATCTGTGACCAACTGGTGAGTGGTTCCTGGCTATTTGCTATTACTTACTAGGGTGAAATTGGTCATGAAGGCATATACAGTGCTGCTTTAAATTCCTGGCGATTGCTTTGATTGCCAGCAGCTTCTATGTAAACACCTGCAAACCACTCATTAATCGACAGTGAACTTGCAAAAAGTCCAATATGGGCATTTGCTCTCTATGAATACATTTTTCTAGCAGGGGGAGATGTTGCTGTCCTGCTTTTCACCTAGCTTGAAACCATGCTAATTTAATAATACAATCAAAGTTACGCTAGCATGTAGTAAGCAGTTTTAACTCAGGCTGGCATGGACTGTAAGGTTTAGAGTCAAAGTCTGGGTTGATCCCTTTATTGCAGTCTTTTCACAGTTCCTGTTGTCCCTCTGCCATCTTTAAAAATGTCCCTATAAACAGGATTTCTAGCACTTCTTTAAATTCCTGTATGCTACATGCTAGCTTGTATGCATGGAATGATTTGCTAGCCTATATAATTTGTATAAACTGATAAGAAACTTTAATTGATATTCATATTCAGTCAGAGCTTCCTCATCTAGCGAGGTCTCTTAGTTGACAGTAATTCTGGGTGTAATCAATCATCCTGAATTTTAGGTTTGTGCGTGATAGAGAAAGTGTTCCTGAAAAGGGGAGCATTGTACAAAAAAAGCATCAAAAACAGCTACAAGTTTTAAACACCTGCCTCTCTGGAGAAATTGCTTTGGCCAAAACGTGTAGCACGGCCACAACAGGATGAGGTTAATTACCCTGAAAGCCCTTTTTGTGGTGTCTATGCATGTGCGATCCCTGCATGAATATGAATCCTCACCACTCAAGCACTCTTCTGCTCAGTTTTTGTTTTTCTCTGTGATGACCTGGCCGCTCATTTTCCCAGAGGACCTGTTGTGTCCGGTAAGCCCCCTTGACCAGCGGCGATGACCTCTCGTATCAAAGCTGCATGTGTAGAAGAAGTAGCTCACATCAAAGGTGGCGAGCCTACCAAAATAAACCGAGTGTTGTCGCCAGACTTCGGTCCGCCTTTGAACCTCCCCCACCCCCGATCTGCTTGACAAAGCTTCAATTAGCCGACATCAGACCACACGCAGGAAGCGGTGGTTCCTCCTCCTTCCATCTCTCATTGCGAGCCCTTCTTGATTCATGGACGCTTTGTTTTTGGTGAATAATTCCTGCCTAGTCAGCTGCTCTTATTGTTAATCAATCTTAACCACCCACACGGCGATGAAGGTAACTCAGAGATGAGAGCAAACAGAGGCATATTAGAGGTGGAGGTGTATGTTTGAAGGGGCGTTTGACATGGAACTGGAGTTATTGGTTATTTTAAAGGTTATTTCTGTGTTACCTGACAGCATTTAGGTGTGACAGGAACCGAGGGGAAGCAAGCGATAGGAGGGATCATGTCAGGTTCAACGCGCTGCTGATCTCCAACACAAGAAAACTTTGTTTTAAGGGGATTTGCTCGGGTTGTGAACTCCAAACAACAGAAAACAAGACTAAAATGTCCCAAAGCAAATGTCTTCTCAAAGTCTTTGTGGCCTCTGTGGTTTGTGTAAACACAGGCAGCATGGAGCAAATGTAGAGCATGTACAAAATAACTGCAGCTATGTGGCTGCAAAAATCATACCCTTTGCATATTCCTGTACGATGTTGAAGCACACACAAAAAAAAACAAAGCATAGTTTTTCAAACATCTACTCTTAGGAGTTGCTCTGGTTGCTAAAAAATACATGCAGTTGCAGAAATGTCTACAAAAAATGACCCTCAACTCTGTCAGTAAAGTTTAGTTGCTAGTTTCAGGTCACTTTGAAGAAAACATGATGCTCAATTAGTACATTTTGGTCATTATTACAATCAGAAAGTAGGAATATTCACAGTATCACTTAAAAATCCAACTTGGTATATAAATCCGTTCATGTATGTCCACGCTTTTAAAAAGCAGTAATGAACAGAGGCCGAAGTTGTTTGACAAACACATATTATTGTTTAATTAAACCTGTGAATCTAAAAAAATGCATGACTGAAAAAGTCACTGATAAGCAGTGAACACAGACAGATAAGAAATTGATAAATAAATAAATAAATAAATATAATGGTAAAAATGTGGAACAGTTTACTAAAAGTAACAGCTGATGGTGTTTTCTAAGAGTAAGAAAAGAAGAACTTGAAATTATTTGCTAATCTGTTAATAAAATAAAATAAAATATTAGCTGTAAAGGATAAAAATTAATATAACTCTCACAAAAGATTTTTTTATGTTGGTGAGATTTATTATTAAAACCACTTCTATTACACACAAATCTTTACACAAAATATGAAAAAGGTCAGGTTTAAAGGCAAAAACGCCAAAACCTTATTTATCCCCTTTAAATTATGGGAACAATCCTGCTCAATATCCTACCACAGCTTAGCTGTTAAAACTGGTCGCTGAGCGTAATGAAGATGCCAGATAAACTGCTCAAAATCAAGGGAGCACTTGATCAGTGCAGTAAAACACAAAGTCCTTTAAACTTCAGGGATATCAGTCTGTTCAGTTAGAAAGCAGAATCCACTGTGAATCCATATCAGCTGCTTTGGTGCAAATCAAAGAGACAACAGGTGCACTGAAGAGCCAACAACAGCACAAAGAGAATGGTTTAGCAGGTGGTGCCCACAGATCATCGGTCTCTCCTTATTCTTTTTGACAGATTTTTCTCTAGTTTGGTTTTTCTTAGTTTCTTGGTACCTGCTGACAGCATGAACTTAAATTTGGGTTCATAAGTAACTAAATGCAGTAAACAAATAGCTAAAACTGTAAGCTGTGGATAAGTAGCTCAGATAGTCCCTGAAAGCAGTCCAAATCCAATCAAAATCAGTTCAGATGTGAACACGAACGCCGATGTTGACAAAGATGGTTCTGAATCCATCTACCAATTGAAAGAACATAGACATTTGCTATATTTTTACATGGTGCTGAGCTGAAAATGTAGACAGAAAAAGTAACAACACACTTTTAATAAAGCCAGGTTGCATTTTTTGGGGACCTTATATCTTTGTGGCGTCATGAGAAAAGCAGCCACTAGATGTCACTCTAAGATGTGATAAAAATCTAAAGCGCTGCCTGCTGTAAAAGCGCAGCCTCCAGAACTGGGACAAAAAAAGCACCTTATTTGTCTCTAATGAAATACCAGCATGTTTTGGTAGTAAAAAAAATAATAATCAAACCTTAATAAGCAGTCGAATTTAAGAGAGTAACCTCTGATTGGAAGCATGTGATACTAAAAAACACATAAAGGCTGGGGGGGGGGGGGGGGGGTTCACAGACATGAGTGCAAAAGGAATGAAAAAGTGCCTAAATTAGGAACAAAAATGTCTTCAAACTTGCAAAAAAAATTTATTAAATGGTTAAATAACATTAGGTTTAATGTGAAAATCTTACCATGCAAACTACTGAAGGAAATGAGATAAGAAAAGTAAATAATCTTCTGTTATTGCAGCATTCCCAGATGCACAATTTTTTTCACTCACTTTCTAAACTGCACATATCTCATTTCTCAATTTGTTCTGGCTAAAAAAGCAGATGCCTTTATTATCCATTTATACCCCGAACCACCTAGTTCCCACAGTAAGCCACCTCTCCTCAACAGATTGCCATTCAACCTAATTTATGCAGGGTAACCTTTTGTAAAATGTCCATATGCTTGATATGCCTCTCCTCGCACGGGCGTGCGCTAAGCAGCTCACTGTAAATACAGATGGACCCAACTGCTGCAGAAATAGAGGTGAACATCTGTATGGAGGAGATCTAATGTACCCTATTGCTATTATACTGCTGTCCCATATGGAAACAATCCCCATCGTGTGCACTGAAAACAAGTACACAGGACAGTGAAATGCTGTCTGCTCATGCACAGAGTCCAAAAAATTGAAGTGCATAGATTTTGAATGCACTTTAATGAATTGTGCTTCCTTTCCCCCCCCCCCCCGCTGTCGTCTTTCTTTTGTTTTTCAATAGGATGTATATATTTTAATAGAGCATTCAGATAGGGACTACTTTGTGTCCCAGCACAGACAGCCAGCGATGATTGAGTTCAAACACCTTCCCCTCAGAAAGCTGACTCAAGGCGTACAAAGGCCACTGATGAGGTAAACGAGTTTCCCTCTCCCCCTGTAATCTCCTTGTTTTGCTGCCATTCTGAGAAAGACATTCAAGGGGTCTCCTTCCCTCTCACCATTCACTGTCGCATTCACACATTTCACCTCGCTGAATGACGATTCCCGCGTTATAATTTGGCCAGAAAATTATTAGGCAATAGATTGCCACGGCTATCGGGAGACACCGGGCTTACTGTGAATGGCAGGAGCGGTATTATCTCAGCCCTTTCATGGAACTGCATGTTTCAAACTGGCAGCTAATGATTGAATTAATTCGACAAAAGCAAATGATGTTTCTTTCGGTCTCAATGGCAGGGGAAATTCAAAGAGCAATTCTTCAGGTGCCATGTCGTCTCGCAGAGAGAAAAGGCGGGTAAATAATACAGAAAGGAAGGAAGCGTTTACAATTTAAATAGGCATTAGTAAGTCATAACCCCCGGAGCACGTCTCTCATCCAAGCTCCCCGCAATCCATGTTTAGGATTCACCCAATGTAATATAATAAATGCACTGTTTATAAATTTAGATAAACCCATGTGACATTTAAGTGTAATTCTCATTTAAATGGGACACTTTGCCTCCAAGTAAGTAAACGTGTTAGAATAACATGAAATCTGCATTCTATTACACACACAGAGCGCCATTGAGAGCGTGTTTTACATAATTTCACTGACTGTCTGAGAAAATGAATAAACAAAGAATTATGTAAAATGTTGTGATCTGAATTACTGAAATAATGCACATGATTAGAATGCGTGTAAAAGGGGGTGGGGGCGGCGTGCTGGCATTGCGCAGAGTGTTGGTGGAAGTAAAAAGCAGGGCAACAACAACTCCTGCTAGAAAGTCATATTTATAGAGAGCAAAGGCCTATATTTGATTACTATTTTTAACTAACGTGCACGGTGAGCTTTCAGTTCAATTCAACTGGGATGATATTTTCTAAAAACAGTGCGGCCAAAGCATCTAAATACAATTTAGTGAAGTTAAAAAAAGAATTCAGTGTGCTTAAAATGCTTTATAAATAATTATATATAGCAAATGTCACTCAGATCTTCTCCTTCTCCGAGGAGTATTTTTCATTTTTAGATGTCATTTAACTCAGAAATGTGGAATTTCCCAACAGATTTGCTTAAATTAAGGAAGGAATGCATCTCTGTTTTAGTCTCATCTGTCAGTTGTCATCTTTGTGGCTTCCTTGTTCGATTTCCAGTTTGTGGTCATTGACTTATAGTTAACGCTCCTTGCACTGTGTTCATAATTCAGTTTAATCTGATGTTTTGATGTTTGAAGCAGTGTTGTGCCAGTTAGTCTGATTGAGGGCTCGTGTTCAGGGTTTGCAGTACTTGCCCAGTTGTGGTCATAGAGCCTAGTTCTTTCCAGTGTTTGAGATAACTCTGTTTGCAATGTGCTATAATGGTTTTTGCTGTGGCTGGTGCTTGGAAGGCAGTTTTATTATGCCGGTTAGTCTCAGCAGCAACTAAAACAGTATATTGTTTTTTGGTCTCATTTCTAGGGTTTGCAGTACTTGCCCAGTTGTGGTCATAGAGCCTATACTTTTAGTTCTTTCCAGTGTTTGAGATAACTCTCTTTGCAATGTGCTATAATTTTGTTTATTCTGATTGGTGTTTGGAAAGCAGAGTTATTCTGTTAGTTCAAGCACCAACAGGGCACTCTTTTCCTGTCTGATCCCTTGGATTTACAATATTTTGCCATTGTGGTTACAGAATCTACACTTTTAGGGTTTTTTTGTCTCCATCCTTTCAGATAGCTTTCTTTCCTGTGTGTTATAATTTGGTTTAGTCTGTTTAGTGGTCACACTCTCACACAGGACACATTGTTTTCGGGATACAACTGAGGATTTCTTGGCATCTAGCTTTAAGATGTTTAAAAAAACGAGTACTTTATTACGGATGTTAATTATCACCCTATAATTGTGGTTGGTTAGCGGTCTCTCACACTTCAGAGATATTCTGCCAATTCATAATGTACATTTAGGTAACAGTCTACTCAACTTTAGTTTTTAGTTTATTTTTCAGATAGGTTTCTTTGTGTTGGGTTATGATTTGGTTTACTCAGATTGGTGTTTGGAAAGCAGTGTTGTTGTGAAAGGACGTTTCTTTCTACCCTCACCTTTTTGATTTTGTAGGGTCTTTTTTCAGGGCTGGGTGATTTAACTTGATTTAAAAAAACAAAAAACACAACAATTCTACTTTGAATCTTATCATCCAAAATTAAACTATCACTCAGAAGGATAAATATTCAGAAGAAGTTCTAGACTTCATTAAATATGGTTGTGATCCACAACATATTTGAAATGTTTTAAAAAGCTTATGAATGAGTTTTTCAGCATCCTACATATAAATACTGTTTACTTTATGTTGCTGCTTCCTGTTTGAAAATGTTCACTACCTGCCCTCCGTGGCAGCTGGAGTTGCACTGAACTTGTTGTACTACATCAAGGCGATATCCAAAACAAGATGATTGAACTTTGCCATTGGCCCCGCTGTTGTTTTAATGGTGCTGCATGGATTTTCTTTAACATGCTGCCAAGGGACTCACATTAGCATGCCATTTAGAACCTGCATCCTTGCCTGAAATAACACTTATTGCATAATATCCCGATGAACAAGCTCCCGTAATACACCACAATTAAGCTCGGGAAGCGTTTTGCATCTGCCAACCCTCCACTAGCCGTGATTATTTGGCATTGGGTACACAAAGGGTTATGGGCAGTCGTTTGATGGACACGCAGGCCTTTTGATTTTTAATTGTAATTGTAATCCTCTCCACTTGAGGACTTGGAAATGCATCGTTTGAACACCCCTCTCCCCCATCCCCATCCTCCATCTCTCTACCCCTCTTCCCCCCACCTCCTTCTGCGATGGTGATGTGGAGTATTCAACGGCTGCCCACTTCTCGCTCATGTGTAGCATTAAAAGGTGTAATCCTACTGAAATGTAAATCACCGTTCTTGAAAACAAATTACGCACAAAGATAACAGGGCCAGCGCTCTATCAATAAGGCATCAGAAAGGGCCAGAGCAGTCGCTCCGTTTGTGTGTGTGTGTGTGTGCATTTTGTTTAAAAAAAAATTTCTTTCAGGGGCCAAATTGCAGCAGAGCTGTTATCAGGGTAATGGTAAACTGTCAGCCAGGCCAGGTTGATTACAAGGTTATCGTAAACAATCTCGTCTAACTGCTGTGGACAGACTGAAGGAAGGAGGGAACCAGATGAGGCGCACACATCACATTCATCAAGCACATTTAAAAGAACGCTCAGGGGTTCGATGGTTGCCATCACCGGCTCCCCCTGTCTCTCTAACTCAAGATAATTGCCCCTATTTCTGCTTCTCCTCTTGGTGATTTTTCTCTGCAGACCTTCACTCGGTTGTCCCATCGCTCCATCAAGCTGCATGTAATATTAGCAGAGATGAAATTTGCGACTGTCAGTTTGTCAGCTGTGAGGTCTGGAAATGCTTCATCTGAAAATGATGGTTAAACCCAGATGAGACAGAAAGGTGTACACGGACAGTAACTGATAGGCTCGCGGGGCAAAGGAACGCCAGTTAAGTATGACATCAACAGGAAGATTGATCAATTTCACATTTCATTCTGATTTGTTTTGCATGATGTGCCCAAAAACAAGATCCATTTCCTGTTTGAAACATTGCCTTCATATCCCTCTGAGATGTATGTAATCTAAGAGAAAGTGTGTATTTAAGGGGGGGGGAGCAGCGTTGCCCTCTGCTCTAGCATTGCTGCCTTCAACAGGGCTGTTATTGAGTTCAATCAGCTCCTTTGTTAGTGCCAAAGTCATTCAATTAAAGGGAGCTGGAGAAACAAATTTGCTACAAATCGAGCCCTGAGAGGGCCGCACAGAGAGAGAGAGAAAGGTGAGGAGGGTGGGGCAGGTGAGGATTCGTTTCGTCGAGGTCGCCCTCTGTCCTGAGTTGGAGTCCTGATAGTACGGATACATAGGAAGGCGGAGGGGGGAGGCTTTCTTGGGCCTTCTCCATTAGAGGGCTGGGTGGAACAATCGGCTCCGTTGTCCCGGCCGGGAAAGTGATGAGGTTGCAAATGGAATCCCGGAGAGGGAAACAAAAGATGAGGAGATTGTTTGGTGCAACCGGACTCCCGGGTAGGTGCCCCTCTTGGACACGTTAATTGATCTCATTTGTTACCTATACCTGCCCGATCAAGCTGCTATCATTGCCCGGGAGAAGGAGGGGTGGGGGTGGTGTGCAACTAAGCCTCGCTGGGACTTGTGGTGTCATGTCCTGTAAAGAGAAGGAGGCATGACGATAATAAAGAAACACCAAAGAGAGCAAAATTGCAAACAGAAGGGATGGTGCAGATCTCTAAACAAATAAAAGACAAGAAAAAAGATGCATGAGAAAAGAGAGTGCAGTCAAACTGAGACAGAACAAGAGCAGAGGAGAGTGAGAGGGCAGCCTCTCCTGCCAGTCCACGCTCTAGTCTTACAGGCTTCATTTCACTGCTGCTCTCTGATGGGCCCTGAAACCGGACACTCCCAAATATCCCAATTACACCTGCACTTCTTGTCCTTTTGTAACAGGAATTCTGCTTTTTCTTCCCTCCCGACTCTTCCCCCCAGAATCTCCGCAAAAACAAAGCGCACAATTGTCCAACGTGGAGCTGAGACGACCTGCTCAAACATCCATGTCTGTTTTACTGGAGGCGGGCGGATCGGATGTGCTTTTAATAGTCCTAATTGGACACTGTGTTAGCCTGCAGTTATGTAAACTGTACATCAGCTTACTGCAGTGACAGGTTTTGCGATATTTTGAGAGGAAAGTCTGGACACTATTGGTGTGATCCCAATCCTGTGTTTGTAAGGCGACAGTAGAGATGGCTGTTGTGCTGTAAAAGCCCACATGACATGACAAAAAATGTGAGGAAAATAGGATTTTAATGTTAAAATGTGAAATTTTTGCAACCCAAAAATGCATTGGGGTGGCTGATTGATAGCATCATTTGTATTCTTTTCATATTCCTGCTCCTCTGCATTGCTGTTTATGCTAGTACAACCTTTTTGTTACTCACTGAAATTGATGTAGTGACTACGCATGGGCCGCAAAGGCAGGGGAAAAGTCTCCGAGGACTTTACCCTTCGTGTTTTCATGAGCTGATTTGCTACCTTCTGGTTGAGCAATGATGTGCGTATCCTCGCCCTCAGCGAGACAAAGTGCAAGTTTGTTTGTTCAAGGTCTCCGTAAAGCGAGCGTGCAATCGCTAGCTGCGCTCTTTTGTCTCAGTGTGTCTTTTGCAACTTCACCACCCCCCCGTACCCTGCCATCCCCTCCTGCCGGCATGTCTTCTGAGCTGGCATGGCAGGGTGAGAGCTCTCCAAGCTGCCCGCAGCTTCTCATGCATCCTGCTTGGCTGTCACAAGACGCGATGGGCGCCATTCAACCCAATTAGTGAAATCCACTCTGATGTTAGGAAGAGAGGGGAAAAAGGAGAAAGAAATCACATTTTTATTTCGCCCCCTGTCTGTCATCTGCCAATTTCACTGGAAGTAAGAGAGTGGCACCAATTAATGACCGTGGGCCGGAGGCGGCACCAGCACTGGCACAAGCGCAGCATGTTTCAAGCGTCGGGTGGCATCATGCGAGGCCTGCTTCTCTGCCGACGCTAAAGCAAATGAAATGAGACTAATGGGGAGCTCGTTTCCAGCCGCTGATTAAAAGGCCTGGGAGCTCCCGAGGCATCGCCCAGGTCCAGGTCTAGGCCCAGCATCACGGGGCCTTCACATTGCTCCTGTAATGTCATTTTGGACATCGGCACGTCTGTCTCCCTGAGGTCATCTTTCTTCAGAGCCTCTCATTTTTGTTTGTTCTGCAGCAAAAGGCGGGTTAGGAAATCTACGCTTTCCTTTGGGGTGTTAATTAAGGGGAGCATCCAAAATTAATCAGCAAATTCACTAGGGCGAAGGGCGATGTGTCTGAAGGCCTGGAAACAAAGTCCGCGGAGCACCCACGGAGAAAGAAGCCCTCGGCAATGGCCGGGCGGATAAACAAGTGCACAGACGGTGATCTGACACAAAAATTCATGTAAGTATAAAATTTTACACTCATTTTCCCTGTCAGCTTGTCACAATGAATTATAAAGGTTGATTCGCTTATCCGGCTAAGGGAGAGATCACCCACGCCCGGTCATCTGAACACCGTCATATGGTCAGCGTCTGCTGGTGGAGGCCCGTGCTAGCCAGAGAGCTAAAGCTACATCGGTGAACAAGGCGGGAGCACCGATCACCACCTGTATCGATGAGTCGCTACCCAAGAGTGTTCAGATGATGTCGAATCTGCAAATTCGACCGGCTCCCCAGTCTCCCACCTTAAAGAAAAGAAATTTCTCTCTTTTACCTTTTCTCCTTTCATTCACCTTATCCTCACTTTCATTACGCCACCGCACTTAGATAACTCTCCATTTTTGTCTTTCAATTTATCTTTGGAGTTTTTTTTCCCACATTCTCTAATTAGCACAGTGCCTGCAGGCTATTTGTGACCTTTCCATATGTAAATAGATGGATGCTTCCCTCCCTCTCCCCTCTCTCTCCCTGTCTCTCCCCTTTTCTCTCTCCCGCTCTCTGACTCGCCGTGACAGGATGTGTGCGGTCGGAGTAGGCCACTGCTCATGTGTGGATGGATGACACCACTCAAGGCATGTTTGGCAGCAGCTCCGGCGATATCAGGGAGCGAGGTGTTCGGGAGCCTGATGATTGACAGCTGCCAGGTGTGACACTGCCAGCCCGACAACGCGTGTAGCAACTGTCTGCTGTCACTTCCCCTCTCCTCATCGTCTCTGGCGCCGAGGCGCCGCGTCACTCACGCCGTCCTTTAAGCTCCTCTTGCCCAGGGTGTTTCTGCAACTTGCAGCTGGAGTTCACTTCGGAGTTCACTTTGGAGCGGCCTTGCTGCTCAGCAGCGATGGTTTCTTAGTCTAGTACAGAGCTTATTTTGTACTTTGGAGCAGGTATTTTTCCCCAGGTGGTATTGACAAGTGAAGAGAGGAAGTCTAAACTGAAGTCTGATGAAACTAGTGGCCTTTTCTGTGTCGCCTTTTGAGCCTAATCTGCTCCAGCTAGTGCCATTTAGTATAGTGAATCATTATGTACAAAAGCACTGTTCACTGACCAGTAATGCATCTGGGGGAATGATTTCAACAAAAATAGAAGATGCTGTGTTCATCAGTGGACAGTAAGAAAATGTCTGTGTAGGTTCTCAGTCATCCAGGCCTTGGAGGGCTAAGGAGCTCGGGCAGAAAGCAGCGGGACTTTCTTAAATTGCTTGAAGATGTTTCACCTCTAATCCAAGATGCTTCTTCAGCTCTAAAACACAATGGTGGAGTTTAGAACCACCTAAACCAGAGGCCAAACATCTAAAAACGAATCCCAGTATCCAGCCCAACCAAGGGTCCAATCCAGCCCACAGTGGATGCCTTTGCAGAGTTAAAACTGTAAATAAAGAGAATAAATTCTGCCCTTTTCACTTTTACATTTTGCTTTAGCTGATTTGTTTTGCAGTTTCTTAACTATGAAGTTTCCTAAGTAACAAATAACAAAGAATTTGCTGTTTTTTTTAACATTGGGTCCTTGTTGTAAGAAAGTGGCAGAAAGTACTTGATATACTCCAGTAAAGAACTCCAGTACACATGAAATGCTTCTGATACCGGTACTGATAAGTGTACCTGACAATGCAGCATTTATCCAGTATGGCATTTCCACCAGTAATTTTCAGCAAAGAGGCACACATTTTAAAAATGGCCCAATGATAAGCAAATATTAGCCCTGTTGCTTATGCGTACAAACTGACACTGCCAGTGCTCAGTGTAGACTGTGACGCAAGCTAATGGTGCTAAAATTTGGTGCTGATCTGAATTGTGCTCTTCAAAAGTGAAACTTGGCAGAGGATGCCTGGTGTCCTTCCGTTTCTTTTGCTATTTTTTGTTTCATGTCCGTGTCGTGCAGTTCAGTGGATGAATTATGCTACATGGACAAACATATCAAAGGACCTTCTGAGTTTTGGTGATGGTGGGGGAGTTGTATCTGAACAGTTGCTTCCCACTGCTGAAGTTACATGCAAGTTAATGCAATTCAGCCATAAAATGGTGTCAAGACCCTGGTTTGAATAATGGCCTCTCTGGCTTCCCACCAGGCTCCGCTCACAGAGACAACTTTGGGGAAACAGCATGAAAACATGTGAAGTCGGCGAGACAAACTGGCTGCTGGAGAACTTTTCTCGATGCCAAAAATGGAATACGCTGCCGGTATGAATCCCGATATGGATTCTTATTCCTCAGAGACAATCCAAAGTGTTTTTCCTCACATTTGCATACATTACAGGCTAGATTGCCAAACCAGATCACTTTAAAAGACAAATGCATACAGCAGCTATGAAAGTGAACCCTGTTATTATGGCATATTAATTGATGATAATCTTTTGTGCCAGTTCACCACTTAGAACCGGGCGATCTCTGACCTGTGCGGATGATTAATATAGATGTAGAGCAGGAAAACACAGATGAGTGAACGCATACGCCGCAAATAACTCGGAAGAGTTGTCATATGCTGTGCGCACACGCTGCTGTGCAGACAGCGACATGACGAAGTAAATAAAGATGAAATATATGCGACGTAATTGTTTTACCCCGGCGTTACATTTAATGCATGAATTATGTCTACAAATGGCAGGTCTCTCCCTTTCACTTTGGAGAGAGAAGTGTATTTACAGACTGCTGGTGGTCCCTGGAGGCCCCCGTTTCCCCTCTCAGCAGTATTTAATACCTCTAAAGTGCATAATTGCTGATCAGAGAGTCTGTGATGCTCTGTTTGGTGTGTAAAGGACTTCTTTCAACAAGGAGAGGAGAAGGGAAGGGGGAAGGAATGCTACACCTCCAGTATCATGTGCCATATTTGTTCACAGTGGCTGGTAGTAGCAGGAGCAAATACAACGGCAGAGTGGCTGTCTCAATAGCGAGTCGGTATCTCTTTACCGGAGTCTTTTTGTGCAAAGGGAGAGGGTTGGTTGTCGTGTAGTGCTGGCTGACCACCGGGTGCACAGAAAGCCACTTAATAAGTAAAAGCTCAGTGTGATTCTGATCTGGCACAGTGACCTCTGGAGAGGCACACCCACTGGCTCTCTCTGTCCCTCAGTGTCCATGTCCCCCCAACCACAATGGGTGGCGGGGACATGACATCAACATTATTTTCCCCCCTCTCCCTAAGCGAGCACCTGCTCCGCCGGCAACCACCACCAATGCCCCCCCTCCCCCCCAGAGTGGTGTCCCCAGCCAGGGCCAAGGCCACGGCGCATTCCAGCCCGACACTGATGCGAGGTGACCGGACCGGACGGTTCACACGGCCCCTCCAGTAGTGCTGGGGCTGCAGCCAGAGTCGCACGCAGACAGCTGGGGGACATGGGAGAGGCGGAGGAGGAGGAAGAGGACGAGGAGGATGCAGGGCACAAACAACCATAAGAAAGAACAAGTGGAGTTAAAGTTGACAGGTTCAACAGAGCAGCTGAATGTCAGTAACAGCGGCCAAAGCAGTGCTTGAAAGTAAACACAAAATGTTGTTGTTGAAGTGGTAATCTGTGTTGTTTATGTAGCTTTTTTTCTTTGCTTCTATCTTAAGTGTTGAGTGTCTGTTGTTAATGATTATTTGAGTATCAGGACTTAAAACTTTGGCTAAAATCCCACATTGTCCGATATATAAAATTACATGTTTAAAATTTTTAATGTTTTAAATTTTGAATACATAAAGAATATAACATTTATATACTTTCAAGTTTATTGATTTTAAATAGATATAATTGTGCTTCAAACATATATTTGCGGAAAACCTATATTTACCCAAATACGCTATCCTTCAGGATAATATGAGCACCAATCGACGCTAACACTAGTTTGCTTTGTTTTTTAAGTTAAAACCTGTTTTTTTAAGCAATAATAAGATAATAACTAATTATTTCATTTAAATAAGGTTTTCTTTAGCTATGCATGAAAGAAATTTCTTAAGCTAAAGCTACTGTTATTATTATTTTATATTTTAACGAACTGAAAACTTTAAGCTAATACTTTAAAACAAACAAACAAAAAAAACTGCAAAAGAACCATGGCTTAAACCCTAAAAATCATGATTAGGTTACAAAGAGGACATGTGGTGAAAAATTTATATCAGTTTCAATTTGAGTAGCAAAAATTAGCTTTTTAGCTAGCTAATATTGCTAAACATGTAGCTGTTTCTGACGCAAAGCTAATATGTAACAATCTGAATTCTTTGTGTCCTTATTTGTTGTTCTATAATAAAAGTATCCAAGTAATAGACTACATGCAAATGGGACATTAGTGGGTTATGTCACAATGTCTGTTTAAAAGATAAATTAAGCCAGTGTGCTAGCTAAAAGTCATATTTTCACTCTTTAATCGTTACAACTGTAACTGTCACAAAGGCATGTTTTTTTGTCACTTATCAAAACAGTTTTGGGTTTTTCACTAAAGGAAAATCACAAAACTGTGATAATATTTTTAACCCTAGGTGAGATTTTAAATATGTTATAAATAAATAGACAGAAATAGAAGTCCATTAAGGGAGGTAAGTTTCATTGCTTGAATTACATATAGACCAGTTTTGTTTATGTATACTTTAAGGCCTGGAAGAGTAATTAATTAACATGAATCTTAAAAACTATCCGTAAACAACAGGACAAAAATATCAAAGCTGAGGCCTATTGTAGTTTATCTACTCCTGAAATTAAGCCAAAATGTCCTTCATGGACTCCAGAAATAACAAAAGTAGCGCTGAGACATTTTCATTCCAAGCCATTCACTCGAGTCTTTAAACATCACTCATGTTGTTAGTCTCTCAGCTTTACTGTTGAACAAAGAGTTGTTGACTGAAGAGGATAATCTTGAGAAGAGGATAAAATATTGAGAAGGTATCATGCTAAAGCAGTCCTTTGCACTGATTTAGTAGCACACTTAAATATTTTCAAACAGTCGGTCTATTAATTATATATAGAAAACCCCTGTGTGTTCAATTTAAGGCATTATTGTAAGTTTTACTATGGA
Source organism: Copadichromis virginalis (assembly GCF_057382275.1). NCBI lineage: Eukaryota > Metazoa > Chordata > Actinopteri > Cichliformes > Cichlidae > Copadichromis > Copadichromis virginalis. The sequence continues at coordinate 24,265,134 of NC_140639.1, forward strand.
ATAAAAAGTATGCTCACATTGTGCTTTTACACTGCTACATATACACAGAAATAAAGAATTTACTGTCATTTTTTAGAGCTATATCATCAAATATGATAGAAATAAAGATAATCTTAATGTCTTAATTAAACATATCTGCTCTACGGCGACAAGTATTTTGCTCCTTCTCAAATGCAAAGATCACTAGCTTGTTCTCCATCAGGAAAGTGGTAATTAATGAAAGCTTGGCGCACATATATGCAGGCACAACGGCAGCTCCTGCACTCAGGCAGCCACTTATACACTCACACAGCCGCAGACACAGACACGCAACCTTATTAGCCGCTGTCCTCATGTGGGATCACCGTTTGTTGGTGAACCGTTGCTCCGCTGAATGAAAGGGAGAGAGGCCTGAAATAATTTGTTTAACTTGGAGCAGCTCCCAACTCAGCAGGTGAGAGGAAGGGAGAAAAAGAGCGTGTGTGCGTGTTTTCTTTTTGTGTGCGGTCGTCTTATCAGTGTGTGTTTGGCGGCAGGTCAGGGTCTCACTTCACTTGCCCCAGCTGCAGACCCTCAATTTGTTGGTTTGGGTCACGATGACATGTGGAAAGCAAAATCTCCTCCACCCCTTCCACCCGGCCTCCTGCCACTTCCTGCCTAACCCGTCCTCTGTTCCCCGACCCCCCCCCCCCACAAACCCAACTCCTAATTATCTCTGAATAGCAATTTTATTGAACCCTAATTTGTGGTAATGAATTGTGATAGGAGGCGCAGCAGAGAGAAAGGAAAGAAAACTTCACCCGCCTCCTTCCACACACACACACCTCTCTTTGTTAATTGTTAGGGCAGCCACTCTCACCCAGAGCTGTTGCTGATAATCAGTGTTATTGTCCGTGTTTCACCCTTGCTGACCACAAGATGTTCATATGACGTCCCATTCAGGGTTAGCTACATGAGAACAGATGCAAGCGAGTCGATTTGCCTGTAAAGGTGGGGGTCACGCCAACGCAACGTGACTTAGAAGAAATCTGGCTCCGCACTGGGATCGATGAATAGCAACCCCGTGGCGACCACCTGCATGCAGAAAACAAACACACACAAAAACAAACACTGATGTGCTGCTTTGTCATCTGAGGGGATTCTGAACTTTGGACCTGTGTTTTGGCAGAGCTCAGCCACTTGAAAAGCGGTGAGTGAGGCGGCTGAAGGGCACTCGTCCAGTCGCAACAGGATTCTCCTCTGCGGAGCGTCGTCAAACGGAAACAAGAGTTCTCATCAGCCGGGCCAGGGTCACGGGGTCAAACTGGAGGACTCTGACACAGATTAGTCTTTCTTTCTACTTTCTCTCTCGGAGAAAGGAACTGAAGGTGGATGCATATCCATGAAGAGTGGACTGTTTCTTTGATATCTAAGCAAATGCATATCTAATTTTTTTTTATCCCCACTCTCACCAAATGCGTGCTTTTAAGGGAACTTTGGATTTTTATCGTTTTCTTTTTCTATAAGTCTTGCTGGACTTTGTGGTGTGCTATAAACACAATTATTTTAAACAGTCTTAATTAGTCTGAATTTTTCTGTGAAGGTTAATTTATTTAAATCTACTGTTTGTGATCACGTCTCAAGATCGATGCAATTTGGACTGAAAATCTTTTGTTAAAGTTAAATATTATCATTGCAATGCAAAGTAAATATCCCAGATATCGAAGGGGATATTTAGGATACTAGACAATCTGGAAGTCATTGGACTCACTTCCCATCTGCAAAACTAGGTCTGCTGTTATTACATTACAGGCCTCATGTAATGAGTAAGTAATGGTGTTTAATAATGTTGTCTTATACTGTAATGTGGCCTTAATAGCATCCTATATTACTCTGAGCCACCCTCACTGTATCCAGCCATATCTAAAAGCCTTATTTACATTTTTCTGACAGGAAATTAGCAGCATAAACACACCATAGCTCCTCATCTTTCCCACCACAATTCATTTGCAAACCATCCTGAAGAACATTATCTCAAGCCATGTGATATCTGAAAACAAAACAACCAAAATGGAATAACACTGTGGGCTTTCAGATGTCTCAAAATCCCAATAATTTAAAGACTAGCTTTGTTTCTTTTTCTCTTTTATCTACCCAGAGTGAACAAAGCCCCACACAGGCCAACTTTCCCCCCTCATGATTGGAAGGGATCTGCAGCCTATATCTGGTCATACAAACACTGTTTGCTCTGGGCTTCCTGTCTGTGGACTTACATTACAATGTGTAGATTTAGAGATTGGGAAACTAAAGTCACCAGGCTTTTCAGTTGGATAACGGCTTCCTCTCTCTCTCTGCCCCCCTCCTCCCCTCCCTCTCCAGCCCACTGTCTGTCACACTGTCGTCCAATACCAGATGGTAGGCGTTCAACACGGAGAGCAGCGCCGCTAAGCCAAAATACCTGATTACAATTCACCAATACAATTCAAATATCATGGGCAGGCTTAAGGATAATACCTCTGTAACAATATCATTTATTTTTTCCTCTGTTCCCTTTATCCTTGTTTTACTGGGAGAGGAGACTGCAAAGCTCTTTCTCAAACAGATAAAAGAAAAGATAACCTTTTTTTCACCCCTCCAGTCCTCTTCCTCTGCTCCTGTGGGGATTATTACTCCCTCCCGTCCCTGTGCCAATAAGAAAAATAAAACCAATAGGAAAATTGAAAAAAGGGACACAACTGTGTACTTTTTTATTCCACATTTAAGAACAATAAGCACAAAAAATTTTTTTCGAGTGCAAATATTTATAGTATGTAAATCTTGCCTTAGCTGACATTTCAAAGCCACGACAATAATGAATGAAAATTTTATGCCAAATTCATATTTATGCTGTTTATTCATATTTGACAAATGTATTCAACTCCAGTACTGTCATACATATACATTGTTCTTGTTAATGCATGAAGTGCACTATAAACTTCACATTAGTGGTGACATATTGAATAAAACCCATGGGCAGTTTGTATATAAATAACAATAATAATAATAATAGATACAGTTACATTATAATTTAAAATCCCTATTATAATTTTAATGTAATATTCTGAATGATACCAGAGGGAAAACACATTTTAAGTCAGCTTTATTCAGCATTAAAATATTTTGAGATAGTTCTAAAAGTAAAAATAAATAATTATTTTATTTAAGATTTACTGTATAATTTGATAAAATGTTTTCTTTATCACCAGTAGCATGTTTTATTCCAAGTTAAGCTATTTAGTTTTATATGTGTGTTGTTCTGCAGAGATTGTTTTGTTAAAAAGAGAATTTGTAATCCATGCTGTAAATTCTGGTTTTTGACACATCTGATGAAATTAAGTTAATAAGCAGCAAAATTCAACATATTTAATTCATTTTTTATTTGGTTTTTTTTTTTGCAACTTTTTCTTTCGAAAGGATGCAACAAACATTATTGTACAATATACAATACAACATATTTTGGATGTTGAATGAAGCGAGACACAGATAAGAAAACTGATCACGCACTCGCCAGTTTTGAAATTTTAGGACATTTTGCTTCCATAAGAAACATAAAATGAAAGGAAATGTCTCATACAAAAGTAGATCTTTACTTCGTTTTATTTTACTACACTTTATGTCTTTGTTACTTAATTTAACTCTTGTAATGCAAAACTGTATGTGTACTGCAAAGTAAGTCATCAGATGAAATGGAATTTTCAGTTTTATCTCTTAGTTTGTCCATGAATACAGATTTGTACTAAAAATGTATGTAATTGAACACAACAAAGATACATACATACATATATATATGTGTATACTGTATTTTGTAAAAGTGTGGGGAAAGGTTCTTGGTTGCTGCCAATAACACAAAACAGATTTTGTCTGCACAGTAAAAACTCCAGTGTGTTAATGAAATAAGAACTTGGTACCTGGCTTCATCCAGTGCTCAGATATCCGCTTTGGAAAATGTTTCATAATTGGTACATTTTTGTAAAATATTGTATAATTTGCATATTAAAACAGAAAAGTTCTTGTATTTTTTTAATGTAATCAGCTTTTTATTCACATTTCATTAGTTATAGCATCTTTCATTGTTTCATGATAAAACCCTTTAAGAAACCGTCATTTTATTAAACAACGTAAAGAGAGATTGTTATATTACCCTAAAATTTTAAAAATTCATATTCAATGTTAAATTTGAGGCGATACAAAGCAGCAGTGACCTTATGCTTTTTGAAAAAATAAAATAATTATGCTTTATTAATAAACGAAAATCAAGATTTGCGACTGGAAATTTGTAGTTTAAACAATGGAAATGACAGTAAACACACGTAAATCTAAAGGCACTCTTCACTCGCACTACTACGAGTTATAAAGAGTGTGCAGCAACGACAGGAACAAACAACAAAAACCCCACTGTGAACATTTTTACTTTGTGTACTGTTACACCACTGACTGTAAGATTTGCTTTACAGGAACTAAACACGAGAAATGATCCTCACACAGTCAAGACATAACTTATACATACGTTAACTTTATACAGACCTGCGATGTGAATGTGTAACAGCTGACACTTGTGTTGCTGCTGTGATGCAGGACCCTCATTTCACCATTTCCAGCTTGACCCTAACGTGCGTGTTTTTAACTTTCTCCAGCTGGTTTGGGGAATGTTCACAAACCCAGCAGTTTTAGGAATTTTCCATCACCCAGAGGAGCACGTAAGCTTCAACCAAACACATGAACCCCTTTCACAAAAGTGGATTTGGGAGGTTTTTCGACTGACAGGCTTTAAAGACAGAAAACAGCGGTTGTTCGCTGTTTGGAGGCGAGGATGTTATTCTTCCATGGCCAGAGTGTGTTTTTCTCTCAGAGTGTGATCTCTGGTGTGGGCAGAGGTGCGTCTAGCCGCCCACACTGCTGGCACTGCTGCCCATGTAGCACCCATAACACTGAACCATTAGTGGCATGGCAGTCTACCCACATCTCAACCACCTTCATTAGTCATTCAGCTCCTTATTTTTGTTTGGTTTCCCCTCTGGCTCCTAATTAATGCTTAATCGAAACTGCTGAACTGAGCTGGTAGAAAATTCATGAATATTAAAATCGACCCTGACGTTTTTTTCTCACTTTCTCCTCTTTTTTTTTCCTTTTTCACTCCCTCTCTCTCTCTTTTTTTTGGGGGGTTTTGGCTTGTCAACAGTAGTAGCCAGGCGCCATTAATTTCTGTTGCTGTCACAGATTTAAGACGTCATCCTTTTTTTACTGCTGTGATGGAGGATAGTGGGCAAGATTTTGCCAGTTTGAAGTGAACTCTGAGTTTTTCTTGTCGCTTTGATGTATGTTTTTTTTCTTCTTTCAATTCAAGGGCACTTGGATGTAGTTTGGCTTTGATGGAGGCCCTTAAGTTGAGCAGACAGAAAACTCATCAGGTTTTAGACCCTCGACGTTGCTACAGATGGAAACAGATAAATGCCGTAACGTCATAAATTCAAATCCCGTGATGTGTTTGCGGATCATTTTTAATTCACAGAGGAAACTTGTTAAAGTTTTCTTTCAAATCGCATTCCCTAAAACTGATTTCTATTGACCCGTGCTGACAGAGCTGTTTGCCGGCTGGAAGCTCTGCCACTCAATATTTGGTTTTATAAGTTTCAAACTGCCGACTCAGCATTAGCTCTGTTATATGACCAAGGTTACTAAGTTCATTTCCCCCCCTTAAATCCTCTCAAATATTAGTTTCTGAATTGATCAAGTTCTGAAGACTGTTTTTGTCTGGAAGCTTAAAGAATTAAAGGAAGTAGTTTCCAGGCTTGGAAATGACTTTCAGGAGAATAATTCATATGATGAAAAAGGCATGTTTAATATTTAATATTGTATTTGAGAAGTTACAATGTAGCAAGAGTCCCTCGGTTCCTCCAAAATAAAAGCTGCGATTGGGTTTTTATTTATAAGTGCGAAACTTTAGATTTCCAACGACAGCTGCGAGGGAATCTTTACAAATGAGATACATAAGGAAATGTACAATTACCCAGCTATTCATGCAGCTTACAGAGGATCGCTCCTAAATGTGTTTTCTTGTTACCTCTAATGGGACATGATTATTAATATTTCCTCGGAGGATGCCCCGTCAACTCTGTTCAAAGTTTGTGAGCAGAAAACCATTTAAAAAATATACGCTAGCCCCCGCTGTTTATCATATTTTATTTAAAAAAAAATCTGAATCTGGAATGAATTTATTCCAGCCTCTCTCTCTCTGTCTCTTTTTTGGGCTTTCATTATTCAAAACCCCACACAAGATGTACTTATATAATAATGTGTGATTGTGGAAGAGCAGCAACAGAGCAGCACGATCACGTCGCTCTTTGTAAAGAAATAAACATATGTCTATATTTGTTGTGACTAAATTGATGGTGGCAGAGCAGGCAAACCAAATTGAAATCTTAGTGACAATTTCTCTGAAGTTGCTCAAATACAATTTGACTTCTGACAAGGGGGGATGCAATTTATAAAACAGAACATGCCATCAGTGGAGGCCGGCATTTGCATAATGAGGATACTTCCATTTCCGCCAGCAATGTTTTTGACAGCCTCTAACTAAAAGCTGTGGCGGAGAGGAGTGAGAAATGTCGATACAAATAATCCAGAAGAGGCAGAAAGAGGGGCGGTCAGGGCAGCCACCGGATCCATCAAAGAGCTCGGCGAGCAAAACAAACACAGTTTGGCAAAAGTCAAAGAAAAAAAAAATGGCAGAGTGCTCAAGCTGCAGTGATGCTAGGTGACCCTGGCATAAAAGGGACAGAGGGGCCTTGTGCCCTGAGCTACGGCGTTGACTTTGAACGCACCGGAGAGGAGTTGGACCGCAGGAGAATCCACTCCAGAGGTTGCTCTGATAGGTTGACAAATATGACTGAACTGACGCTAATGCCATGCAGCTCTTTTGCTCTAATTGTTGATTCAATTTGCTAATGACTAATTTGATTTAAGTGGCAGGCACATCTCCATGTGTGCAGGACATGGAGAGGAGAAGCATAAAAAATAAAAAAAATGGACCGGAGGTGGCGTGATGGCTTGTCACGCAAAGGCTGCGCGCCTATGAATATTCCATGAGAGTTCACACTTAATTGTTTCTGATTTGTTTATTTTTTTCAATACAGTGCTTTAGCGCACACTCCATCAGTCTCTGTGTTGACACCCCGTGCACCAACCCAACCCACGCCCCCCCCCCTCACCACTACCGCCGCCTCCCGCTCATGCCACCCTCTCCTCACCATCCCCCACACTTTCACAAGTGGTGCTCAGATGTCCATCAAACACAGCAATGAAGGATCACTATAAGTTGTCGGAGCCTGTCAACAAAAGCACTCTACCACTTTGTCCCCCCCCCCCCCCCCCCTGCACACCAACACACACCCGCTCTCCCTTGTTGAGTCCTCTGATGTGAAGGAGCAGATGAATTTCTAAGCAGACATTTTCGGGGCCCCCATCGAGAGCCCGCTACCTGTTGCCAATGCAAATGGATTCCGAAACTTGCAAAGATCCGAAAGGAAGTGCATTGTTCCACAGGCCGAGCTGAGCTCGAGTCCGCTTGCATGTCGTTTGCCTCTCGGAGTGGACGACGCGATACTTCGGGCGGATCGAGAATAAAGCTCGAACGTGACCCCAGCGCTGCTCTCGAGCACACGGCGGCTCAAAGCGGCCGCCCTGTCCAAGTTTCCAGCGGCGCAGAAAGAAATGGCGAGAGCCAGGATAAACGTTTGAGCGGTGCAAAAACTGTTTGTGCTGATATTAAACGCGTTCCAGAAAACTGTAACATGAGTATCGTATGAAGAGTACTTACCCACATGAAAGCCACGAGGGACGGCCTCAGACTGAGCTCCTCTCCTCTCGCTTACTGGAAGTACTGGCGTCCAACCGTTTGCTGTTTGTAACCGCTCCAAGCCTGTTGAGAGTTCTCACATAGGGCTTTTTTTCTTTAAAAACCCTGCCTCTCCTATACCTTTTTGTTCTTGCCTTGTTCTGGCCGGTCTTGTAAAGAAGCGAATCGCTTTCCGTTTTGCCTTTTATCCTCTCCCTTGATGGGCCTTTCTAGCTACATGACTTGCAAATCACGCGGTGATACTGAATGGGATTGGCATTTTCGGATGTAAATACATAGAATATTTCATATTTGGTAATGGGCAATGGAAGGCAGATGGAAGCCTAATTATTGTATAATGATATTTTTCCCCTCTCTGTCTGGGCCGGCGATGGTGAATAAATATAGCCGCGCATTCATGTATTAATTCGTCTGTGTGGATATTTATTTGGTGTTTGCTCATGTATTCATTTATTAATTTATACACTTGGGTCGTCTTTGCATCTGGACAAATGAGGCCGCTGCGAAACGGAGAGCTCACCCTCGGTTTTTGAATCGTGTCACCGGAAATTGCGGGGAAGCGGCCAATCAGACGACGCTCTAAAAGAGTTTCCCGAAACTCTTGCAAATCAAAGTCAAACTTTGCTCATTTCTGCAAGTTCTCCCCCCAACCTCTCTTCTTCTTACTACCGGATGCAAGTTGGCGATGCAAAGCCCGGAGAAATCCAAGGCAGGTCACAGGAGAGTGACAGTTTAGGGCAGTTTATATTAGTATCGATAAATAAACATTATTTAAAACATCTGTCAGGCCCGGTTAAATATCTTCCGTGTGGTTCAGTGACTTCACCAACCCAGGGCATCGAATATTTAATTATTGTACTAACTGAATAATGAAAAAGTCAATTTCCAGACCGGCGCCCTGTATGCAGAAGACAATTGCATTTCTAATATCTGCATCTGAAATCTTCTTCACACACCCTCCCCTTCCTGCGTCCCGTCTCGATGCCTCGCAGGGGCTGCGAAGTCTCCCGCATTACCATAGCTCTCTTCCTGACTAAGTCTGTTCCTCATATTCACTTGTCGTGGCTAATTACGTGTTTAACCCTGTGCTGGTGAGCTTGTTTTACATTCAAATTTATGGGGACCTCGCTGATCTGAAGAAGCAGGAATGAGTGGGGACGCGACAGCCGAGATCAGTCTTCTGGTAATTGATTATCCTCTTAGAAAAAGCGACAGCTTCCAGAGGACTGCCGTCTTGAAGTTGTTGACCTTTGACCTTTGACGGGTTGGAAATGCAGAACGTTAAGGTCACAGGTGGACGGTGGGAGAGCTAGCTGTACGTTTTCTAAAGTGTTTAAGTTAACTGTTTTTTGGGGGACTACTATTATTATTATTATTATTTTTATTATTATTGTTGTTGTTTCTGTGGAATTTCATTTACATTTTTATTGCCAGCAAATGGGAAAAAATTGCTCTGTTTTCATATAAACACAATGCTGCAGCAATAATTTTCTGATCTTGTTGCTTGTGGAATAAATAATTACGCATATGTTGTCAATATTTACATTTCCACTCTTTAATTTAATTCTAATGGAAGTCCCTGGGCGATACGAGCAGCAGCTAATAGAAGCGAAATGATTAAAGCCCTTTCTCCGTAATAACCCTGCTGAAAACACAACTTGCTGTACTGTAATCTAATGTAGCATTTCGGTGTTTACAGACTTCTGTTGTTGATTTAATTTCCTGATGTGATATTTTTTCAAAGCCTCTTTAAAGGCGTCTTCTCTGATAGGTTTTTATTAGTTTTGGAGTAAAACAACAAGAAGACAATTGCCTGCGTAGGTTCCTGCATTGTAAATACACTCCTTGGACTCGCCTTTTTAATCATTACCACACACCCTCCCCTCTGTACAGTGGTTCCATTGTGCTGTAAGCGCCGTGCATGGTGTGCGTTTGTGTGTGTTTGGCATTCAGTACCAGGCTGGGTCAAAGCAGCTTAGTTCCGATCTGTTGGGTGACCTGCCCGAGCCTCGCTGGCCTCACTGACCCGCATGATTTCATTATGGAGAGGTGTGGCGCATGGCCTGTGCATGCACACACACTCGCACACACATGTATGGAGCTACAGCTGGAAAACGAAGACATTTTTACATACACTCAGGGGAAAAAAGGAGCAGGAACATATGTAAATACATGAAAGGAAAAAAAAAGTCTTTCTTACTTCCTGGAAGATGTGTACACAACTGGTACTTTGAATTGAAGTCAGTTTTTCTTATTTTTGTGCTTTGACTTAATTCAGGCAATTCCCTTTAATTAATCCATGAATTTTACATTCAAAATTGCATTTGAAAAAAAGCTAAAAATTAAGGTTTCCTAAATTCTAAAAGTTGGTGGGGTGCAGTGCTCAAAAAACAAGCTGTCCTATTCAAAAGTGCGCCAACGACAAGCTGAAAAAAGTTTTTTAATTCTTAACATCTTGTAGATACACTAATAACAATTATTATTTCACCCCAGTTCAAATAAATCTTCAATAAAGAACAAGATTTAACACCCCAAAAAAGTTTTATCTGCTCCATTCAAAATTCCTCTGACGAGAGTCTAAAACTAAGCCTGCATTTACAAAATCAAGACATGAGGAAGCAGACGATTGTTGGATGCAATTTGTAACTAACGTGTTTTTGTTTGTAGAAAACCACCGTGGAAATTACTGCCTTAACTGTCGACACCAGCAACGAGAGCGAATCGATCCTTGGTCCAGCCGCTCACAGCGATGTCTGAGGAAAAGCAGATTTCTGCAATCACACACACACAAACATACACTTAAAAGAAAAAACACATGTAATTCCATACAGTCACTGTTATTTCTCTGATGTGCTTGGACTGTGTGTTGAGGGTGGTGTACAGCACACCATCACTAGATGGCGATCTAGGTTAAAGTAGAGTGCTGCTGGGAAGCTTGGAAAAGCAGACCACTGTTGCGTGGCAAGTGATCCTCCTTACTGAAGTGTACACACTAATGGCATGTAGAGCTATGGAATAAGACTAAATTATTCCTGGGACTGGGTCTGTCTTTTATACTCGTGAGTGATCCAAGTTCTGAAGGCACAAAAACAACAACAATACAATTTTAATTGCACTTGTTGGGAACACACTACTTCCAATATCTGATTTTTAAAAAAATTACGCGAGATTGTGTTTTGACTCTAGCCAACCCCACTTGGATTTAAGCAAGATCAGGATGAGAAATTCATGTCTGAGTGTGTTTACAATGACAATAAAGAGGAGTGGTTAAAAACACAAATTACAAATATATCAAGAAGTAGTAGAAAGTATACTTTCCATTATTGTTTAATAATGAACATGCAGTTGCAAATGTAAATGTTTATAAGGGGAACCAGCAGATATGGCTCAATGTGAAGTTATTTCTTTAAAAATTGTAACATGCAGATGATCATAATCATCCAAAAGCTGTATGAGAGCATTTTTCTGAGTCCCGTAACCGGTGTTGCTGTGGTATTTAATGAAGTGTACAAAACATTAATGGACATTCTGACTAGCTCCGGAGTAGTAAAATGAAAATCATAGGAGGAGAGAACAAAAATGAAGATGGCAAGCAGTTAACAGTTAGTGTGTCCTCGTGCATTGTTATATAACTGTAAAATGGCAAAAGTAAAAAGAAAAAAAATGGAGCAAACTGTAGCTGATATACTGACCTGCTTCAGTGGAGTAATATGTGCTATAAGGCGACATGCTTTTCCTTCCAGTACCTTGAAAAAAATTCTCTGTTGTACTTACTTGGATGGAGAATCAAAAACACAACCAAAAAGTAACCCATGAAAGTAAAAATGTGGCACGTCTTTGAGAAAGTTTTTTTTTTTTGCATGCAAAGCTTTACTTTTACAATTGACTTCTTTCAAAGCGCACACAGTGGACTTTATTCGGAAACCGTTGTCTCCCAGAAAACAGCTGTAAGTTGTCAATATGACTTACAATTTGGATTTAAGTTTGGCAACTTCTGCAATAGCATGCAAAATGTGCACGGCTGTCAGCGCCTCTATGGTTAACTTTGTAGTTTCTCTGCTTAAATCTAGCACAACAGTGAGTTAGCAAACTTAAAAGTGGTCCCAGACAACCCTCACACTCAATCTTTTTTTGTTGAGTTTTGGGTCAGATTGCTCAACTTCCATTCTCCTTCTTCATAACATGGACTTTGTCTCTCCCTTTGTAGATGGAAATGCTCCTGCTAATCTATCTTGAGGACCTGACCTATCCAGAAGGTAAAGAAGCCATAGCCTAGCTTTACTTGGGTAGTCTAAGTACCTCACCCTCCATATCTTACTATTTGCTTCTTTATTTAAATACATTTTTGTTCTTTTTACTACCAGAATAGCACACTTCCTGCTAACTTAACAAGCAGGGGTTTTTTTTACTAAAGAGCAGGGCTATGTTTTAGCTTGATTTAAGCTAATTCAACTATTACATTTGCTATGTAGCTAAAGCTGTAATAAAAGTTAACACTTGATATTTAAAACTAAAATTAGAGCCACACTTTTTATTGCTGGTCATTACTTAATTCAAAAGGCTAATACTGAGCAATTTTTTGTAAAGAAATACTAATATTTGAGGGGGGTTTTGGGTCCATTTTTTATAACAAAAGTGTTATTTCTTGCTAATGTGATGCACAGCATACACTAAACAAACTGTGAGACATTAGCATTCTGTTTTTGCTGGATTGTCACTAGTTGTGCTTATCTAGCTAATAAACTTACATGGAAGCTGATACAAACTCCAGGTGCCATAAATTAATAGTAAGGACAGGGCTTGCTTATGTTAGTCATGATGATTATTACTTAAAGATCAATTAAAACACAAGTAGGGCCTATTCAGATTTAAATTTTCTGAAAAAATGAATATTCATTTTTGTGGCTACTGTTTAGATATCTAAACAAACAAAAAAAGACAGTGAGAGGCCACTCACTTCATATGCATCCTTAAGTTACTTATCTAGAAAGAAAATGAATATCTCAGCCAGATGTTTCAAGTTTAGACTTTACACATTGCTGTGATGTTTCATGAACACACAAGACGAGACGGTGTAGGAGAGACGCAAAACCAAAAGAGGCCGTTAACGGAAAGGAAAACAATGAAAGGGAATCTATGTTTAAGGCCAAAGAATCAAAGCTCTTTTATTTGCATAACCTGCATGCAAGCATTTACCATACACACACACACCCCACACGCATACATCCCATCACTGTAGTATCTCATCACGTCTATCTCCGCCTCTTTCCAATCTCCCTCGCCTTCTTTACATCAACTCTTTTTCTCATCCTTTTCTTGTATTTCTCCTCTCTCCCCTTGCTCTCTGCCTATGCAAGTTGTCATTCTCTCACCATAATAGCGCTTCTGCGCCTTCATGTTGCTGGTTGTTTGCTTGAAACGTAATCTGTAGATGTAACAGAGGAAGAAATTGAGTCTAACAAATGGCTTGAAAGGCTCACGCGGCATATCAAGCCCAAACCAACAAAGGCAGACAAAACGCCCGTCTTTTTTCCTCCCCTCAACATCTGAAGTTGATATTTTCAACAGAATAGCGCGCGGCTGACGTTCCCTGAATAAAGAACGCTGCGTTCGCTGCTGCTGTGTTGTGTTACGCTGTCATTCTGACTTGAATGGGAAAGTTGAAGCCCGTTTGTTTGGTTTAGCTGTTGAGGAGAAATGGGTTTGTTTGATTAACATTTTGCTTGCGCATGTCAGTTTCAACTGCATCATTTCTTTGGGGAAATGAAAAGAATTGAGACTGAGGCAGAGTAAAATGTAGAATCTATCTATCTATCTATCTATCTATCTATCTATCTATCTATCTATCTATCTATCTATCTATCTATCTATCTATCTGACAACATAAATAATTTGAGTAAACTGGACAAGTGATGGACAAACGAAGTGTCTGTCAAGAAGCCATTCATAAGGAAGGGAAACAGGGAGAAAAGGCTCAGGTACGGAAATTACACAAGAACGAGACATAAAGCAAGTCATATGAAATAATGAATATACAACTTTGTTCAAATCACTGTCAGTGTATACAGAGGAGGTCAAGAGAGAGAGAGAGGTACAACAGTGAGCATTTACAGCCATCTGTAAAACACGGTGGAGGCTCTGTCATGGTTGGAGCTGCATTTCAGTCAGTGGTGTTTGAGATCTTGTGAAAATAGATGAATTATACAGAAAAGTACCATCAGATTTTGATCCACTATCTGCAAAGGTTTTGATAAACAACAGCTTCATCTTTCATCATGACAACGATCCCAAACACACTGTCAATGCCAGAAAATCATACCTGGATAGAAAAACACACAGTGGAGCACTATCAGTCATGGATCGGCCTCCCTGAGCCCGGACCTCAACATTATTGAAGCAGTGTGGGATCATGTGGACAGAGAACAGAACAAAAGGCAGAAACATCCAAAGAAGAGCTTTGAATGTCCTTCAAGAAGCCTGGAGAACTATTCCTGAAGACGACTTAAAGACATGACAAGAAAGCTGCCTAAGAGAGTTCAGACTGTGCTGAAGAATAAAGGTGGTCACACCAAATATTGACTTTCAACTCTCTACAATTGTACAAACTCTGTTTTTTCCCTGTGTGTTTGCATGTTTCTGTAAATCATTGGAAATATTTCCTTTCTTCCCAGCAAAATGTAAAGAAATTACAATGATTCAAAACTCTTGCACAGTATTGGATATATAAAATGAAATTGCTCATGGGCTTCAATAGGCTCATGTGAAACGAGCTTAACTGTAACTGTGATTATGGCTATTACTGCACACCATGACCCACACATTACTACACATTACCTCAATATGTGTGTGCCTTTACGTGTGTGTCTAAACTAGACCGTCAGCTCTGCCGCAGCAGGTGTAATCTCTTGGTTTCACTAATGCGCAGTGATGACATTGTTTTTGAAATCTCAAAATTGCCTCCCAGTTCACAAAAATCACATTACCCATCCACGGAGTAATGTCCCATTTGGAGAGCAATGCTGCTAGCTTACAGATCAGGCAGGTGCTGCCTCAAATCTCCTATAATGCACTGTGATGTAGAACGCCATAAAAGGGCTGTTTCGCTGCACACAAAACAAAATGCTTACTGTTGAAGAATGAACCTCCTACGACTGCATAAAAGCAGAGTATAAATGGCAAAATGAAACCAGTTTTCTTTTTTTTGTTAAAAACATTCTTCTTTCCTTACATTACAGCTTGCTTCTCACTGTCACTTCCATAGATTAAATGCCAGCTGTTGCTTTTACGGCGCCAAAATACCCCTTATTTCTTCTTCACACAAGCTTTTTAACTGCCATTATCTATACATAAACCCAGTCCCTCGTCTGGCACATCTCTAATGGCAAATTCACGCACACCTCTTCCCCTCTCTCTTACACCCGTTTAATTAGCTGTTAATCACGGGCAAACTCACATGCTGTATTCTGTGTTGTGAGCAATCTGGCACTTTGGTGGGTTTTCTGGGTGTTGATAACAAGTTGGTTTTAGCATTTGTTGGTTTATTATTTTAGATTCCTTTAAAATTGATTTTTGGGGTCTGAAAATGTTGATGATAAAGACAAAGGCAAAGTGGTGGGAAACTTCTTAGACATTTCATCTCATTAAGTCTCCCTTAGGGGAACTACAAAACCACAATACAGTACACGTGATATCCCTAATTTCAAATGTATAATCTTCGTCTTTGAATTGTGATGATTTTTTAGAGTATCATGACGACAGAGATTGCACAGGCAGGTAAATACTGAGTTAAGATGTCAGTGTGTTCTTGTGTCAACAATATAAGGTGCTTATTGTTATGATAAATGATAAACGGCAAAACAGACGAAATTGCTCCACAAAGGTAAGAGCAGTAATGAACAAGTTAAAGTACTAATATTACAAGTAATCCAATATATTAAATATAGCTCTAATAAAAGTTGTTCTAATATTTAACTTTCTTGATATATTATCCAAAATTGAAATATAAAACATAAAAAACTTTAGTTTAAGTGCCCGTCTTATCATGCAGACAATTAGATGAAAATTCTAACTGGGAATTCGGAGATTCTGGTTTTTGAATGAGTCTAGAATGCACTATCAAACCTGTTTGTATATATAGTCTTGTCTTTCCCTTTATTCTTGAAAATGATGACACATTTTCTTGGTGGGTAAAAGGTTACTGGTTCAATTCCAGCCAGGGATATAAATCTCCTTTGGGGTTGCATCTGGAAGGGGATCTGGTGTAACAAAAAAAGGCAACTCTGAACTAAAATACCAAAAGTAGTACTCATTAGTCACCATGCAGCATGATCCAAATGGTCCATGTAATTACATATTGTATACTGTATTACAAGTTGAAATTAATGAGCCTCGGTGTGAAAACATCCCTTTTGTGTTGTTACAGCTAATAAAGTGGCAGTCTCAGAGGTTTCCATTAAAATATGCATTGCCATATGAGTACTTTGGAGTATTATGAAAGTATGGCAGTATTTATATATTTACATTCCCAGATTAAAATGATTCATTTCCATTAATGTTCAGAAACAGTGACAGTCAAGCCATTTATTTAGGCTTAGGCAGCAGAACTAGTCGGGTAATATTATGCACTTGCCTGATGGTACCTACTCGAAATAGGGATTGACACTGTGATCGGTGTGTCCCTCCGAGATGTCACCAGCTTAGTGTAGATGACACGTCGGTGCTAAAAACACTGAACAGGAAGAGGCAGATGCAGTGAACTGTTAGAAGAAGCGCCCCAGGTGAGAGACTTCTCTGAGAACTTTCACTTTCATGTTGCTTTTTGCAGACCCATGGCTCACTTATTTCTTAAATCTAACTTCACAGACAGAGTTAAATCTGATATTTTTTTTAGACTACAGCTCCATGGTGTAAATAAGCCTTTATACGTGTAGTGCTTCGTTTCTGCTTTAAGCTGTTTCAGATTTTTCCACCTAACATAATGCATCATCATATAATTTTCTGATTATATTTTGTATTAGTGATCAGAATCCATAAAGCGTGTGTGCTAACTATAATAGCAGTACTGATATAATAAATTTAGTGGAAGGAGGAAGCCAGTTGTTTTTAACAATCGTCCTGCGGTGATGTTATTATGACACCATGTTGTGTATGATTGCATTTTTGGACTGTGATTTTACATCTTTGTAACTACACCACATTAGAAGAAAGAAATGTGTGTCTGACCAGTCATTAGCCAAGACCCAAGAATTTGAAGAGACAGCAGGGTGAAGCCATTAATGACTCTTCTCCCTCACTCATTTCTACGTCGAGTAGGTGGGAGGCATACCTTGCATCTGGTCATTAACTGACTCACCTCCGTCATTTCTTTCTTGAAATGATGCACTAAAAAAGAAGGAAAAGCTTTGCATACGTTGCATATAAGTGACAAGGATGGATGATAGTGAAACAATTTGATAAACTGATGCTAGCCTCATATCCGTACAGCCTCCTGTGAGTTTACATGTTAGGTATAGTGCAGCTGGAACAGATTTTTTCCCCACAAAGAAGCTTTATTCTAAGCTGTGACACTCGTATTTTTTTTTAAAAAATGAACAGAGTGAAGCCAAACATCACAAAAAGCTCCGGCTTTTAGAAACTGACCGGTGTGCAGTATTTTTAGAGACTCAAAGAAAAGAGAAAAGTCCAATGAGATGTGAGAGGATTGCTGCAGCTTTTAAAGAAAAAACAAGTGACTAATATTTGCTCTTGAACAGCATTCACCATGAACCACCCTGCAAAATGTATTGTAAGCTATTACAAATAATTGCTTTTCCGCTGTCTTCACTTGCACTCATTTCCCTCAATATCTAATTCTTCTGTAATATTTGTGAAACCGTATTAGAATCACAGTGAATGTAATACAATGTGTTATCAACCCATTACCTCCCTTCAGGAATCAATAATTCAATCATACAGCGATTTAGATGGAGTTTACACTCTCGCCGCGGCCCACACAGTGCACTGTACATTGCGTCCTTTCCAAGGGGACGCTCCTCTCGTGCCCCCAAGACCCCTTGACCACCCCCACCCCGCCTGTGACTCAGACTGCACGGTGGGGATCAACCGTGGCCCTCCTCTCCTCATTAACCTCATCTAATTAGATGGCAGGGAAGTCCATTGTTCGCCCTAATGAAGCCTCAATGGAAAGACAGGGCCTCGGCTGGCTCTTCTGACACTGCTGTGAAATTACAATCCCTGATCCTCGTCCTCCCTCCCACCTTCCTACCCCTGGCCTCTTTCTGTCTGCGTTGGGGTTTCTTGGAGAGCTTCACCAACGTTGGAGGTTGTCTAGCAGATAGATTGAGAGACAGATGCAGCAAGCTGTCTTTTTTCTCATTCCTATACTGCTAATTTTGCTCCAGCAGCAACGCCCAGGGTGGCATTAGCTCTGCTTAACCCTCCAGTATGGATCCCATCCACTAATTACTTAGCTGCAGTGGTTCGCTGAGATTTAAGTACCACCTCAATCCCATTATCTTCCATCCTTACAGCTAGCCCCTGTTGCCCGGGCTCTTTGTAGTGCAGGAGCGGAGGCTGCGGGGTTATTGATATGGGCCTCCCTCGCAGATAAGATCCACGGCGGTGCGAAGGAGGAGGAGAATGGCGGGCTTGGATGGAGAAACAACACAAAAGGGGAGGGGGGCCTGCACCTATGTAGGTAAACCGAAGGTGGCAACAGGAACACCAGGTTGTGACTCGGGGAGGGGGGTTAAAATTGGATGGGGTGTTTGGAAAGATTATTTGCCCTCCAGTGTTTTCACTCTCTCTCTCTCTTTTTTTTTTAAAGAGGTGGGGGTTTCGCTCTCTGCTCACCCCAGAGCAACTAATTACAATTCACATGTCACACACTCCACACATAATAAGAGTTAGGAAACAGAATTAAAATATTCCAAAGGCCTGCAGGGGGTGTCATCTCGGGAGAACGAGGGGAAAGTGTGTCTCTTTTTTTTACGATGGGGTGGGGAACTGCGCATGTGTTTGTGAGCCAGTGCATGCGGCATGTGCGTGCGTTTGTCAGGGAGAGGTGGGTGGATCGGGGGTGGTGTCGGGGGGGGGGGGGGGGGGGGGGGGGGGCGATTGGCGGGAGCGCGAAAAATCTACAGCACTCCCCGCTCTGTGCGTTCCCGCCTGCTGCCGTCCCATCGGCGGGCCCGCCGCCCCACTTTCTCTTAACACGTCGCCTGCTTGGCACACCGGCACGGCTGCCTGTTAGGGTGGCGGCGGCTCCTGGTGGTGGTGGTGAAGTTTTCGAGGGGGTGAGGTGGAGGGCAATTGAGTGACATCTGCTCTGCTGAGACGAGGGGGCAGGCGGGCTCCTGGCATCAGCGGCTGTGGTGTCGGAGGCGTTGGCACGAGGCTGGCTGGGTACAGCAGGGGTGGTGGCGCCGGCAGCAGGCGGTGGATGGCCTTAACGGAGAACCGTTTGCTCAAACAGCATGACATCTCCTGGAATGAAAGCACACACGCACACACACACACACGCACAAACACCCACTTTTTTTGGCAAAGCTTGTGTGCTTCCATGCACACAAACTGGCACTCCATCCTTCTCCTCGTTCTGTCACGTCCCCCTCTACTCGCCTGTCTTCCACCTCACACTTCAGGTTTCCTCAAAGCCTTCCCATGACCAGCGCACACTCGTCGCTCAGTGTCTGTTTTCTTTTTTTTTTTAACCCATGTTTTCATCTGAAGTCTGCAAACGTGGACGGCGTCGGCGGCGTGTTTCATTTAGGTCGCCAGTTACTTTCTAACTCTCTTCCATCTCTGTCTGTCTTTCATCCTCCATCTCTTCAGGTCCCCCCCCTCAAACCAAACACCCTTAATGAACTGTGAAGCTGACACCTGCGAGAAAGCAACAACTACATTAAAAATGAGCGGCAACGTCCCCCAAAACCTCCGCCTCGTCACCTGCCACCTCCTGAACGGGACAGGGAAGTGAAAGCACCACAAAGGATTGGGTAGTTGATGCTTTGCTTTGGTTGCTATTAAAGTTTTGAGTTATTAGCAAATAGTAATTTTGAGTAGAGGACAAAGCATTCATGTAACCTAGAACGTGGTGGTGGTGGGGTGATAGTGGAGAAAAAAGACAAAGAAGAAGAAGATGAGTGACGTTTATTAGGTTGTATCTAAACGAATCCACCACTCTCCTCTGTCTCTCTCTTAGAAGTTGTTTCCCTCCACTCTCACATCACCGCTGTTGTCGAGGCAACTGTGACGCTGATGCGCTGTAAATTGATTTCCCCGAAAGATGTGATGGATGAATAGAGAATGAACATCTTCATCGCTGACCCCGGCGCCGATTGCTTCTCCACCCTGCCTGCGCCAAAGATGATTGACAAGGCTGCTAACGAGTGCCGTCGCCGGTCGTGTTATAATTTTTTCTTCTTCTTTTTGTTTTTGCTGCGTTGAAAACAGCCGAGATCTCGCTCGGTCCCGAGGTAATGAGCTTCTGGAGGAAGGAGAGGGAGGAAGAGGAAGAGGAGAGGCTCACCCTGGGAGAGGTGAAATAAAAGAGTGGGAGTAAATAAAAAAGAGGAAAAAAAGGGGAGACAAAGCACATGAAAGTAGATTAGAAAGAAGTTGAGGTTATCATTGACTTGAGAGGGGCCATTTCATTGTTTATCTGCTGTCTTGATGGATGTCTTTCAAGCTGGGGCTTTCTTAGCCGCAGTGCATTCGTTTCCCAATCGCTGAGAGGCAAGAATTTTCAAAAGGCCCCCATAAAATGTGGTATTTGCATTAAAAGTATTTGATGTAAAACAACAACAAAAAAAAGTGCAGCGCGCTGCAGATTGCATATCAGAACGCGCACGCTCGGCCCCGTGTGCCTGTGTGTGTGCAATGCATGCATTTATTGTGTTTGCATATGCATGTAGGCATGTGTAAGGCTCTGGCATGTGTGTGTTTGCGTGTAATTTATTCCTCCACGTGGGGGCTGAGGGCAGGTCTCCCTCTCTCCCTCTCTCTCTGTTTATTTGGATGATTAGGAGGTGACAATATGTTGCTGATGATCAGGTTTATAATCAGCTACCATCGCAGATTATTCTAACCTTGATTAAAGACCTGCGGTCTCCCTATCATCTCCCAGCTCAGCCTAACAAGATAGGACGACGCTCTGATTAATGCCAGAGAGCGACTAGTCATGACACAAAAGGACAGGCCTGCATCACCGCGGGAGGACTGTCACGCACCACACTTTGTCTTTCTGATTTGTCTGCTTGATGCAGGACCTTTGTCTTAATTATTTGCCTTTAACAAATGAATCCGTGTGAGACTGATTCACTTTTCATTACTGCAGTAATAAGGATGGCGTTGTTGATGCCTGCCATGATTACATGGCTCCAGAATCTCGCCGCAGCACATCCACAAGCCCCCCCTCCCTTTTACAGAATAAGTCATGAACTCGTCACCAAACTTTTCTTTTGTCTTCGCTGACAATCATTACTGCGACATGTGCACGTGTCTGTGTGTGTGTTTATGCGGGGGTTTGTGTTTTCCTGGCAGAGCGTTTGATTCATTATGCTGCGAGGTGTTGTTGAGGTCCCGGAGGTGTGTAGGAGAGGATTGAATGAATGAGTCGCTCTCACAGGTTGTCAGATGATGGAGGCGCTGATCCAGCGTCTCTGGCAATCAGCCGGACGGAGGCAGACACAGAAGCCGCTGGCCTTTGATTCACTTCAGCCACTCTCTCCCTCTTCCTGTGGGAGTGGGATCATCACATACGGATACTGCTGGCGAAAACAAACCTCTAGTTTAACGGCGATGTCACAATGAAGAGGAGGCTCAGTGATCCACCATTAGGCACAATTTGTTTCCTGTTTTCTTTCCTGAATCACAGTAAAAGTCAGATCTCGCATCTGTGCGTTTGACACTGGATACGTGTAACCTTGGCAACTCCACATTAAGATGGTAAATGGTAGCCTGCCTGATGATCTTATCAGAACACGATTATTTTTACTAAGAGGCTAAAGCTACTCACTGGCTCCAAAAGCCTTCATTTACCACCTATTTACTTCAGTGTGACTTTTCTTTTTACAGCCAGTGTTAGCTTCAAAGTCCCAAACAACCAACAAGATCCTTCGTCTAAGGCAGGCGTGGGTAAAATTTTTGTTCGGACGGCCAGCTTCACTTTGGTATGATAAGCAAAGGGCAGTAACCACATAGAGGGATGACACACAAGGTGGCCCCAGTGGCCTAATGGATAAGGCACTGGCCTCCTAAGCCAGGGATTGTGGGTTCGAATCCCATCTGGGGTGCTGTCCAGCAGAGTGGCCCAGTGAAACCATGCTGGGTCCTTAACGCAGAGGTCAATGGATCGAAGCCATTCTCTGCTCGAACTTTTAGACAGCGGGCTTTCTGTCATTAAGGTCACTGTTTAACGTGTCCATTAATGGACACTGTTTATATATGCACTTACTGGCCAAGTCATTCCTAGTATCTGTTTGGACCCTGCCTTAGCTCTTAATGGCACAGGGTGCTGGAACCATTCATCACAGATTTTGGTCCATGTTGACATGATGTGAATCTCCCGTTCCAATACATCCTAAAGTTGCTCTATTGGATTGAGATCTGGTGTCTGCAGAGGCCATTTGAGTACAGTGGACTCATCATGTTCAAGGAAACGCTTTGATTTGGATATATTCACCTTGCCTTGAGACTCATCAGACCAGCGAACCTTTGTCAGTATTTTATGGTCCAGTTTTGTGTTTTATAGCCTCAATTTCCAGTTCATAGCTCGAGACTGGTTCCCATTGCGGACTTCTGCTGCTTTCAGAGATGCTCTTACACATACCTTGGTCGCAACAAGTGTTTTTTTTTAAATTTACTGTTGTCTTCCTTTAGCTCAAAGCAGCCTGGCCATTCACCTCTCACCTCTGATATCTACAAGGCATTTTCTCCCAGAAAACTGCCGCTCACTTTTTTATATCATTATCTGTAAACACTAGAAATGCTTATGTGGGAAAATCCCAGCAGATCAGCACTTTCTGAAATAGTCAGACCAGCCCATCTGACACCATCAGAAATGCCAAAATCAAAACTCATGCTGGTCTTGAAACTCAATTGTCTAATTGCTTTTGAACCTCTGAAAATGCAGAACTGTTTATAAAAAATGCTCTAAAAGCTGTAAAGCCAACAACCTGCACTTCAGCCACATGTTAGTTATTTGATTTAAAACACGATGTTATGGTCTAAAGTAAAAACGTCCACAAACTTATGGACCTGATTGTATCTAACAGTATAGATCAGCGGTCCCCAGCCTTTTTTGCGCCACGGACCGGTTTATGCCCGACAATATTTTCACGGACCGCCTTTAAGGCGTCGCGGACAAATACAACAAAATAAAACTAGTACCGGTACCGAAAAAAAGAAAATTTATTCATAACACACGTGAAAAGACCAAGGAAAACCGAGTAAACGATAAAAACGATAACAAAATAACGGCCAAAACTGATAAAAACCCTGAAAACTATACATTTCACACCTGAGCCTCAACTCTCGCGGCCCGGTACCAAACGACTCACGGACCGGTACCGGTCAGAGGCCCGGGGGTTGGGGACCGCTGGTATAGATGACCTTCTCACTTATTTACAGCCCTGTCATATGTAAATTATCAGTCCCATTGCCAAGTTTAACTTGGGTCACCGAGGGTTATTTAGCCTGTCGTTGCTAGTCTTTGAATTTCAGTCCTCAGTCTGATTAAATATACAACAGTGTGGGTCTGTGGGATACAAAGCTAAGGTCAACAAAACAGGATCATTACTGCAGCCTTCAAACGTATTCTTTTACCCCTTTTATTATTCATGTTGAACTGTAAAATGACTTTTGTAAACATCAGCATTATAACATCAAGTACATAAAAAAAACACATTAAAACATACAAACCTCAATTTTTTTTATAGGCAGTTCAAGTATTTAGGTTTTCTCTGTTAAAATATACATTTCATATTCAAACCACATCTTTATTTTTCATCATAAAACACAATGCGCTTTGTAATCCCAATTTCAACAAACAAAGGTCAACCAATTACCAAAATTCAAAGCGCAAAAACAAACTCATTAATTTTATCTAATGAAGTTAATATTAAAAATGAAATTTCAATTATTACACGTCGAGAAACTAAAATGTTTATTCTCTGTGTGCAGATTAAACAAACTTTTCTTGTGCCTTTCGGTGACCGTAGCAACGCCATAGTTCCCCAGATGGGCAAAAATAAATAAAATTTAAAAAAAATCAGCATTTCAGCTTGTTTACTCGAGGACAGAAACCGAGTGTGCTCTATTCGCCCGAATTGTTCTCGCGTCCAGGTGCTCTTTGGACAAGGTGCCTTGCATGGAGCCACGCTGAGCTGTGGGACAGTCTAAATGGAGGAGGTCCAGCCACTGATTGTCCCTCTCCTCTTTGATATTAAAAGCATTCTAGTGAGAATAATTTGTGTTTAGTGCCCCGTTGCGGATCGAGCCGTCCTGTTTGACCAACCGAGCTGACCTAATTCATCCTCTCCAAGAGCGCACAAGTGTTTGTGTGCTAAATGCAGAATAGCTGTTGTGACTAGCCGGGCGCACACAGAGCCTTGTTGTTGTTGCCGGGCGAGCCTGTGTGTGCGTTTGAGGGCCACTGAGTACGTGACCTCTCATCCAGCATCTCCAAAGCGCCGGCTCAGCAGGCGGGTAATTCATGCCAAAGCTTTGGCCGCCCCGCTGCTCGGAGCACGCGCCCTCCCCTTCCCCCTGCCCCGAGCAGCCCCTCCCACCAAATGCCCCCTGACCCATGTCTCCGTGGCGATGGGGTGTCCCGTCACAGTGAGCACCTGGCACCTGGCCACCCCGTCTTCTTCGTCTTCTCCTCTTTCTTTTCTCTGTTTTCCCTCCCTCACAGGCCTCATCGGGGGGTTCTATAATGAAGTTTCACATCTTCATTCAGGGAGCGACAGGAAGTGGTCCAAGCCTGGAGCGCTGTCAACATGTTGAAGGATGTTTCAATTCTTGGGAAAATGCTTTTCGTCTTCCTGCAGGACTGTTCTGTTTTTGTGCCCTTCAAACTTCACGGACACAAACGCGGGCCTGTCTTCACATCTACCTTTGCGCAATTTCTAGCTAGCATGACTCTAACAACACCAAACTGTAAACACTAAAGCAAGCTTTTAGCTCAGAGATGTCGAACTCTTTTTACATCGAGGGTCGCATACATGCAGCCTACTTTGGGCAACTTAGTTTTTCTGCCTGATAAAGAAACATTGCTAAATAAATCTGTCAGCAGGACTCTTTAGATTTCAATTGTAAGAAACCCTCGGCTCACATGGTGCTTGTGCTGCCTGGGTGGGTCCAGGATGAGTTGTCCGGCCTCTGCTGGGCTCGGGTGGAGGCCTTCTTACATGTTTTCTGCTTTTATGTTCTGGTGTGCACGCTGGCTGGATCTTGATCTTCGCTCTGGGCTTCTGTCAAAATGTAGTTGTTTTTAATCAGGTCAGTCCAAAGACCAACATTGACGTGTCTCTGTTTAACCTTTGACCTCTGTTCTAACCTTTCCTACTGTAGTGGCAAGAAATCTGTAACCCTGCACAGATTAAAGCCCCGATCGTTCCCTTCTACTTCTTTTATTCTTCCCTCTTTCCTGCTTTACCTTCCGCCTCCAGACATGACATCACGTGGCCGCTGTCTCGACGAATCGCTGGGCTCCTGTCTCATCTCTCTCCTTATTACATGCCGATTAGCCCTACAAAGTGGTATAAAAAGGTGTCTAATGCAATTACCCTAGTTAGGACATTTTAATAGTGTGCTGCGCCTCAGAGATGTATGTGCCGTCCAGGCGCTGACATTAAATCAATAATCAGCATGTCACGCCTGCTTGTTAATTCACAGCTTTGCATTTTATACCCCAACATGGTGAGATTGATCATTGGTAGTGGGGGTTTTGAAGTGGGGCAAAGGGGTTTATAATGATATGTGTAATGGAGTATGGGCCACGTTGCTTTAATTTGCATGGTAGATACTAACTGAGATTTCATCTGTGGGATGCTCGCAGCCTCTAATTTGTTCGGATAAATTGCGATATGGAAGAACAGTAGTTTTATTGAGTGTGCAAATGACTCTTTGTACATGAATGTGTGTGTGTGTGTGTGTGTGTGTGTGTGTGTGTGCTGGAGGAAGGGAATGACTGAGTGAGAGCACTTCCTTTGTTTCTGTGTCCCCACCACAATCATAACGTCATTACTCAGCACTCATTTCTAAATTATCTCACTTATTAGTGGATAAATGCGAGTATTCATAGCTCATTATATCACTGTCACATTTCCCCCCCTCAAACTGGCCACTGCAACTTCTTTATTTTAAAAAAAATGGGAGATGGGACAGAAGAAATGTGACAGGAGTGGGTGTGACCGGGATCATAACAGCAGAAATCAGCTTACAGGCAAGTCGAAGGTTTAAAGAGTTTGTAAAAATTAAGAATAATAGAGTTCAAACTCAATAGACTGTGTGTGAACTACATTTTCCCCATTTTGATTTGTGCTGTGATAGTATTTTATACTTACTTATATTATTCAATATTTTATACTGTGCACTATACTTTTCTAGTAAAGGGTCAGACCCCACTTTTTCCTTCGGAGCTGTCTTTGTTCTTTGTGGTATAAATTCTGAAAGATCCTTTAAAGACTCTTTAAAGACTTAATGTTTAATGTAACCAGAGCCAGTGATCCACATCTTAGTTACTCTCTGGTCCTCGTCTGGTTTCATGAGTCTCCACGAACAACAGAAACACCACTCAAACAAAGTGGAGCCCAGAGCAAAGCTCAGGAGCTGAATAGACATTTTCCTCATTCTGCTGCAGGTCACAATGGATCAGCTGTAGACTGAATAATATGCAGCACACTGAGTGCACCCCCAGTGGCCTAATGGATAAGGCACTAGCCTCCTAAGCTCAAGCTCGTGGGTTCGAGTCCCATCTGGCGTGATTTCTAGCAGCGTGGGCATCACAAGTGTGCTGTCCTGCTAGCACTTTTAGACAGCCAGCTTTCTGTCATTATTGCAAAGGAAACTGTTTATAAATGCACTCACTGCTAGAACATGGCTGTATCCTGATGAGACATGGTGAGTGCATTTCCACAGTCTTAAATCCCCTTTCTTCCCTGTCCTCATGCTCTGTTTAAACTTCAGCAGGCTCTCTTCATCATGCTTAAATGCACTGAGTTGCTGCAAGGCGATAGGCTGATTGGATATCTGTGTTAACAAGAACCTAGACATTCGTAAACTTATAAAGTGAACAGTTAGTGATTGCTACCTAAATCTGTAAAGATGTCCATCAGATCATAGAGCTGGATATATGCACAGTCAAAGTTTGAACACAGTCTTAGTGGAACGTTTCTCTTTTTCATTTTATGTTTTTATTTTTCACATTTTTTATCAAAAAACAACAAAATCATCTGAGTTCCCCAGTGAGCTGCTCTCAGTTGAACTTTCTTCACAGTGTTGATATTCTGCTTTCTACCAAATATGTGCAATCTGATCCTCGCTCACTTTGCTACTGAATAAATGTTTCAGCAGCGGCCCAGTGAGAGGAAGACTAAATCAACAATGCACCTTTAAAGCCACCCAACGAGTAATGAGGACTATTTATCAAATTCATTTTACATCGTAGGCCACAAATAACTCGCTCAAGTGGCCCCGACTAGTGAAAGTTCCCCTTTCTCTCAATAAAGAGAAATAAAACTGAACATTTAAGCCCAGAGGGATTTTTAACAATGCAATTTCAACAGCGTGTCTCAGTTTTTCCACATGATAAAGACACGTTGGTGTAGTAGATTAGCATGACTGTTTGGGCTTAAACTGTAAGAAATAAACGTGGAAAATCACAGAAAAAGTTATAAAACATAAAGAAAATTAACTTTTTTTTGTTCAGACTCACTGTAAAAAAAAAAACAACAATAAACAAAGCCGTCTGACTAGGGCTGCACGATTTTGCATAAAATGAGAATCACGATTTTTTGGCTTAGAATTGAGATGACGATTTTCTAGCGATTTTCTTTTCCAGTATAAATATTTATTGCACTTATTAACTGCTCTGCAACCCGTTCTCACTCCCAAAGCGTAACATTTTACGCTAGGTGACAAATCGTCACCATATTACGTTTTCGGCTACCCACCACGTTCCTAAATGACGACCCCGGAAAAAAGAGGAAATATGAGAACCGTCTGGACTGAATCTACACATGTTCGCTCTTTTTCTTCAAATCGCTTAGAAACACGCTATTTAACATCATTAAAGGTCAGGGCTAGGGATAAGGTTAGGTTTAGGGCTGGAATACAGGGCTGGAACGTCTATTACCGCGGGAGCGTCATTGCACTGGATCCCAGTCATAACCCGCCGCGTACCATAAGAATGCCGAAGGTCTCCTTTCGCGTTCCTCAGGAACGCCGCGGGACGTGACAAAACGTCGACATGTTACGGAGTGAGAACGCTCTGCAACTGCACATCAACTTCGTAACAGTTGAGACTGAACATGAACACAATAAAAAACATAAAACAACAAATGTCTCACGTTTTGTGGTTGCATTTTCCTAAATCCCTGGTTTTGCACAGTGTTGATGGGAGCCATATCTTTGGTCAGGTGATAAGTAATAGCCTCCGTAATTTCTTTGTGCCTGCGGGAGTTCGACGTGTATAGGGAAGCGCTGTATAAGGTTCCCGTTATTGATGTTTGGGTGGTTGACCGGGACGGATTTCCTCCTGTCACTTTCTCGTCATCCCTGACGTGCTCTCCATTGTTTTTTCCCTGCTAATTTTAGCATCACACGGCACAGCTTCTGTATCACGTGGTATAAGGCTCCGCCCTTGTCATTTGTTGAGCAGGAAGAGTGAGCGCTTGTTTTCATGCAGAGTACGTCCCGGATCAAAATGCGGTACAATCGCCGTTGTCTTTTTTTTTTTTTTTTTAAATCGTTGTCATTTGGAAATGAGATCGCACATAAGTATGAATTGAGATCGCGATTTTCTAACGATTAATCGTGTAGCCCTACGTCTGACCCACCGTGCTCCTTCACATTTTCCAGTCCTCCAGTCGGCTGGATAGGAATCGTTGTCAGGCAGATTCTGGGCCCCAGGCCTTATGTATGTTTTTCCAAAACAACATAAAGGAATGCAGGATGGCTCAACACTTTTGCACAGCACCATGCATCTTACTACTCAGCAACAAGCAAGAATTAGTGACAGGTAAATAGCTTCCTCAGTGGGCTTCTGTGATATGGCACAACACTTTCACGCTGTGTATAAGTGTACCTTGAAGAAAGCCAAGTAACACCCACAGGAGGTGTGAGTGTCACGGCTCCCCGAGCAGACCTCCATCATCGTCTTCTATTAGTCTTAATTAGACCTTCATCTAGGAGAGTCACTCACTATGCCAGCGCGTATTAGCGGCCCCTGAGAAAACACGATCCTGTGGCTTCACGTTGGAAATGACCAGCTCCTGCTCTTCCTGCCACCTCGAGCTCTGCAAACTCCCTTTGGGCTCCATTCATGCAAAAGCACACATCAGCACTCCCCAAAGGGAGAAAGAAAGCCTCTCTCTAACATTTAAAATCTCCAGCATTTGTTTCTCGGTGCGTCCCGACATCTTAGCAGATGAAAGGTATGAGAAATGTGCGCTAATTTATCATTTATCATTTTAGAACTTGGAACAGGAAGGAGGTGGGGGGGAGGGGGGCGACAACAACCTGCTCAACCTTGGAGGAGCGGCATGGAAATCAAGATGAGGCTTTCATGAATGTGACAAAGTCTCAACACTTTCCTCCTCCCTGATGCATAAAGTATGTTTCGCCCTTGCAATTCAAGGTTGTGAATAATGTGTTTTTCTCTAAACATTTTAATTAAAAAACATCCATATACGGCGATTCAAAGAACTATGATGCAGCTACCCCTCCGCCCCACCACCACCACCACTCCTACCCACACCTCCCTTCTAAGCTGAAGTAATTCTGCAGCGACGCAATGACGCCTCAGTTTCCTTCAAGGAGATCGCTGAAAGCCGTATTAATCATTGTCTGGTGCTGGCCCACCTTCCCCGGGTGTTTTGCATCCCGCGACATCACTTTCAAAGTCTACCTCCTAAACTCGGGAGAGTGACAAAGTGGTTCTAAAAGACTAACGGTGTTGAGCATATGGCAGAGGGTGGTGGTGGTGGAGTGGGAGGGGGACAGTCAGGCTCCCTAGCCAATCCAAAGAAGATGAAGGAAGGTGTTGGGGGAAGGAGGGAAGAGTAAGGATGCAGAAATGACGATTCTCCTATAGAGCAAGCACCTCATGTTTCCGACTCTACTTTCTACCCTTTGCTTAACTCCATGCTAAGCTGCGTCTGTGTGGATGAAAATGTCCCTCCTCAGAGCGGGAGGCAATATTTTCCAGGGAGCAACCTGTACACATGCATTAATAAACACAGATTCTTAGTATCTTGGCGAGTGTTTGCCTCACAAACAAATGAATGCCTCTCCATGTTCCTATTTCCTGGCGGCCTCTGATTGGTTCTGA
Organism: Copadichromis virginalis; assembly: GCF_057382275.1. Taxonomy (NCBI): domain Eukaryota; kingdom Metazoa; phylum Chordata; class Actinopteri; order Cichliformes; family Cichlidae; genus Copadichromis; species Copadichromis virginalis. The sequence goes on from NC_140639.1 coordinate 24,295,541, forward strand.
CAGATATTCAGGGTTTTTGGTGAAGTAATTAGTGAGCCTCCGGGTGTGAGCTGAGGAGAGGCCTTCAGCGCTGGGTTACTTCACAGTCTTTCCTCTCTCCTTCTCAGGTAATTGCTAGCAGCTGCACAGCCTGGGAACTGAGTTTAAAAGGAGCTTTGCATCGATTCCCTTTATACCCCCTCCTTTCCCACTTTCCTTCTCCCGTTTCCTCATCCGTGCCAGCACAGCCTCCCCAGTGATGCCTCAGATCCTGCAGACCACTCAGATGTACCCGATGCTGCAACAAGCTGGAGCCACTGCCGACACAAGTACCCGGGTGACTGCAGCCGAGTAAATATTACAAATTTTGTTTACCTACGGTATCCTAAAGGGCCAAAACAGAGAGCAGTTTTATGTTTTTGTATGAAAGAAAAATGCACTCCAACCTCTTTCCCTCCAGAGGAAAACAAACAGAGTGTGTCTAAGTAATTGTTCATCACCACCTACAGGTTTGCACAGGCCTGCGGAGCCCTGGACCGCTTAGGATGCACTTACGATTCTCTTCTTTCTGCATCCGTCTTGTTGCACAAGTACAAGTACACAGTGGGAGGACACCCACGAGCGATCCGAGCAGCAAAAGTTTGGAAAACGAAACGTGGTCAAGGTTAGACCAGAACTTTGGCTGAGATTTGGCAAGTCTGTTAGTCAGAGAACTGAGATTTTTTCAGTAAAAATTAAAACTTAACTCAAAGACTTTCCCCCCCGCTCGCACGATCAACCGAGGTCGCTGCATTGGATGATCCCTCCGCCCTTTCCACTCTTTCCAACTCCTACACCTCGCTTTCCTCCACAGCTGAGATGTCAAACTCATTTTACATTGTGGCCCACACCAGTAAAACTTCCCTTTTTGTCAGTGTAAATAACTTTAAATACCCTTTTAATTCATGAAATATTTCAATATAAGAAAAAGAAGCGAAATGCAAGTCAATTTTTACTGTAAAGCCACCATTAAAAAAAAACATACATTTTTAAGGAAACAGTATAAAAAAAGGGAACTTTCTGTAATTTAATTGTTTATCTGTTTATTAAATGTACGAAAATATGGTTAAATGTCCCATAGTCATCACCTCATCCACAATTTTATAAGATTTCTAGTGTGTTTACTTTATGGCGACTGTTTCAGGGGTTGTTGAGGTTGAAACAAGCTGCTCGTTTTCTTACAGCGAGTTAGAGAGACAGCCAGCAGACTGGGTGCTGAAAGGAAGAAAGGTTAGAGTTCAGACTAATTACTTATGAACACACTGTTAATATTTTGCTCGCCGTATAAGTGAACAACTGCTTCCGTGCGCGCTAAAACGAATGGCACCAATCATTTGCTATATAAATTGGCCTAGTTCTGCTGTCAGAGTATGAGCTCCTTTCTGTTTCTTGTCATTTCAAGCCATCATTGTATTTGCATCGCTGACATATCAAAGAATCCATACAGTCTTTGTACTGCGAGACAAAACCGCAATAATAAAGCGCCACAAAGGGAACAGAGTGAAAAGTTGTGACAACATGAAACGCCACAGAAATGTGAATCCAAAGTCACCAAGAGTGACTGATGGAAACTTAATCCTCAAGAAAAAAGAACAACAAAAAAACAAGTTGTCTCGTGGAGGTTGAGATGTTTCATCTGAAAAGTGAAAATCTTTTAAATGATAGAGGAAAAAAATGTTGTTAATCACAATATTGGCATCTAATCAGAATTATTAATCACTGTGATTCGTCCGGTGGGGCCAATCCACCTAATTGATAAAAAATTTTTCATTGATGTTAAAGGTGTAAAAGTACCTACATCTATCAAACAGGTAAGGGGCGGAGAATAAGCATGGTCAGCTAGAGAGATGCACACTTTATTAGGTACAACTGTTCGGGTACTCGATTAAAACAGTGGACATGTAAACTAAATTGGCTACAACATGAGGTGGCATAAAAAGCATGAAGCCATTGTGCTGTTTATGTTGGTGTGATGATTTTCTCGGCACACTTGAGGCCCATTACTCAGGGTTCAACCAGCTGTCTAAAAGTGTTAGCAGAGGATGGTTTTGATCCATCGACCTCTGGGTTATGGGCCCAGCACGCTTCCGCTGCGCCACTCTGCTGAAAGGCACCCCAGATGGGACTCGAACCCACAATCCCTGGCTTAGGAGGCCAGTGCCTTATCCATTAGGCCACTGGGGCTGCACGCAGTGAACCCAAACATACTGCATATTGTTCAGTTGGTTCAGCTCCTGAGCTGTGCTCTGAGCTCCACTGTGTTTAGATGTTCCTGTTGTTTGTGGACAGGAAACCACCCAAGGACTAGAGAGTAACTAAGATCTGGATCACTGGCTCTATTACATTAAACATTAAGCCTTTAAAGAGTCTTTGGAGCATCTTGCTGATTTCATGTGACAATTAATTAAAACAGCTCTGATTCTTAGCACACTTTGGGCCGCTTAGTACCAACGAAGCATTAGTTAAACACCAATGAACAGTGTTGTTGCTGACGATGTCCATTCCTATATGACCACAGTGTACCATCTTCTGATAACACGCCGTGTCACAAAGCTAAGATCATCTCAAACGAATTTCTTAAACATGACAATGAGAATGACTTCACAGTCACCAGATCTCAATCCAATACACCATTGGTATGTGGTGGAATGAGAGACTTACATGATGGATCTGCAGCTGTTGTTTCCATCAATAAGAATTGCAACCTGGCGATCTATAGTCGGCTTTGATCCTCCTAACCGGAGGTTGCATTGGGGTCGCTGAGCAGTCTGTGAAGGATACCTTAGATATTCTTCACTATGTCAAGGCAGTTCATAAGATTAGTTATTTTTCTCAAATGTTTTTTGCAGCAACAAAAATCCAGGACTTGAGACGCCTTTTATGTGCTTTGGTGTGAATTCAGTGTAGCTTTACACTATTTCATTTGGACCAAAGTGGTAGTCCTCTTGACCTAAATTGTCTCCCTGCTGCCATTCTAAGAAAGTCATATATGCCTGCAGCAGATTGTTGTAACAGTTAAATGTGCAGCCTGGTCTTTAAATGTATCGTAGCAATCTTGTGGGAGTCATAAGCCCAGTAATTCCTCCACATGGTGAAATAATAAGGAGTAAGAGGCCATTTCCTTAGGTACACCCCGTGGTGCAAGAGCTTTTCATTCATGAAATTTTCATATTTCAAAATAATGCCCCCACTCACGCTGGCAAGTGGACTCATGAACAGCATGAGCGAGTGAAATACCTTTCATGTCCCTCTGAATCACCACATCTGAACATTACCGAGCCTGCGGAAACAGATTTCCACCCCCTGGAAGCTTTCCCAAAAAAGGTCGAACAATGCCAAGAAGTTCGAGACTTCTCTTAATGACTTGATGTGTTTATGGGCTGATGAGCTTTTCAGTGTATTTTTTGTACCTCCACATGTCTCAAAGAGAGGAATCTGATGAAAGCAGCGTACAGAAGTCGTCTTAATGCATTCATCCTGCCTCTGACAACAAGATAGAAACTGACAGAATTGCACGCCTGACATCCACCAGCATCCGAACGCTTGATTGGCTTATAGTATTTACATGCTCAGTGATATAGTACATCAAAAATATAAATTTTCTTGACATGAAATAAAACAAACCCTAAGGGCCTTTATATTTAAAAAACAAAAGACCCCTCTTCATCTCCTTCAAAAAAGATGACAAGCAAAGACAAAGCTGAATTGGATAACGGAGACCTAAATGACAAGAAAACATAGAGCGGTGTGATATACAGTACCAATAACAAAATGCTTAAGTGACAAGCAAAGGAAATAAAATGAAACGCAGCGTTAACGCTTCACCTCACATAAACACGTCACTGCGTGAGCCTGAATCCTTGCAGAGATGGCAGGAGAGTGACATTTCATTGTACAGCTTGCTGGGTTTAATGTAAACCTCTTACAGGGTTGGTATAGATCACATTTCTCTTTAACACAAAAGGTTATTGTTCAGGGATCGGTAAAACGCTGCTGAATGGACTCATTCTCCTCTTTTAATTAACATCACGGGCACATCATAATGTCACCACTTTCTCCTTTTGTCTCCCAACTGGCACTTCTTCTTCTGTTTTCTATAAAAAAATACAAAAATATTCGCTCATGGACCCTTGGCAGGAGGAGGAGGGGGGGAGTGTGTGAAAGGCAGAGAGGCAGGGGATTGCCAGGAAGGAAATATTGTAGAGAAACGACAGCCGAGGCAGGTGTTTTTGTTTGAGGGGTCCTCTTTGGCATTTCTCGGCTGCTGAAGAACATCACTGCAATTATAGGCGACAATAGCTGCACACACACAGTGTAGGTTCATTACCTATAACAACCTCGGGCTTTTTAATCTGGATCCTATCAGTTCTTTCTGTTTACTCCCGCTTTTTCCTTTTCATGTCCCGCTAACAAAACACAGGGATAAAAATCTGCTGCAAATGCTATAGATGCGCTCCCATAAATTCACTTGCTAACTCCTGTGCAGCCAGATGTTCACATCTGCTAAGCGACTATAAATCCATAAGAGACAGGAAGTCATTTCCAGTGGCAGGAAGACACCGCTGACATGTGGCAACAAGTTGAAACTGAGTGAAGATGTCGGGAAACATTTATCTTTATGCCGTGTGCCGTGATGCATGGATGCACCGGCTCATGGGAGCAATCGCATCGTATTTGCTTACCTACTGTTGTGTGTCAGGGCTCAGAAACATCAGTGACGACAAATCTGGAGCTTTCTACAGTCCTGTGACAAAAAGTTTTTCCAGTCCTTTGGAAGCTAAAAGCAGCTTGTAGAAAAACACTTTTGGGAGCAATAACTTGAAACAATCTTTTTCTGTGTGACTTTATTGGTTTCTTGTTTTGTCGTGGAGGAATTTTGGCCCATTCTGATTTATAAATCTGCTTCAGTTCAGTGAGGTTTGTGAGAATTTGTTCATGCATAGCTCTCTTACCGTGCCACATCTGGACTTTGACTGGGCCATAATAACACTTTGATTCTTTTCTTTGTTGTTCTTCTGTTGTAGATTTGCTGCTGTGCTTGGGATCATTGTCCTGTTGCATGACCCAGTTTGGTGAAAGCTTTATCTGTTGGACAGATGTCTCACATTTGACTCTAGAGTAATTTGGCATACAGATGAGTTCATGGCTGACTCAGTGACTGCAAGGTGCCGAAATCATCACCCCTCCACCACCGTGCTCGTGCTGACAGCTAGTATGAGGTGTTTGCGCTGATATGCCCCATCTAAAGTCTCAGTGCAGATTTTATATGCACTTATTCACATGAAACTAAAGTTGGTTCCACTTTAAATCATCATAACTACCACAGTAAACAGAAAAAGAACCACAAACGTTAAGACAGGGAAAAAATGGTATGAATTTCTCCTCTTGCTGGATCGGAGCCAGTGTTGCCAACTGTTTCCAAGGTGGGTAGAGTTAACCAAGAATAATCTACAGTCACTCTAGCAAGCATGTGGGGCTGTACTTCTCATCGCTGAGACAAGCAGACTGTTACATTTTATGGGTAAATCTGTTTTTTGTTTTTTTGTTAGAAGAAAAGAGTAAGAATAGGACAGCACTTCCTTTCAGCTAGGAAAAATATCATTTTGGTGACCACTGTTAGGCTTTTGCCAAATGCTGTAACGTACTTGTTACTTTTAAGAAAAGTAACAATTGTCTGACTGCAATTACTCAGACATATTGGTGAAGGTTAAATAATTACCGCCTCATTTATAAATGCAAGCAGAATTCATGTCTTTGCAGTTGATTGGCAGCTGCTTGCCAGTTGGTTGTATTCTTGTTATAAATATTAAAGCGAGGTTGCTGAGCACCTATGTCATTTTAAATCATCGTCCTGCAGCAAACATGTCACTGATTTTGGATGAAATCCCGTTAGACCTATAAGGTTCTGACTGGACGTTGAATCTAAGTCATTAATGTGAATTTCTGTGTATGTAGATTTGCAAAGATGGCATCAGATTTGTAATTTTTGCCTATTTTTCACAGTCAATGTCTGTATTATCACAAACAGACAGCATGTGATTGCCAGCTTGACCCAAACTGATTGCAGACGGACTTTTTATTAACACTTGATGCGCCAAAGCCGAAGTTGTAGATGGCAGCTAACTGCGAGTGGTCCTTGTGTTCAAAGCGACCATTTCAAAGGCAACAAGATTGCAAGTTTGTTGCACCTGGTCAACTATAGTCTCAAATCACTGTTTTTCCAAGTGTAATTGCAAAAAAAAAAATGTGGTCACTTTAATGTAAGTATGCATGATAATCATGTTGTGAAGTGCACTGGTCAAACTGATTCCAGTTTCCAAGAGACTCTGACACAAATGTACTTTTAATTTTGGCGTAATTATGAATAAAATCCTGGGTTAGAGCCTTTAAATGTATCTCAAGTGACCTCTGAGCAGTCTTTGTGATGCTGAAGACTGACGAGCTGCAGACCATAAGCAGTCACCAGATAGCTGTTATCACATCCAACCTCACTTCTCGTTGCCTCCTGGCTACCCAGGGGCACGCTGAAAGGTTAAACGAGTTACGACAAAATTAATTTCCTCTCCTGGATTTCTTTAACCTAAACACCAGAGGGTGACTTTCACAGTCTGGGAAAGTGGGGTCGTCACACTGTGATCCACAGAGAGGGTGCGAGTGGACAAAGCTTTGTTCAGGCCTCCCCCCTTGTCCCTCTCATTGAGCCGTTCACTCCATCACTCCCTTACACCCAATAGGAAATCTCGGTCTTATCCACGGAGATGTCAGATGAGAAACGCTTTCTCCGGAGAGCAGGAGCATCCGACAGTACAGAGAACAGCTGATTCTATTCTGAGAACAAGTTTCTCTCTTTATCTCTGCTTGTTGACAGGCTGACAGACAGCTGGTTTGATTGGCAGATGCACAGGCAGGTTGATAAACTGTAATACCCCCCCCCACATTAACATGGCTCTATATATGTCTGAACTCCAGCAGCTCATACCATCTTACAAGTGTGTTATTGTACATTATTTTGTTGCTATATTTGGTGAAAATTTGGTGGCGGAGGAGGAAAGTGGTGTAGATTTCTGAAAATAAGAAATGAGAGTACTTACGCTGCTGCAGCTCTTTAGTGCTTGGATTTTGCCAGTGCTATTTGTTTGTACTTTTCATTTGTTCTCACCCACTTACTCTATATTTCATTTAGCATCAGACACATTGAACTGTGAAATATATTCCCCCATATTTGTTTTCATGTATTTAAACTTTTTTTTATGTTCTTCTACTTTTTATTTCCTTTTCCTTTCACTGCAGCAATAATCGCCAGAAAAACTGAGCCGTAAACAATTTCTTCTTTGGCTACATGTTAAAAGTACAGCAGTGAAAACTAGAAAAAGGACACATCCCCCTAAATTCTACTCTTACCCTGTGTCAGCTTGGCTATAGATGAAGTAACTATCCTTTTAGCAACTAATAGGTTGTTGATGACTAATTTAGGGTTGTGGTTAATATAACATCCACCTGTCTATATGGCTCTGACACATTGACCACAAAACAAGCTGCCTAATAAACAGCTGGCCACAATGGGCGGGAGTCTTCTAGTTTCTGGGAATGCATTTGACCTGAACCCCAATTATGTTGCAAGTAACTGGTGGATGTCAGGAGGTTAAAAAGGATCTGTTTGTTTATGTTTGGAGAAAGAAGGAAGATGCGTACGACCCAAAGATCCTGGTATTTTATCTTTAAGTTTTTGTGAAATTATTTTATTTCTGTGCGCAAAGTAAAATAATGAAAGCATCCAAAATAAAGCTAGGATAGTAAATAGGCTTTAGGGTGGGTCAATAAATAACTATCCATTTGTAAATAGTGTGTACAGTATAAAATACTATCAAAAGTGTATGTAATACAAAATACTGAATATAATATATATGACAGCAATATATTGTATAGCAGCAGTCCCCGACCTTTTTTGCGCCACGGACCGCCTTTAAGGCATCGCGGATAAATACAACAAAATAAAACTAGTACCGGTACCGAAAAAAAGAAAATTTATTCATAACACACGTGAAAAGACCAAGGAAAACCGAGTTAACGATAAAAACGATAACAAAATAACGCTGAAAACCGATAAAAACCCTGAAAACTATACATTTCACATCTGAGCCTCTACTCTCGCGGGCCGGTACCAAACGACTCACGGCCCGGTACCGGTCTGAGGTCCGAGGGTTGGGGACCGCTGCTGTATAGGTTCTCAGTTATTCAAGCTGCTTGAGTTGAAGACTGCTTAACTTCTTTTTGCAGGTTCTTGAAGATTGTCGCTTCTCATTAAAAAGGCTTCTTCAGCAAATGGGGAGTCCCAGATTTAATAAATACCGAACCCTCACTGAAGCGAAGCAGTGACGCCAACTATCAGTCAGCTGTGACAGTCAAAAGTCATTCACACCTTGGCCCACGCGACCCTCAGTAGACTGGTATTCATATATATTTAAATTTTCTTACTAAAAGACTCAGTTACACAATATTTTCTATGCCTGAACACTTTTAACCTCACACTCACAAACTCACACTCCAGCGGATATGTCGAGAGGTAACTTGGGGTTTAATATCTTGCTTAAGAATACTTTGACATGCAGGCTGGAGTGGATCAGACCACTGACCTTCCAGTTACTAGACCCTTAATAACTCACATGATGACAAGGTGGGCCAGCAACCCTCAGGAACACCTCCAAGATGGCATCCATCCATCTTCTTGCTGCATATCCAGGTCCAAGTTGTGAGTCGCTTTCCCCACCCACCTCCTCTAGCTCTTCCGGACACTAAAACATTCCCAAGCCAACCAAGAGACATAATCACTCTAATGTGTCTTTGTCCTCCCAGCTGGACAAAACACCTCACCCAAAAAATACCTAAACTGACTACTGAGTGCTCTGACACCCTTTAGAGGAAGCTCATTTTAGCCACATGAAACCGCAATCACTTCCTTCCTCGCCTCACTTAGGAAGTAACAACAACTTTTAAAAGTAAACAAGCCATTTGGATGAGAAGTGAAATGCCTTCAGAAGGACCCCCCCCCCCCCCCCCCCAAAAAAAAAGAGGTCCGGTTGTATTTATTGTCTCTACCACACATAAATTCACCCTTCACAATAGCTAGATATTTAATTTGCTGCTGCGACTGCGAGACACTTTGCAACCCACTGCAACCCACACTCCCTGACAGCTGCTCTCTTCCACACAGCAGTCTGCTGCTGCTGAACACAAACACCAGATATAAACTATGTCAAATATAAACTGGGTTAAATGGCTTTTATTTTTTATTTCTATGGTTTTATTTAAACCTAAAGTGGTCCTGACCGAAGTTTTGTAACAAAAATTGACAAAAAACATAAAACTGTATGGAAACAAACGACAACACATCAGTAAGCTGGTCATCAGTCAGATACGTAGACACAGAGACAGACCATTAGGTTCACAGACAGGCCGTCTTCTGTCTCTGTTTACCCTTTGAAAAGCAACAAGACAATTGGAAGGTCAGAGGTCAAAAGGTTGTCTGGGCAGCAGCATTAATTTTAACGCTGTGTGGTGGCTTAAGAGAAAAATGATATGTGCTGAGAGTGTTAAACTGCCCCTGGGGCCTTTTGGGCATTTGTGTGACAGGTAATTATTTTGAAGTTAACTGAAAAATCTGAGCCAGACCATCTGCAGAAAAGCCGAGCAGCCGACACGTCTCTGCAAGACAATCAGCCACCGCAGAGAGTCGTACTCTTAAATGTGCATAATAATTCGCAGTTAAATCTTGTATTTATACCACAGCTGTAAATTATACTTTTGTATCCAAGCTATAGCATAATGATTGCGATCATTTCCTCCACCCTCCATCTTCCAAAACCTCTGACAATGTGCACAATAGCATATTGTAATTATGGACATGGAAATGTTCTTCATCTCTTTTTCCCCACTTCCCTCCTGCTGTGATGATAGCAGCGTTATGTTACCATGATAGATTAGGGAGATTTACTCGGAAACAACAAATTATGGACAACATCCTAGTCTTTGATCTGCTTAGATTTCAATTGTACTTTATACCTTTTGGCAAAGGTTAAAATCCTCCCAGCTATTGTTTGATCACCCATCTTTACAGCAATTTAAAAGCTCCAGAAACAGGTTTTATTGGAGAAAATTAGAGTGAAAGCACAAGACTTAGTGCCCTGATGGTGTACCTGTGACCCTGAAATGATCATGTATGTAATAAGGGAGGGTCTACACGTGTGAAACGTGTGAACTTGACAAGTACAGTAGTAGGTGAACCATCAGAGCTCAGACCTGGAGATCATGAGGTCAGTGAGGGTGCCAAGGAGCCAGCTGGTGGTTGTCAGAGGGGGCGTACATCTCCAGGACACTGGTAACCTTACTGTAGCTCCTTTAGTTTAGTTTTTTTTTTTAAATTCAAAGCTGCTCTGAACAGTAAGTTCAGTAACATTTGAAATTTTTATTCAACTTGTCCTCTTTTCCTTTCTTGTCCAGTTGTGCTAATTGAATCTATAATTTCTGGCTTTATGCAGCACAAAAGCCAGTGAATGCTGAAATTAAACTTAAAAACCTACATCTGCTGGAAGGTGAATTTGTCTTTAAAGCCTCCATCAGATGTCGATTTTCGAAGTGTATGACCTGTAAAGAAAGACCCTGTGGGCGAGTACACTGGAAAGAAAAACAGAATTATCCATCAATAGGTCAAATAGAAAGCTGAGAGTCATGTTTTCTGAAGCAGAGGTTAGCAATGCTGACGACTGGTGGAAAAATGGTGAGTTTAACTTGGAAGTTTCAAAGTGGTACGACATTTTTCTACTGTCAGTAAAAATGCACCCGTCAAAGATCAAGTGGTGGAAACCTTGGAGAAAATGTTAGCGTGTGTTTTAACCCTCAGATCTTTAGCACAACAGTCAAACAGGAAACAAAGTGCAGCTTAGATGCATCACCACCACGATGAAGACAACAAGTGTGGATCTGATTGAAAATCTGAGGAGATGATGGGACATGATGCACACTGAAAGACTCAATCAACCACAGGACAAGAAAACATTCAGCACTGCAATACGCTATTGAGGACTGAAATGTTATCAGAGTGCTTCCCTTAACCCATATGGAAAAGATATATATAAATCTTATAAAGTTTGTATCTGTCTTGTGTGAAACTTGTATGAAAAGCATATAAGAGTGAAAACAGATATAAGTAGTGTTGGGACTAACACGTTATTAAGTAACGCGTTACAGTAACTACGTTATTATTGTGGTAACGAGCACGGTAACTAGTTATAATGCCAAAATCAGGAACGTGTTAGTCGTTACTGGGATTTAGATAGGCTCGTTACTCGTTACTTCGTGTGGTGGCTATCGCGGAGCTTCCACAGATTCAATAACATTAGCAAGTGGTGGAGGCCAGCAGGTGGATGAAGGAAAAGGGAGGCAAGAGGAGAGACCCGAGGCGGCCGCCGGTCCAAGTGTGAACTGAACTTCAGGTAAGAAGTTATGACCTGCAGTCTCTCTGGGTCAGATATGAACCAAGTTTAGGTGGAGTTTATTTTCGTTATTCTGACTTTTTCCGTACTGCGTGCTAGCTAGCATGACGGAGTTTCTATACAGCTGGGTGGTGCTATGAAGTTAATGATGTTGAACTTTATTTTGTTCATAAGTTATTAGAGTTGCCAACCGTCCCGTCTGGTACTCAGAGAAAATATTACAGGTTTCGTATTGAGGTGAAAAGGAACAGTTTGTCCCGTAATTCAGCTACAATGGAAAAGGCACAAAGCTGGAGTTATTCTGTGTCTTTGCTGCACAGCTGCCTCTCATTCTCTCCCCCTCCCTCTCCCGTTTCTACTTCAATCATGAAACTGATCAATGATCAGCTGATCGGCTTTTCTCTCTTGTTTGTTTATCGCCCACTTTGCGCCAGAAAGAAGAAACCAGCGGATGTCGCGCTAAACAACAGCAGCAGGTTTAAGCTTGATCAGCTGTTGTTAGAATTTATTTAATATTAATTTCTAGTATCAGCTGATGTTTGCTGGAGCCACAGCTGTAAACCTGCTGGTCATGATATGGTTTGGTTATCTGGTGAGAGGGAAACATGAAGATGAAACCAGGAGATGTCCTTACTGGATCATCAGAGCTGTGATGGAGAAACAGGTTTACCTTTTAGGTGACATGAATGAGTTGAAGGGAAGTTATGAACTGTTTCTGAGAGACAAATAAAACCAGGATCCTTTTTTAGGTAGCTGACAGCTGGTAACTGTGCAGGTGCGGATCTAGCAAAGTTTTGCCAGGGGGGGCCAGATAGGGCATTAACAGGGAAAGGGGGGCACAAAGAAATACTTTTCTTTCTTATTCTCATTTAAAATGTCTAGCTTTTAAAAAATAATTATCTGAATCTTACAACAAACGATTGATCGATTGAAGCATATATACCATCAAAACAGCGTACATCACAGTCACAACAGTGTTTGTTTTCATTCAAAGGCTTTATGATTTTTCCTATAATGGTGGGCGGTCTCTAGTCAAAATGCCCGGGCCAATTTTCTGTCCCAGTCCAGCCATGTATGCAGCTCATCTGCAGTCTGGTGTTGCCTACATCTTCCTATTCAGAAGGCAGAATTTCCGAGTTCTGAGCACAATTGAAAGCACCACGATTGCAGTTTTTGTGTTGGATGTAAAAAGCGCACATGACGCTGTGACGTAGGCTAGAATCATGGCAGCAGTCAATGATGGTCCAGGCGTGGGATTTCTCTCGTGGAAATATGCACATTATCTTTTCCTTTCTATTGGTAGGTGGCACAGTGCACTTGTGGCAAGTAAGCAAGCTAGAAGACTGGCAAAGTTATGTGTAACATATGTGTTAAACACTTGTGAATTTCACCCAAAATACTTTCTTTTTTTGGAATAAATATGTCATTTTTTTGCATCTCACTCTCCTATCTGTGTGTTCGGTCTGTGTGCGTTCATGTGCGTGTGTGCGCTGCGTGGTGACGTAGGCGCGTGCATGTGTGCCCCGGTCACAGCTCCTTTCAGCATGGCCAGAGGTAAGTCACTGCCACGTTGCTCTCTGTTAATCAAAGTTTGTTCGGATCCCAAGCTTCAGTGTGAATACGACCGTACCGCCGCGTTTTTGTTTATCATTAAGAGACTCATTTGGGATAAGTTTTGTGGAGGACGAGTTCATTAATACACAATTATAATGAGTTATAGCCGAGAACTCGGCTAATATGCTAGCATGCTAAGCTAGTCCGTATCGCTAGCGGCTTGAGAGTTTACTCGCGTCAGTCTCTCCTTTTGTGTAACAGCATGCACCTTTTCTTTCTTCGTCAGGAGAGGGTTACGAGCAGTCGCGTGACACGCACGGATCGAACATGTGTCTCTGTGTTGCAGGTATGGAGATGTTTTTATGTTTTGGAGATGCAGTCTTTCATTTATTGTTCTTATAAGTTGTTTTGATGTTTTTTAGTGACACATTGTTTATTTTGTGCTTTTTGTTTTTTGAGAGTTTAAGTCAATGGTTTGAAATAATTTGTTGTATTTGGTTCGTTACATTAATGTACATTAAGGGGACAGCTCCTTTCAGCATGGCCAGAGGAGAGGGTTACGAGCAGTCGCGTGACACGCACGGATCGAACATGTGTCTCTGTGTTGCAGATGTGCAGTAAAGAGCCAAAGATTCGACACTGTCTCCTGCCTCTTGCTTCAACACCAAAACACAACGCAGAACAGCAGGCGTAACAATTACACGGGTTACATTGGTGCCGTGACCCTTTGGATTCATCAAGCATCGACGTCATCTCGATCACCGTGGGGAGCTCTTCACAATTGCCCTCGTTCCAAGTTGGTTGCTTTTCCTAACTTGTGTGGGACTTTTTGAATGAGCTTGGACATTTAATCTGCTCAATTCTCATCCTGAATAACATTAAGTGTTAGTTAAGAATACTGTGTTTGCTTTTGTACAGTTGCACTATTTGGAATCTTGTTTCTTGTGATTGTGCTTTATTCATCATTATGGAGTCAGCATCTGGTTCAGAGGCAACTGGTGTTCCTGATGGGGAGGTTTCCTCTAATGTTGGTATGGGGCGAGGGTGGTTTCTTGGGGATGGGGTTCAGACACCTAAAGTTGGTGTGTCATTTGCTCCCAAGTTTTGTTCCACTCGTCTCCAGGTTCCCCCCTGTGACATTCAGACCCCGCAGACAGCTGGCAGCGCTGAGTTGAGTACACTCATCTCAGACTTGGCCAATCAGATTGGTCAGTCCATCGTAGCCCAGCTGCAAGGTGATAAGGGGAGCAGTATGCCTATTGAAAGCTCTAAGGCTGAGCAGGGACCCCCTGAGCTAAATTTGTCTGGGGTGAAACTGGTCTTGCAATCAGACGTCAAGGAGCCACCAGTTTTCAGGGGTGATGGCAGTGATAAATTTTCCATTCATGAATGGGTCGAGATGATGGAAATGTACTTTGTAAAACGCAACACACCAACAGACCAGCGATCACGTGACATATTGGCTAGGTTGATGGGGAAGGCTAAGGATGTAGTGAGGGTCACCCTACGTCACAACCCCTCACTTGACCATGTCCAGGTTCCTGAATTGATATTTGACATTCTGAAACAGCACTTTAGCGTATTGACTTACTCCTCTATGCCTATGGCTGACTTCTATAACACCAAACCATTACAACATGAGGGAGTGATGGAATATTGGATAAGGCTAAACAATGCTATTGACGCTGCTGACGAGTGCTTGCGTAGGCAGGGGCGTAATGTTGAGGACCCAGGGCGTGAGGTCTCGATGATGTTCATCAAGTATTGCCCCGACCCCATCCTCTCGAACAGGCTCAGCATCAAAGCAGCTGAGGAGTGGACAACCACCGAGGTTCAAGAACGCATTGATAGCTTCCAGCGTGAACTCAGGGCACGCAGTCAGGGCAGTTCCCACACCTCACAGAGGAGAGAGGTTAGCCACAACTGCTCTGTTGTGCCTCAAGAAGCGATGGCGCCACAGCCTGGTCAGGCCAGTGTCGCCTTGCAGTCTCAGCCTACAGCAGCAGCCTCAAACCTCGCTTGTCAGCTTTCGCCCACAGCAACTTGCTTCACTCCTGTTCTAGCTGATGTTTCGACGACCTATCCTTCTGGGACATCAGTGTCTTCTTGTCCGGTGCCTACGCCTACTCCTCAGTTCCAACAGTCACCAACATACACTGTGACCACTCAACCTAGTCAGCAGTCAGTTGGTTGCGAGCTTGGTTCGACTGACACCCAAGCTTTTGATGTGACTGGCATGCGCGCTCTGATCAGCCTCTTGGATCGCGTGATTGCATGTCAGAATGTGCAGACTGCAGCCCCTGCATCTACACCTTCGCAGCGTCTTACCCGCGGGCCCTTTCTTAAGAAGAATTGTCAGGTCTGTGGCAACACTGGTCATTCCACTCACATGCACTGCAGGAGAGAGAATCTCTGTCTTGCATGTTTTGCTCCTGGTCATTGGAAAAAGGACTGTCACAGTCGTCGTGAGGGACGGGAGGCCGGGGCTGTCGCGAGGCAGGGTTGGCCTTCGGAAAACTGAATCACCCACATTTGGAGAGGGGCAGTGTGGGGGAAGAACCTAATACCCTCAATCATGATGAATCGGATCTCGAAATTCTTTATGTCAACACCTGTTCAACAATGCCAGAGGGGTACCGTGTTGTGGTTCAGGGACCAGCAGTAGTGCCTACATTTAGTGAATTGTTCTACACCCAAGTTGCAGTGAATGACAAGGTTAACTTGAGGGGCATGATGGATTCCGGGTCTATGGCTTGCACTATGAGTGAAGAGGCCGAGAAGTCACTTAGAGAGGCTGGGGCTCTTGTGAGTGGACCGCAGTCGGCCGAACGGATTGTGCTGGTTGGCTGTGGTGGGAAGCAGACCCACCCAAAGTGCGTTTATGACTTGACACTTACTGTCCACGGTGTGAAATGCATTGTACCAGTTTTGGTAGTGTCGGGCCAGCGTGATGAGCTCATCATTGGCTCCAACGTTCTCAAGTACCTGATGCGAGTTATGAAACATTCTGATGACTATTGGAAGCTTGTGTCTGTGGGAAGCAAGCACTCGCTTCTTGACTATGAGCACTTCTTGGACATGATGTCGTGCACCACCAGATGGAGGGGTGAGGAGGTTCCCGACAAAATTGGCACTGTGAAACTGCCTCGTGCTGTGACACTACTCCCACGGTGTGAGCATCTGGTATGGGGCAGGCTACCCAGCAATGTGCCAGTCTCTCCAGGCAGCACGATCATCGTGGAACCGTGCACCTCTGGGTCTGGGCCGAGAGACGTTCTTGTTGGCCGGGTGATCACATCCATGTGGGGTGATCGGTGGGTGCCATTGAAGATGACCAATCTCTCCTCAAAACCACTGACCTTGAAACGCAACTCGAGGGTTGCTGTTGTTTCATCTTGCCTTGCGGTGGAGGACCTTGATTTCCAGCAGGACTCCTGCAAGATGGCGAGTATGGCCCAGGTACCAGCCAGTGGGCCAGCTGCTACTGAGGCCGACTTGAATGACAGGTTGTGCTCCCTAGGTTTGGGTGATCTTGACATTGACTCATGCCATGCCAGCTTACAATCAAAGAGAGAGCTCGTTGAGCTAATTGAGCAGTATGAGGACATCTTCTCTAGACACCCGCTTGACTGTGGCGAAGCTAGACGCTTTGTACATCGGATCCACCTGACTGATGAACGCCCATTCCGTATGCCTTACAGAAGAGTACCCCCTGCTCATTACCAACAACTAAGGCAGGTACTCACTGACATGGAGGAGAAAGGGATTATTCGCAAATCCATCAGCGAGTATGCATCCCCCCTCGTCATGGTCTGGAAAAAGGATGGCGGATTGCGGATTTGTACGGACTTCAGGTGGTTGAATGCGCGGACTCTTAAGGATGCGCATCCACTCCCTCACCAAGCGGATTGCCTTGCCGCGCTTGGGGGCAATGCCTTCTTCAGCACGATGGACTTAACCTCTGGGTTTTACAACATTCCAATGTGTGAGGAGGATAAGAAGTACACCGCTTTCACAACGCCTGTTGGCCTCTACGAATACAACCGGATGCCACAAGGGCTCTGCAATAGCCCAGCTTCATTTATGCGCATGATGCTGAACATCTTTGGTGACCTCAACTTCACCAGTCTGCTCTGCTACTTGGATGACCTCCTGGTCTTTGCTCCCACTGAAGAGGAAGCCCTGTGCCGGCTCCGAGCTGTTTTTCAAAGGTTGAGAGACAACAATCTCAAGTTGAGTCCAAAGAAGTGTCATCTGCTGCGGAAGTCAGTCAGGTTTCTTGGTCATGTCATCGACCAGACCGGAGTGGCTGTGGACCCAGCTAAGGTGGAAGTGATTTCCAAGATGCCAAAGGAGGCTCTAATGGAGAAGGATGGTTGCACTCCTTCTGTGAAAAGGATTAAGTCCTTTTTAGGAATGGTCTTTTTCTATCAGTGCTTCATTCCTGGTTGCTCAGCCATTGCCAAGCCTCTGTTTGCTCTGACGGCTGGTCAGAAGAGGAAGGGACGGACTAGTCACGCTGGGAGGGGTGCTGGCATGTTCAGGAAGTTGACTGCTGCAGATTGGAGCCCTGCATGTGACAAGGCCTTTCATAAACTGAAGGACGACCTCCTTAACTGTGCCGTGTTGGCTCACCCTGACTTTTCACGACCGTTTATTTTGTCTGTGGATGCTTCTCTGGATGGACTGGGAGCGGTTTTATCACAATTGCCTATCGACGGGGATAAGGCACGCCCTATTGCTTTTGCGAGCAAAGCACTAAGCAGGTCACAGCAGCGATACCCAGCCCATCGCCTTGAGTTCATGGCCCTGAAGTGGAGCATCTCTGAAAAGTTCAGCCACTGGTTGAAGGGGCACCAGTTCACAGTGTGGACTGACAACAACCCGCTCGTTCATGTATTGACCAAACCCAAGCTGGACGCTTATGAACAAAGGTGGGTGGCCAAGCTGTCATCCTACAACTTTGATTTGAGGTACATCCCAGGTCGAAAGAATGTTGTAGCAGATGCACTCAGTCGTGACCCCTTCACCTATTCTATTGGTGGGCGCTTGCTTCAGGAGCCCTACGAGCACTTGGTGCGGAATGCAGAAGGTGCGGCGGCTCATGAGGTGCAGGACGCTTTCAGGTTTGGTGTCCAAAATATTCAGGTTGCCCAACAACCTGTTCCAGCTCTGACCTCAGAAGATTCCTACAGTTCGTCGGAAGTCACGGCTACCTTGGTTCACCATGATTACTGGGAAACCGCTGCGGAGAATAGAGCTGCCTCCCTTCTCTACCTTGTTCAGCAGTTGCAACCAGTTGGCAATGATGTACTGCCATCACTTACCTTACATGAGCTGGAGGACCACCAACTTCAAGATCCCGTCATCTCCGCTGTCCTGCCACTCGTAGCCCGCAGGAGGCACCCTTCCAGGCGTGAGAGACATGGTATGGATTCCAGGGCACTGGCCCTATTGAAGCACTGGGAGAGGCTCAAGGTTCGGGATGGCATTCTCTACAGGGAGACGAGAGACCCTGTGAGCAAAACAAAGAGACTCCAGTTGGTGTTGCCAGTGAATTTACGGGTGCAGGCCTTGAAAGGTGTCCACGATTTGGCAGGGCACCAGGGTCAAGTTCGCACCCTCCACCTAGCAAGGCAACGTTTTTTCTGGCCCAATATGGAGAGGGATGTGAAGGAGCATGTTCGGTGCTGTGGAAGGTGCATACTTGCCAAGACTCCAGAGCCTGCAGCACGAGCCCCATTAGAGAGCATTAAGACCTCTGCTCCCATGGAGCTCATCTGCATTGACTTTTGGTCAGCAGAGGACAAAAAGAAGCGCTCTGTTGATGTGCTTGTGGCAACTGACCACTTCACGAAAATGGCCTTTGCTTTCCCGTGCAAGAATCAGACTGCCAAGCAGGTTGCCAGAAAGTTATGGGACTGTGTTTTTTGTGTATATGGTTTCCCTGAGCGTATTCACTCAGACCAAGGTCCCAGCTTTGAGAGTGAATTATTTTCTGAGCTTCTGCAGATTTCGGGCGTTGCCAAGTCTCACACTACGGCTTATCACCCTATGGGCAATGGGGGCACGGAGCGGTTCAACCGCACACTTGGCAACATGCTGCGAGCTCTCCCTCTCAGAGCCAAACAGGAATGGCCGCAGCAGATTCAGACATTGACCTTTGCTTATAATGCAACTGTTCACGAGACTACTGGATATGCCCCATTCTACTTGATGTTCGGCCGTGTCCCACGACTACCGGTCGACGTTATGTTCAAGTCTGTTTTGCATGATCCCATTGTGGTGGACTTTAACGGCTACTCCAAGCTTCTTCTGTCATACTTGTCTGAGGCTGCCAAGATCGCCCGGGAGCACACCAGCAATGAGCAGGAGCATCAGGCTCGTCAATACAATAAGAAAATCAAAGGTGTGTCTCTGAACGTTGGGGATCGCGTCCTGCTTGCCAATAAAGGCGAGCGGGGCAAGAAGAAACTTGCAGACAAGTGGGAGCCTCAGGTTTACACTGTTGTGGAGAGGCATCCCAGGACCCACATTTACAGGATCAGTGACTCTTCAGGCCAGAGTCAGGTTGTACACAGAAACCTTCTGTTGGACGTGAGTTTCCTTCCTGTCCAGGATTCGTTGGGAAGTCAGTCCTTAGACGTTTTCTCCAGTGAGGGGGATCTCAGTGCTGATGGGGATCTGGAGGACCCTGGCAGTCTAGGGACAGAGTCTACCGCAGCAAGGACTTCTTTGTGGGTCCTTTCGGATTTGAGCCATGGAGTGGATGTGGATTCCGCGGCAGGAGAGCATGCCTCACAGTCCACGGATCGTCAGCATGGTTCATGTGATGGTGCGGATGTGGACAATGCCCCACCTGATTCTCAGACTTGCACAACGGACATTCCAGCAAGCCCTGCTGGTCAGGCCCAGCACTTTGCTCTTCCTACTCCGGTTGACTGTTCCGCTACCTCTGATTCGACACAGTCTGGCACAGATTCTGTTCCAGGTGCCTGTCATGGGGACGCTGTTGTTCCGCAGACTGTTCCTGTTTCTGGTTCAGACATCAATCAGACCTCTGGTCAGCCGTATACTGAGCAGCCATCCAACTTGCCAAGACATGACTCTGACCATGCCAATGTTCGAAGCAGAGTGGTTACCAGAGCAGGTCGGGTGGTAAAGTCAGTCAACAGGCTGATAGAAAACATGGTCCAGAAGCCTATTACATGGGGCCTGTTACCGCCACGGGAGGCTCGGCCTCTGACATAGACTGTTTTTTTTGGGTCATCCCATTGCGTATTATGAATGTGTTGTACTTGCTTGAGGCATCATGACACCCACCCTGGGCGTTTTTATGGGACCACGTTTGACGAGGTGTAGGCTGCACCTTTGTGTTCTGAAAGGGTTGGAGGCCTGATCAACCTATCCAACTTCTTTTAATCCATTTATGGATAGTTTTTAACTGAACTATGGGATAAGATCCTTGGGTTACCTGTTCCGGAGGTGATGGTAGTTCAGCGTCGTTGTGCCTCTTGGTACTGCAGTACCATTCAGATGTGTAGTGATTTTGGTGAAATTCAGGGGGGGTGAATGTAACATATGTGTTAAACACTTGTGAATTTCACCGAAAATACTTTCTTTTTTTGGAATAAATATGTCATTTTTTTGCATCTCACTCTCCTATCTGTGTGTTCGGTCTGTGTGCGTTCATGTGCGTGTGTGCGCTGCGTGGTGACGTAGGCGCGTGCATGTGTGCCCCGGTCACAGCTCCTTTCAGCATGGCCAGAGGTAAGTCACTGCCACGTTGCTCTCTGTTAATCAAAGTTTGTTCGGATCCCAAGCTTCAGTGTGAATACGACCGTACCGCCGCGTTTTTGTTTATCATTAAGAGACTCATTTGGGATAAGTTTTGTGGAGGACGAGTTCATTAATACACAATTATAATGAGTTATAGCCGAGAACTCGGCTAATATGCTAGCATGCTAAGCTAGTCCGTATCGCTAGCGGCTTGAGAGTTTACTCGCGTCAGTCTCTCCTTTTGTGTAACAGCATGCACCTTTTCTTTCTTCGTCAGGAGAGGGTTACGAGCAGTCGCGTGACACGCACGGATCGAACATGTGTCTCTGTGTTGCAGGTATGGAGATGTTTTTATGTTTTGGAGATGCAGTCTTTCATTTATTGTTCTTATAAGTTGTTTTGATGTTTTTTAGTGACACATTGTTTATTTTGTGCTTTTTGTTTTTTGAGAGTTTAAGTCAATGGTTTGAAATAATTTGTTGTATTTGGTTCGTTACATTAATGTACATTAAGGGGACAGCTCCTTTCAGCATGGCCAGAGGAGAGGGTTACGAGCAGTCGCGTGACACGCACGGATCGAACATGTGTCTCTGTGTTGCAGATGTGCAGTAAAGAGCCAAAGATTCGACACTGTCTCCTGCCTCTTGCTTCAACACCAAAACACAACGCAGAACAGCAGGCGTAACAATTACACGGGTTACATATGGAAGAAACACATTAACAAGAGAATTCTGAGTAAAACCAAAGTTACTTTCCCTAGTAACTAGTTACCTTGAAAGTAACGAGTAACTTGAAGTAACTGAGTTACTTTTGAGAGAAGTAACTAGTAATGTAACTAAGTTACTATTTTAAAGTAACTTACCCAACACTGGATATAAGATCCCTTGAAAAATTATATAATGAAACTTGTATGTTTTGGATACTTACTAAAACAATGTATGAAAGTAATGAGAAAGTGGCCACTTTAATGAGTAATCACATATAAGTTTTTACTATTTCTTTTCCATATGGGAATCACCAACGTTTTTTTTCCCTTTAGGGATTACTACCAATCTGCATGTCTTCCTTCACTACATCCATGAACCCAGAGGTGGGAAGTAACAAAGTACAAATAGTTTGTTACTATACTTCAGTAGAATATTCAGGTATCTGTACTATCTAGTAGTTTTTTTTCCCGGACAACTTTCTACTTCCTACATTTTCGTTACTTTTGCTTTAATGCATATTGAACCAATTAACAGTCTAAACAGTCTAACCCCTGACTATGACTATCGAGTCAGGGATTAGTGTGGCTCTGTGTTTTTATTCATTTATTAATTTTTTTTGCCACAACACTGGAAGGACTGCTGGTGTCTGTAAGTTGTGTTCGCGGTACTTTAGCATCAAGCTAGCCCCACTGAAGAGGAGCAAGCATAAAAGGAGGAATATGTTCTGGCAGGTAATTTCAAATGCAACATTTCAATCAGCTCAACAAACATCAGCAAACACACAAACTGCTTGTGTGAAGTTTGTCTTACAGTGTGTTACTAGCTTAAGGTCCGGCTGCTGTTTTTCACAGGGAGAGAAAAGAAAGAGCTAACGTCACTTAGAGATGAAGAACGATAAAGACAGGAGAGGAAGAGGAGAGGTTAGACTTAAAGGTAAGGACTGCTCATTTAAAGCTTACATGCAAGTCCTCATTTTTAAAATCAGATATCGGGTCTGTACATGTGACATTATGTTTTTTCATTTCATGAAACATGCTGCAAAAGAAACTGAGGTAGACTAACTGTGTTATTTAAAGGTTGCATGAAAATCCTCTGCAGGTTAATGCAGGATAAACAGGTTAGATTGTTGTACTGTGATGGGTATGAAGTAAAGAACAGTGTGTGACTGGTGCAAGGTGGCTGTGGTTTCATGAGTTCAAGTGTAGCAGAAATTCATATCAATTTTAGCTGATGATGGTGAGATCTATTCCACCTTCATACTAACTGTATAGTGTCTGATATATAGACAGCGTAAACAGTGTACTTTCAGTGTAGGGCAGCGATCCCCAACCTTTTTTGTGGCACAGACTGGTTTATGTATGACAATATTTTCATGGACCGACCTTTAAGGTGTCGCGGAAAAATACAACAAAATAAAACCAGTTCCGGTAGCAAAAAAAAGAAGATTTATCCATAACACATTGGGAAAGACTAGGGATGGGTACCAGTATCCGGTGCCATGATGGCACTGGTTCTGACATAAACGGTAGTAACCAGACCAAAAAGCAGCGCACATTTCGGTGCTTTATTTCGGTGCTTTTTTTCGGTTTCCGAGGATAGTAGGCGGGTCCAGGTACGTACGTTCTTTTAGAGCAGAGCTACAGATTAAAAATGCCCAAGGCGAAGCGCTCAAAAGTCTGGCTGTACTTCACAGCAAAATATGCAAACTCAGCAGCCTGCAACAAGTGCTTTAAGGTGATACTGTGATACTGTCAAAGGAGGTAACACCTCAAATCCGATGAAACACCTGGCAACGCATACCGTTTTTTTTTAAAGCCGAAAAATGCGCCGTATTTGATAGCTTGCTGCGAGACCTCACACGAGCACATCTACTGCGGGTGGGTTGCCTGTTTTCGGACCCGGAGTTAGCAACATCCCCCAAAAACCCGAAGAGTACAGTCCTGGCCCCTAGCCCTGCCAGTGTAGCAGAAATGATGGCAGATGATGATGCAGCAGCAGCCTTTCTTCTCTGGTGAGTAGCTTAATGTTGTTCGTGTATACTTTACGTTGAGTAGGCTAACCACGTTATTAAATTAATGCATGTAAGGTGAACTAGCAAACACCGTCGTAGTTACGGCATCTACGGCGTAGATGCGGCTGTCTTCTTGTTTGATGGCAGATACTCCCTTCACCCTGGCCAAAAAGACTAAAATGACCAAAGAAAAAGTGGAAAACAGTTAAACATGAGAGGTTTTTGGACCAATTTTGTGTTCTTCATTCTTTAAGCACCAGTTTGAGCACCGTTTAAGCACCGGCACCGTTTCAAAAGTACCGGTTTGGCACTGGTATCGGATAAAACCTAAATGATACCCATCCCTAGGAAAGACCCGGGGAAACCGAATTCACGAGAAAAATGATTAAAAGAAATAACGATAAAAACCGATAAAAATCCTGAAAACCGTAAATTTCACACCTGAGCCTCAGCTCTCGCAGCCCAGTATCAAACGACTCCCGGGCGGGCCAGGGGACTGCTGGTGTAGGGGATGGAAATCAGCTATGACCACTCACAAAACATCTGGTTCAATTAAGTTGTGTACATCCACAAAGAGCAGCAGGTCAGCTCACAGCCTGTACACTGTGAAAATGTACTTGAGCTTTCAATAGAAATGATCGATTTGGCACTTGGAGTACAATGACTTGTGCCCTTCCTCCCCTGTAGCTGGGTCACAAACTGGAGAATTTTCTTTTTGGTTCATTACTTACCAGACTGTAGATTTTTGGCATTTTCCTTGCTGATGGAATTAACAACACAATACCGTTCAACTGAGAGCTTAGCCAGGTGTTGCAGGCTCATCTTTGCAGATGATCTTTTGACTTCATTAGGTGGCGACCTCCAGCTTTCACTGGACCAGTTCTCAGTTGGACAAGGGTGTTGTGCCCACTCTGAGTCTGGGATGAGTTCCTGCCTCAAGTGGCGCAGTTTAAATGTGTTGGGGTGTTGTTAGTGTGTGGGTACAGTGGAACGGGTGACTGTTGGACAAACTTGGGCCATGTGGTAAACAGAGAAGTCCCTACCTCAAGTATCGTTACGAGCGCTGGATAGTGATTGAAAGAATGAGATCACAGATAGAAATGGTGTAAATGAACTTCCTTTAAAATTTAGAGAAACATTGAGGGCTTAGAAAACAGCAGCTGCTCCTCCATAATGAAAGGAGCCAGTTAAGACGGTTCAGACATCTGACTGGGATGACCTCTGAGGTGAGGTGTTGGAGTTATGACCCAGACTCAGGACACGCTGGAGAGATTGCATCTCTCAGGTGGCTTGGAAAAACCTTGATGTTTCCCCAGGTGAGCGTAAGAAGGTGGCTGGGGAGGGTGAGGTCTGTTTAAGCTGCTTCCCCCATGAGCTGAACCCAGATAAGCACCTGAATATGAATAGATGGATGGATTGCTCTATTTCTTCAGACTTGAAACTAGTGGCATTTCCCATTTACTAAGGCAATACATTAAGTAGGAAGTGGAGACATTTTCACATAGACTTTTATACCACGTGATTTTTTTTTGGAGTCGCCCTCTGTTAATCAATAGAAAGACTGCAATGCAAATCAATGTGCACAAACCATGAATGCCTTAATTGCTGGGACTGTACCTTTCTGTATAAAGTTGGCAAATGTTGATTCTCGTTTAGAATAAGCCATTGTGAGGGTGGTAGAGGTCACTTCTTTACTTAGAAATTATAGTTTTGTTAATGATTAAATATAATTATTAATATTTTTGCAGCCTTGCAGCTTTCTTGATGAAACCACATCCCCTAGAATTCATATATATAGTACAGTACACACTGCAGTACTGTAGTCTACAGTACTGGAGTGTGCATGGGGTGGAATTAAGTGTCAGTCGGTGTTTTCTGTGTCCTTGCTACAGCTCAGCATGATGGGAAAAACACTCCCTGTGACCGCTAACTGCACTAAAAAAAAGGCTTTGCTGACGTTATTTGTTCCTCGCCGTGACTCCCACTGAATGTAGCACCGGCAGTGCAAACAGCCCCGCTTGTTATCCAATTGTGCTTCTGCCAGGTATGGCAGGCAGGGTAGTGTTTGCAGAGTTGACTTGAAGTCCCGAAAAGCAGTCTCCGTGTGACAGCCTGTCAGTCATTACCTATGGCGGCTTGCCTGGCATGACTCTCTCGCACACTGCCAGCACCGACGCTTCAAACTGTTGTGCGGCGCTTGTTTGTCCTTGCGGGGATGTCTGTCATTTCGCTCGCAACCTGCTCCTTTCGAACTTTTATTTTCAGCTTGTCCTTGTGTTTATTAGCCCCCGTTGCACTGTAAATCTCTGTCTGTGTCTCTCGCACAGTGTTCAGCCCGACTTCAACCGAACACCTTCTCAGACTAGCGACTCTGCAGCACATCGTGAGCGTTTCCTGTCTGTTACAATCAATCTTCACTGGCCAATTAGAAACCAATGATACCATTATCACTTCAAAAGAAGACAAAAAGAGGAGGGAAAGGGAAGGGACGGGATGGAGGGATGCAGAGAGGGAGGAAGAGGGGAGAGATCCAGCCTCTAATTAGTGGCCCTAACTGGAAGAGAGAACAGGGGGCCACATGGTTAGGGCATCTGTGGCCGAGCATACACACACACACACACACACACACACACACACACGGTCCCGCTGGCGTCTGGGGGTCCGGCGGTGTCAGCCCTACTCTGGGCCAGTGGCCAGCGCCTCTGTCCCTGTCATGTGGGCCCGTTAATGAGGAAGTCACATATGGACTAGGGACCCTCGTTAGGCAGGCGAACAGGGAAGCAGACACACACACACACATACATGCCATAATGTGGTAGCAAACACACACACATATAAACAGGTGCAGGTGAGGGCACACGCACAGATTGATGGACACCAGGCATTGCAAGCAAGCCGGGGGCAGAGAAAGAACATCCTGTCATGGACGACATGAGGGCAGCACCAGACGGGGCCACACACACACACACACACACACACACACACACACACGTCTCTAAGTCCATCAGTGGTGCTCACTCAAACACACACGGTACTGCAGGCCTCAGAGCAACACAAGCTCCCCCTTGTTAATGAACTGAACTGACTAGAGAGCCGTGCTGAGAGCAGACCAGCTACTGTACTTTAGGGAGGGCAGTTGGATCAAGTAGCTGGATGCTGTGGAGCCTCGTTCAAACCCACCAAGCAAGTTAAAATTGTTCCAGGTGACTGTGAATGATGGTTAAAGTCGTAACCCTTGACATTTTTCACAGAAATAAATGTTTTTTTCTGTGCTCCCTGCGACTCGACCTGGACGCCTTGTTGTTTGAAGCCTCTGCATTTGCTTCAAAAACACATTCAAATGGATTTTAAACCCTGACTGTCATTTCCTTCGCTGCAAGGCTCTTTGTTTTATTTCGTATTTCATGTAGTGAAATACCCAGGGCATTTTTGTTAGAGGATTAAACGGTTTAAAGTCTATTTTACCTGGAGTTTGTGTGCTTCCTGTGGCAAGATCACCATTGCCACACACTCTTAATAAGGCCCTCTTAAAACAGGCACTTTTTTTTAATGTTGAAGGCACAGAAAGTAAAGATGCCATCAAAATGAATTAATTATGTTGGATTTTATTGTTTTGAAAAGATGATCCCAGTTTTTATCTCGAGTTGGATCTTACTCATATTTAGACGTCTAGCTTCGTTTGTTGACATTTTGCTTCTGTGTGCCATTTTTGCCTTTTAGGACTTTTGAAGATGCTTTACAATAAAACCATCTGCGCAGAAAAGTGCTCAGTCTTATTTTAACTGACTTACATTGTTGGGAGTTGGGTCACTAAAGAAAAAGAATGAATTTGGGTGATGACCTCAGAATTCAGTAGGAAAAATAAAAGAATTCTCCAATAACAGAATTCTGAGAGAAAAAAATCTGAACTCAGTGTTTGAGGAAAAAGAAATCAGGATTATGAGGAAAAAAAACGTCTGAAGTCGGACATAAGATGTAAGGTAAGAAGCCTAAAAAAAATAAATCTAGGATTAAGGTTAGAATTTTTGAGGAAAGAAAATCTGAATTCTGAAGTGAAAATTAGAATTCTCAGAAAAAACAACAAACAAAATTCAAGGATTAAGATCAGAAATCTGATATTAAAATCAGAATTCCGAGATTATAATCAGTGGAAAAAAAAATCAGAATTCAGATAAAAATGTCAGAATTCTGAGAAGATCCCCCTAAAACATATAATTTTCCAGCAACTCTAATCCTTTTGCATAGAATATTATATTATTGTATATAGCACCTATATATATAGCACTTTACATTGTAAGGTAAAGACCTTATGGTATTATAGCAAGAAACCCAATTAATTCCCTTTAGCAAGAACTTGGTGACAGTAGGGAAATAACTCAGGAAGGGCAGCACATCTGCCTGAACCAGCTGGGGAGAGACAAAAATTGCTGTTCACTGCTTGGATCTACTGCAGAAATATCAAACAAGCAGCATCTTTTCAATAAAAATGATAGCCGAAGTTACAAAAATAAGACCCGCACTGTGACACAATATCCTTTATATATACTTTAATGTCTGAAACAAACACAAGTGCAAAGATAAAAATCAAAAGCTTTTAAATGTTGCATTTAATAGATCCAGTTGCAGCTGTAGTGATAATAGTTTGGAGGGAAAAAAAGTCCTGATTTCAAGCTAAAGATAAATTCTAAAACACAACACGGGGCATCGCCTGTTCTTTCTCTCTCATTAGGATTTGCACTCCAGACCTCTCACTCCTGAAACTTAAAAAAATACCTCGGCTCATCTCCTAAATTTGAGGAGAAAGCATACTATACATGCAAACGTCTTTTGTTTACTATGCTAGACACTTTTCTGTAAAGGCTCTCCACAAGATTGAGCTCTATAGAAGATTTTGTCCAGTCATCCAGAAGAAAATCTGTAAGGTCAGAGAGGGACAATGGACTCTGTTTTAGTTCCTCCAAAAGGTCTTTGATGGGATTGAGATGAGTGATCTGTGCGGGCCAGTAAAGCTCTTCCACACCAGACTCATCCAAACATGGACCTTGCAGACAAGGGAATGTAACAGGGAATGTCAGAGATTGTTAAACTGCAGTTTTGCTAACATTAGCCATCAAAAGTGATCGGTTATAAACCGTCAGAGGGGTCGTTTCAGTAAACCTGTCTTTTGCTTGGCTGAAACTCTTCTGTCCATGTGGGTTGACTGGCAGGTACGTTTGGGTAAAAACGCTACAATCGGACTCCAGCTACCTGTTTTTCCTGCGCAGGTGCTTCTCTTGGACTGACCGGTGAGACAAAAAAAAGGGGGGCAGGACACAACGGGGGCGATGGCTCAGCTGCTGCCCAGACCTTCAGTTCTGCCTTAGCTGTGTGTGTGTGTGTTTGTGTGTGTGTGGACGGCAAGAGGAGGGGTGGCGGAGGCATCATGGGGGCAACGCTCTTTCACATGGGCCTCTCACCAGCTGTCACCCCCAGCACACCGCTGAATGGGGCCTGTCACTCCGCCGGCCCCGTCGGGATTTAACTGGTCAAGATAGAGCAGGGAGAGAGAGCAGAAAGGACGATGCGGGGTGGGGATGGGAGAAGAGAGCAGGAGAGAAAATGAAATACAAAAGCGGCTCAGAGAAAGCTGGAGAGCAGGGATTAGGGCGCACATGTGTAGAAGACACTAATGCATCTTACACTAACTTCAACCTCAGCACCCCCCCCTCCTCCTCCTCCTACCCTCCCCTTCCCCCTCAAAGCCCAGGATTAGAGATCCCGGGTGGGCAAAGGAGAAGCATATAGGCCCAGGTCTCCACATCTCCTACTCGGGGCTTATTATCCACGTAGCCCCCTTTAGCTTATTACAGGCCTCATCCTGCTATTTATCATCCCTTTGTGTCATATTATTTTTCCTGCTTTTGGAATACATTATATTTTCCTTAAGTTAAGATGCGGATCAGACGGGCTTAGAAGACTTGAAGTTGGAGGGGGCTGGGGTTTGGGTTAAGGGTGTCGTGTTTGCCACATCTGCTCGCCGCCCGTTTGCCACGACGAAGGCTGAGAAGGAAAACACAGGGGTCGCTCGAAAATCTGAACCTGCCGGGTTAAACCTCTCCCCACGGTTTACTCCGTCCCTCCCTCCTCAGCTCATCCCTCTCCTCTCCGTCGCTCTTCCCCTTCGCTACTTTCCGTGCCTCTGTCTCTCGCCTGGCTGCTTTTTTGTTTGTCGAGGATGATAGCGTGAGAGCGGCAGGTTTCGGCTCAGGCAAAGTCCTCTTTTCTGAAGACCTGAGGGAGGTGAGGCAGGAGGGGAGGGGAGCGGAGGTGGGTGCTGTTCACCGCTGATACTGCTGCTGTCACAATCCTTCCTCTCTCACACTCACGCACACATTGGCCCATTCAAATTCAAATGAGGTTTACTGGCATAACCATAAGTGATTACAGTACTGGCAAAGAAAGGAGGTTGTGCAAGGGTTAAAATGGGACTGTGACATCAGATGGTTTCAACACATTTGGAATAAAAGCGTGCAGGCTGAAGGACTCAGTAGGTTCAATCAGATTAGAGACAATAAAAGCAATTATGAAGAAACTTTGCGCACTTCCGGGTTTCAAACTAAAGAATTTAACAGATTTTTGTTTTGTTTTGAAAAAATAAAAACCTGTTGTATTCTTTGAGTTTTATTTTGTTAAGTTTTTTCAGTGCAGCAGCAAACATTTGTCATTGGACGTGTTGGTTTCTCTAGGTTGTAGGTTGTAGGCACAGCAACCTCACAAAGCTGGCTGTGACATTTGTCTCTATTTTTATTCACGTCTAGTTCAGTTTGGGGGTTATATGCTAATAATCAGCCCCTTATGCATTTTGTAATTGATTGCTGTTAAAATAAAGAAAACTTTGCACAGTAATGTACCATTTTCTTTTGAAGGAATCTACTGTACTTTGTCTGTTAAGGCAGGCTTGAGTTTCAGAAGTATTAGAAATAACCAAGTTACTGAGACTTCACTTTTGAGCACAAACACTCATGGGAATGTAGCTATTTAAGTTCAAAACACCAGCTCAGTAGTGCTGTGATGGTTATTTTAATTATTTAATAATTATTAATTATGCTGCATTTAGACTCGGACTGTTGAGGACACATGATGTGTTTTCTGGTGTTTGTGTGGCTGAGAATGGTGTTAAGATTTAGCTTGCAATGAACCGCGATGACAGAGACTGCTGAAATATTTTGTCACGTCTGGCCATTTTGGGGTGTTGAAATGTTAAAAGCAACACAATTCCTGCATCAGAAGCTAACATCTTATCATGAAAGACAAGAAAATGAATTTAGGAAACAGATCCAAGGGCATCAAAACTACTTTAGCATGAAGAATGCTGGTTTTATAGATGTTATTTACAGCAATTAGCTGATTTATGTAAAATAGGACCACTAAAATTACAGTATTTTACTGTAAAAATGTAAATTATCTGTCACACTGTAACATTTTACAGTACTAAACTGTTTTATGTACAATAGGGTCACTAAAAGTACACTTATTTACTGTAAAAACGTAAAGATTGGTGCAACATTGTAGCATTTTACAGTAATAAACTACTTTATGTACCACTGACCCACTAAAATTACAGTATTTTACTGTAAAAATGTAAATTATGTGTCGCACTGTGATAACCTGCTGTCAGTATAACAGGACCGCTAAAATGACAGCATCATAGTGTAAAAATTAAAATGATATGCGGCACTGTAACATTTTACAGTACTGTTTTGGATTTAAGCAGGTTCACTGTAAAATAACAGTTTCATGCTTATAAACTGAGCTGCTGCTGTCGTTGAACAGGGACAGTTTGTACAGTGTGCCTCATTGTTATACACTGTATGGTCTTTAAACCTTTTCCCCCCACATAGTCTTGTGTCATCCTTTTGGCACTAATCCCCTGGAAATGTTCACATCACCTACAGTAACTTTAAGAGGTGAGGAAATAAAAAGAGGAGTACAGTATTTTAAACCCTTACTGCTAGTCAGAAATATTTTACATGGCATGTGCATGTGTTTTTTTTTCTCCACCGGGTTAGAGAAAATTCAACCATGCACATCATGGATAGCCAAAAATCACAGCATCTTGCCCATAGGGGTCACTAGCACTTCACCAAATGACTGAGGATTTGCAATGGAAAAGAGTTGCCGGTGGATTGTCAGGGAGCGAGCGCACATGTGTGCTTGTTGCCTTTCCACGCACACACATACATACACCCAATACCTTCCCATATGCTGAGCTCCTAGCTCGTCCACCGGCAGCTCTCACCCCCCTACGTGTATGTAGCATTTTCCCAGCATGCCTCTTTCTTGCAGCAGTGTGCCCCATTATCTGCATTTCTTCACATGGTGTGGAAGGGAAGCGAGGCCTCGGCAAGTTGGCCGTGGCTCAAGCCGGCGCTGATTAGCGGGGGCTACATGGATGTGACACGTCCTCTCTGCCAGAGCGTGATCCCCCCCCCCCAATTCATGCTGCCACACACACACACACACACACACACACACACACACACACACGCACACACACACACCAGTCTGCTGCCTGGAAGAGTAGACAGGCCTCAAGCAAAATCCAACACCCCACCCCACCGCACAGACACACACACACACCACTAATGCAAATGAGCTCTCTGGTCAGCCATGCTGAAAAGGCAAGAGAAGGCAGGAGCGTATGGCCAAACAGCGGGGCTACCACCCAAACCCACCACCACCACCTCCTCTTCACCCCTCTCCATCACTCACCCCATGAGCACACACATGCACAAACCCACAGGAGAAGCACAAACCAAATACACTATAGCTTCCTTGCCAACACCCTCACAGTGCTCTGTCCTCTCCTTTTGCTCGCACTCCCACCTCTCGTCCTCTAGACACACACACACACACACACACACCTATACACACACACCTAAATCTGCCCCTGTGCTGCCTCATGTGTTTATCATGCGCAGTGTTGCCCTGAGATTCTGTCTAAGAGGGCAAAAACGCACCTCAGCAGGACGGATTTTTGAGATGAGGAGAAAGTTAAGTTTTAATGAGTGCCCCGAGAAATCAATGATTCGTGGGTATGCGGTTGAACACTGATGCTGGAACTCGTCGGGAAAATAATAAAGCAGAAAAAGAGAAAGGAAAACAAATTGTGCAGTTTTTACATTTTTCCACACTGAAAACAGGGACACCATCACCACTGTGATCGGTGGAGTTCAACACATTCAGATTAGACTTCTTTCACTTTATTTATACGTGAACATACATATAAAAAGTGTGTATTCAATTGCATGAATGAATTTGGGTTCATGACACAATTAAAAACAGTTTCTTCTCAACATCTAAAGAGAAGACGTTTACACATTTCATTTTGTGCTCTACGTTCTGCAGAGGAGCTACAGGTGGCTTTTTCTAAGGAAGCAAGGAGTGATTTGCATCGAGTGTGTAGGGTTCAGAAAGACGCTCAGACCCATTCGGGACTTTAAAGGGATTACAGAGAAGGCTGTGAAGGAGGCATGTGGCTGTTTCTCTTGAGAGACCACTGCTGTAAATCTTTACGTATTACACTGCATGAGTCGCACCTTTATGCATCATAACATGCCGTGAATTTGCATGGCTGCTACCTCGGCCAGCTCTCGGGACTTCCTGGTAAAATGAATTAATAAAGAGAGGAAAGTTGTGCAACATGCCAAGTCTGTAACGGCCAGAAATAACTTTCCCTTAGAGGACTTGTAAAACTATCGTACACGTGAAGAAATAATATAAGAGTTTGTTGGAGTTTGGGCGCGTGTACCATTGCGGCTGTAGGTTTAATTTATTGGCAGATGAAACACATTAAACATTAAATATTACTGTTTAAAATAATTTAAAAAAGACATACATTTGTTATCATTTAGTATTAGACAAGTTTCAAGTTAAAACTGTTATTAATGAGCACAGAGGAAGATTAGTTTAGTGTTCGAGTTCTGCAAAGTTGACTTAAATTGTGTGATTTTTTTTCCATTCGTCAAATTAAATTAATTATAATAAAACGTAAAAATTGTATTAAAAATAAATAAATGAAGGCAGACTTAATTATTTTTAAGGCAGTGGTTGTTAGCCATAATATATTTACATGAAAGGCAGGCAGTGGAAGTGGATGGCCTACTTCTTATTCTGCACATTGCCTGCCTCTTCTCTCTGCTCACCTTTCCTGGAGATGCTTTTCTTTTTTTCTCTTTTTTTCCCACCTTTATTATTTTACCACTTAAACTACAATTCCCTTTCTCAGGCTGTAAAATACTAACTTAATGTACGTTCACTTATTTAAAGACTTGTAGGTTTAACACAAGTGTTGCTGTTTGATTTCTCTTATTAATTTGTGCTTTATTCTTGTTGTTATCGATACAAAACAGGTCACAACGCGGCGGAGACGCACGGGTCGCTGAGGTCCAACTAACCACCGCGCACGTCTCCCTTTGAGGCCCTAACAGAGCATTTTAGCTGACGCACAAGCACGCCATTAAAGCAAGTGGCCTCATTTTCGCTCTCCCTCGCTCTTTAGATTCACTTGCAGCATCAATTTCTGCCTCTAATTCTGAATCCCAGCAGAGCGACTTCCATTCTTTCATCACACCAGCATTGTCTTCAGCTCTCATTAGGCAGCCTCTCTCTCCCTCTCCATCTCCCTCCCTCTCTCCTTCTGCTAGGAAACACCCATTTTGTTGACTACACAGTCAGGTCAGACATCAATCAATGCTCAACAGAGGGAGCGAGCAGAGACAGAAAGTTGAAGTCCAGGGAGATGAAGACGATGCCGTATGCTTTGGTTCTTTGTGGTTAGTCCTTCCTAACTGCATATCCTTAAAGCATAATATTTGTGTTCTGTCTTTTCTTTTTAATTTATTTTTTAAAATCTTGAGCATATTTTTCTTCAAAAATGCACTCAATACTTATTTAAAAAACTTGCAGAGGTTAGAAAAAGTAAAAGATTTAAAAAAATTAAATAATCCAAAAATAAAAATAATAATATTAATAATAAATTATATTAAAAAAGATTCTGGGAATACATTTTAATCAAACGTTGAGCAAAATGTATATAAAATAATAATAACACAGTAATTATGCAGTAATTACACAGTAATTACATTTTTATTGACTGTGGCAAGAAAAATCCGTTAATTAAACATCCGATATCTGTTAAAAAATTTACAAGTATGCCAGTTATTGTTTTTGCAATTTCAAAAAGCGACACTGGATTGTTAAGTATTTAAATGTGGGGGAAAAAAAACTGTGTTTATGTTCATACATGCAAAAAAAAACAAAACTGTGTAAATTAATAGTTATTTTCACTCTTATTGTACAAAGCAATATCAAAGTCAAGATTAAAGCTGCAAGCATGCAAATGACAGTAAACACAAAGCCTGTCACACCTACTGCACCAGCATTTCAATATTGTGACAAAGCAATAGATCAAAACAAGAGCACATGCTGTTTATTGCTCCTCTGTCGCTCATCGGAGGCGAGTGTGTACACAATTTTCACCCGGGTCGGGGTCAACAATTCACATCTTAGCAAGGGCGTGAACTTGACCCCGAAGCAGCGAACCCCCGAGGTTCCTGAGGAATACCTGGAACATTGTTCTTACTCTTTATCTCCCCCCGCCTCCTCCACAATCCCCCCTCGCCTTGTCCCACGAGCTACAGCACATGCTCCGTCCTGCACGTTCTCCTAGGTGCGCAGCCGCCCAGTGATAAAAATGTTACAGCAACATCAGGGCCTGTCAGGGAAGGAGACGGCAGTTGTGCGGAGGGGGAGGCAGCGGTGGTAACGGCGGTGGTTGGTTAGGGTCGGAGGGGGCGGGCTGGGCAGGCTACGGGAGGTTTTCACTCAGAGGACGAAAGAAAAGGGGGCAGAGGAGAGTGGGAGAAAAAAATCACAATAACCGATGAAAGGATGAGATGTGAAGAGGGAAAAATGTTACTTCTGGAGGCATTTTTCTCAAACCAATGAGAACAGAGCTTTTCACCTTTGTGGTGCAAAGGTCAGGTTTCGCCGCAGGGCGAGTCAGCCCAGACTTGGAGAAGCAACTTTCCCTTTTTTTTCCCCTCCATGGAGGGATAAAAGTGAGTCAGTGTGTGTGTGTGTGTGTGTGTGTGTGTGTGTGTGTGGGCGAGACTCTGTACATGTGTGCATGAAAGCACAAACCTGCCCTCATAGAAAACAAGCCGCTGTGTATTATTATGCTGCTAATGAAGCTGTTTAATGGCAGGTGTCTGTTTGCACGTCACCAGGGTGTTAAACATGGCAGACCCCTGTTTTAGCCTCACACTCCTTCTCCTTCTTCTTCGTGTCTTTGTTTTTAACCAGCAGGTTTCTGCTTGTAAAGATTTACAGTAAAAGTAAAAATCAGGATGAAAAGACGATCACGTGTCCATGAAAGCTAAAAGCAATAAAGTGACTGCAGATCTGATGAGGCACAGGCTGGTGACGAGCTGAGGGATCAAATCAGTTATTTCCTACTGTTATCTTTATGTATAACAAAAACAAATTAAAAACTCTTTAGAATAATATAAATAGCTGTAGCACCAGCTATGGTCAGGTAACCTCTCCATGTGACAAAAATATAATTTGACATAACAATATGACACATTTTTGGATAAATTAAAGAGCGTTGGTATTTAAGTTGACTTAATAAACACAGAAATAGGTTTGTTAACATCTTTAAAAAAAAAAGAGATAATTATATGTCTGTTTTGTATTTATTTTCCAAGCTTTTTGAAAAATATTCTCCCAGACCTTCAGGTTAAAATTCAAAACCCTCACAGTTGTGGATATGAGCCTCTCAGTAGCTAATGCAGACCTTTTTTATTTTGGAGCTTAGGTGTGTTATGAGCACACGGTGTAATCAGTCATTAGCTGATTTACTGACTTGAGTGCAGTGTGACGCTATTATTGCTAAGACTAAAGAAATAAACATAAATTAAAGCACTGATAGAAAGAAACTGAGAGAGAGGGAAAGCTTTTATTAAGGAAGAGGTAAAAATCACAGCGGTGTAAAAGACGTCTGGTGGCTGATGACAACATTATGAACATTGACACAGTGATCAGTCTTACACATCAAGTTAAAGCCCAGCATTAAAACTCATAAAGTAATCGAACAAAACAAACCCAAACTGCTTGTTACACAAGAGCGCTCCTCTGCTGTGTAATAACACTGCTGCATTCATTCATGAGCGTCAGTTTTTTAAATGTACACAGCAAATCTTCATGTCTCGGTGCTCCCCCACACTGTAACGCGGGACACTGAAGGCATCGAGCAGAATAGAATGTAGGCCAATCAAACACTAAAGGACATGCAGAGCTGAGCCGCGGACAAGACATGTGCAGCTCCGCTATACGTTCGCGTGTTTTTTTATATATTACTCTGCATGTAAAAAGCCCACTGGTAGGGGGGAGTAAAGGCAGAGACAAAGAGGGGAGCAGTTAGACTAACAGATGAATGGAGTAAAAGAGGGAGTGAGTGAAAAGAGAGAGAGCTGTGGAGTGAAAAAAAGAGAGCGAGAAGTCTGATTAATAATTGCAAGGCTGCTAGGTGCCGATCTTCTGGCTTCTCACTTCAGTGGGCCGGTGCGGGGATCTCGCCTTCGGCCGTGTCGGTGGGGCTCATTAGGGAACCTCTAGGGACCTGACAGAAATTGTTAGCGGGATGTGATGGCCGAATCAGATGCCTCCCCCCTCGTTCCTCTTAGCTACCACCACCACTATTCCCTCCACC
Source organism: Copadichromis virginalis (assembly GCF_057382275.1). Classification (NCBI taxonomy): domain Eukaryota; kingdom Metazoa; phylum Chordata; class Actinopteri; order Cichliformes; family Cichlidae; genus Copadichromis; species Copadichromis virginalis. The sequence continues at coordinate 24,332,852 of NC_140639.1, forward strand.
CATGCTTCCTCCCCTAATTCCCTCCACCCGCCCACCAATGTGCCCCCTATACCCGGACAGGAAAAGAAGGGGGGGGGGGGGGGAGAAGGGGACCACCAGTCCTCCCAAACAGCCCCCTGGTCTATAACAAGGCCGCCTGTACTACACCTGTAATCAAACTGGCTCCGGCCGAAGAAGAAGACGGTAAAAAAAATTTAAAAAATAGCACTGGGGGGAGTGTGACCATGCTACAGGCCCCGCTCTGATTGGAGCCGGCGGAGGACGAGGCGAGGAGTACCAGAGCCGCGATCCATAATTGATGTGTGCGCACAATTACAGGCCTCCAGACATCAGCAAAGTGTTGCACAAGCGTGCCTCAAGGATAGTTGAATTTTGAACAGGCGTTGCATAAAAATCAAGGCTCACTCTGTTCCTCTGACTGCCCACCTCCACCTCCTCCTCCACCCCTCACTATCACTACATCTCTCTTTCCAGAATTTTGATACTACTGTCTGTCCAGCATGTGTGTGTCTAAAATGTGCCAAGCTAGTATAATGGATGAGTGACTGTGGGCTCACTTCACTGGATATGCATACGATTTCTCCGTCTAGTGCATATTTTTGACTTTAAGGGCATTCATTTGCACTTGTCCACTCCCATGAGCTACACGCAGTTGATCTATTTATTTTCTGCAGACAAGCGGCAGCATGATCACGATCCATGTTTACTTTGAAGAAAGAAAAAAGGGGAAAAAAAGAAAGAAGTGAATTAAAGTTGTTTGTTTGAAGTCTCGAGCCACCTATGGAGCTGTAAAGGCCTAGATCAGGGGTGTCGAACACAAGGCCCGGGGACCAGAATTGGCCTGGCGAAGACTTTGGAAAATGCTTTTTTACACATTTTTAATATTAGTTTTAAAGCTGATAAAGACCTCCCACACAGCCATTAATACTACACCAAAGTAATTATGTAAAAGATAAACAATTAAATGATAGAAAAGTTGCCGTTTATCATTATCTACTATAGAAATTTCAGTTAAAAAACCCCAAAACAACAACAAAAACTTTATTTTTTGCATACAGGACAATCTGGGCAATGATCTATGATCATTTTTCTGTAATTTTACACATTTATCATATAAAAAATGGAGACCTTCATTTAAAATTGCCATAATTTATCTTATATTAAAATATCTCAGGGGTTATGTGTAGTTAAACATCTTCACACTGACAGAAAGGGCAGTTTCACTGACTCGATTAAGATCCATCCCTGCTCTAAATGTTCCCACTGAATAGAACGAGTTCATTGAGTTATGAAGGTTTTTAAAATTTTGTTTAAATTAGATCAATGACCAAACCTACCAGAACACCCTAAATTAATTAACCACAGCACAAAGAAGCCATATTGTGCTCAATAAAAGAAAGCAATAGTGCTCGCTTGAACTACTTAAATGGACCAAATCATAAAAATAGGCCACTTAGAGATTCACAGTCACCCAAAGGTGATTCTTATGCATCTAAATTATTTACTATTCCCTCTAGAAAAGCTGTGTTTTGAAGCTAGAGTCACAATAGTTTCCTCAACGCTCAGAAGTTGCACCATAAAAATGTTTTCTTGTGTGCAAGTGCAGAGTCAGAGCACAGTCACCCAAAAGGCCCCACTGAATAATCTCCCTCGGAAATGAAAAGATTATTGATGATTAAGTCTCCGTACGCATGGGCGCTCCAGCACTAATTTGTCAGTTCAGGGAGGTTGGAATATAAAAAAAAAAAAAAAGGAAAAAAAATCTGCAAAGTTTTTAAGAAATTTACATAAACCCTCATTTTTCAAGGAGGTGTGAACATGAGTGGACTGAAGTGTGTGCGAGTGTGTTTAAGTGAAAGCTTTAAATGGAAAGAGATTATGTCGTACAGTGCATCGCTCAAACTCTGGAGGTTATTCACCTCACCGAAACGCACTGCAACACAAAATATCTGCACACATTTAGATCTACTGATTGCATTTTCAGCAAAGGAGCGAATCTCCTCCGACCGAGGTCACTCTCAGACACTTTATCGATGGGCTAATGAAAACTGTGATATGATGACACATAATGATAAGTGAGTTTTAAATATTTTTAAGGACGACAAAAGATGGCAAACGTGTTTAAGTAAGGTTTCCTTGGAAAAACCCATGAGAGCTCCCATCTTAAGGCAATTTAAAACATCTTTTCTTTATAATTCTAGACTTTCAAAAGCCTAACATCAAAGTTATTGCATGTCCATAAGCATCATTGCCTCGTTGTGTCACAGAGGAATAATAAAATATTGGGTTGATCCAAAACAGTAAAATAATGCATATTGAAACCAGCTGACACTCTAACAGTAAGTAAAACTTTATTTATATAGCACCTTTCAAGATAAAAATCACAAAGTGCTTCACAGAAGCTAAGACCTAAAAATCAAAATCAACCAAAAGCAAGTTTAAAAAGATGAGTTTTTAGCTGTTTTTTAAAAGCGACCACTGAGTCCACAGATCTCAGGCTCAAAGGGAGAGAGTTCCACAATCTGGGGGCCACAGTCCCAAAAGCTTTGTCGCCTTTTGTTTTCAGCCTCGTGTGTTGGACAGCAAGCAAGCCCTGGTCACATGACCTCAGGGACCTGCTGGGAATGTATGGATGTAAAAGTTCACTTATATATGTTGGTGCTTGTCCATGCAGAGCCCTGAAAGTCAAGGTCAAAACCTTAAACTGAATTCTGAATTTAACGGGGAGCCAGTGCAGCTGAATCAGCAGGGGTGTGACATAGGAAAACTTGGAGGACGTGGTCAGAAGCTTTGCAGCGGCGTTCTGAACAACTTGCAGATGCTCCAAAGAGGCTTTACATAAACAAGTAAACAAAGAATTACAATAGTCCAGACGAGATGAAACAAATGCATGAATGACAATTTCTAATTCGGAGCGCGATACAATGGGACTCAGCTTAGCAATGTTTCTCAAGTGATAAAAACAGGAGCGAACCAAAGATTTGACATGGGCATCCAAAGTCAGAGCTGAGTCAATACTAACACCAAGGCTCCTGATAGACGGTTTTGCAAATGTAGCAAGTGGACCCAAGTTTTCCATAACACTAGGTACAAAATTTTTAGGAGCACAAACAAGAACTGAGCACATGTGGGGTAATTTGTACATCAACAAAGATAATTAATGACACATGTATGCAAAATGTGTGAACACAATGTTATGGGGTTATGGCATTCCAGCTGTGGATGTGGCTCAGGAAGTAGAGTGAGTCGTCTACCAATTGGCACGTCAGTGTTTTGATCCTTGGTTCCTCCAAACTTGGGGATAGTGATCCCTGAATCTCCCTGTGTGAATGTCAGGTTAGAAGTTGTGAATGAATGAGGCTTATAGTAAGAAAGCACTTTGAATGCTCAGATTGAATAGAAATGCACCATACAAGTATCAGTCCATTAACCGAGAGCTGCCTGTCTTACTACTTTACTGTAACAACCCACTGTAAATACATCAATATCCATCTGATGTGCTCATTATAGAGTTTATTTTTAGCAAAGCAGATGAGGCTTTCCACAGGACAGTAAGCCATTATAAAGGAAAAATATCTCAAGCTGCTTGCACACAGCGATTCACAGTAACGCGGTGATCAGCAACCAAACTAGCCCAATGACATTCACCAACTACAAGCAGTGGACCAAAAAAATGCTGACGAAGCAAGTTGGCCGATCCCAAAATAAGATCAAAATTTGAGGCAAGCGAGTGAAGTGATTGCCAGTGATAGCACTGGATATCCTCACCTGGTAGCAAATACATTAGGGGGTTACCAAGGCAACTGGAGCCAGAAATGACCGCCAACGGCCGAGTGTCAGCTCAAAAGCGATGCACAATCAGCAGTTGAGCACACAAACCGGACACACTGGTACTCCGTAGGCCGCCGAAGATTCTTATCTAGATCAGATATTTTGATGTCGTTATGTTGCCTAGTAACCACCTGACAATAGGCTTCAATGACCCACTTGTAGCATTTATGCACCTTTCTGACTTAAAGGGCGTCACATGATTTTTATTTCACAACAATTAATTTATATCTGATAAACCTGAATTATGCATTATGGAGGTGGTTTGCTAAGCAACCACCTAAAGCAGTCTAAAATCACAAATCAAACAATGCAGTAGCGTGGGTCTGTAGTAGTAACTTCACTATACTTCACAACAAGAGTCACCTGACGGCGCTTTATAATGTAAGAAAAAGACTCTACAAAAATGACCCCCTTTGAGCAAGCACTTGACAACAGTTGGAGAAAAAACCTCCAGCAGAACCAGGCTCAGGGTTGGGCGGCCATCTGCCACGAAGGGAAACACTTGTTGCCATATTTGGGATGATTATTTCATACACAGCTTGAAAACATTGATGGATAATCCCCTTAAAATCCTTGTGAAACAACATGAAATCCAGCACTGGGTTCTTTTATGGAATTTTAGAACGTCTGCTTCACTGCTGATGGAGACCTGTTTGAATAAAGGTTATAATAAAAATCTGTATTTTCATTTTTGTGTGCTGTTTGTTAAATACAGCTTAATGTCAATAAAAAAATAGTAAAAAGTATACACACAGGGTGATTTAATAATTGTGTCTCATGAATAAATTAAATGTTTTTTCAACTTTTTTTTTATTTGCATAAATAAACAAAGAATAAAAAAATTACCAAAAATTTCAGGGAAATTTTACAGGTTTTCACTTGAGCTTTGCAGAAAAACCTGATAGACCCTGACTGCACGGCGGCGGGGAATGCATTACAGCTTTTTGCTGGATCGTTAAAGAATATAGTTGTGCAGAATTAATAAGTTAAACTCTCGCATTGGTGTTGAAATTCAGAAGGTGAACTTGTTCAGTAATCAGAAGATGACCTTAAGAGTTTTTTCTTCTTCTTCTCCTTTTTTTTTCAGCCATTTACATGTATGTTCTCTCGGCTCAAATGTGCCTCTGTGTGGGAGTCGGGTGGGGGAGAAGAATATTCTAATGATCCAAATGCTCGTACTCGTGCACTCAGGCTGACCCTGGAGTTCAGGTGGAAAAGCTGCAGCGTTTCTCTTTGGAAATAAACCAGATGACTTCAGATGCGAGCAGCCGAATCAACCCCAGTGCGAACTGGTGCAAACAAAACCAATCTGCATCTTCCTCAGTGGAGATGTTTATACAGGAATGAAGACGAAGGGAACGTGATGGCCTCGCAGCTCATGGTGCCGAATCTAGTGTCTTCACCCTTGAGTGTCAACAGGTGAAAGTGGGCGATAACGGCGTTTGATGTTGCCAGACAGAATTTCTACCACCCAACTTCACTTCTTCTTCTTCTCCTAGACCTCTCAGCAGACTTCAAAGCCCCCCCCTCCTCCCTCCTCTATCTCTCTCTTCTCACTTTAATCCACTGCAGCAGAGCCCTTCAGTTCAAAGCGCTCAGGAACCCACCCCACCTCACCCCTCACCTCCACCCCTCTGCGCTCAAAAAAAAAAGAAAGAAAAAAAACTGCAACCCAAACTTTTTCTTCACCCACCTCCCCATCCGCCTCCTCTCCTTCCTCCCTCTGCTGAGTAGCAATTACAGTTCTGCTAGCGCGCTGACCAGCTCCCGCTATTAATTAATCCCACAAAGAGCGTTCATTTCCTGGCTTTCTCAGATTGACAAGAGATGAAGGAGCAAGGGGTATGTGCGAGTGAGGAAGGGAGGGGTGGGCCAGAGATGCCTGATTCAAAGGCAATTCAGTCTGACCAAGAGAAGAAGAGAGAGTAAAAAGGGAGACGAGAAGAAAGACCTGCACTCCTAAAGTAGGTGGAGGTGGAGGGCGCATTTGATACAGGGCGCTACTTGAATGTGATTGAATGCTTTGTTGCCGCGGGCTCTTTGCTAATCTTTACCTGCACAAAAATTCACAGCGCTGGAAAATGCCCGCTTGAAGGGGCTTGTGAGTTGAGAGGCTTTGGCCTGGGTGGCCGAGACGGTTGGGAAGAGGTTTCATGTCCTGCCTGCGCGCTCTCACTTCCTTTTTGCCCACTGGACTTTCTTCTCTGAAAGAAAGGGAACTGCTTGTCTTCTAATGAACAGCTTGGTTGGATGGATGGGTGGGTGGCAGGGTGGTGGTTGGAGGGGCATGAAACCCCAAGTGAATGAAAAGAAAAGGAGGCTGAGAGAGTAGAAGGGGCGGAGCTGGAGAGGAGTGTCGCCAAAAAAAAAGAGGAGCAAATGATGGTGAAGGGATTGAGAAGGTTCATTCATGGCCTGCATGCTGTTATGTTTGAAAGGTGTGACACAATCTAATGGGTGGACTTTTCTTATTATGTGTAGAGAGCTGTTATTTCCTGGTTGGCCATTGCATCTGGCTGCAGAATGAAGAAACTACCTGGAGGCGAAAGTTTGGGCCAAATGTATCCTACTGTCATTAAGTCCAGCCTAACTCAAAATTTAAATAGAAACATATCAGCATGCTCTGAGGCAACATTCATTTCCTGGCAGGCCAGCTTTTTGCTTGGAAGAACTATAAACACCTTTATAAACAATTTTTTCAAGTTGCATTAGTTGATTTTCAGTTGCTGCTACCTCTGCAAGCCTCTTTGCAACCCACCCCAGGTCCTATTTTTCTGACTTAATGAGTGTCACGTATGTTTCTCACTGACCACATTTTAACAGTTACCGCTGAGAGACCAAGGACAATCCTTGGAGTGCTTGTGTCTGACTTTTAGAGCATTTCTGTATGTTTGTAGACCCACACGTCTCCAATTCCTATGTTAAAGTAATCTTACTCAAGATACCAAATCACAAGATGCATGCAAATGTTAGACAGTGTGTGTTTTTTGGGGTGTGTGTGTGTAAATGACACTTGTGCTTAAATTAGGTAGAAAAGCACTATGAAAGTTAGCTGTTACCAATATTTCTATTTAATTTATTTCAATTTATTTATATAGTACCAAATCACAGCAAATGTTGCCTCAAAGCACTTTATATTACAAGGTAAAAACCCTGAAATGATACAGAGGAAACCCCAACAATCAAATGACCCTTATGAGCATGCATTTGGCGAGAGTGGAAAGGAAGAACTCCTTTTTAACAGAAAGAAACCTTTGATAGGACCAGGCTCAGGCAGGAGGTGGGACACAGGACAAAAAAGAAAACACATATTATAGGACAGCGTTGTATCCTTCATTCAGAACTACTCTCTAAAAAACCACAATATTTAAACTTTAAAATGATAGATAGACTGGGAACCTGTACTGTATACTTGCCCTGTGACCCTGAATTGGGCAAGAGGTTAAGAAAATCTTCATCTTCTTCTAAATCAAGTGGACTAAAGTAAACTTTTACATGTTAGTTCTGCTTTATAATATAAAAAAAAAGGTACCATGAAAGGTAGCTGGCCACTTTAGCCCAACTGTTAGCCTTACTGGCTTCAATTTAACAAATACAGTTTTGGAAAGTCAGTTCAAATAGACACTTTATTGTGTCTGATTGATGAAGGTGAAGGGTGAAGGAATTAAAGAAACAGCCAAACATGCTTTTCTTAATAATTATTCAATGAATTTTAAATGGCTCTTAGAAAACATAAAACTCACCTTAGCCTTAGACAGCATCAATAAACCTTCACTCACTTGATGAAGCATCCATATTTCACATAATCAATTTCTTTGAGGTGGCTGATTGAGGGCCTGAAATTCATTTTGAGTTGTTGCAGTCGATACAGTTTCAAATATTAACGTAAAGTGGGCTCCTCTCTGCACATTGCCTTCACGAGAGTTACAGTAAAAATAATTTCTAGAGATCCTAGTTTTTATTTTGGCGTCAACACTTAACCTAAAAAACAACAAATACCTCGCCCTACTGAATTTACTAATGACCTGTGTTGATGACTATAGTAGCACTCCTGCAGGTGACATTTTTCCACCTGAAATTCTGTTTAAGGTTCAGGTTTATCAGATATAAATTAATTGTTGTGAAATAAAACTCATGTGACGCCCTTTAAGTCAGAAAGGTGCATAAATGCTACAAGTGGGTCATTGAAGCCTATTGTCAGGTGGTTACTAGGCAACATGACGACATCAAAATATCTGATCTAGATAAGAATTAGGGAGATTTTTGGTTTCATATGTTTTTGACTTGACTTTAGTTTGAGTTGAAAACTTGGAGGATTTTCAAATTGATGCCATGGGTGTGTCTGCTAAAAATCTTGGACGAGTTCCAACCCTGGTGACCTTGTTCTCAAGGGTCAGAGGTTGGAGAGCTCTGACCTTAGATACACCAATGGCATTGATACGATAGGTGTATCTAATAGGAGGCTAGGGGGAAGCATTTTTTATGCCGTGCCACCATGAGGTCAAATAACCTGCAAAACTATTACAATTTTACTTCAGCAATATCTATGAGTGCACTTGTTACCAAATGCAGTAGTCTGATTGGTCAGATCTGTTTGTTCGCATTTTAAAAAGTGGAAAAATCGAACTATAGATGCTGCAAATTCATTAAGAATAGATGAGACAGAAAAATATTTATAACACACGAAATATTTGTGCAAATTTTACACGAACTACTTGTAAAGGCCTTAAATATTACCCTCAGGTGGAGCTCTGTGCACTTGGAGAGCTTCTCCGTATTATATGGGAGTAGTACAATATTTCTCATCATCTCATATAAATATTATCCCACCAAACAGTCATCACAAAAGAGGAAATTAGAAACAGACATCAATTAAACAAAATTACACTGAACTAAAACAGCATAAAGTTAAAGCTAAACCTTCTTTACAGAAGCCAATTTTACACATGAGCTGAGTGTTTGTGACTTTCCAAAAAAGCGCAGCAAAGTGGCTGATCATGTTTCCTCATTCGAAGGGAAAGCACTGGCAGGTGTGAAAGAAAAAAAAAAAACCTCAAACAGAGGAAGTGAAAATGTAAATATTGAGCCAGAGGATGGAGAGGAGGGGTCAGGGATAGAGGCCATTTTCACTGACCCCAAATGTCTGCAGGTCCAGTCCTGGCTGTCTCTTCAGGCTATGCCAGATGTTCCCACACACATGTTACGATCTCGCACCAACACACGCTTTTCAGAAACCAAAAAAAGCAGTTTTTCTTGTTTTTCTATCATTCATCACCCTTATGTCAAAAGTCATTAATCCACAGTTGTTTTCATAGATGAAAATTAATGGTTCCACCTGATTGGATGTGATCCCCGTTTCCTGTTTTATGTGTGGCCAGAGCTCGGAGTTTGTTTTTCTTTTATTGGGGTTAAGTCATTTTCTAATTTTGACCGGGATTTCTGAACCTCAGATAAATTTCTACTCTTGGATCGGCCGTTAGTTTTACAAGTCGCGTCTGCGGGCGTTCAAAATATGAGCCGGCACTCCACAAACAGAGAGCTTCCTTCAGGATAATTTGGTCCTCCGGGATGGACTTGGGAGCCATTAACAAACTTCCCTCTGCTCTTCTAACGGGCCACGATCGTGAGAAAAGCTAACACTTAAAAAAAAAAAACAACTCAATTTTCCCTCCTTGTTTGGTCGACCTGATTAGCAGACTGCTAATTCTCCTCCCCGGTGTAATTAATCACATTGACACCTGTACTCCGGGCTTCATTCTCACTCTCTGCCAATCGGGTTGCGACGGCTGTGCTGCAGGCACATCTGAAAGTGTTATTTTTGTCATCTCATTAAGAGGGCTCAGAAAGCTGCAAAACAGAGTCCAGGATGCCAGGTCTTTGATATGTGCAATTTTATATTTCCACTTTTTCTTGAAGAAACATGAACCAGAGAGATTTTTTTTTCCTACCGTCAACTATCAAATGACGGATCTTGGTGCTGTTTGAGTGATTGAGAAGTAAAAAGATCACATAAGCCTACTCGAAGCTGTCTTGCTGTATATGAATATGCCCATTATAATGAAATAAAGATTTGGGATTTTTCAGAGCTTGTCTGCTGTAATAACTGCTCTTGACTGTCAGGGTGGTCTCACTTACCTCATTAAGTTACGTGAAACTGAATAAAAGTCATGTTAAATCATTATTAGCAGCCAAAATCTGTATTTTTTTGAGTGTTGTTAGTTTATTCCCTTTTTTGTCTATTTACCTGCATTTGCCACCGTGGTGGTATCAATTTTGGGTAATCGGTGCAGAGGGTGTGGTTTTTCATTACTTGTCGATGCCGATGTGGCATGCAGACCTCATGGAAGATTTAATGGAATCTAACAGAAATCTTAGTAAGGGGCTTCCAGGCTGACACACCTCAACTTCGCATGGAGATCTGAAGTGGTAACTCTGGACTGGCAGACTAAGGTGGTGGGTCACATCTTTAAGCAGAATGCTAGAACAGCTCTTTATCCTATTGAGGATATTTAAGGCTTGCGTGGAAGTTTGTTGAGTCTAACTGTGCTTTGTGGACTTGGAGAAGGCATTCGACCACGTCCGGGTATCATGTGAGGGGTACTTTGGGACTATAGCATGTCTAGCACGTTGCCACGAGCCATTTGGTGACTGTAAAGTTGTTGCAAGAGCATGCTGGTAGCACGTCGGACTTCTTCCCGGTATGCGTTGGACTCTGCCAGGAGTGCCCTTTGTCAGTGATTCTGTTCATAACTGTTATGGGCAGAATATTTAGCTGTAGCAGTTGGTGAAGGTTTTCCTCTTTTGTGGCTTCAGGATAATGTGGTTCTGTTGACTCCATCAGGTGGTGGTCTTTAGCTCGCGCTGGAGTGGTTCACAGCTGAATGTGAAGTGGCAGGAATGAGAATCAGTACCTCCAAGTCTGAGACCAAAATCCACAAGTGGAACACGTTGGAGTTCCCACTCCACCCTGAGATGAGTATCTCAGGGTCTTTTTACAAGTAAGGGGAGCAGCAGGAAATTCATAGATGGGTTGAGGACATAACTGCAGTGGTGTGGAAGCTGTACCGGTTGGTCTTGGTGAAGAGAGATGTGAGCATGACAGTCAAGCTCTTGATTTACCGCTTTATCTATGTTCCTGACCGCACCTACAGTCAAGAAATTTTGGTAATGACTGAATGAATGAGGATATGGATATGAGTGGCGGAAATAAGCTTTCTCCGAAGGACGGCTGGACTCTCCCTTAGAGATAGGGTGAGTTCAGCCATTCAAGAGGAGCTCAGAGTAGAGCTCCTACTCTTCCACATCAAAAGGAAACAGTTCAGGTGGTTTGGGCATCTGACAAGGATGAGGCACCCCCCTCATCCTTAGGGTTAAGATTACATCTCTCAGCTGGCCTGGGAATGGCTTGATGTCCCCCTGGATAAACTGAAGGAGGTTGGTAAGGGGAGCTAGGTCTGGATGGGCTGCTACCACCATCACAGTGGATGGATTGATGACAAAATCAGTACCAGCAAAATATTGTTTATTTGGTGGCTTTAAATAAAGAAAAAGTACAGGTGTATTCCCCCAAACCCAACATACCAGTAATGATTTGTGTTTAATCTAAGTGTAAAGAGCTCTGGAAGAAGTATAGGCATGCGGGGCGACAGGAATGAATTGTAATTTGCTGCTAATCAAACAGCAGCTGTGCCTACAGAGAAGAGTGATCTGTTGTGTTTGCGCCGTGCTGCTGAAGTTGTGGCATTTAGTTTTCTTTCCCCCACCCACAACAAGCCACTGATTCAGGTCAGGACTCAAAACAAATTTAAAACATTTTCTTTCTAAATCTGTTTGTTTTGTTGTAATCCCTGTGGAGGTTCCATTCTGAGAGGCAACACAAGGTCCAACACACAGGCTGTAAAAAAAGCGGAACATAACCACAATTCCATTACCCACTGTCCCGTTTAAAAAACCTGAGTTAAGCATTTTGCATTTTCTGTCTGATATTCATACACCAGGGGCAAATCTGACCCTTTAACGTCAGTTCTCCTGTCATGTATAATATGCATGGCATGCATTACTGAGTAAGACTTGAAAATAGTGACAGAGACCATAAACTTATGAGGAAGTTTATGATGTCCTTCCTAATGTAACCCCAAGAGATTTGTGCAATCAAACTTCAAGGAGACACAAATGTGTAAACCACATGACTAAATTCTAAAAACAACCAAAAATGAAGTCAGAACTAATAAAACAAACTCCCGTGATTTAAGTCTCATGTTGTTCTTCTTTCATCCGCCTTCATTTTATTCACCAAACATGAGCATTATACAAGTGCCAGTCCATTTACCATAGAGAAAGGAAAAAGTTCACCATAGTCTGTTTATCAGAGTTGGATATTTTCAGATTTCAAACTGGGACACAGCTAAACAAGCAGATGGCTGTTCTATGAAATCATTGTAATGACCCTCTGCTAGCCATCATGGTGCATTCACACCAAACCCAAACAAAGCCCAGCTTTACTCAGTTGCACTTGAAGCCCACGGATATCCGACAACAAGAGCACTCTTCCTTTTCTTTCACCTGTCTCTATCTAAAGAGAAAGTTTAACCAAGCATTTCCCCTTCAACGCTGTTGGTGTCAGGAGAATCCCAGCTGATGGTTTCCATTCACGGATTCACGTCATTTTGCTTTACATTTGGGTTTCAAAGAGTTCAGGTTTAAGCCACTTCTGCTCTGCCTTCTCTCTTTCCAACCACAGTTAACTTCTTTCTTTGTTCTATAGACAGTCTAAAGTCTCTGTTTTTAGGGTTTTGCATTAGGTGGTAGCAACTGATGCTTTTTTTTTAGTACCAAACTAACTGAGTTGAGCTGATAATGTGATGTCAACAGACTGCATTGATGTCACTGGACAAGGAGAGGGACTTCATCATAACAAGCAAACGCACCTTTGTTGAAGGGAAGTGGCTGCACACAAACCAACACCATGGTGATGAGGTGAGGACTTTTGCCATCGCTTTGATGTCCTCCACCGTTGTGTTGTGTTTGTGTCATGTACAAATGATGTTACAGCACTTTCGGGCCACCTTGCTATAACAACCCCAATCGCATTGAGGTGGTACTCAGTTGTAATGGAAAATGACTCATGGCAGATCTTACAGCTAGTTCTGTCATTACTTCATCTCACTAAAACTCCAGTATTGTTTCTCCTGGATAGCGCCCTGTGACCCGGTTGCTGCTTAATCATGATAAATTCTCTGATAAATCTCATTCTTACAGGGTGTCAATCAAGGCCTGTGTCTACACCCCCACACCGCCCAGAGAAAGGACTGTCCAGACTTTGACTGAAAACACTTGTGGAAGCGATCCACAGCTGGGTCTGCTCTCAAACATCTCTCTGCATTATGAATCGCCATCATTAATAAGCCGATCCATTCCAATGTACATTAGATTATTCCCGAGGAGAAAGCGATGAGGCTTTGTGCCAACCCATGGGAGTGCTGAGTTTTATGTCTACATAACTGGCTCCTTCATGCTTCACCTGCTCTGCTAAGTATCTTTAAAAATCAATTGTCCAAAAATGAAAAGCATGGGCAATTACTTTATTGTCACAGTCATCATCGTCATCATGTCTGCTTTCCAAAAAAGCAGGCAGTGTGGAAGGTTTTAATGCCACGTAATGACAGATATTAGTGCAGCTCTGAAAATGGGCACCAACTTTCAAAGAGTTCAGAGAAGTTTCACTGCAAAAAACCCGCATGGCATCGAATGGTACAGTCATCACTGAAGTTTGTGTGAACTGCTGAAAGTACATTCATGCTTGTAGAAAGTTATCTTGTTACAAATGTCACTTTCTTGGTTGCACTCTTGATGCTACCCACAATGCTAATCTAGTCACTGTAGGGACAAGCAGACCAGTGATAGCAGAGTCGTCATTTGGTATTGCAACATGTCTAAAAGTTGCAACAGGCAGACAAAATCTGATTTTCCCAGTTTTGTTTTGGGGGGCTTTTTTTCTTTTTGAAATTCTCACCGAGATTTTTCTTCCTTTCTTTTTCCTTTTTTAAAAAAAAATGAAAAAAATTCTCAGTGAAATGCGTCACCCTCTGGGACTCGACATGGCGGGTCTGCTGTTGTTTCAGGGGGTCAGGGGCCAATCTGGGCATCAGAATGTCCTGGAAGCCAAACGTGGCAGCGCACCTGCCTTGCATTTCAATCCTCGCACCCCAAACCTCGCACCAGACCTCGCCATCAAAGAGCTCGGCCCGCGCTGACTCACACGCGGCAACAGCCAGGACATCTGTGGAGTTTTGGCAGCCCGAACGTGTGTGTGTGTGTGTGTGTGTGTGTGTGAGTGTGTGTGTGAGTGAGTGTGTGCGCCTTCGCGTCCAGACAGTGTGTGAGACCTCACGTTCCAGCCAACACCGACTCTTACTCAGGCTGTGTTTGGCCGTTGAACCACTGGGAGCTGCGCCGCGTGTTACAAGCGGTGGCCATGTCAGCAGCAGAGGCCTGTGGCTGCATCCTGGGAGTCTGCCGGGGAATCACTTTTGTGAGGAAGTGAAACCAAAAAAACACCTCACAAATATACAGTGCTCTCTCTCTCTCTCTCTGTCACACACACACGTTCTCACTCTTCTTTTTCTGCACTAAAATCAGGCGCACACGTAAATACTTTACACACAGACGCCCTCTACTGCATGAATATTCATCTGCAACTGTGATGAGCTGTGACATGCTTTTCTGGCAAGGCCTCGGGACCACATGGTCGGGGTGTTAGAGGAAGAGAAAGGCCGTGTCGGAGCGTGTTACTCAGGCCTGCCTCATTCAATTGGATCCAACCAACGATGGTTGGATTTCTCAATCTCAGATGGATTCCAGACTTTTTCCTTAAAGCTGCTCCTCCCCCGTTCCTTCGCTCTTTGATTTCAAAAGTGGGGCTGCGGGGATATCCGTGGTTGTGAGCACATGTGGATGCGAAAATGGAAACCATGTCGATGAAGAGCCTTGCTCTGCGTCTAATGCAGACCGGTATGCGTTGGACTCTTTTTACCCCTCCTGGGGTAAAAATTTAATCTGAGGTAGCCCAATTTAACGAGTTGTTGCTTTTGTGTCGCAGTCGGCACGGGGGAAGCTGGCATGGCTGATGATGGTGGAACAATGCCGCCGTTCCGCGGCCGCCCATTGTGCACAGATCTTTGCATTGTTCGCTCCCTCCTCGCCCCCTTTCGCCGCTTACACCCGGCCAGCTGGCACGGAGATGGCAGAGCCGTTGACAAGGTTCACAATACCCCCTCTAGTCCACACCACAATAGAGGGACATGGACACAGGCACCTCTATGGCACACAAGAGGCTGAGGAGGGGATACTGGGGCCTCACAGGCAGGTGGTGCTGCCAACGTCTCGGCGACGTGTTGGTAGCTTTCATTGCTGACAAGGGGCTGGCAGAGAGGTTTCTTCTTTTAAAATCCACATTGTTCAAGGGGGACTCTAGAGGATGAGTGTTTGTGTGCTGTTTTTCTCTCTGAGAGATGGGGAGCTTAGTCTCCTCTCATTCTCACACACACACAAATTCAGGAAAGAGAGGTAAGAGCAAGAGAGTGAGGGAGAGAGGTGCACGCACACACATCCTCGAAATCCAGCACTTCCCCCTCTCTGTCTTCCTGCTCTCTGTTTGCCTCAGCTTATTGCATTATTGCACTGACTTTAGACTTTTGTCAAAGCTTATCAATAAGAAAGAAGTGGCAGATTCACATGTTTTGGCAAACTGCAGGGGAAGAAATAGGGGGCTTTAGTTTCTGAATGCTGAGGAATTTCAAGTCTGACTGACAGCTGGATGCCAGCGTGCCATTTCTCAAGTCATGATACGGTGTTTGCAGAGGGATGTCGTATTTGACTGGGTGCTCTTGCCGCTGCCTGAGCTGCCGGTTTGTCATTTTGCAAGGAGCTTTAGTGTCTCCTGGAAGCTCTGACTTGGTTACACAAAGATGAAGCGTGCGTGACAGCACCATCAAGGTCGCTGAAGGTCATGTTAGAAACAGTTTCTGAAAATAGACTGTAGAGCTGCAACATTAGGGTTAAGAAAAGGCAGAAAAGGCCGCTGCTATTTACCTTTTTTCCTCCCCAAGTTTCACTTTTTTTCCATTTATTGCAGAAGTTCCTTTAAGTCTGCATTCTCACTTATGACAAGCAGGGGGAAACAAAAAGAAGTCCTATCATATAGAAGTCTATTAGGAAAGGAACACACTCCTCACTTTGTTTGTCACCTCAATAAACCTTTTCTCAATGTGTTTATTGTCCTGAGCACTAGTTTGCAGTTTTATTCAGTGCTACACAATGATTGTTTTTATAAATGACGGTCTAATTAAGAGTAAAATAGACAATAAAAAAGGTGGATGCCTTGTAACTCACAAGTCTGCTTCTTGGTCAAATCCACAAGTAGATTATCAGATCACTCAAAGATGGTGATGTACAAAATGTTCCAGTAAAAGCTACCAAACCAGGGCTTGACATCATGGTGGCTGTATACATTGTTTATATGATGAGATGAGATGACATGAAAAATACTTTATTTATTCCACATTTGGGAAAATTATGTGGTAGATCCCTCTCTGCCTGACAGATATATTGAATTGATAGCATGCTGTACGAAAGGTTTCTCATATGTGTCCTTGTGGTAGCTTAGCTGAATCAGTCTGTTAGAGAAGGTGCACCATGCACTAAGCAACATACATGTCTGAAAAGTATCTCAACAGACTGGCTGACCTCTTTTTTTTGCTTTGCATTGCTTTGCTTTTCAGTTTACTGAAACACAATAGGGAGCGTGCACCACCCTCCTGCTGTTCAGCTTATAATTGTGCTTATATAATATAAGTTACATTCTCAAGAAGGCAAACCACTAAATAGGAAAAATAAAAGTTAAAAATTCAAGCTTCCCTCAGAGATGAAGCTATTAGTATCTAAAAGTGCTCAATACTCATCAAATCGCCCAGTCCTGGTCTCAGTGCACAGAATCTTTAGAAACATTTTAGCCATAGCAGCCTGTGATGGTACATTTTGTTGGTTCATCACTATTAGATTCTGCACAGAGGTCAGTGGAAGTCTGATTATGACTCCCCCTGACTTTGATGATCCACTGACTTTTTTGCTCTAGCGCTATTATCAGGTCAACTTTTCTGGTTTGAGTGAAATGTCTCAAATTATTGCATGAATTATTCACTTTCCTGTGCTATAAGGTTGTCAAATTCTCCAAAACAGTCTTTGTTTATAGCACAAAGCGTGCAGAGGGAAACGAGAGGATCGCTAACGTGTTAGCTCTTCCAACCATACCTCCTAAACAATGGTTGCCTTGGTCTGGTCCACTTTCAAGTTCTGCTTCAGGTTCAATTTATTTTCTAATCAGTCCATCCCTGTGGACCTTCCACCCAGCCCACATCTCGCCCTCCTCCTTCCTCCCCTGTTCCCCTTCAACCGTTCCTGCCCCACCCAAAAGGTTCTCCCCTCCTTTCCGCTGTCAGTACAGCACTTTTAAGGGAATTGGTGCTCTTTGAAATGCATATTCTGCAAGGCCCAACACTGGCATGTGTACACTGCTGAGTAATTGTGTAGGCCAAATGTTTAATTACACATGGCAGGCCAAGCAGCGGGAGGCCACACCGCAGCGGGGCTCAAAAACAACGGACTAGCTTCTCTTCTCTCGGTCAGACGCGCCAATAACAACCAGCCCCTCCACACCCCTCTCAAAAAAACATACTGAGAGTACAGACGGCGGGCCTAGGGGAGGTGAAGGGAAGGGAGGGAGGGAAATTTGTTTTCATGTTTATGTGCAACAGCAGATTTAACTATTAAAGTCCTGCACAGTTGATGTTTGATCAGTTGCAAAGTGCAGATATCCTTGCAGGCAGACGCTTTATGCAACAGCACAGCTCAGTGAGCTGTGCATACCTACAGCCACAAGGTGTGCAAACGCTTAGCCTAAATGTGCTCTTCTGCTGAATGTGCTTAAGCTTTGCATTAGCCCCGCGGTGGTCTTTGGTCTTCTCAGCAGGCCTGGGCTTTGTCCTGGTTCTGCTAATGGATCCAGACTGGTCCTGGGGTGCAGCACGGGGGAGACGGGGAGACTGGGGCCCAATGTCTGTGACCTCTGGATGGCGGGGTCAGTGGTAGGAAGTGCAGAGCAGCGGGGGAAGTGGGAGCACCTGTGCAGGTCAGTGGCAGCCCGTCAAGCTTAACTAATTTTGAAATTGACCTTCAACCTCCATTCCCACGGTGCACCGGGGCGAAGGCTGAGAACGGTCTGCTCGGTCTCCTCCTCCAGCTTGACTCCTGTTTCTAATTACCGGCTAGAACAAAGTTGTTATCTGATTAAGCCTCCTTATAAAACCATATCATTGATTGTATCCTTTGCTCAGTGTCGGTACAAATTAGCCCATTAACACACAACAGGGACGTGGTGAGTGATTTAATAAAATGAAGCTAAAGCCGATAATGGCTGCAGTTCTTTGAGTGGTTGACCTACTGTGAGGGATTAAGGAGGCCCGCTTTCAGCCTTACACCAATACTGGCGTTGTCTACACACACGCGTACAGGCCAGACTAACTTTACACTGAAGATATATGTTTGAAAAACTTGGTTCACACAAACCAATAAAAGGTCTGCGTGTATTTTTGTATCTCTACCACATGGCTACTGTTGATGGTTTTACAGCTTGCTGATCGGTTAATCCTGCATGTCAAAATCAATGACGCGGTGAATCACTCTAATTGGCCTGCAAGGCCTGTTAAAACTTTCTCCCCCCGTGCAGCCACACTCGCGTACAGTATGTCGCACCTGTGAGCATGCATGCATGCGTGTTTGCATGTGTACATTAGACCCGTTTCGGTCCGCCGGTGTGGTCTGCAACCATGTGCCTACAAGCTGGAACATGCTCAAACAATCACATAACAGTTAAACTGCTGTGGCCCCTCAATTTTCAGCCACACTCGGTGTCACGGGGAAAGCCGTCTGGCAGAAGGAGCGCTGCCAGATGTCTGGATGCTGGAGTCTGTACATAAGAAAGGGATGTTGGGGGAAAAAGCATTTATTCATGTAGTTATCTGATTGTATGATCCTATCATGTAATGTAACTTAAGTGCAAAAAAAATTATTTCTATACAACAATAATTATGTGCTTTTGAAATTTGAGAAATTTGAGAACAGAATTTTTTTAGTGTATCTCAGAAAGGAAATCTACTGAGCAGATGGCACATTTCACTCATTCATATGGGTGCTTTCAGGCTCCTGTTAGATTTCATACTGATACATTTTTAGTTTTTAGATGGGCTTATTCATTTTATTTAGTTTTATGTGGATGTATTGCTACAGTGTTAGAGTTGGGGACCATTTATGCCACTAAATTAACCCTTTATGTTCAAACAGCTCGGCTGCGGCTCTTTACATAACCACAACTCTGTTACCGTTTGTGCTAGATACAAAATTTCAATGGTTTCAGAAAGAAGAGAAGATGAGCTTTATGGGGATATTTGGTGGATGACAATAGCACAAAGCATTTACCAGGTACTGCTGTTTGAACACAGACAGAAAAATCAGCTCAACCTAGATTTAACCATGTGCGCTTCACATTACAGAGCTAAAGAGAAAGTTCCTAAAATTTTACACCCAAAATGAGAACAAATAGGTCCAGACAGCCTGTCTGAGAGTCATTGCATTGAAGGTTTTTGCGTTTGGTGATCAACTGGTTCCTCAGTGGTTTAGATCAGCGCCTTCAACCTCTGGACAACCACTATCAACATGCCAGGCATTTGCACAGGATTCCTGGTAGGATGTAACCTGTCTCCGAACAATCACGGTGCAACTTGGACTGCCTGCAACTCTCTCACTCTCTCAGACAGACCGGTGAGGATTTGTAAGTCATCTAATTTATCAAAGCAGACAGAATCCCAACATGGTGCAATTAACTGAGTGTTGTCTGCCTTGTGTTTCTGTGCAATATGGGACTTGACCCAACTGGTTGCCAATTGGTTGTATTCTGGGTGTATTTGTATATACATGAGAGGATATATATATGCTATAATTTGAGTCTCAGTGGCTACACTGACACCCAACAAGTGAAAGATCCAAGATTGGATGCTGGGAGAAGACACAAATAAGATCAGTCTGAATCTCGTTGGCCAATAGTTTTTTTCAATGACCTTGTTTTGGACAAAAATAAGACAATAACCAAATAAAAACTATTGCACAAGGACAAAAACTGTTAATGATTAAAAATGAGAAACGAGATCCAATCAGAACTAATTAAGTTGCGTAGAAAGGTTGTACTAGTTTTGAAATTATGCTATCAGGAGTAATCTCCTCCCGTAGTAAGGCTAGACGTGCACATTTGATCACCCCCGTACAACAAGCTCCCATGCTCCCTGTTTCTCATGAAAACACGGCACAATGTCCACACTTAGGAGGAAGAGAAGAGCAGACATGTGCGCACATTGAGACGACAAACTTTTACGTTTTAGCCACTGAACCAATGTTAGTCTACTTTTATCTCATCATATGTAGTTGACTAAAACTAAAATTTGATGTCAAAGGAAGCACTCAAGAGCAGCTAGTCTCTAAGTTGAATCTCAAGCCAATGATAAAGAATTGCAAAAAACCACATTTCTGTGTAAATCTGCCAAAATCTTAACTACGAAGGTTAATCAACCAGCCAATGACGCTCACTCCTCTGCTGTGGAAAAGACAAGGATTCAATTCAAGATGTGTTTTAAGGTGCGCTGAGAGGAGAGTTCTGGTGGAGGGTATGTGAAGGATGACAACCAACAGACAACAACATCCGACAGCGGGCTTATTTTTCACCCTAATTGCCAGCGCCCTTTGTCAGGTTGGGTGGGGGGCAGCCAGAACGCTTGGCATTCTTGACTTCCTGCCAACTCTCTCTCTTTCTCTCTCTCAGTATCTATCTTCCTCACTCGTTTTGTGCCGCGCTAATGGATTTTTTCCTTGTTTGTCGTTGCCATGGTGAAGGGATCATTGCCAAATGTGTTGTGTGTGTTTACACATCTTCTGCTATGCGATTTAAACGTCATGAAGAAGGTGGTGGTGGTCGAGGAGGGGTTGGCTCTGGCAGATGGGTAGTGACAACCTCTTTAAGGAGGATGCTGATGACTTCTGAACTCTTAAGTGCACGTGCAGAAACAAAACACTGCCATAGAGCAAGTTTTAGGACACCTGAAGTTAGATAATTGAAAATATAATAAATTAAAAAGGATAAAAGTCAAACTTGTTTCTTTTTTATCAGTAGACATTATGGAGATTTGAGCTTTTCCTCAAAAAAACAAACAAAAACGAAACAAAAACCAGACCCTCATCTCCTCTGTTTCCCACAAGCATAGACCCTGAATCCCAGCATTCTCCTGGCATTGTTCCTGCACTGCTAGTCATTACCATCATAAAAGCTGTGAGGATATGCATGGCTTCATTCACAAAATCATCTCCCAGCGTATTGGTGATGAAATCTCTGGGAGGAGTAGGAAGAGAGACAAAACTGCCCCGGGAGCAACAACTAAATGAAAACAGCAGTCTCAGCCCAAAGCGTGTTCACTCAAGCAGGAACCCCCCAGAACAAAGGGGCTGTTGTGTGTTTTCAGCAACCCTGGTGTTGTACGGGGGCCTTGACCTTAGCCGGTCTTGACCTCAACCTGCAAGAGAAGTGGCTGTTTGTTTGGAAATGACACATTACACCTCATGTGTTGGACAACAAAGCTGCTGTCAGTCACAGCGGTGTGACTCCAGGCGTGATCGATTCTCGTAAGCTGGTAAATTCAACCTAGACACTACGTTAGGATGTTTTACTTTCAGGCAGAATTTAATAAAGACCTCATTCATTCGTGTAGATGATTTTATTCTTTTTTTGTTATGTAGTCGCCTCACAACCTATTTTTTTCCTGTTTATATAGAGCTGGAAAACTATTCTCTTATTACAAAGCCACTGACATCTATCAGTCTGGAAAGGGTTACACAGCCATCTCTGAGTCTGTGGGACTTCAGTGAACCACAGTGGGAAACATTATCCACACTTAAGAAACCTGGAACAGTGGTGAAGATTCCCAGGAGTGACCAGCCTGAAAACATTTCTCCAAGAGCTTCGATGGCTCATCCAGGAGGTCACACAAGAACCCAGAGCAACATCTAAAGAACTGCAGGCCTCACTTGCCACATGATTCAACAGTAAAACAGAGACTGGGCAAAAATGGCATCCACGTGAGAGATCAAGGAGAAAACCACGAAAATATTCTCTGCACTGAAGAGACAAAAATGGAACTTTGTGGAAGGTTTGAGTCTCGTTACATCTGACATAAAACTAACAGCATTTCATAAAAACGACATAACAGCAACAGTGTGATGGTCTGGGGCTGCTTTGTTGCTTCAGGATGACTTGCTGTAATTGATGGAGCCATGAATTCTGCTCTCTACCAGAAAATCCTGAAGGAGAATGCTTTGCATGGGCCATTCATGCTGGAAGATATGGCTGAATTAAGACGATTCTGCAAAGAAACGTGGACTCCAGCGCAATTCCTCCACAGCAATGTGAAAGACTCTGACCTAACTTTGCTTTCTTAATTAAACAGTACTGGCAACTTTTTACAGACTGGATAAGACCATTCTCTGTAAACCATAGAGATAGTTGTGTGGGAAAATCCCAGCAGATCAGCAGTTTCTGACCAGGCATCAGATATATGGCACAAAATATCTCCCACACCGTTACATCAGCAGCCTAAATTCTTCATACAGGGAGTGCAGAATTATTAGGCAAGTTGTATTTTTGAGGAATAATGTTATTATTGAACAACAACCATGTTCTCAATGAACCCAAAAAACTCATTAATATCAAAGCTGAATGTTTTTGGAAGTAGTTTTTAGTTTGTTTTTAGTTTTAGCTATTTTAGGGGGATATCTGTGTGTGCAGGTGACTATTACTGTGCATAATTATTAGGCAACTTAACAAAAAACAAATATATACCCATTTCAATTATTTATTTTTACCAGTGACACCAATATAACATCTCCACATTCACAAATATACATTTCTGACATTCAAAAACAAAACAAAAACAAATCAGCGACCAATATAGCCACCTTTCTTTGCAAGGACACTCAAAAGCCTGCCATCCATGGATTCTGTCAGTGTTTTGATCTGTTCACCATCAACATTGCGTGCAGCAGCAACCACAGCCTCCCAGACACTGTTCAGAGAGGTGTACTGTTTTCCCTCCTTGTAAATCTCACATTGGATGATGGACCACAGGTTCTCAATGGGGTTCAGATCAGGTGAACAAGGTGGCCATGTCATTAGTTTTTCTTCTTTTATACCCTTTCTTGCCAGCCACGCTGTGGAGTACTTGGACACGTGTGATGGAGCAGTGTCCTGCATGAAAATCATGTTTTTCTTGAAGGATGCAGACTTCTTCCTGTACCACTGCTTGAAGAAGGTGTCTTCCAGAAACTGGCAGTAGGACTGGGAGTTGAGCTTGACTCCATCCTCAACCCGAAAAGGCCCCACAAGCTCATCTTTGATGATACCAGCCCAAACCAGTACTCCACCTCCACCTTGCTGGCGTCTGAGTCAGACTGGAGCTCTCTGCCCTTTACCAATCCAGCCACGGGCCCATCCATCTGGCCCATCAAGACTCACTCTCATTTCATCAGTCCATAAAACCTTAGAAAAACCAGTCTTGAGATATTTCTTGGCCCAGTCTTGACGTTTCAGCTTGTGTGTCTTGTTCAGTGGTGGTCGCCTTTCAGCCTTTCTTACCTTGGCCATGTCACTGAGTATTGCACACCTTGTGCTTTTGGGCACTCCAGTGATGTTGCAGCTCTGAAATATGGCCAAACTGGTGGCAAGTGGCATCTTGGCAGCTGCACGCTTGACTTTTCTCAGTTCATGGGCAGTTATTTTGCGCCTTGGTTTTTCCACACGCTTCTTGCGACCCTGTTGACTATTTTGAATGAAACGCTTGATTGTTCGATGATCACGCTTCAGAAGCTTTGCAGTTTTGAGACTGCTGCATCCCTCTGCAAGATATCTCACTATTTTTGACTTTTCTGAACCTGTCAAGTCCTTCTTTTGACCCATTTTGCCAAAGGAAAGGGCGTTGCCTAATAATTATGCACACCTGATATAGGGTGTTGATGTCATTAGACCACACCCCTTCTCATTACAGAGATGCACATCACCTAATATGCTTAATTGGTAGTAGGCTTTCGAGCCTATACAGCTTGGAGTAAGACAACATGCATGAAGAGGATGATGTGGACAAAATACTCATTTGCCTAATAATTCTGCACTCCCTGTATAAGACAGAATGGATGGATGTTTTTAAATGTTGTTTACACCAAATCCAGAATTACCAAACCAGGCAACATTTTTACAGCCTGCTATTGTAACATGTCTCAGAGTCTTTGTGACCTGTGCCCTCAGCTTTCTGCTCTATCAGCTACCTGATAAGAGTGGCATCTGGTGTGGTCTTCTGCTGCTGTTAAGATGCTCTTCTGCATACTTTGGTTGTAACGAGAGATTATTTGATTTGCAGTTTCCCTTTATTAGCTCAAAGAAGCATTCTCCTCTGACACCAATGGGGCATTTTAACCCAGAGAACTGCTGCTCACTTGTCATTTTCTGTCTTGAGACCATTTTATGTACCTCAGAGATGGTTGTGTAAGAAAATCTAAGAAGATCAGCAGTTTCTGAAATGGCAACAACCATGCCATATTCAAAGTCACTCAAATCACCTTTCTTTCCCATTCTGATGATCAGTTCGATCTTCAGTCGACTGTCTTGACCATGTCTACATGTGTAAATACAATGATTTGTCCTGATTGGCTGGTTAGATAATTGTGTTAATGAAAAGTTTAGCAGGTGCACCTAACAAGGTGGCTGGTGAGTGTTAACTGATGTTGTATATGCCAGTTGCTAGACTGAAATGGCATCTAGCATCTGGCAATTCAAAAGCAGCCATTACTTCACTGTAATTTAGCAGGAAAAGCTTTTACAGTGTCGTTTTTATTAAATGCTGCTCATACCTGAGGAAATATACGCATTACATCCCAGTGGTGTTCTAGCAGGTATTTACGCCGTGTGTGTGTGTGTGTGTGTGTGTGTGTGTGTGTGTGTGTGTGTGTGTGTGTGTGTGTGTGTGTGTGTGTGTGTGTGGCATTGAAATAAACCACAATGTGTGTTTTTGGTAATTAATGAACACTGATATCTGTCAGGTTTATCTATCATCTCTCAAAAGCAGTCCAATTTTGTGAGTAGACTCAATAGATTGCCATTTTTAGTCTTTATTACCACCTTTACCTTGCAAAAACTCTAACCTCACCTCTGTGACTGACATCCCGGCTGAACTGTAAATACATTGTGAGTGTTTTTTAGCCATTGCCCTGCTCTATGCCGGTAAGCAAAGCTCCCCCACTGTCCTGAAAGACCTGAACATGAGGCGGCACTCAATGCATGCTGGGTCTTCCGATCTGCTGGGAAACATGGTAAATTCTTCACCCCAGAGAGGAGGCAGGCACACAAAAGGCCTGACCTTCTCACTTTAGCAGGGGAATAAAAGTGCAAACAGCTAAAGGTGGAGAAACAAAAAATATAACCAACAAAAAAAAAAGGTGGTAAATCCAGTCCATAATGAGAGAACAGCTGTGAAAAAGGCTGTACTTACAAAAACGATACCCCCTGATTGTTCAACTTCCACCTTAAGACATTTCCACTTCTAGTCGTCACATGGACCGGCTCCTGCAAGCACTTAGACAAATGCAATTTCACTTTATCAGCTAGAACATACTTTAGCAATCATCTCATTTTCCACTCGGTCTCCCTCTCACGTTACTAATCTATATTATTTTCACATGCCGATATGGTGATCATACAGCTCATCCACAGGCAGGGGGAGGGATTTGCATCCAGGATGTCGTGGTGAATGATGAGACTGTACTGTAATCAGTGCAGGGGTTGAAAACACAATGCAGGGACATAATGTGTATTCAGTGTTTGTTTTTTCAACTGTTTTATGATGATACATACAGTTTGCTTGCACAGGCTTATAAACAAAACATACTGCTTATGCAGATGCAAGAAATAAGTAACACAGTATACTGAAATGTAGAAATCTAGCTCTCATCCGACTTTCGTTTTAAAGTAAAGGTACATTCCAACGATTTTACATTTAAATGTCATAGAGATGTCATCAGGTTTATCTAGGATAGGGTCCTAGATATTCCTAATGTTAAGTCATAATAGCAGGCAGTGCAGGTCATTTACACAAGTGGGACACTGAAAACCAATATATCAGATTATTGACATGTTATAATATAAAAAAAGCACACCAACCCTCTTCATGTCCTTCTTCCATTCATCCATGAATATATCTACCTTCCTTTTCGTCCTCAAATCAGGGATTTCCCTCCCTTTAACACTCATACTACCTCAATTTAAAGTTCCTGCTCTCACATCTACACTCCTACCTTTCCTTTTCTCTTGTTTGCTTCTGAATAGCAACAGCTTCCACCAGCACATGGAGACGGTCATTGTTAACCTCAAATTAACCTTAATTGTTGCATTGCAGCTTCCTTCAATATGGAAGTCAGATTTTTGATGATCCACATGACTGATTTGCCAAGATTTTATGCCACAACCCTCCCCATTTATCCAGGCTGTTGACCGGCACTAGGAGTATGCTGGCTTATAAGGTCACTTGCAGAACCAAAAATCCAACATGGCAGCAAACAAATTGTTAATATGCGAAACTTCAAAATGCCTCATAAATCAATGCGAGGTTTCACGTCTTTCTTTTACAGTGTGAATGGTAACATGAATTAGAATGTATACAGCTTTATTATGAACTCATGCAGAATATAGATGTCACTTACTAACTAAGACCTCACAGAGGCCAATTGGTGGCTTTTGGCTACCAACGGTTGTTATTCCCTAAACAGTGGCTAGCAGTTGCTGTGAAATCTGTTTGTAAGCCCCATTTACACAGACCATAAGACTGTGAGCACCGATTACAAGGAAAAAAAATTGTATTCCCCAAACAAGTGGTCAGTGGTTGCTAGAGGCTGCTGGCATTGGATTTTTTGCGAAGACGTATATGATGCTGCATTGTGATGGTGACTTTGTGACTCTGGTCAGAAACAAGTTGCCACTGTCAGTTTGCATAGTGGATGCTGACTTGTTTGCAAACACTCGCCAGCTACTTGCTAAGTGGTCGTGAAGCTATAACACAAACTGGAATCAGACACTCATTAGCTTCAAAGTAAAAGCTGGACCTTTTGAAACCTGTCTTACCAAACATGCAACATTTTACCTTTTTATTTCCAGATCAGTCACACTTCTTTAAGTTTCACTATCTGTTAGCGAGTCGTTGACAAGTGTTTGTAAACAAGTCGGCATCCTTGAATCTTGTTGGTAACTGTAGCAATCTGTTTTCCAACCAGAGCAATAATAAGGAGAATTTTTACGATGGAATGTTAGGGGCACGTTAAGAAAAAACTACATAGTTGATCATTTTGAGAAAAAAGCTGAAATGTTGAGATTACCGTTGTTGTTTCAAGACAAACGGTCACAGTTGCTGTACCCTCGACAATATATCTTGTTTAGATTTAATGAGGTAGTGAAACAGATTGGTCAGCTGTCTTATGAGACAACATAATCCTCTTTATTGCGCGAGGGTGTAACCATTGATAACCTCACATCTGTCCATTACCAGCCAGTTCCTTTTGTACAAATCCACGGTCTGTGTCTTTGTCGATGTTTATGTTTATGTGCTAAAATAGAAATTATTTCCTTTGCAGATTTTAGTCCAGTAGACTCTTCATGATGGATTTCACCTGCAACCAGCCAGAAACCTCAGCATCTGCTTGGCCAGTCAGAGATATTTTCCCCTATCCAAGAGATCAAGGGGGTTGCCAATGGGTCTCTAGCCTTAGCTAACATACATATACATATGCATTGATCCTTACTCCCCAAAAAATCAAGGTGGCTGCGACTAAAATGTTAAACATGCACTGCATCCACTTTTTATATGGCCTTTAGGGGAAGACAGGGAAGCTAGGGGAGGGTGGGGGCTGGAGGGCTCGGTACTTTATGACACAGGTGAAGGAGTGAAGCATAAAATCGAGCTCAAAAAGTGAAAGCCTTACGTTGCACATACTGACACAACAACATTTGCCTGTTCCCAATTAAATATCCATATATGTTAACACCAGCTATAATACAAATGATAACTCATGCTACATGAGCTCACTTGTATATTTTACATTGACAGAACATTAAAAGTCTCATCTCATATTTAATGGAAAAATGCAGATAATTGCCCTCTTCTTCTTCTTCTTCTTCTTCTTCTTCTTCTTCTTCTTCTTCTTCTTCTTCTCTCCCAGCAGAGCTACTCTCCACTATCAAAGCAGGCTGATCATTTCAATATATATGCATGTTTAAATTTTTCACTTGCGATATGTAATATGTGGGGGAGGGGGGTGTAGAGCAGTGAAACAGCCCTCAGATAGTGAGCTTGATAATCAGAGGCTGTAGTTTCCTTTCCCCTCTCCTCTCTTGGTTTTGCACACCTTGCAGACCTGCGTTTACCGCCTTTGTTAAACAGCCATTTGCACCCGTGTCCCGTGAATACATTTCCTCGGGGTGAATTCCATAATTTTTCATGTGCCAACGTGATGGATCGTCCCCGATTTTAGATCCCAACTTTGACAAGCATCCGAGGAGGGACCACACCGCCGCTGTGGAGTGGCCTTTGTTTTGCATTGCAGCCCATTTAGTGATAGACAATAAATCTTCCCCATGCAAATTTTTATCTCCCCTTAAGTGCATGATGCTTCCTGAAGGTTAACATGGATTGCGATGGGATTCAACATTTTTGTGGCCGCAAAACGGCGTCCGCGCTTGTCCTCGTGAGGAAATAAGCCGTGCAGATAAACCAGCAATCCAGGCGGGGATTAGTGACGATGAGTGATTTTATGTTGGTTGTTACAATTTGATGGCTCTTCTGCTGTAAACGCTTGAAATAAAACCCATTAAAGTTTTTTCTTTTTTGTGTGTGTAGCCTGTCCCCCTATTCTCCCGCACTTTTACCAAACCATCTAAAATTGCCCCCTTCAGGATTTCTGTCAGCCAATACTCGAGGTGTGCGCTACGTTCGTGCTCGCGTGATTAAAATGAACCCGCCGGCTTGAGTACCTGCAACTGGCGAATCTGTGCGCCGAAGGAGGCACAACAAAAGCGGGCGGGCCATTCTCCCTCTGATAAACAGACATAATTCAAATGTCAGCATTTGAATGTCATCCTCAAAGAGCCCTCTCCATCAACGCGCGAGTCATTACAGACGATAGGGAGAGGGAAGAAAGGAGGGGGACATTGTTTCATCTGTTTGAGCTTTCTACCCCTCTAATTATTAAAGCAGCTTTCTTCCCCCCCTCCTTCTCCCCTCCATCTTTTGAAAATGCACAGAGGGAGAAAGAGATTAGAAGTATTGTTGCCTTTTGACAATTCTATCCCATCACCAGCACCACCTCTCCTCCTCCTCTGCCTCATCCTCTTCATACAGGTTTGAGTTTTAATTTGTGGCCGTTGAAGAAACAGAGCCCAGATGGCGAGGCACACAACACGTCATCCCTCTGTCTGTCTTCTTCCTCTCTCTCTCTACCTTTTCTCTCCCTCAGAACCAGCACCGGATAACAAAGATATGCAGATGAGGCCGAGGCGGCGAGCTCTGGATCGGCGCCAGGAAGATCGTCTCTCACAATAGCGGGGGACAAATTGATGTGTCCTGCAAACTGTGCCACAGTAGCAGCGGGGTTACTCCGCCGGCCCTGCCAAAACCGTCACTCCACTGGTGCCAGGCAGGCGTGCCCCCGGTGGCAAAGTGAGGACATCAGCTGCTGAGCGATTGCCAGAGGCCCGTGACACAATATGTAGCATCAGTGTCAATGATGTCATTAGACAGAGAGCGACGCTGCCAGCAAACTCATTAGCCCGAGTGGAAGTGCCCCAACTCTTCATATAGCCACAATACGAGCAACAAATGCACTTCTAGAGGATGCATTGATAGTTTTCAAGTGCTGTGATTCCTCTCAGGTTGGGGGTTATTGGGTCAGATTGATAAGATGAAGCATGCATTACAGGACTACAGTGAGCTGCATATTATGCCAAGTGGTAGCCTGCCATTCGGCGTGGAAAGGTTCAGAAAAAGCCAGACAATACAGATGGTGCGCTGCGCAGAAGATCCAGTGAAGTGGGGCTTTTTATAGGGATAATCATCAGTAGTTTCTGGCTTTTGTCAAACTGAAACATCAAGATGTTGGAAACTTTGTGCATTTGCAAGCCTGCCAACACAACACTCCCATTGTTCCATCTACCCATGTTCTCCTGTTTTGATGTTTCCTCCATCCTTTGCACAAATTTACATTTGCATAAATTCTTCAGCCGCTCCTCACACCTTTAAATTTTGCTTCCAAGGAGCCTGCCTTTGTTGTCATTTTTAAAGTGCTCATGAACAATAGTTCCCCAGACTGTCTGAGGGTCTTTCAAATGGTTTCTTTGGACACTGGCTGCTTTTTCACTCGTTTTCCTGTCCTTGTACCTGACCATTGTCAGAGGAATGTTGTTGTTTGTCAACCCACTTAACTCTGACCTATGAATGAACCCACTGAAACATAAAAAAAGTCTCTTAACTCAAAGGATGAACCGGTGTTGTGTCTACATATAACAGATAACTTAGCAAAGAACCTATTTTAAATTGTTACTTTAGGCTCTTTGTTACTAGCAGTCTGTCACAAAAACAAATAATTTGTTTCCATTTCTTTAGTTGAATCTATGAAAAATGCCGAAGATAACACAGTTTGACAGACAAACAATAGTATTTTTGCACCAACAGGGGGATTCCCAAAAAGCTATTAACTGTAAAGTTGGTATATCTCAATATGATGTACAGTGTGTTGTTAAAACCTAAAAAACGATCTACATTAGATTAACAGTATCTGAAACTTGTGCACAGTACTGTGCATGCCTCTGTGTGTTTAACATCAGCCAAGTTTCAAGATCTTCTATGAAATACCATCTTCAGACAGCCCACTACATATATTTTAGCCCCACATGTGACCACAACCTGGCAGCCTACAGTGTAATTCATGTATAACCAACAAATCCCTGCACAGGCACACATATTATCCACCCATCCATTCTCTTCCATCATGGAGCCTATCTCATTTACCACAGGGCAATAGGCAGGATACATGGACTGTCCGGCAGCCTGTTAGTAGGTTACACTCACATTCACATGTATGGACAACAACCCAGTACAACCAATCAACTAAATACATGTCTGTGGAAGGAAGCCTAAGTACCCGGAGAACCAAAGCAGACACAGTTAGAACACGAAAACATACTCCCTTAGCCTCGTTGTTGCTTCACCACTTTGTTCCCAATTATTTCTATGGTCTAAAGTCAAGAGTTAAAAAATATGAAACTAATGTGCAACTAATCCAGACTAAAGTTGGAAAGATATTTATTGATCAACCTTCTTTAATCAATAACTCATAAGTGAGCCATTGTAAAAAAAAAAACAACAACACACAAACAGCACTTCTTTTCAACCATATCAAAGTAGATAATAAAATGAAACTTTAAAATTCCATCAAAAAAGAGCAAACCTCAGGTTTTTCAAAGCAACAGGGACCGTCTACAAAGTGCAACCCTGAAACAAAAACAAAGATACTTCAGTACTACTACTTATTCAGTCTACACAATGGGGTGTCACCAAAATCACTTCACATGTGTTTTTTAACACAGTTAAAAACAATTCACTAACTTCACAGATCTCCCGACATCTTTTGGTTAGGCAGCGACAGTCAGTTTGGAAAACCTCCCATACTCTCAAACCTAAATGTTGGCAGGTGTGTACATGTGTTCCTGTTATCCTAACTACACCTACGCAAGTCAGTTTGGCTGTGTAGGCTGGCTTCTCACAAGCACTACAACCATGAAGTGCAATGCTAATGTAAGATGCTAAATTCTCTTTTTCTTTTCTAATGTTTGTTTTTTTTTTTGCTACCAACTATAGATTTTCTTTGGATTAGCAGAAAGAGGTCACAACTTGCTGAGTGGGATCTTCCTGCTGAGCGAACAGCATCAGTTTGGTAAGACTCTCCCATTCTTGACTTTTTTGGACCTGTGCTCTTTATATTACTATGTTTTTACCCTCATTGAGATGTGCATACCACTGTCAGCAAACAGCGTATAACCTGAAAATACAGCCTGCTTTCATTCTCAGCAGTAATCTAATGTAACCCTGCTTGGCTTTAATTTTCACAATGACAAATAATTCAGAGCTCCTGATTTTTCTGTTTCTGCTCTTCTTGATTAATACAAATAACATAAAAAAAAAATTCACAATGGTTTTCCTGCATTTCACCAGTGCTTGCTCCAACAAAGTACACATAATAGCACCTAGACCACAAATTGAAAAACCAAAACTCTTCTTATAATCTTGACATATGACCCGGTAGTAAATACTTTAGAAGGTTAGCGAGGCAACTGGAGCCTAGCATGGTTCCAAGAGCCTGGGAATGAGGTTTTAATGAGGCGATCAAGCTGGTTTGGGCTCAGTCAAAGAAGCCTAAAGACTGGTTGGTGACCATTTGGCAACCAACCAACCAACCTCAAAAGCACAGTCACCATTTGTCTTTAAACTGGATCAAGATACAGCCAACCTGCTTTGTTCAGTGGAGGTCAGAGATCTAGACGTTATATGTAGCTACAGTAGTTCATCTATATATGGAGGCATCTGAGCATGGAGAGAGATAAAAATCAATAATAGCCCAAATGCTCCAAAAGACCAACAACAGTTCAGCGACTCTAGGCAATGAAAGTAAAGCATATCAGAAGTGACAACATTTGCTTGTGTCAGGACACCTGTTAACAAAACATGCTGGAATTATGTTCATTTAACCTGTAAAGTTGGACATTTTAACATGGCAGGGTATGAGCACTGGCCTGGTTCTGGAGCCAGTGTCAATCTTTCACTTCCTTTAACAGAAATTTTCAACCCCGATTCTTGTTTGAAAGTGACATGAGCCTGATAGCTTCTAAAATAAAGACGTTATGAAGAACTACAGCTTTCTGAAGAACAATGGTTTTGAAAAGTTTTTAAGCTTTGGGGTAAAGTCAGTTTTGGAGCATAGCGACACTGAAACAAATGGTGAAACTTGCTTCTCCACTTTGCACCAGCTCCTTAAATGTGAAAGCTGAAAATTGCAGCAACCTTGGAGAGAAAAAAACAACCACTTTATAGGATATTATTCCAAATCTTCTGAGAGCTGATCCTTCATGTTAGAGGAAGTCCCACTGAATCAGCTAAGCTGGAGAGCATGCAGGCCTGCAGAGACACCACCGGGCCCCCAGTAGGCTCTCTCTGCCTGTGCCTCCATCTTTGATGAGTCTCCCTGCTTCTTTTTTTTTACAATCAGCACAAATCAATATACATGCAACAAACATGCCTTATCCGCCTCTGATGAATGGCCGGGGACTGGAGAGAGTAAGAGAATGTGGAAGAGGGAGGCAAAGGCATAGAGGAGAGATAATCATATCTCCACCCTCAGTCAATAAGCCTACGCCTCATTACCGATGCATGAGGGAGGGCTGTGGGGGGAGAAAGTGATGGAGACAGTATGCACTCACATACTCATACTGTCATTACCTTAAATTAGCGGCAGAACATGATTATCCCTAACTTAATGCCACTCTATTCATATATGAAAACTGTCTGGTGTCATCCACACTTTGCCTGAGGAGAGGAGAACATATTTGAACAAATCTGCAGCAACATTAGAGTGCATATCGAAAAAAATAAAATCACAGATTATTTATCTTGGGGCAGAAATATTCACCACTCATGCACAAGATTAAAAATGTCTCTCTCAGTATAAAATGATGCAAGGGCAAGATGTTCCCTCCCTGAGCGGGCTTCACCATATTATTATGGCACAGGTCTAAAAATGGCTCTTTTTTTGGAGCAGGGGAACGAGCTTACTTAATTGCAGGGATTTGGTGAATATTGTTTGAAATGAAACATCATCATCTATATCTTAACAGACACAGGCAGAGTGTGCGGTGGAAATGAAAGCAATCACTGCTCACAAAGGGGAAAATACTCTAAAAATGGTTAAACCACGGAGATCATATCTATTAAACTGTGTGGGTGGGACAGAAATAATGCTTCTTTTTATTTTACTTGCAATTGAAAAACTGACATACTGGAAAAAAAAAGTGTGTGGTACAGCTCTCTCCATGCGCTTTCATATGATATGTTACTCAATATGGTTTCTTGAAAAAATAATTTCAAGGTCAGCTTTGACCTTGGGCACCAACAATGAAGGTCAAGGTCACCCAGTGAAGGTACCCGTGTCCTCCAAGACCTTGCATATTGTTGTGAAGTTAGTAGAACATCCATAAAAAAAACTGTGGGCAATATAACGTTTTACTGATTTCCACATTTGGTGTGACAATGACCAATTTTTCACCAAAATGAAATCAGCTCCAGCTGTTATTGGTTTCTACCATCACACAAAATTTAAAAGTGATATCTTGAAAACTGAATGCTAGACTGCTGACAAACAGACAGACAAACCAACAGAGATGAGAACATTCTCTCTCCCTTTGGGGAAAAATGAAACAGCTTCTCACCGATGGACATGAGGACCCACTGCATTTGAATGTACTGTAATGTGTAGCTGTAACCACAAATTTTTCAGTTTGCAGGTTTAACTTTTAGTCGGGGGTGTTTTAACCTAACCAAACTGAGAGTCATTAGTGACAAAAACCCCCCCCTTAGAACAGTCACAGGTTCTCATGTGGCCCCTTGGGGCAATTATTGCCCACCCCTGGTCTAATGACAGACTCAGGGATTAATTCACCCAGGGCCATTATCTCCTGGCAACCAATATCATTTAAAGGTGATAATGCTAAACAGCAACCAAAGACATTTAAAAGATGGATGTAGCTACCACTGTGTCAGTTACTGGTTTCTGAAGCTTAGAGAGAAACATTTTCCCTCAATGAGGATCAGTGGGTCTGACTGTGAAACCACACTCTCATTAGCTAATGACTTGTGATTGGCAGCTTGTTAGCTAATAAATGTGTGACTGAGAACCTTCACAGACATAATAAATGTGTGGTTTTATAGTACAGATAATGGTCAGTTTTACGTTTGATTTACAAAAGTTGTTTTCCAGACAGAGGCAGAGTCATTTCATTTCAATAGCCGTGCAATTTGGCCCAAGTTCGCAAACTAAGGTGGTGTTCAGCTACAAGTAGTTTAATACCAGCGAAAACACGTGTACGTTAAATGTAGGCCTAGCTTTGCAGTCTGGCAGACACAGTTGGTATGATGGAAACAGGCTTTAGTAACTGACACCAGTGCAGGAATGTATGCGATGATATTTCGACACTAGCTGTAGCGTTTTTTATCCCTTCAAGGCGTTGAAATGAATTATGTCAACGCCCTCGGAGTCCCTAGGGACGTTTCCCTAGAGGGACTAACCTGGGGGATGTGGCCATGACCTGGTTAGGAGCTCTGGGGCTCTTGGATGGTGTTTTCCTTGTGGCTGCATACAGCGGAGATGGGGGATGGTCTGTGCTGGCGGACGTTGGTTACTGGCCTGGTAGCCTGGCTGCCCCTGGGAGGGTCCGGGACGGGCGTGGAGGCTTGGGGGTCTGGGGGTGCTGGCCGGGCCTTGGGGGCTTGGGTCCTGGCTGTTGTGTCGCCGGAGCAGTGGGCGGGTGGGTGCAGGGGGGCTCAGCCCCAGTGCAGGGGACCTCTGATGCATCGGCCCTACTAGGGAGCTCTCTAACTGGTGGGGAGGTTGTTATATCTTTGCAGGTGGTCTCCTCACTACAGGAGCTCACTCTGCAGGTGGGGGGAGAGATATAGGAGAGGTGGAGAATGAACTCAACCTGGGCGTCTATTGTCTTGTGTAGTTTGGGAGTTGATTGGATGATGGGGTGGGTGCAGTTTTCTCTGGGGTGGAGTCGGGTGGGCTGCCCCGGACTCTGTGGGGCTGGGCGGTGCTGCAGCTGCGGGCCCCGGTCCGGATGGGCCTGGGCCCCCTTGCCCTGGTGGGTTCCAGAGTGTGGGGGTGCCTACTGGGGTCAGCGGGGGAGCTGGCCCCAGGGAGGGGCCGCTTGCCCCTCCCTTTCTTCCGTCCCCATCCTCAGCTGCCTCCCTATTCCCGCTCTACCACACCCACCCACACACACAGGGCTTGGGGTGCAGGTATGTCACCAGGGTGCAGGGGAGGCACTCCCCCTCTGTCCCCTTCTGGCCGCCTGTGCCTGAATTTTATTCTGCAACCTAGACATCCACATTACTCACACTCTCACATAACACATACATATAGGGCCTTGGGGGTGGGCACGTTTTACAGCATCCAGAGGATGGTCGGTGTACTCCAACCCACCTCTGGCGCTGGTACCCTACCCTCAATTTTAAATGCATTTAGACACTAAGGGTTTTCGGGAAGAGCCGTGCTGCTCTCTCAGAGGAAGCTAGTACCATGCTCTCCTGAGTTTTAAATGCACTTTAGAACAGCACACAGCAACACTACATATGAGCGGGCGTAGGGAGGTTTGAGGTCTTCACTCACCCCGGTTCTGTTAGCCGTCAGGGCTGGGGGGTTGGGAGAAGGTGCTGGCCGTCAGACTGGGGTCTGGGATGCGGGGCCTCCCTGCTACTGCAGATAAGGAGGTGGTCCGCTTGCCTCCACCCCAGAGAGAAGGGTTACATCTCCTGGGTCTAGGTGCGGCTTGCCCCTCTGAGGGCGGGGGTACCTGGACCTGGGATATAGAGTATGTTTGGGGAGTGCGACTGTCTGTGCAGTGTCTATTTGTGTCTGTCTACACGTTGGGTGAGTGCCGAGTATTTGGTTGTGCATATGGGGTGGGA
The DNA here is from genome assembly GCF_057382275.1 of Copadichromis virginalis. NCBI lineage: Eukaryota > Metazoa > Chordata > Actinopteri > Cichliformes > Cichlidae > Copadichromis > Copadichromis virginalis. Next base: position 24,369,658 of record NC_140639.1, read on the forward strand.
ATGCACGTCTGTGTCCACGTGTGCCTGTTCGTCTGTGTCTATATGTCAGGTTGGGTCTTAGACTCAACCTCTCAGGGTACATCTCAGGCCCTCTAAAGTATGGAGGCCTATCTCCCCTCACCACACTCCCTGCCGGTGGCTGATGCCCTCAAACGTTGGTGTGTTGGTGGTCCTTGTCGTCTGGGGCTGGGCGCTCATGTATGTACCGGCTCGGCTCACTCCTGGTGGCCGATTGGCGGGGCCGGGCGCCTGTGGCCCGGCTGGGCTCCTTCCGGGGGGTGGGATGCCCTCAGGCCTCTGGCCTCTGGGCCTCAAGCTCGGTCCTCTCTGGCACAGCTGGCTGCCGGCAGAGCCCGCGGGCACGCCACTGCAACCCCCTCTGGCCTCTACTCCGTAGCTGCGGGGTGACCTCTCCTTTGAGGCTCTACTCAGCTCTTCCCAGGAGGCTGGCACGGTTCCCCCCCCTTTGGTGGTCCTCCTCGGGTCCTTGTACTCTGGGGCCTCTGGATATCTGGGACCTGGATTTCCTCCATACCTGCTTCATACCCTGGTGGACGGGGCAATGGCTCCCCACACTCCCTAGCAGATCGTTACATGGAGAAACCTTTGGAATACAAGCATGCTGATCCACACAGGTATGCACACAGGTGTGCACACAGGTGTACACACGGGTATTCACAGACGCGGACTACACCTTTCTTGGCTGCTGCCTCAAAGCACATTGTGCGCTGTCTATCTTGCGTGCTGCGCAATATCGTTTATTATCTAGTATTTACTGCTAGCTAGTTTATTGTGATGGTGCTGTTTTTTTATTATGTTGCTCTTTGTTGTTTGCTTTCTCTTCTGTTTTTTTTCTCCATACAGGTGATCCAGGTGTTTTGTTTTTTTTCTGTTTTTTTTTTTTCCTCTCTTTTCCCCCGCTTCTCACCGTCTCTTCTCCCCTTTGGTTTTCTTTCTCTCCCTCTCTTTCTTTAATTCTTTCTCCCTGTCCTATCCCCCAGTCATGTCTGTCCCGTTTGTAGCAACTGAAAATAAAATAAATACATAATTATAATAAAGGTCAATCAAATGGACCAATATGGCAAGGCCATGATGATCCACTTGGTAAAATAAATCCGCTTGGCATCTTTCTTGGCCTTAAGACAACAATTCTGATGGCTAAAGATCCAAACGGGACACAAAAAAAAAAGAAAAAGAAAGAAAGAAATGAATTATTAAAATACCCGACTGAAAAAACTTTTTATCTGTAACAGCAACTGGTGGTTTTAAGAGTAACACTACAATTTTTCTTTGCCGGATTTGTTTAGACTTAAAAAAATTGCAGTTTCATTTCAACTCTTCATAGTTTTCCTGTTTTTTCTTTCAATAAAAAGATGATAAGTAATTAAAAACTGATGCGCAAGGACACAAACTATGATTAAATTTAGTGATGACTTCGTTAAGGAAGAAAAAAAGAGATTAAAATATTCCTGGGAGATGAGATCCAATCAGAATTAATTAAGTTGTGTAGAAAGACAACAAAAGTTTGGAAGTGCAAATTGTGCAGCAAGGTGAGACACGTACACGAAATAGCACAACTAACTCTCTGTTTCTTCTGAAAACTTTAGATGTAGTCCACTATAAAATATTTAGTTAACTAAAAGAATTTAGTTGCCTTAATTATCTGTGTGCTTTTATCTGTGATCTATTGAAATACCTGAATTTGTGTAGATCCGCCATTAAAAACAGTTTAAAACCTTGCACGCTGTCCATGGTCCTGAAATTATAACAGTTTAATTAATTTAACATTTCACTGTTTATTTGAGTCAGACTTCTATAAGACTGTCTTTTTCCAACCACAGTAATCGCCACCAGCACAATCAGGAAGAACAGCTGTATTCAGCTCCTTGGTGAAAATGTTAAGGTTAAGTTTTTGAAGGAGTGAATTTAACCTAAAATATGATCTTGTCCTGACCCGATTCGAGTAGCTTTTAGTGCCTAAACCTGTGACCAGCACCTCTTCAGCCTCCCAATTTAGACTTTCTTGCTTTTTAAAAGAGCGACATTATGATCCCAGATCATGTCACTGTACCAGCGCCAAAGGACACTTTGTGCATATCCCCGTGACTCCAGCAGTGTCTGACAGAGCAGCAGTATTTGACGCCCTGGTAAGAAAATGGGTTTCATAAAAAGTATGGTTTTCATTTCCCTTGAGACTTCTCAGAAATCACACGTGCAAAGATCAGTTTCACCTGTAATTTTGCATGTGCATAAATTCCAAAATTCAAATGGGATTTTTTCACATGAAGTAGAATTCCAGATGTCTCGGATGGGCTTTTATTCTTTGATCTGGAGTTTTGTCCACCATCAGTCCAAATTCAGCTAAGAAGCTTTTTATGGGGAAATTTTAACATCAGTATTTAATTTATCTGTAAACCTGACTTCACCTATATTATGTGTATTACCCACACACTGGATTCAAGTTCCCAAATTTTGAAACATTTGAATCCTTTGAATTAGAAAAGATGCACAGGCTTTTTCTTTTCAGTGTGTTTGTTGTTGAAAGGAATCAGCAGAGGTTCATTAGGAGCATTCTTGTCAGTATCCTCGCCAGCCTCCATCCTTTCTTGCCTTGCTTCTTCTCTTCTCTACGTCTTGAACCCCAGATCCTCCAAGATTAGAGTTTTAGGTTTTACAGCTTCTAGGGGCCATCCCTCCTGTGGCTTAAGAAGGGATGCCAAGTCCCCCCAAGAGGGCCACTGATCCAGAAGGTCCCCAGAGTTCGGCTCTTTCAGCCAGATTGACAGATACTAATAGCGTGGATGCCTCTCATCCCATAGAGACGGCCTATTAGGGCACAGAGCCGAGGGGAGACCAGGAAAGTGGCCAACTAGTGGCTGACTTATTAGTGAGATTGGCGAGTTGGCGCCACTGCGGGGTGCTGTGCTGATATTCATATGTCACGCCTTCCTCTTCTCCCTTCACCCATTCCAGTCCTGCAACCCTCATCTTCTCCGTTCTCTTCTCCCTCCCTTTGCCCCTCCTCTTCCCTCCCTTTGTGACCTCTCCTGCTCCTCTGCCTCACTCGTACTCTCGTCATTTACTCCTTCTCCCTGCCCCTCCCTCGCTCTGAAGGGCAGGTCCCTTTTCCTAATTGATCTGTGGAGATTTCGGCTAACCTTCTTCCTCTTGCAAAGAGAGATGAGAGAGCACAGATTAGAGGTGAGAAAAGAGGAGGAGACGTGAAAGATGGATGGGTACTCTTTATGCCACTGCTGATATAGTAAGCACCTAACGCAACAGATCCAGTATGTAAACACGGGAAAAATGTTTTTTAATAAGTGTCCACTGTGCTCTTGGGTTTTATTAATTTGTTTATAATATGAATTGGACTCTGTAGCACTAATGATGACGACATTGATGACAATAATCCTGAATGCACTAATCTTAATAAGCAAAACAGGAAGAGAAAAAAAAATAGAAAAATAGCGAGGATGTCCCTGAATAGTTCTGGCTTTTGCCCCTTTAGAAACCAGTGAGGTGATAAGCGGAACCATTATCAAGGCAATCGATAAAGTGGGGACCGTGATTAATGTCACCCCAAGCTTGAGCATCCCAGGGCCAGGCCACAGGGACTACCTACCATCCCCTTTCAATACACTGCCCACAGCGGCTCATAACAAGCTTTGTGGACAAGCCAATTACGGTTGTTCTATGGTAGCGATTTACATCGAGACTCTTTTTGGATCTCTTCATAATGGCTGTGTAATATTTCTTTGAGTATTCATTTATGCTCTTATTGTAACTGCAGTTCTTTTGGGAACTATTGCACTTTAAATTAATTTGAGAAATGAGTTTAATTATGTGTGCTTGACCTATGCTGTGGAAATGGGCTAAATTGGTGTACACTACAATAAAGTTAAGAAAAATTGGTCTTAGCAGCAGTAACAGACCTCAGGAATCGGATAAAAAAAATATAAACAACAAAAGGCACACTTTGCTTTGTCAAGAAAAATGTAAATTGCTTTTATGTCACAAAAAATAAGAGACAATAATGTTCAAGGATGTTGAGGTCCGGGCTCTGTGGAGGCCAATCCATGACTGATAGTGTTCCACTTTATGTTTTTCTATCCAGGTATGATTTTACTGCATTGGGCAGTGTGTGTGGGATCATTGTCATGCTGGAAAATGAATCACATGCTTTCCAGATGGTATTGTGTGTTGGATCAAAATCTAACGATACTTTGATAATTTCATCACTTTTCATCAGTTTTTACTAAAAAAATAAAGTATATATCACACATTACTCATTAATTTTCCTAAAAGCAATTAATAACATCACTAGCCACTAAAATAAGGAATTTGTGACACGACTCGTTACATTGCTTTTAACCTGAAATGCATTGTGACTTAATTACAAGTCCATATTGTAAACAGTCCCACACATGAACAAAAATCGCTGTCCTAGTGAGGACACACATACGATCTTTCATGTTTAAATATTAATAAAAATCCAACAGCACAAAGTAGTTGAAAACCAGCCCAAAAAGACTTCAAAGTGGTTTCCACACTTCACTGCTACAAGCCTGACTGCTCATCACTGGGGTTGTTACCTGTTGAAGCTCAGCAGCCATAGCTGCTGAGATGGGGTCGGCATTCGCTCAGCTTTAACGTCTGTCTGGGCTCTTCATTAGAGCCGTGTTAGCACGCTGTCTGTGCAGATGCTTGCAAAAGAGCCAAAGTTGTGTTAGCAGCATAATACAGTTGTTTCTTTGCAGGACACAGTCTTGCTCCTTTCATGAAAATAAAAATAAAAGTCATGTGTCTGGCTCCTTGAAAACAAAATACAAACAGATGATTGATGGCTCAAGATTTTTGCACAGTACTGTAATTCCTGTACTAAACAGAGTTAAAAATATCTGGTAATATTCTAAATTTCTTTACAACACTAAACATAAAGAGTTAGCTGTTGTTTGAGAACTGCTGAAACTAAATCTTCATCTTTTAATCCTCACCATCAAAGCAGGCAGATCTGTTCTTGGTGCCACAGAGCAGCAGGGCATCAAAAACTTGGATACAGTTTCGCAAAATATTTTGTATAATTGAATTCACTTTGTACAAACTGTGGCTATTAGACAACATGCCCGGCTCAGTGCCAGAGCAGCGCAGTGGGCATTGTGTAAACAAGGCAGAGTAAAGAAGTCAGGCTTGTGGAGGTGCACGAACGGATTGAGTTTGTGTCCAGAAATGTTTTGGTAATTAGTAAATGCATAACTCAACAGATCCATAACTTCCACCATGGTTTCAAAGGGGTGTCAAACATAAGGCCTGGGGACCAGTATCGGCCGGCAAAGACTCCAGTCTGGGCCACTGGACAGTTTTGTAAAATGTGAAGGATGGGCAATGACCAACCAAATTTATTCCTTCCAATTTAAGCCCAAAGAGTCGTGCTCACAGATTTCTTTCATTTACTACGGCAGGATGTCTTTATCACGTAGAAAAACTGAGACAAACTGTTAAAATGACTTTTTTTTCTACATTAAGATATCTCAGGGATTAAATATGTGGTTAAACTTCTTTACAGTGACTGAAAGGAAAGTCTCACTGGTCCCAATGAATTTGACATCCCTCCTCTAGAATGAAAGAGTGCAAACAGATAGTTAGCAAGTAAAAGTGATTCCGGGTTTTACAGAGTGGTCTAATATGACTATTTTCTCTATATTGAAAGGATGTTTTCTGGGATTCTTATCAGAACACGTGCTGAATCAAATGTGGGAATCACGTCCAACATGCTCAGCTTCTTCAGTCAATGAAAACAGCGAAGAACTTTGCATTCGGTGCTTGAAGGCAACGAAGTTTCTGCAGAATGCGAATGCCGAAACACGAGCTTTCTTATTCCAAGCAATTAGCCCATGTTGTCACAGTTATTTTATCATTGTGCTCATGTCTGGAGATACTACTTTTAACTGTGCACATTTGCCACGAACCCATCCTTCTAACCTTCCACTCAGCTATCTTCAGTGTCACTCAGCGATCAGAGACCTGCTCTCCCCTCTCGCTTCCATGCAGCTATTATTTACAGGATTAGACTGGTAGAGATCTTAGCATGAACACTCCTCTGCTGAGAGTGGAGAAAAAAGACAGGCAAATTACCAGCTAATGGACCACCGGGCACTAATATCTAAATCCCCAATCTGTCTGTAATTGCTGCAAAATGCTCCGGCTTGTGCTTTATGGGCGACTTCTAAGTGACTCTCCCCCCCTTCTCACTCTCTCATTCCTTTCCTTGCTTTATTAAAGCAACAAGGAACGGGGAAAGAAAAAAAAAAGAAACGAGTAGTGCTCTCATTTTCCCTCAGAGTCCTTTCACTTTCCCTGGTGGAATCCCCAAGACATTAATGTCTCTCCTCTCTTTCATATCTCGACAGAAAGGGAGTGAAGTGACCGTCCCGCAGCTGGCTGCCTTGCTTCATCGTCTTCGCCTCCGTCGAGGAGCAAGTGATTAATTTCCTTGTAAGGAGAGATACAGCGGGGGGAGAGCGAGAGGGAGAACTCCGTTTGAAAGGTGCTTTATTTGCATTAGCATTCATAATTACTTAATGACGAATCAGATATGGTTCATTGCGAGTAAGTGCAGAAACAAGCTGTCTGAATCATGTATTTCAATTAGAATACCACTAAAACATGGTCCTCCATGACCGTCCAGTATAAGGAGGACTTTATTTATTTAGCTGGGGAATTATTATTGGGGGACGACGAGGCCTCGTTTCATCCTTTGTCATCACACTAGAAGGCAATGTTCTAATTAAAGAAAGCCTGTAAAACACTGAAGGCCTATTAGAAACGTCGAGATAATTATAGATGAAGAGCATACATTCCACACGCATTAGGCCTTTGGCAGCTTAGGATATAGGGCAACACCTTCTGTAAGGGTATATTTATATTTTAAAATGCCCAGTTTTAATACATTTATAGATATTGTCAATCAACTCTTGATATGGAATGAAAAAATCCCTCCGTTCTTTATGTAAAGCTAATAGCTGTCTAATATGAGTGAAGAGTTGGACCTTTTCAACTTGTTTGTGGTATTAGCGCCTTTGGGATGTGCTCTAGTTCTGGTAAAGGAAATTATAGTGCTTTCTTTTTAGCAACTATCCGTGCCCATACAGTTTATAGATGCACTTTGTAAACCAAGGTAGCTAACATTAGCCAACAGCATAGCGCCATCTTGTCTAAACATGATCACTTCTGGCTGCAGAAAAACAAGCTAGCACTGAGTATTAAGGCCCAGAAATAGGCCCAAAACAATGGATCAATTCACATTAAGTGTGTTCTTCCTTTATATTCAGGTTAGAGGTCACTCTTAAGAAGCCAATACCTAGTTATGTTCTTTGGGCTAACATCAGTTTTCTATTTAGGGTGTTTTTTGGCTAACTGGCGCAAGCAAACCAAATACATGTTTATTTCATGTCATGTCATTTTAACCTGAAATAGGGGAATCTTGCCTTACCTCAGGTATGATTTCTATCTTGAAGATTGATTCTTTCTGAAATAGAGAGCTATAGAGATCTCTATTAAGACCTGGAAATGCTCATTTCTAATACAAGAGTCCATTTCAGATCCTCTTTAGTCTAATCTGAGGAGCCCACAAAACCTGCAGTACTTAAAAAAAAAAGAACAAAAAGAACAAAGAAAAGTCCTTCATAACAAAGTAACTTCTCTTTCTCCTATCAGAGTGTGCAAAAAGTGCCTCCTTAGCAATATCCCTTTTAATCAAGCCAAGCCACAATAGGAGACAGCGGGAAGCATGTGTAAATAATGCATTAATAACCATCCCAACCACACTCCCGGAGGCAGCGCCGGCACGTAGGGAGTTTAAATATCTCTAAGGGATACCTTCATCTGAAATGTGCTCAGCTCGCTGCTCAGAGCCTCTGCTGGAAAGAAAGAGAAAACATTGAAACTAATTGTGAGGAGTTCAATGGCAGTTCAACGTGGAGTGCACTTCCCAAGGCCTCGGCACGGAGCGATGGACAATCATGTCCGCAGAGCAGTCATTGACAGTTGCTTTAGAGGGTTGTGACTTTGATGATGAGCTATTGACAAAATTTCCATTTCCACTGATATTAACAGAAAACACGTTACAGAGCTTCCTTTTATTACTAAGACATACTTGTTAAAGCTTTATGTGCAGAAGTGCACAAGCATGTAAACCGGCGTATTGGTAAGCCAGACTTTCAATTTGTTTTTTAATTGCTTAGTAATATTTATTTACAGTGTACGTTTAAATTTAGTTTGGATGTTAAGTTTTTAAGTTATGCGTCATTCTGTCCATAAACACGATAGCTCAAAAAGTTTTAAATGAATTCTAATAAAACTTTGTAGGGGTGCAGAGTGGGGTCATGTTAACAATCTGTTAAAATTTGGGTCACATCCACAGAGGTCTTCAAGGTGAACTTAATGATTTATTGGTCAAAAAGTGTCCGATAACTTAAAAACTGTGATTCTTACAAGGGTGATGTCCCATATGAAGGTTTAAAATATTATACTACATTTCACTGATTGATCGATAGCGCCATTTAAATACATGTTTCTCACTGCGACTGTTTCTGCTGGCAGCTTATTTTTAAAAGAATGCTTAAAATTCTACTGCCTTTGGTTATTATTATTTGCAACATTTAGTGAATGACACATTGGTTTATGTGGATTCTAAATGTCACGTCATAGTTTGCATCCATATATCGTGTCATGCTTGACCTCTGACCTCACTTTTAAATTTCACATCTGCATTCTGCATCTGTTTTTTATTTCAAAGAAAGTGCTGTAAAGAGAAAAAGAATGAGTTGCCTAGCTACTTAAAAATATACTGTAGTATAATATTATATAATAAACTCAAGTTATTCATGTCCAGTTAGTTACAATTACTTAATACCTACTCCTACGTAAAGTTTTTGTAATCAAAGTAAACATCTGTCATGCTAACCTTATCTGACTCTTACTACATTTAAAGAAAAATAAATGAATGTAAACATAATACAATATTATTCCCTTAAAAGTAAATAAAAAGACATTGAGCTGCCTGGTGAAGGTTTGTACTCTCGCATTGCTTCTTGTTTCCTCTTTGAACTTTGAATCTTATTAAGCACCATACAGAATACAAACTTCTCGTCTTATCTTTTAAGGTCAACCAGATGTGTCATTATAAACCAACATATATTAATCAACATATAATTTGACAAATTTTAATCGTTGGCTGTAAATTCAGGGGATGCATACTTTTGTGGCTGTCAGTGTTAAAAAAGAACAAGTTCATTATTAAGGTGGATGAGATTCAGCTGTGTAAACTCAACTGATTTCCCTCTTTTATCTGAAGGCCTAAAGTTTCTGAAAGTTTAATGTTCCTTGTTAGCAATGTGGGAAATAAATTTGGCTGCAAGCAGCCATGGCTGCCAGATTTGGCTTGAGATGAAATGCTGCAATATTGTCAATTGGACAAAAGATAGAGAATATGGATGGATATATTTTCAATATGCAGGAACAGCTGTCAGGGCTCTAAATAATATGCAAATCAGCTTTGTGAAAAATATATATGCAGTGCTTTATTGGTTTAACTAATTAATATTTCACTGAATACTGTACATTCGCCATACTATGCATACCAAACATGCTTGTCTGGTGCCAAACCACAGTATGCTGGCCTTGCCTTTGGTCCAGAAGCCTTGATGAAAAGCCAAATCAATGTGTTGAAACTTCAACCAGTGCCTCTAATCCAATGCTGTTTATGTCTGCTGCAGTCGATAGCCTGTAACCTTGGTCATGGATGCTGTGCTTGCCTTCACATCACCACTGTCGTAGTGCAACAACCTCACAGCTGCAATTCTGTCAAGTTTTTATGTTCTCACCTCGGCTGAAAAGCTTTGCTGTGGGTTGAGAAACGTCTCTAACAGTCTCTGGCTTATGAAACGGCTTCAAAGCCAATCAGGGAACGTGGAAAACACACTGTCATCACGCTAAAACTGAGGCTGCTTCTCAGAGTTGCTGAAAAGTTGACATTTTAGAAGTACAAGGCTTTTACCCTAAAGCAATGACATAGTATCCTGCTGTGGAAGCCTGCTCTATGAATGAGAACATCTGGCCTAAGATGCAGAGACTGTGTGTTTGTGAACAGATGCGTGTTCATGTACACAATGACACAAACCCAGTCAGTCCCTGCCAAATCTTTGGTATATGAAACCCCCACCTCCCCCCTTACAAGTCCCCCCCACACCCAGTGGTCCCATTCAGCACGGGGAGCAGCGGGCGCTTCGGCTCGCCACCAACGAGACCCTCTGCCAGTGTTAAGCCCTTTTAATGACTGGATTTCCTCCCGATTGCCAAGTTCCCGTGTAATTGCTTGATGGTCAGCCCGTTGCTGTGCCAAAGCTGGGGGGGACGCTTGGCAGTCGCTTTGGTGTTGGCTTGGACAAGGGCGAGCAGAAATAGCTGCAGCGGAAGCTTTCCGAGTCGCCGATCGGACAGTCACAGCCCGGGGTTTTCACACTGAGAGGGATCAGAATGAAAAAGAGCCTTGTTGTCAGAGAAAAGACAGCATAATGGACAGATTGTTTCTGTTTGCTGAACCCGCGAAGGATTGTGTTACCCCAAAAGCATCACTTCACGCTCACACACATCCAAATCTCTCGCTGTGTTCCTCTTGGTTTCTTTCTGTCTTATTTGCTATTACATACCTCCTGTTTTTTTCTCCTCAGAATCATTAGAATCACCAGGCTTTTATCTTGGCTGAGCTAATTTCTGAAAATAGAAAGCATAGGTTAGCAAAAAATCAGATCACTAAATAAAACACAGCAGGAAAGAGATTTTGGAGCGGCGCTCCAATACCTACCATACATAGCTGCAGGTTGTCAGTTGCCTTTGTCAGCTCCAAATGGGAATCACTGCCCTTTACGCACTTATCAGTGACCTTAAACCCAGCATATTTAGCCGCCTTTTGTCTCAGCACACAAAGATATCCAGGAGGCTGTAGTTTTTAAAAGACGGAAGAGGAGGGGGAAAAAAGCCAAGATGTATGGTAATGCCATGTTCGGCTGCACTGGCGCTGCCACTGTGGCAAACAAAACACTCTTTAAAAGACCCATAGAGCGAGAGAGGTAAGGAGATACATCAATCAATTAACAATTACCCCTGCTGCTAATCAGCTGTCCCCGGCCTGTGCCGGCCGGCCCTTTTGTAATCCCGTTGGCAGCATCAATTAAATTCTTAAGGTTAGTCTATTGAATTTTCCAGATAGGGGAAGATGGGGGTGGGGGAGTGTGAGGGAGAAGGACAAACTGTAGCCCAAACCTTCACCAGCTTCTCTTCTCTCATACACTATATCAGGCTTTCATAGCACCTAACTGAAAATTGGCTAGAATTAGTAGAAAACTGACAAAAAGACTATAAGCAGAGACGATAAGACACCCCGGGTTAGGACAGTCCTACAACACAGCGTAATACAGCGAGACAGCTGAGAGCAGCAGAATGGGAGAGGCGAATTGTAACGTGTACGAGGGCTGCAGTTTGAAATAAAAGTGAACAAGGTGATGGTCTTGTACGCTGAAGGGTAAGAGGGTGTGAATTATAAAGCGAAGTGGAGAAATGAGACCAAGAAGTCGCTCAGCGCCGTACGTGTGTGACTGTGTGGGTGTGTTTGTGTCTTTGTGAGAGCCAGTTAGAGTTAGAACCTGAAAAGTGAGGACATTTTTTTTTTCGGAAAGCAAGGCAAGTTTAGGCTGTTCTACTTTCTCATCTTCTGATCTTTACACTCTGAAAAAGTTAGCTAGAAACTTGGAGAAACCTGAATTCATTGGACATGTAGGAACAATGTCACTCATTGCTTTCTTTTCTGTTGTCTATTTACTTTTGTAATTTCATGTGTGGCATACAGAAAATTTTTGGCATGCTTTACATGCAATTATAATTCAGTTACTAACTGGACTGAGTCCCAGTTTTGTCCTACTTATTAGCAGAAAACTCGCTGGGTTAAAGCAGTCAGCTGTATCGCCTCAGTGTCCTTTATAAAATGCACCAAAACTGTCCGTCAAATGCATTTACACCACTTTTAATACACGTAACAGCTTAAGGTTAAAATTAACTTCAGCTTAAGCCATCAGTAAGTAAGTAAGTCTACATCTCAGACACCAGTTTATGTAACTCATCTGTGTACTGAATCTGAAGGCAAGTGATGAGATTTTTGGTACCAAGAGGTTACATGTTTTAAAGATAAGCTTGCTGTATAACCCAAGTGCTCTTGAGCTTCAGGCCATGAACTGATGTTCGGACATCCTCCTTCAGGTTTTTCTGCTAGAGAGCAGAATTCGTGGTTCCATCAGTTACAGCAAGTCGTCCTGAAATAGCAAAGCAGCCCCATCACACTACCACCACCATGTTTGACTGTTGCTGTGATGTTCTTTTTATGAAATGCTGTTAGTTTTATGTCAGATGTAACAGGACTTGAACCTTCCAGAAAGTTCAGCTTTTGTCTCGTCAGTCCACAGAATATTTTCTTGGGATCATCTAAATCACATGTGTCAAACTCAAGGTGAGTGGTTAATGTGTCGTATAATAGGTCTATAATAGGTCTATATGTCAATATGTCGATTGTGTTACCAGTGCAGTGACAGTATTCCGCCACTAGGTCGCAGTTTATCCATATCTGTGTTTAATTAATGCGACAAGTGATAAGAGCTATCCACAAATGATCCCAAAATGTCCAGGAAGAGAAAGATTGATGCAGACGGAAGGATGTTTCAAGAAAGATGGGAAGGTGAATACATGTTTATGCTTCAAGGAGAAAAACCAGTATGTCTTTTGTGTCATGAGGCATTGTCGGTAGTCAAAGAGTACAATATACGTTGGCATTTTGACACCAAACACGGAGCCAAGTATGGTAAAATAAGCCAAAAAATCAAAGAATTAAAAGACAAACTGTGATGGCAGCAGAATGTTTTCACAAAAGCCAAAGCCAAAAATGATATGGCAGTGAGAGCTAGCTTTATTGTGGCTGAAGAAATCGCCCGCGCTTCAAAATGTTTTTCGGAGGGAACGTTTTTGAAGCAGTGCATGCTGAAGGTGTGTGTGCAGGTGTGCCCCGACCAGATACAGACTTTTCAAACTGTCAGTTTGTCAAGAAACACCATCGCCGACCGAGTCACAGAGCTAGCAGGGAACCTTTCAACACAGCTAACTGAAGAGTCTCGCAGTTACACAGCTTTCTCATTAGCTGTTGATGAAAGCACAGACAACACGGATACGGCGCAGCTATCCATTTTTATTAGAGGCGTTAAGCCGGACCTCTCTGTCACCGAGGAGCTCTCGGATGTAGCTGCCATGCATGGGACCACAACGGGACGGGACATTTATAATGCGGTGGAGAAATCCATAAGTAAAACTGGATTGCCCTGGGAAAAGTTGGTGTCGTTAACTACAGATGGCGCTCCTGCTATGTGTGGGGGAAAAGCAGGACTGGTTGCTAAAAAGTAACTGTCACACACCACTGATAATGTATCACTGCATTACCCATCAAGAAGCTTTGTGCGGAAAGGTGCTGGAGATGAATCATGTAATGAACACGGTCATGAAAACTGTAAATTTCATTCAGAAGTGAGGTGGCTGAGTAGGAGCAAAGTCCTCGAACAACTTTTTTGAGCTTAAGGAGGACATTGCTCTTTTCAAGCAGAATAAAGGAAAACTCCTGTCTGAACTGTCAGATCCAAACTGGCTGTGTGATTTTGCCATCTTATGTGACATAACTGAGCATCTCACGCAACTGAATCAGAAGCTGCAGGGACGCAAACAAGTCATCACACAGATGTCCGATATGATCACATGTTTCCAGCATAAAGTGGATCTATGGAAGAGCCAAGTGGAACAGGGCAATCTTGTCCACTTTTCTGTTTGTCAGAGGATCTCAGCCTCATTTCCGGGTGTTTTTTCATGTGCTCGTTTGGCTACAAAACTCAGCCGATTAATGAAGGAGTTTGATCGGTGCTTCTCGGACTTCAGAGCACAACACTCGGGCTTTGCCATCTTTACCAGTCCTTTCACCACTGATGTCAGCAAAGCCCCCCCATCACCTTCAGCTCGAGTTAATCGAACTTCAAGGTGACAGCGGCCTGAAAGCAAAGTTCCAGGATGCTGCAGTCGTGGACTTTTACCGTCTACTGTCCCCTGCTGTAATGCCACAGCTTCGACTTCATGCTGCCCGTGTTTTGTCCATGTTTGGGAGCACCTATTTGTGCGAACAGATGATTTCAACAATGAATCTGAACAAAACCAAGCACAGGTCACGCATCACTGGTGACAACCTCCACGCTGTTTTGCGGATTGCAACAGCACAAGAACTAAAACCAGACATTGACACGCTGACCAAAGGAAAACAGTGTCAGACATCAGGCCAGAAAACACATAGGTAAGTAACTTTAAAAACCTATTTAAAATATAATAAAATGTATTGCAACCAAGTGCAATTTAATGACAGCACTTACATGTTGTTTTGTGTTTCTTGTTTTCAGAACATGATCAATGGATAAGGTTGGTGGAGAGCAGATCCACTTGATGTTTTCAAGGACAGGCAGCGTGTCATTTTGAACTCTTAGTTGTGAGCTGAGACAATGTTTATTTGTTATTTTGAGACATATTATACTACTTTATGTGCAATAATGTTTTTGTTGTTTACAGGTTTATGCAGACAAATGTTTACTCCTGAAGGCTATGGGCAGTCTTTGCTTTTGTAAAATTCTACATCTGTCACATTTTCTTGGTAGCTCGCTATTTATGGTCGTATGTTATTCTGACCCTCTCAAACGAGACCAAAGTTATTATCATAACTTGTTTAAATATTTTTCTTTATTTGCTTAAATAGTTTGATTGTTGAGTAGTGGAGTAATGTGGGTTTCTTAACTTGACAAATTAAATTAGATGTATGTTACAGTAACAGAACAACAAGCAAACTCTTTTTAAATGCACAGTAATATTTGTAACTTGAATGAGTAATAAATACATTTGTCAATATGTTATGAAGTAGTTACATTTATTTTATGTTATATTTGGTTACATTGAATTACATTTATACTATTTTACAGTTACATCTGGCCTTTTGAGGTCAACCATTATGCTCATGTGGCCCTCAGTGAAAATGAGTTTGACACCCCTGATCTAGATGTTTTTGGTAAATGTCAGATGAGCCTTTGTGATCCTTTTGGTCAGCAGTGGTTTTCTCCTTGAGCTCTCCCATGGATGACATTTTTGCCCAGTCTCTGTCTTATTGTTGAATCATGAACTGTGACCTTAACTGAGGCAAGTGAGGCCTGCAGTTCTTTAGATGTTGTGGTTCTTTCGTGACTTCCTGGATGAGTCGTCGATGTCCTCTCGCTTCACCACTGATCCAAGTTTTCTCCATGTGTGGCTAATGTCTCTCACTGTGGTCCACTGTAGTCTCCAAAGACTCTGAAATGGTTTTGTAACCCTTTCCAGACCCCTTTCCACACTGTTTCTCAGCTGTTTCCTTAGATTGTGGCATGACGTGTTGCTTTTTGAGATCTTTAAGCCTGCTTCACAGGTTCTATTTATGTGATTTGTTGATTCAGCAGGTCTGGCAGTTGTCAGGTCTGGATGTGGTTCATGAAACTGAACTCAGCTTTCAAAAAATGTCCTTAATTACAATTAATTTGTGATGTAACACAGGGGTTCAATTACTTTCACCACAGGGCCAGATAGGTTTGGATAACGTTCTTCCCATAATAAATGAAATCTTCATCTATGAAAAACTGCATTTTGTATTAACTTGGATTTTCTATTTTGTACTATTAATATTTTTTTAAAGATCTGAATCATGTAAGTGCAACAAATATGGAAAGTTTTTCCAAAAATAGCTAACCAGTTATCTAATAACTATTCTACTTTTTAGCATATAGAACAACACAAATGCCTTTGAAAACAGACTGAACAACTATTGTATCTCACCTTTAGCAGTATTTTTTAACAACATCTAGCCAGATAGAAGCACCTATCTACACTCAAATAAGAAAACAAACTCCACTGTATTATCTTTTAAATAATACCCTGTGATAGATTATTGACGTGTCCAGTGTGTACCCTGCCTTTAACTCTGTCACCACTGTGATTGGCTTCAGTCTGCATGCTTCTTTTCCTTCCACTGATGCGGTGCTGGTACTTGAGTCAGTTCTGACTTGATGCCTTTTGAGGATCAGCCCACAATTTCAAAGGTTAGAAAACCTGGTTTCACATACAGTAGGCTGGGAAAATTTCATTGGAAAGAAAACTGTGGACAGAATCTGCAGGCTGCACCTACCAATCAATGGTTCCATGATTTTTATGGTGAAAATGAGCCAAACAGTTTTGAGCATTTAAACCCTTGGTTTGGATGCTTCTGCTTAGGGTTTGCAAGAAACCTTTGCATTTGTTTCCCACTGTCCTCACAAGTGTAGAAATTCCATGTGTTGAATTGCATGTGTGTCCCCTTTGGCAAAGTCAGCACAAATATGCACAAACATGATGAGAGGCAGCCATACCGCGCATGACCAAGACAAAAGGTGGAGCCTTTGATCTGTCCATAATGACCTCAGGAAACCAAGAATCACATCATTATGTTAAAACAATCCACCCTCCACACACATTTGCTGACCATACTAATTACACATTGCCTAATCAATACATTATTTAATCAAACCAAACGAGCCCTTTTTGTCCCTCGCTGTTCTTTTATGGCTTGCTGTTTATTGTTCGCTTCCTCCAAAGCCTATTTGTAATTTAAACCAGGAAGCATGTGAACCTGATAGGAGCACCGCTGCAGCCTGCTGGAGGATGAGAGTGGAGAATGCTGACAGCGCTCCTATTTCCTCAAGTGAAACTCTAACTGGCTGACCCTCGGAGGACTCTGGCGTCTCGCTGAACTCCTGCTGCCTGCGATTGATTCAGATGCCGAACTTATCATCGAGGGAGATGTGGCAGAAGAAATGAAGAATTCTGCCTCAGCATTAGACGGGGGGCACCAACAGGGACCAAATATTCAAATACTGAGAAAAGATTAAGAAAACATAGATGACTTGAGTGCTGACTAAGAGCTAGAAAACACAGAGGAGCTAAAAATTAACTGTCAGTGCTTTGAGCAAACACCCAATACATGAATATACTTTAATATGGATATAGTCAGATAAATATTATCTACTTTTTAGTGTGACATAATGGCCATTTCTAGGTCCAGATGCTCCTTCTGTTCCCCAAACAATGTAACAAGCATATAATCACTATTGGGAACGTGAAAAATTCCAAATTCTTTCAACTGTTAAAAAAATAGTTGAGTGTAGCCGTTTTCCCAGGTGTCATAATTAAGTGTAGACCACACATCAGACTTGTAACATTGATTGGCATTAGAGGTTAGTGGTAAGCTCATCAGTTGACCTTTACAGATGATAATCCGTGTTCTGGTTAAGCATTTCAAAAATAAAAAAAATATACAGGGCTTCTTAAATTACAAATGTAAAAATAAAAAAAGCAGCAAGGTTTTGAAGGTTAGTGAATATCTATAGTGAATTATAAACAGGTCCATAATGTTTGGACAAAAACATATTTGTTGTTTTTAGTTTTCCCTCTCTACACTACCACAGTGTATTTTAAATCAAACAATCAATATGGGACTTAAAATCAGACTTTCATTTTAAGTTGCCAAAGTATTGTGTCAACTGTTTATGAATTGCATAAAATAAAAAATTTATAAATTCTAAATATGCAAAAAAAAAATTGTACAACCTCGTGAAATAAAGCTCAAAGGCTGCACTTCAGTCATACAATGATAGATACACCATAAAAATGTGCCTATGAAACTGTGTACCTGTAACGGTATGGCTAGCTACAGATGTATTGTTATGCTAATATACTCTAAAGACAGTGGTCCAGTTAATGTGTTTAGGTTTTAGGATGAGAGTCAAATTTTTGTAAAGTGTATGTTTTGGCGATTGTCAACATATTTGGATGATGGGGCCATGTAGGGAAGTCATCTGCTAATGCTAGCCCTGGTTAGCTTACATATTGACAATCAGTTGCAGTATCTGCACAATATTATGTCACAAAGAAGACAAGGGGAAATGGAAGAAACTGCAGCCACAGTGAGTTTGAGATTACAGTGTTAGAGGTTAGTAATTGACATGTTGCTGTCAGATAGCCTGAATCAAGTCTTAGTTAGCTAAACAGCAAAAATGCTAGCATAAGCCTGACAAGTGGAGTATACACTTATTTCCTTGTAAATTACTATCTTATTTTGCCTCTTTGGGTTGAAAACCTTTACATGGTTAGCGCACTCTGTAATAAATCCAGAACGACTGTTTAGGCTCAACACTGGGTAAAAAAATGCTCTTTGACAAGACAGAAACTACAGGTCAGTTTGGGTGGAAATGCTAACTGTGTTCATACACCTTAACTGTGCTGGAGCTACTGTAAAGAAAGTGTCAACCTAAACAATAGCAGAGGCTATGTGCTCCTTCTGCAACATCTCCCCAGCACGTCTGGCTGCGCGGCAGAGCGTGAACGGGTAGATTTTCCGGTAGCACAAGCCTGAGATGTGCTCCTGCGTCTCGGTGAGCTCGTTTCGCCGGGCCTCCTGCCGAGTCTTCCTACTGCCACTGCAGGGAGACGAGACTTTGCAGCCCCAGGACACAGTCACTACGGGGGGAAAGAAGGGGGTAGGAATAGAGGGAGGGGAAGGAAGAGCGATGGAGAAAAGAAGAGAGGAAAAAGATGCATGAAGGGTTGGGGGGTGATAATGAGAGGTAGAGAAGATGAAGGGACAGACATGAGACAGAGGGGAGCGAGGGGAGGGGAAGCAGAAAGAGGTAAACAGAAAGCAAGGAGAAGTCGACAAACACAGAGAGACAGGGGGGGGAAGAAAGAGAAGGAGAGAATGATTGCTCGCGGCTCATTTCTCCACACATGAGCCCATCTGTACAGCGCCCAGGGTGGGACGGCACCACTGCTCTGTCTGAAATGACTGAGCGAGCCAAAGACACCCCAGCACCACAGGAAGCCAAATGCAATCCCATGAATCCCGGGCTCGCCTATTATTCTGCAGAAAGCCCTTTTAAAGTGCCATTTTTTCTCGCTGATGGTGCCTTGTTGATTTACTTTCTTTTCCATCATGATTTAAGTTGTTCGTAATGTGTCAGAAAGACACTCACAGTTGAATTTCATGTTTGAATATCTGGCCTTGTACACTCTTATGCCACAGACAAAGATATATATATATATATATATATATATATATATATATATATATATATATATATATATATGAGTGTGTGTATTTGTATATACTGACGCTCACACAGACTGAATTTCTCTCAGACTTGGTTCCATCAGCAGAGCAGCACCACAGGGGTAAAAAGGAGAAATTGACTGGCAGAGAGCAAGAAATGGTGTTTGCAGTGAGCATCTTGTGGTATTGTAATATTTACTGTTAGCACCTCAGGCTACATGATACGCTCCACTGTCACCATCAAACAAGCAGCTCTCTGAAGGAGGGAGCACATCTGTTGTCACCCCTCCAATCCCCTCCCTCCCTCTCCCTTATTTTTGCCATCTCTGGATTGAGAAAAAAATTCCAAGTAAGAAGAGAGAGTAGCTGAGGAAGTGAACCCTGGAGTAACAGAAAAAACGCACAACTTTCTGACCCTCTTTTCTCCTCACCTTTCCTCTCCCTCTGACCGTGGCTTAGGATGCAGCCGATTCAAATTGATCATTCCTCTGACCAATAATTCATTGTGATGGAGCAGACGTGGTCTGTGCGTGGCGAGCGCCCACCGCACAATGGCACCTGCATACTAAATAGCCTCGCCAACCAATCACGCCATTGCATTCCTGGTCAGGTGACCCGCTGTTTATCCTCTGATAAATGGCAGGTCAAGTCGGGTGGCGCTCAGCACCACATCTCTCAGCACCATGTCACCCGTACTCCCGACCGCTCATCAAACCCCCTCGCTCCCTTTGCTCAAACCCCTCTCAGCCCCCTCCACCCCTTAAGCCCATTCTGCAATCACAGACCCCCCTCCCACCACCACTAACACCACCACCGCCACAACCCCGCATGCATCCATTATTCTCCATGCTGGCTGCACCGTCAGCACAGTCATGATTGCTGACTTCTCCTTCCACTGCCAGCCTCCACTTTGAACACAATTAACTTAGTAATTGCATTTGTTTTAGGAGTATGTGAGTGATTATCAAAGCCACCTATGATCCTCCAAGCATACACACTCGCTGCCTTGCTTCTCTGTTGATGGACGCTTGTGCAGGCAAGACCACCGGGGGGTACAGAGATAGGGCTGGGAGCACTTCAAAGCAAAGCTCGCTTCCTTGCTCAACCTCATATACCTTATTAGAATCCCCTGATTGCCAAACCCCTCTGTTGCTATTGTTTATCTGTTTGTTTCTTGGGCCGCCAACGAGCAGAGGCTTTTCAAATGCAGGGGGTCATTTTCAGCACAGCTGCCACTAACAATGCAAAACACAAGGAGAAACTGAATGGTGGAAATGGCACACACCTACACTGCAGACTCGGGCTTTTGATTTGCAATTGAGGAGGCTGATGTGAAAATGTGTGTTTAGGTTGAAGTGTTTTGCTTTTCAGTGGCTTTTCCACCGCAATCAAAGGAGGGAATGGCCTGTATGCAGCTTTAGATATAACTTTAAGTTGTAGTCAGTGCAATTCAGGGGTTATGAATGAAAAAGACTCTTTCCAAGCTTTTCTTGTGATTTCTGTGTTTTCTTCAGCAATGTCATACAAATGAGTGTTGTTGTATTTCTAAGCATGTTTCATGCTGGTTTGAGTTCTTTCTTCATGAATTTCAGAAGTTTAAAGTTTATTTACTTCCTGTCTTTATTCTTTTCCCCACCATTGTCATTTCCTGATTGAGCTCACTAGTGCCTTATTATCCTTTTCCTTGGTTCATATTCAGCCTTTGTGTCTTCACTCAGTCCTTGTGTGTTACCTTTTCATGCTTTCCACATGAACTATACACGTCCATAGCACTATAAATGTTTGAATGTAGGTGTTTTCAGCCCGGTTCCCACAGGTGTATAAAATCAAGCAGCTAGCCATACAAACTGCCTTTGAAATCACTGATGTTGTAATAGGACTTCTTTTATCTTAGATCATCGACAATCAAGGTTTAAGTGGTTAGTGAGCTGGGAGCTTCGTAGCATGGGTTTCCATGGCTCAGCAGGTGATGTAGGTGTAATCTAAATGGAGCCTAGGACTTTTGCCCATCTTTTGCCAGCCTGGTTTGGATTTCTGATTCAGGTTTTGGCCTTTTCATTTAATTAAACTAAAGCGTTTACTGTGCATAATAAAATCAGACCAATAGATATTATTGAAACTTCCTCACAGGGAGGAACAAACCCCTCTGAATATCAACATGAGTAAGACTGGAAAGCAGTGAAGTAGAGATTTCTGTAAAAATCCCAGTTTAATATAAATAACCATTAATAGGTAAAATTATTAACTGCTGTTGTAGTTAATAATTAGTTGTAGTTAGTGTAGTTATAGTTGTAGCTGTGAAACTTGAAATCTTGTGTTTGAGTATGCATTTATATAAATACATAATATAAATGTCTAAATGTATATTTTCTTTTGTGTCTTTTAATTGTTCGTCTAAAATAAAACGCGACAGGAGAGAAAAATGTATTTCGTAAATCTCAAAATTAACCGTTGCACAAAAAAATTAGTTTTTGCCTGTAAGGCTTCACTATTTGAGACAAACAATAGAGCCAAATTCAGCTGTAATTTCTCCAGAAAATTAGCAAAATTTACCAACACCCCCATGCTTTTACAGAACAATCCCAATGTAACACGGGGCCATGAACTCCTCGTCAAAATCTCAAACTCGGCATCATCAGCCTCTTCCACAATTCCTACGTTCAGTCGCATACATCCCTTTTGCACTTGAATACTGCACCTCTGCTTCTTTGTGATTCCAAACACCAGCTTGTGTGATGTTCCTGCATTATTACACATACATACACAAAATACTCTATTCTGGCCGCATTTTGTGGATCCCTCTTACGACAATGACTTTGAATAAAAGACCAGTATTGCAGCCTTTTTTTAATTGAAATGCAAACTACATCAACGGCTAGGCGGCGGAATTGGCAATACTCTCCTGGCGGCGTGATAAAGGCTTTTTTGCTGTTTCTGTGGCTATCGACTTGGTCATGTGTGTAATTGCCTAAAGCGTTTCTGAAGCCTCCGATGCGCCAATGTAAATATTAAAGAGAGCGCTCGGCTTAATAAAATGCTGTTCAAACAATATGGGGGCCCGAGTTATCTCCTGTCCGTTTTTCAGCGGGCCCCGTGCGTCTAGGGGTTGTGCGAGGGGAGACGGGGGGTCAGTATCAAGATTGGACCTGCTCCTCCAAATGTGACGGCGCAAACGAAGGGGAGCGAGGCGGCAGCTGATTAAATGAATCCGCTGTAAAAGAAAGAAAGAAAGAAAGAAAGAAAGAAAGAAAGAAAGAAAGAAAGAAAGAAAGAAAGAAAGAAAGAAAGAAAGAAAGAAAGAAAGAAAAGAGAAAGAAGCAAAGAGGGCAAGAAAAAGGAAGTGAAAACAGGAGATATTTTAGAAAGTGAGAACTGTACGGGGAGAAGTAAAGGAGGAGGAGTGAGACTGAAAACAGCAGGAGGGAGGGGAGTGGTGGATCAGACAGAATCTTTAATGGTATTGATCCTGTCCAAGGCCACGGTGGAGATGAAGGCCTCCCTGCACTCATATCCTGCTGTTGTCACCTTGACCTTGGGCCAATCTCTGACCTCTGATCCTTTTGATCCCTCCAGCCTCGCTCCTGCTGACCCTCTGGTCGCCACCACCCCCTCACCTACTGGTCATCACAGCTGCTGCACCACCTTCCTAAATGAGAATTGACTTTGCTGCTGTGTGCAGGGTGGAAATGTGAGTTAAAGGGTGTCAATAATGTTTCAGAAGAACAATTTCTGTGGCTGTTTCTCCTTTTTTGTCTGGCACGGCGTAACATTTTGACATTTGCCCGCTGCCTGATGCCGTAGCGCTCCCAGTTGAAGGGAGTGCTGCAAGGCCACTAACTGCCTTTAGCTATTGATCCGCCGGTTAAATTGCATGCACACAGAGTTAGTGGAGAGGGAGCATTGAGAGTCAGCTGCTAGGCCGATGCACACTTGGCTCACGATAGCCGCCATCTAATGGTAATTGCTTTCGATCTCTCCCCGCAGACATGCGATTTACAGCGCCTCTTCCCCTGAATAGGTGACACCAAATATTTTGTGTGCATAGCATGTGTGTATGTGGAAGAGGAGGGACAAGGAAGGAAAAATGTATTAGAGTTTGTTGTCATGCTCAAGCAGCTGAAGAAATAAAATAAAAAAGCCAGAAGAGCCATCGACATCAATGGGGGTGGGGGGGGGGGGGGGGGGGGGGCAGCGGTTGTAAAAACATGATAGTTGATCATCTCTAAAAGGGACACTTGGCTTTCTCCTCACCCTGCACTTCATCACCGTGTCGCTGCTGAATGGTGTTTAGGGAGCGGAGGGAGGGGTGGGTGAGGCTTCTCCAGCAAGCCCCCCAGGTGATTACACTGAATGGATTACAGCGGGAAACGGCTGTCCTTCTTTCAAACTGCCAGGTGGCGTCCATTTTTCTCCAGGCCTCATTGTTCGGCTCTGCGTACAGGACAGATTTAGACGGCCCAATAAAGTCCCGTCTTTAGAAGAGACAGCTTGATGCAGCACCTTCTGATCCGAATGGGGGATACAGTAGATCAGCCTCCTCGACGTTAACTTGGGACGAGCTAAAACAAAGGTAGAGTCTGAGGTAGAGGATGA
Source organism: Copadichromis virginalis (assembly GCF_057382275.1). Lineage (NCBI taxonomy): Eukaryota > Metazoa > Chordata > Actinopteri > Cichliformes > Cichlidae > Copadichromis > Copadichromis virginalis. The sequence goes on from NC_140639.1 coordinate 24,393,533, forward strand.
TATGCGGCGCTTGAGCACGCTTGGAAATCCACCATAAGCTATTAAAAACTGACCCGCTGGCCATTTTCCAAACTAATCAATCTTGTGCCCATTCACTCGTCCTCAACTTTTTTTTTTGCCCCCCCACCACCACCGCTCATCTCTTTGCCTTGTTACAAACAGCAGCCGAGTTCATTAGCTGGTATTTGCATCAGTCCATTCCCTACGGAGTGCCAAGCTGTTTGTATCCCTCGTAGCCCGATACCTGCCAATGCTAATCCTGTTTACAGTAGCACTAAAACACAACTTAGTGGGCCATCTATCCCAAACCTTTGTGCCTGTCAATAGGCTTAGCACGTCGACCAAATTTATGTCAGAGTTGTCACACAGGATTATGTAAGCCATTTGTACCACTTGTCTCTGCGTTTGCTGGCTGTTAACCAACAAATCATGGTTGCCGATTTAAAAGTTCGAATGCCTTTTCAGAAAATATCTAAACAGCATCAAAATGTTTCTCTTTGGATTGCTTACAAGTAGTCCAAAATGTGGCTGCGAGGCTACACCTATTTTGTCATCTTCGTATTGGCCCCCCATATGGTTCAGACTTTAAGAACTTTTGGAGATCACTCTCAGAGCTCTGCATGGTCACACATCTGCATAAACAGACTCTTGCATTTGTGTACAACCGGAAGGCTGTTCACCTTGTGATGGTTCCTCGTTCCAGACCGAAAACTAAAGAAGACAGTGAATTTGAGGTTGCCGCTCCTTAACTGTAATACAGTGCCGTTACAACTGAGATCTGTGGACTCTACATTAACTTTTTAAGAGCAGGTCAAGACAATATTTTTACTGTTGTTATGAAGCACTTGGCCAAAGCTTCAATGCGAGCAAAAAGGACCAAAAAGTCATGCTTCACCCTGCTGAAAACTCTGTTTCTGGCTGTTTTTCTACTTGAGTTCACAAAGCAGTTTGTGATAATGTCATGACCTATAATCCATTGATTCGTGTTCCTCAACATGTCTTTCTTGGCATTATTTAGTATTTCTGAATATGATTTTATTCATTAAAAAAAAAAAAAAACTATGAGAAATGCAAGTTGAGTCCTACCTCTTACAATTTTTCACACACGGTTTTTAAATACGTTGTTAATTACCAATATGCTGTTTGGTTAGCGTTATACACCAATCCAAACCCTACTGTGTTAGGGTTAAGGAATTAAAAAGTACTGATTTAGGGTAAGAACTCAAACACTACTTGATTAGCTTTACAAAAACATCATTGTTTGTTTGAAATAACAGCTAGCTGGCACGAAATCTATGTCCCATTCAGATCCATTACTTGCAAGTTAATGCTTAATAATATGAAAAAAAAAACCCGTAATGAACACGAAAACATAGATTACTTTTCCTGTGACTATTTCACAAACGTCCGTGAGTCCAGGCTGAAGAGACGGTCTGACATCTGTTCATTGTATCAAAGTAGTTACGACCAATAAGATGACGCCATTTCAACCATTTGCTGGGAAGTCTTTTTACAACCACGAGAGTCGCCCCCTGCTGGCTCTGAAAAAGTAATGCAGGCTTAAGCTTTTCTGCATTGCTTTCACTTTTCACATCAAGAAGCTTGTCCTTCATACTGTTCGTACTCTACATGATGGCACACCAAGTGTATAATGGTGTTCATTCATTTAAGGACACAAAAGCCCTGTCCACATGTGGTTCAAACTTGTTTACGAGGGGCAGCCAGCCAATCATCTCCAACCTATAGTAGTGCAAAGGGAACTAAAACAACTTGCTTTGGACAGAAATTCACCTGAAGGATTGCATCGAGGCCCGGTATAAGATAATTCTATTATTCTGAAGTGTGCATCATGCAAAGTCTGACAGTGAAGATAAGAGACTAGAAATAAGCACACGAGGTCCCCTTTAAAAGATTTCTTCGTTCTCCTCCATAGAGGTGCTTCTGATGCAATAATGAATGAATATTTGATGCCAGATTCACAGAAGCGTCAACAAATCAACAGAGCTGGAGTTGTGAGGATTTTACCCAGCAACAACAAAATAATGAGGCTGACAATTAGTCATCTGCTCCAAGGGGGAGCTTGTTATTCATCGTCTCTTAAACTTGGATTTGCGGCTGCTTGGGAACAATATTATTAAAAATAAATAAATAACTAAACAAACCTCGATATGAGATCTTATTTGAATCCATATCGACTCTATGGGCTTTTTGTTGTTGTTGTTGGGGTTTTTTTTGCTTTTCCTTTCAGCGACTGGAAAGGTTGCGTGCTAGTTTCACGAGCACCTGATGTGTCCTACTCTAAAGTGTTTGATTCACCCAGAGCTGATGTTAAAATGGATTCCTGGAAGTTTTCCAGCACTGTTTTGTTCTCGCTTTTGTTACCTTTCGAGTATTGTGTATGATAGAGGGACCGCTGGGACTGTTTGTCACACTGATCCTCTTATACTGCCTCAATCCCTTTGTTTAAAGCAACAATTAAAACTGTTAAGCCAGCCACTGTTGTATTTTTTCCCTCTAAGAGCATTTTTTATCACTTCAAAGAGTTTAAGAGCCTTGATAAAAATACCATATTTCAACAGCACTCATTTTTATGTGAGCAAATAATGTCACTTTATATTATGAGCAGGGGAAGGGGAGTGCTGTAAGTAGCAAGGTGCAACTGAGCTGTGTGGTTCTGCCTTTATTTTAGCCTCACGCAGACCGCGCACCTCAACGTCTCACTCCGTCTACACCAAAAGAGCCTAATTCATTCATTTACAGCATAAATATAAAGTTTCCTGCAGCGGTTTATAATCACCCCACTCAGCTTGTGAGATAGTTCCAGCTATTCAGTCACTATCCAGTGATAATTCCCTCATAATGAAGTCATTTTCATTTTTTGGAGTATCCTTGGCCTTGCTCCAGGTTCCCTCAGATGGCGACCAGATGTCGAGACGTATCTCTAAAGACTCCCAACACTTAATTTTTAGGGGATTCTTCTCTCAACATGTGAATCTGTCATTCAAACACGAGGGGGAGAAAAGCATGGAATCAGTTTTAAGCTCCATCTTATGTTGTTTTTCTTTTTTTTTCCTCCGCCTTCGTCTCTTCAGCGAAGGACCCTTTAGACTCGAAAAATATTGATCGGTATCCATGAATCCTTTTGAGCGAGAGGGTCTGATTGTTGGCAAAACATTTAAACATGCAATATGGTAGTATCTGCCTCTCTCATTAAGCCACTGCACAAGGCTGAATTTAAAGTGATGACAAGTTAGTGGCGAATGTAAACAGGCAGAATTTGCTTGCCAACAGAGGCAAGTGTGTTAGTAAGAGGTCTAGGGAGCAAGAAATAGTCTTGAAATATTTATAGGGTTTGACTTGGATCCCTCCCTGAGGATCAAGCATTGAAAACTTGCAATCCATGGATTGCCAAAGGCAAACTGACGCGGAGGTCAAGCCTATAGGTTTTTCTTTACATGAAAACAACTCGTAAAAGGGACAGAGACAGAGCAAGGAAGAGGATAATATATTCCGCGCCCAGGAGCGGGGTTTTAGCTTGAGAGGGTTATGGATTTTTTTTACTCCTTCCCACTTTTTGTTGTTACAGACATCTCCCCTCATTTTCCCCGGATCAAAAATCCATTTTGGATCATCCATTCGATATTAAATCTGGCAGGTACTTGTATACACAACAAACTCAATTTGCCGAGGCGATTTTGAGATCTTTCGCGGGATGTGTCGACGACAGACAACAAAAAGATCCTTTTCTTTCATTTGTAATGCCACGGCAACGGTCGAGTCACATCGAGTCATCCTTCTGAGGCGCCGAGGGGAGAGGACCGCGCTTTCATTTACATCATTGTTTCAGGGTCGCCTGCCTCGTCGCAATTCAAATATTCTAAATGTTTTTTTGTTTCTTTTTTAAAGAAGCTGCTCATGTCATATCATGTATGAAATGGGGTGCAAGATCTTTATTGTGAATTTATCTGAAAGACACTCAAATCCATTTCATACCAAAACAGGCGCCCCTCCTCTGAAATGCCACCCGTGACTCTGCAAACCCAGAGAGGGGCTGGCTTCTCATTTCCTCATGGTTACGCACGCAATGAGGCCAGGAAATTGGACAGTAGGAGGCAGCCCCTCAGTGTACCACATGACATGCCTCAGACCCTTCTCCTTTAGAGAAGCCAGAAATGTCCCTGATTACTTTTCTTTATTTCAGCCTCACCCTTCAATCTGAAACATTACAGTTTTTTGTATGGAAAGCAATTATTTTTCATTGAAGCCACAAGAACTCTGTCAGCAATTGTCTGTCCAGTGTGCGGTGTAATCTCCTGAAATGAGGCGAGACTTGTGTCCCGCGGTCTCGAGTGCTCTCGTGCAATATTCACACGGCCAAATCGCCGTTACGCAGACCCCAACACAACATGTGAAGTAATTGTGAGGCAACAATTACCCAGGCGAGGCCAGACGTAATCAATAGGCCATCAGACAGACGGGTCAAGGGTCAAATGTCAGGGGTCAAGGTTCAGCTTCTCTTGGAGACTGTGTTTATATGCATGTGTGTAGACACTGCTTTCTTGTCCTCTGGAGGGAGAGGATGCTGATTCATAACCAGCAGGGGGATGGACAGTGAGGTGGAGTCCAGCTGTAGCTCCGTGATCTATTCTTCTTCAGGCGCTGAGTATTGATTAGAATCTACCACATTATTGCAGCTCCGAGGAGAGGCAATCCAAACAGCTGGGACAACACTCGAGGTCCCTACTCCAGCACACCTGGGGAATGATACAGTGGAACTGATAATCTCACATGCATAAAATGGGCTGTTTAATGGCTGCGCGGGAGTGCAGAGTGCATCCATTTCCATCAGGTGTCCCGATTTTGTGCTTCAGAAAATCTTCTCCGAGTCAGGTTTAGCTACGAGGATTGGACACGTGTTTTTCTTTTTTTCTTAAAAAAAGGATAAACCCTGAAAACGACATGGGAATGTTTCATGATTTAAGCTTGGAAAAACATCATTGCCTCATAAATGCTCAAAATAAAAGCTAATACAAGCCAGGCTTGCCAGTTCATCACTCAGTAACATCAATTACATTAATAAAGCTAAAAAAACAGGATGATTTAGGAACAATATACAGAGTAGCAACCAAAACATCCCAGTGACCCAGTGTTAAAACAAACATTTGCCTTTTTTTAAACCATAATCTTGATTCTAAAATGTTCACAAGTTTAACTACATTTGCAAATGTTACAATTTGATTAATATGTTGATATTTCTTCCAATCACCTGTGTCTGAGTCTATGGCACCATTATCCTAATTCATGTTACTAAGCAACCAGCTGGCACACCTGGTGAGTATTAGCTGCTGAAACAAAAACAGTGGTGTTGGGAATAGATTTACTCTTACTTGGATATTGGGGGGAAAAAAAGTTTTTGTGTAATCTCCATAAGATCATTTAATTGTTGTTGTTAATCATAAATGAGCTGGACTCGCGCCACTGATGTTTAGTTTTCTCTCATGTTAAGTGTCTTTTGTCACGTGTCATCTGATCTTTTACATCTTTCTTTTCTTATGTATCCATATTTCATGTCCGCTTTTATTTTGAAGGGTATTTTCTAATGTGACTGCTGTTTTCACTTCCTGCCTTTATTCTTTTCCCACACTTTTTATTGTCCGATTGAGTTAAACTGTGCCTTGTTACCATTCTCTCCCTGGAACATACGTATTTAGCGATTGCCAGTAGTTGTGGCAACACAACAACCTCAACTTCTGCACAACCGTTTTTGGTCACAATGTGATCGCACAGATTGCCTAATAGGAAGCAACCTGTTGCCAACCTATCATGGTCCAAGAAGGTTAGCAAACAGTGTCTCATTTATAAACACAAACAGATTGCCAACACGTTGTGATTCAATCTGTCCTATGAGCATAAACTTGTCTGTGACGTATTGCAATACAACCGGCTGCCAACTGGCTGTTTTCTGGCTATATGCAAATATAGTAGAAGTATATCTGAGTTTCAGTTTTCAAGTATATTCAGCAGCAGATTTGAAATTTTTGACCATTTATCACAAACAGATTACATTAAAAGATCAAATTATCTCTGCAGTCCTGCTTTATTGTTTCAATGAAGTGAAGTGTAGTCGCCCTGTCTTTGAAAGTTTATTTATTTATTCCACACAGTTGCAATAAGTTTGGTCATGCTACAGTCTCCAACCATTATTTCCCTACTGTGACTGTAGCATGAATCTTTGCTGACTTTTTGTTGTTTTTCTCTGGATCTTTGTAGCTGATTTCGCCATTTTTGCTTTGTACACTGCAGTCTCCTTGGTGCCCTGGATTTAGACATTTAGTTAGTACCACAACACACTAAATCCGTGTTAAATATCCGTTCAGTTCTTTTATTTTAAACCTTTTGATCAGAATTATTTGATTTGCATTTCAGAAAGTGCATGTTGAAGTGATTGCTGCAAAAACATCCCTTTTGGGAAGCTTTCGGTTTGTGTTTCTGTTCTTTTTTAAAATATCTATCTGCTCACTGATTAGAGATGTTGTTGGTCAGTGTTGTACTCTATGACATTCAGTACATTTGTAGTGCCTCTCGAACTCATTATTTCACTGTTTGGCTGGACTCACATATTAAAGTTTCAGGCTTCAGCTGCCTCCCTCCTCAGTCATATTGCACAGGGTCACACGTTGCATTGCCTAACTCAGAGATTCTGACACATTTTGAGGCCAAGGACACTTTACATAGGAGGAAAGGTTTTCCCCTGATATTTTGAAATGCTTACCAGTTATCTAAGTGGCTAATAAGCCAAGCTATGCAAAAGCTGGATGGAGTTGTTGCACTGAGAAGTGAATGGTGGCAGCTGATGGCACACTGCTGTGATTTGTCACAATTATCTGCCAAAAATACGATTGCAGGGACAAACTAATGTGTTATTCAAATAGCCACCATCTGTAAATATACACTTTCTAATGATACAGCCAATTGTTTGAAGGACTATTTCAGACTTCTAGCATCCCCACACCCCCTTTTTGAGAACTAACAACTGAGTAAAATTGTATGTTCTACTTCTGGCGGAGAGGTGAGAAAAGTTTGGCTTTTCAAGCATCAGCACAGACTCAAGCCATTTAAATCACATTGAAAAGGATCTTTAGGGAGCAGGGTGTGTGCAAGGCAAGCCTGTCATGTAACCTTACAATGGAGAAGCGGTTAACATCCAGTTTACAGCTAGGTAAACTTAACTACTAAACGAAGGTCCACTGGCATGCTAATAAGGTGGGTGTTGCTCGAAAATACGTCGCCAAAGACGTCATGTGTACATTTGAGTCCTGGAATAACAGATGTGAAAGTTATTATGAACATACTTATGCTTTTAAAAGAAAACCAAAGTAGCTGCATATTTATTTGAACAGAGTTGTGAACCCAGCACCTTACCAGAGCTGCTCACTTTGAAGGATATAAGTTGTGAATTTTACAGGGAGAAATAGTGACTATGTGTCATCCACATTCTGAACAGCCTGAATCCCACACTAAGCTTTCTTACCCTTCATCCAATCAAACAGTCAGGTGATCTCAAACTGTGTGAGCTGTAGAGCAGCCAGCGGCTGGACCAAATGATCCAGAACCTTCTGTTGTAAAGTGGATGGCCTGCAATGCACAGGAGGAAGAGGCACAGTCCATCATCAGCCTCCTCCTGTGCGAGACCAACCCGCTACTCTTATCCATCCCTCCCTCCTCGTCTTCTTCTGTAGCAGGGATGTGTCCATGAAATATGTGCAACTTCCCACTGAAATTAGGGGGCCCTGAACCATGAAAGGCACCACAGGTATTGGGCGGCAGTCCCCGCTACATGCCTGGCCTCTATGTAGTAAAGCTCTGATGGCAGAAAGACACACGAGCACTCGTCTGTAACATATTAAAACCAAGGGAAATAAATTACCCCAGTGCGCTGATGAATTATGAGTTGTGTCTCAGGAGCTCGCAATGCTTCATAACTTGGAAATCTTCTTTGGAATATGGTGAGCATCACCTGATTTTTCTTCCTCCCTACGGACTCCTCAGATTTGTGGGTAATAATTGCATTTTCTACTAATCTTTGGGTCTAAATCCCCCCAAAAAACCCCAAAAAATAATATATATCTGCATTCAAATCAAACAGAGAGAGCTCCAAACGCACACACAGCTGGAGCTGAAAAGTTCATGGAAAAACCTCGATAGTTACAGGTGCTAGTGCGCAAGAGCTTTTTGTTTCATAAATGGAGTGCCACATTACTATAAAACCTGGCACTACGTTTCGAGGAGCTAGAACCACTCCTGAGCTCGCACTGCTCCCAGAAGAGTAAACAGAGGAACTAACTATCGAAGTAGCAGGTTTAAATTAACACAAAATGAGAGTTTCTTCTCACCAAGGCTGTTGATTAAACCCGAGATGAATGCTCAGTCATAGCTAGCGCCACAGATAGATATTTAGATATTTACATCTCAAAGAAGCTTGAAATGTGACTTTGACCCTATTTATAGCGACAGGAATTATATTGACATTTTGGGGGTAATTTGGGCGTGCAGCACAAATACCGTTTGGCAGTAGCTTAGTCACACATCCATGTTTACACATCTGTACCCAGTCTATATGTTTCTGTTGGCAAATCAATAGAAGCATGCGGTGCTTGTGCCATATATGAGGCCTTTTCCTCATGCATCGTTAAGAGGTCTTCCTTTGGCTTGTGGATATGATTCGGAGCGATGCAAGTTACAACAGTAAATGTGTAGGAGGAGAAATCCATAGGAGAGTAATAAGTTTAGGCCGCTGGCAACAAAGTAAATATTTGTGGAGTTAATAAATCCAATCCATTGTCCAATTCAATTAAAGGGAAACCTTATTGCAGGCTTAGCCCTCCAGCTGGTTCGTCCGGCTGCTTATTGACTTGTATAGTGCAGCTCAAGGTGGTTGCTTGAAACGTCTTCATCAAGAAGATTGTGTACGTGAATGCGGGAGATTGGTGCAGGTTTTTGTCAATGATTCATCTTTTTTTTGAGGGCACCCCTGACGAGCCGGGCATCAATCTACGCAGCATTAAAAAGTGAACAACTTTATTTAGAGCATCACCTCTGTGCAATCTCGGAAGATTGACAATGTCAGAAGTGAAACATTGTTGAGCCACATGACTGATGGGCCGTTTGGAGGAAAAGTGGAGCGCTTGATGAGATATTAATCAGGCGGCGGCGGCGGGAGGGGTGGAGCAGCGCTGTTGCGCGTGGATCCTAAATGCGAAATGTGATGGAGATGTTGGAGATCTGAGGTGTCTTCTGCGAGGCGGAGCTTGTTGGAGGGGAATAATGAATCGACCCATTAGCATATTGTCACTGGTTGTCTTGTTTACTCCGAGGTGTTTGCCAAGCAGCTCTCCCCAAGGAGAAACGGGCGCTTCACAGTAACTTCTGGAGTAAACACTGATATGCTAATGTGTGTGCAAATACACACAAATACCCGCACACACATAGTGTATGCTCGCAGACAGCAAACACACAATAAACTTTGCTTTTAACAACCTGTGACGGGGCGATGGCTCACGTTCTTTGTCAATATTTATTGCAAAGAGGGAGGATGGGAGGGCTCAACATGGAAATGCAGGGCCTCATACTTCTCACCTAATACTGCCTGTTGTAGGGAATCAAAGGGTATAAAACAGCCGAGTTTACCCACAGCAAACAACCGAGATGTGCTTTCAGATGCTTATATCAACCAAACAGGCAAAACAATCAGGCACAACAGTGTTCCCGAAGGTATTTTCATTGACGTTCTCATGACCCATATGTGCTTGTATCATCATTTACAGCTGATTGCAGTTGTATCTGCAAAAAAGGGCTGGGACGTTCAGCTCTGTCAGTCCAGTCTGTCACTTTTTTCCCTCCTCTGTCTCTTTTACCACATTTCTATTTATCCCCTCATCCCTTTGTCTGGCTACATCTCCATCCTAAACTCTCCATCGGCACTTGCTCAGGCTCTCATAATTGCTGGTAGTCTGCTTAACAGTCACAATGCCTTACTGTAATCAAAGAACTGACAAAAGACCTCTTTCATTTCACTGTCTGCCTCTGTGTACAGTATAATAAGCTTCCATCTTGCTCACATGTCGAGAAGCCAAGGACCCCACCGCAGTAATTTTGCACTGAATGAGATGCAGGTGATCAAAGTCCGCATAGTCTTTTTGATTATCTAGAATAGCCAGGCCCTCCCTCTGCTATGCCTTTTGAACATCTTAAGATTCCTCAGACAAAAAAGGAGGACAAAAAATGCTATTCCTGCATTCTTCTTGTAGATATTCCCACTACACGCTTGCCTGGGAAGCTGGTTGTCCAGCATTTTTTGGTGAAACTTTGAAGGAAAGTAAAGGACAAGCAGCTTCTGGAGGAATGAAACCTGTGCTTTGCCTATATATTTGTTCAAGTGCAATATGTACAGCAGTGGTGAGAGGAACAGAATCTAGTCTGAGTATAAAATCATCTCTGATTGCCTACAGTTAAACTCTGAATGCTATTTTAATACTAACAATAATATACTAAATATATTTGCATTGCTTTAAAAAGTTTCATATGGGATGCTCTAGTGAACTCAATAACCCTTTCTTCACACCACAGTTTTATTTATATAGCATCAAATCACAACAGCAGTTGCCTCAAGGCTTTACCTTATATTGTAAGGTAAAGACCCAGACAATCAAACTATCCCCCTCTGAGCAAACTTGGCGACAGTGGGATGAATAAAGTGCCTTTTAGCAGGAAGAAACCTCTGGCAGCGAGACCAGTTGGGTGTAACGCAATGTCATGTTTTGTTGTACTAACTTGGAACTGGACTTTGGGCTATAGAGACCTGATGGCGAAATGTATATCCCCGACCGGTTGAGAGTGGTTGCTGGCAGTCGCTGATTTAAAACTGGTCGCAAAGGGGTACAACTTTACAACTTTTTGATTTGCTTTAGTTGTTAGCATTTTGGACTACTCCCAAGTGTTTGTGTGAAAGATGCTGACTTGTCTACAGCCATTCGCAAACTACTTACCAAGCTGTAGCGAAACTGTGAAAACTAGAAAACAAGAAAGAAGAAAGTTTGCTTTTCAAATTAAGAAATGATAACATGTATCAGTTTTAGATGTTACCCTAATTAATAACTATTTCTTATATTTACTGATTACTTTCAGCTGTTTATTTAGCATTTTTGTTTAACTACTGTATTAGTTAAAGATAAAAGATAAACTGCTGAAAAAGCAAGCTAAAAATAAACATTGAAATTATTAGCTAAAACTGTCGCTAGCATCTAGCTAGCAAGTTAGCACCTTTCTAACTTTTTAGCTTAAATATTTGCTTTTTGTTGAAATTAGTTTCCAATTGAGTTTAAATAATTAAATTATTTTGTTCATCCTTGGCCTTTTTTGTGTTAGCTATCTAGTTTATCCATTCTGTTTATCTAAGCATGCCTTTAGGTATTTATCTATTTTTAAATAATGGTTTAATTGCTTTAGCCATCCTGTTAGCTAGCCATGTCTTTTTAGTTTTAGCTGTCCATTTAGCTGTTTATGCATTTTCTTTAGCTATTTCATCTGCAAGCAATAATTTTAGCTAGTAAATTTCAGTTGATTTTTGATTACCCAATAATGTCCAGTATGATCCAACAGTTTTAATTGTTAGCCAAACATTTACCAAGCAGATTTAATGATTTCTGTTAATGCCTCTGCTTTAATTATTTGTGCACGTGACACAAATAATTAAATAATTATTCTGTACGTGACATCTGTTAACATTTACTGTTTAGTTAACTATTAACCTTTTGGTCAAAGTCAAATTAGTTGAGGTAATTTGTCCATGTATCTACTGGCTGCTGCAGATTTACCCCCTGGGCCACTTGTAACTCTGATTTAGAAGCAGAAAAATAAGAGGTCTGGAATTTCTCTATATTCCCCCTGTCAGTTTCTTGGATTGTTTTCCGGTGTCTTTCTCCTTCTTGTTTCCTTTTTGCCTATGATCAGTTTTCACAGGAAATGTCAGATCCATGCAGCTCATGTGTGTTTTGGCAGTCACCAGTGTCTGACAAGCAAGGAGGCTGAACCAAGTTTAGGAATACCTGCAGGGCTGTGCGGCACACTCCAACATTCAATTAGGGGATTTCTCAGGTGATAAGAGACAACCAGCGGGGCAGTATCCTGGGGATCCCTGCCGTCCCCTTTCCTCCTGTCCCTCTATCCGTTAGGGGCTCCAAATCCATTGTCAGAATTATGGCAAGCAGTTCAATAATTCAGATTAGAGCTCATGTTTATTAATGTCCTACATCTGTGCAAACAACGTGTCAAGCCGAGAGTTTATTGTAATTGCCTGAGCAAACAAAACCTGAAAGAAGCAATTTCCAGTTACAATGTGCTATGACAAGTAATGAGGCCATTGGCATTCCACTCCCATCGTCACCGCTGCTTCTTTTCATCGCCCCTGTATTGTGTGTGATAGATATTTTTATAAGGAGTGAAGGTGCTGGATAATGCGGTGGTGCCACTAGAGGCAGGTTAGTGATTAAAGATAATCATCATTTCCCCCCCCCTGCAAGATCTTATTAGGTTTCCCTTAGCATTACTTACTTTGACTTCCACGTGGGACCGAATGGCGGCACGGACGTCGCCGCAACAACCACAACTAGATGGCAACTATTAATTTGCATTCTTGGATGGAGGAAAAAATAATAACATTGCCTTGTGCCACCTGAGGGACACACGCTGCCTCGCAGTCACACTGTTTTGAAAATAGGCATTGCGTAATCTGCCAAAGCAGCTTTAAAAGGAGAGCTCCAAATAATTGGAATTGACACAGGATATCAACCTGGAGTTTCCTATCTGTGTCTAACATATTAGCCATCTCTGGAAATGAGCTATTATTGCCTAATTGAATTTTGGCTGCCAAATGTTTAATTAAATGGCAGTTGTAGGTTTATTGAATTTGCCCTGTGTTTGTATAATGGCTGAGACCTGTGAGCAGATTATGGAAAGTGCTGCAGTTTGATACATTTTTCCTCTTCCCTCCATGGTGTTTTAATGTGATCACAGTCTTTGTTTTCAGTCACAGATGGTTGAGAGCAACCAGGGGCTTGTTCTGCAATAGACAGCCATGCTGTTACACTGGAGCTGATAGACCCATGAGGACTTCGGATGCCGATTGATGTCTCTACTTAGCATTGTGCAGTGTACCTAAACTCCTCTCTTTTGGCTCAAATAGACTTATAAAGTGCCAAAATGTCAGCTGGAGATGTTTTTCTAGCCTACGCTTTCTTAAACATTCTCACCATGAAGGACATTGTGGAAATGTTCCATAACATACATCTTTTAAGGGTGAGGTTGCCTTTTTATGGCCAAAACTTGCAATATAAGTGAAATATTTGCAGTTTTTTCCACCATTCTTGAATTTCAGAAATCCCTCATTGAGGGGTTTCTTGCTGAATCATGCTAAATATGAAAATGCTTCCATACATAGCGACCTGGAGGCTGCTGTGTCGCTCAAAGCGCTGTGTTCGCTGTATAAGCGCATGTTTACAGTGAGCGGAGGGCAGCTCGCTCGGTGACAAAGTGTTTAGGCTGCAACTCTGTCTGATGGCTCGGGGATTAGAAAATCCCTCTTATGATTGATAGATTTATTTGTCACTGCTGTCTGGACGCGAGCGGCTTACACCCCGCTGAAGCTGGGACCATTAATCAGTGTAAATAACGCTCTTCTTATACACATATCAGGAGTCTGTACGTGGAGACATTTGACATGGAAGGGGGTGGGAGGATATTTACCGCAAATAGGCGTGTGAGCGGATGATCAGAAAAGTGACGCGGGGACGTACGGTGGCGAGGAGCTCGAGGACTTTTGCTGCTGATGCTAAACAAGAGGAAATTGGTATTTTATTTTGCCGCTCAGATTGTGGAGTTCGGGACAGTGGGGCGTGATTTTGATTAATGGCTCTATCGGATTTCGCCCACGTTAAGGACGGCATCTTACTTTCAAAAATATGGATGGGTTTAATATTTAACTTTTGGTACAGGAGTGTAGCCAAAGTAGTTGCAGAAAGTTCAGTCAGCACTGAAAATGCACTTCCAGCACAGCCCCCCCCCACCCCCCCCCCCCACCCCCACCCCCACCCCTCACCCGGTAGCATGTTCAATAATAGCCTGGTGATTATTGCTCTATTAATTATAATTCTAAATACATTCAGGGCAAATAGACATTGCGATGATTATCGGACGTGTATAATGCACTGCATAACAATGGTCAAACATGTCTGCTTGATGCATTTAATCTCACCCCATTGTTGTCCAAAGAAATGATCTGATTGGGCAACTTCTCCGGGGTATCACTTCACCCAGGGTTTGCTATTATCTTTGCATAAATGCGCACCTTGTCATTATTTATTGCTTAATTAGCACGCCGCTTAATTAAATCGGCATTAATCAAGGAGACAGAGGTGGCGCTTGGGGAACACTTTACACATGTTAGCGATACTGTACTTTATTATCCAAGGAAGCATAAATCAAGCATCCCTCACTGGAATTAACTGATAACAGTTGGCTGTTTGTGAAATGGAGGGAAAAAAATGGTTCCCGAGTTCTCCCGCGCTCAGGTACCATCCCGGTGTAATAGAGGCTGGACGTGGACGGGTAAAAAGTGGACAACAAAGGTGATTTTATCACCTTCCTCTTGTACGATGTAGATTAAGAAGTCTTTTGCTTCTTCTTGGGGCCAAAGGACGGAGATAACATTGCAATCTTTACTTTCTAATCATCCCTGGGACGGCGAGAACCACAGTTGGTGCTACGTTTTTGACATCTGAGCTCCCGATTCAATCTGTCCAACTTTGTTGAAAGCACACCCACTTTCCCACATGCATTTCTTTTTCATACACTATCACACGCACCCCAAGTACGCTCAAACACATGAATCATTTTTAATTTGCTTCATAGATCAAAAAAAAAATCTATGGAGAAAAATAATAAAATAAATGAATAAACCCAATCTGTGAAAAGACATTTGAAGCTGAAAATGGTATTTGCTCCCCGCTGAATGTGTGGAAGTGGTAGGCTCTGCGGGCTCCTCTCCCCTTCACTCTCTCAATCTTAATGGAGAGGAGACAAGGAGTGCTCCCCTGTGGAGAGGGAGAGATAGGCGTGGGGTGTGGTGGGGAGGGTGGAGGGGTGTTAGTTGGAGGAGCAGAGGAAGTGGAGGAATCATCTCTGTAATTAAAGCTGCTTTAATAGGAGGTACCAGGCAGTGGAAGGGAGGTCAGTCCCGATGGAGATGAAGCCCCCAGAACGGCCAGCCTCGCGCTACACCCACCCCCACAAAAAAAAGCCATCCCAGGAGGCAAGGTGGGTGCAAACTCCTCTTTTAGCCTACTGCCACTAAGAGGATTTCACCGGCGGGCCCTCGTGGGGAAGGGTGCTTCGGTTAGAAGGGAAAGAGTGGTGGTGGTGGGTGATGGCAGCAGTGGTGGTGGGGGTAGAGAGCCCCTGCTATGGCACAGTGGAAAGCCCTGATTAACTCTCACCACCAGTCCAAAACCCCGTCATGCAAATGAAGGCAGCCCGGCTCTTTTATGGAGGGGGGGAAGCGCTTGTCAGTCAGGCTTGGCCGTCCCTTGATGTGCTTCCATTGTAATTCTAGGTGTGCTGGTTGTACCGTCTTAGATAGGAGCGCAAGGTTGATTCATCCCCATAGGATTGTTAAAAGGTGGATCTGCTAAGTTTTCAAAGTGACTCAGATGGAGGGGGTGGCGGGGAGGAGGGGGGCGGCTAGCGCTCTCTTGTCAGCTCTTTCTTAGCCCATCACAGACACTGGTTTTGAAGATTTTGCTGTCTGACTTTGTGATAATGCATAATGGGAATTCTTTGACAGTACAGTCGTCCCCCTGAGGACAGGCGGTACACTTGGGCCCCTGAAGGTATGGTGTTGCCAGGGCGTCATTCGCAGCTGTTTGAGCGCTTCATCGAGCGCTTTTTTCAGTACTTTTTTTTATTGTTTCCACTTCTATTCCTAGGCAGAGGTCACTTCAATCTGCACACCTCTTAGCAGTAAATGGAATTTAAATCAATTATACGAATGTTGCCGAAGAAATATTTGGGGTCACAGGCTCACATTTCAACTGTTTCTCGGTTCTGTGTTATCTTTGGTCCTACTGTAGCTCAGCTCCGATCCTCGTGAAACCTTTAGATGCTGCCTGAGAGCTAATTTGGAGTTAAATGTAACCTTCTGAGTAGCCTGAAAAACCAGTGTGGGAGAGAAAGGCCACGTACAGCTCTCCCTTTTTTTCTTTTTTAAAGACAGCTCACTGTAAATTAAGACCTGGAGGTAAAGTGTGTTGTAGTTTCTTGAGTCACACACACATTCAGGTTTCTCTGCCTGTCACAGATTGTAGCTTAGCAACCTTTATCACGAGCCCTCTTTGACCTTGACAGGGCTTTTCCTCCTGCTTCGGCCTCCTCTTAATCACTGCCAATTCCTCAGGAATTGGACCATCGTTAGGAATCTTGGAGCCAAATTTGAACTCTGTATTTACCCAATCATGCCATTAAACTCATGACCTCTCTGGCCTTGTTGAACTTAACATTTCTGACATCTTTTCTGCCTGAGCTACAAGAAAATGTGAACATTATCACACATTTAGACGAATAATCACCAGAAGTGTTTTATGTTTGCGTTTGGTGCTTGTTTTTCCATTCTGTGCATGAGCTAGCGGGGTCCAAAACGTCCTGTACTGTAACGTTGAACATATGCAAGTACAGCGACTGGGAAACCAGTGCACTGTATATCGCTTTTATACTGTAGGTATACCTGAGTGACAGTATAGGGCTCAGTCATGGAGGCCTACACAGCAAATTCAAAAGTGTTAAATGTTTTGGTGTTAATAGTCTTCTTGCAAAAGTAGAGTTAATTTTACTCTAAGCAGAGTCACATTCTTTTAATGTAACTCTGAGGTGTAAAATGATAGTAGTTAAAATCGAGTGTTAAAAATGAGTGTTTCTCTGTCAAATCTGGAGGTGTTACAATGGAAACATTAACTCTTGACCTCTTAACTCTGAACTCCTACAGGGGCTATGACACCAACAGAGTAAATTCACAGACTCCGCCCCCAGCACGGCTCCAATTGAAGCTGAAGTGAAGCCGTTTCAGAACATTTTGCTCTACATATTCGAGTTGTTTGCCATGCTTGGTAAGTCATTTTTTCAAAGATTGTTTCAATTATTATTATGAGCTTTTACTTCTGTGGCTCTTTGGAGTTGAGACAAAGCTGTGTGAAAGGCATTAGCCATGTTGCTCGCTGATAGCATAATATTCTGTTTTAGCTAGCTGAAAGGTATTGTTTGCGGGCAAATACCACAGCACTGAAAAAAAGCTTGCATGTGAATTTTCAGTCAAACCTTTGGTCAAATACACCTAAAACAATGTCTAGAATGTGAAATGTTGGTATAATGGTGCTACTTGAAGCCTGAAAACGATCGCCCATAAAAAAAAAAACGAGCAAACAGCAGTAGCAGACGTCCTGACTGGGTTCTACGTTAGCATTTAGATCCCTCCAGAGTTTTGTGCACACAGTTTAGGTAAAAATGAAAAAGGTTGAGGTTTTACATTTAGTTCAGTATTACCTGTTGCCTGTGTCCTTGTCTTTTGGGAAAATACTTTACACAAGTAATGGCTCAAAGAGGATTCCTTTTTTTTTTTACTGTGCTGCAATTGTTTACTGGATTATTTGTGCCATTAATTAGTGTCAACTAATTTTTATTCAATCTCCGCACAGGATATGCTTGTGAAGATGGAATATGGGGGAGAGCAGAAGTGCGTTGAAGTTCCACAAAGGGATGAATGAAGGACATGCATATTGTATTGAAGAAATAAGTGATGAGAATGCTGTTATTTGCATTTACCATGTCAGACCTTTTGATAAACAAAATTCTAATGAAAGTGAGAACATGTATACTGTTACGTCTTTCAGAAAATGTTTTGAAATTGTGGTGCACAGTTCAGAATAAATGTTTTTCAAAAACCATTGCATCTTTTTAGTAAATGTTTATTTCCAAAAGAAATTTCTGGAAGTTCAGAACAGTAAAATTCCCGCTTTTTAGAATGAATTAGAAGATAACTCTTACGTAGTTAAACTAAAATACTCTTTGAGAGTTAATATATAAACTCTTAACACCAAGTGTTAAATTATCAACTCCAGACAGATTTGGTGTTTAACACTAAATCAGAGTTAACGTACCAACTCTCCAAAAAGAGTTAAATTAACACTCTCTGGTGTGGACCCATATAGACACTTTAATAGTGTTGAAATCAAATCCGACAGTGTTAATTTGGACATGCTGGATTTGCTGTGTAGAGACTGGGTGGTGACCCCCTGGAAACCTTCAGTTGCTTGGTTAAAGTGTGTATCCCCCAAACACCAGTTGGAGGTTGATGGATGTCATCAAAAATCTCCATGCAAAGAAAATAAAATATTGTTATTATTATAATAATATAATATAATAATATTATATTAGGGTCTTTACCTTACAATATAAAGGGGGAGACTGTTGTTGTGTAAAGTAAAATATGCTTGGATTAAATAACTTCATGCCAGATGCATTAATTTCATTTGATCAGTTAAGTTTTACATTATAATCAAAATAACAAAAGAATTTACATGTAAACGAATTAAAGTCAGAATTCTGGGGAAACATTTGTTTTTCAGTGCGACTAATTTGGTTAAATGTAGTGCGCACATACTCTCCTTTTACTCTTTAGCTGTAGTAAATGCTGAAAAAGTGAAATGTTTGCCTTCAAAGTAAACGCTGTGTCTTACCAATTTAACCAGTGTGTTTCAAAGGTGCAACTTTTACTCTGAAAGTGAACATTCTCTGTTTATCTGCACAGCATTAATTTTAAGCACATTGGAAAAATGCTCGACTTTAAAAGGACCATCGCTGTGAAATAATTAGTAAAAACTGCAGTAAAAGATTTCTGGAGGTTCTGTCCATGAACAGCATCAACATGCTGGTCCAGATGTTTCTGCTCCTGGTGGAAACACTCACTTTCCTTCCTGGATTAAAATACTTTAATGTCAGTTTTAATTCAAAATAAGATGGTAAAACAAGGATGACAGATCTGGACATCAGGAGATAGAGATGCGTGAATGACTCAGTTCAAAACACACCGACAGCATTCCAGTAAGGTTGAATAAAATTATTCAGTTTTGAAGCTTAACTTTAATCTCAGCCAAAACCGGTTAGCTATGGACCCAAATTTAACCAGTTCAAAGCAACGTAAGCAAATTGTGTTGAACTTCCATCACTGTGCGAAGGCCAGCAGGGGTTTTTAAAGAGCAACGGGCCGAGAAGCAGGACATCACGGGTTCAAACAGATGATAGCTGACGAGGCGTTCTGGCTGTTACACTAGCAGGAGTGGACACCTTGGAAAACAACCTGACAAATCGGCCACAGATTTGAAGTTTACGCCATTACATTCTCACCTAAAACATCTTAATGCATTAACACCTAAGATGCAAGCACACACACAAGCTAGTACTCGGTTGTAGTCGTTCGATCTGAGTAGGTACTAATGAAAAAGGTGCTTTAGAGAAGTAGCCGAGGTTTGGATTTTTGTCCTAATGTGGAGTCGGTGTTGTGGTCCAGAATTTCAGGAGGAGGTCGTCTGTTGCGATCAGCGAGCTACATATCCAGGCTAAAGTTAGCTGTTGCTTGCTGTTAGCATTGTGCGAGAATGTAAGAAGGATACTGAGACTAGATCCTCTGGATCGCGGGGTTCTCATTTTTACAGTTAGGTTACGGTCTAACCAGGCGTTGGCAATAAAGCATCTTTTAAAACATGAAAAATGCTACATATGCTGCAGTTTAAAGAGTCAAATTGTTCAATATGCTTTATACCACAAAAACAACCCAAAGGCATCGACTATCAGGCTTTCTTGTTTCTTCTGCTACTGATTAGACTTTAGTTTCCACAGCTTGATATGTTAGAGTGAATTATTTCTGCAAAGAGAAACCTGCAATCTGCCTCACCCCTGGCAGAGCAGCAGTCTTAATTTTAGGAGAGGAAAAAGAAGTGACTCGAAGCGAACGGATGGCAACTCTCCCATCTCTCGCATTTGTCATTTGTTAACGCACTTGACCTCATAATCAGACTGCCAGCGCAACAAGGCAGCAAACAAGTTATGTCATGTTATCAATTTATCCAACATGACAAAGTAATAACAGCAATAAATGAACATGTACTTTGGAGAGGCGGCGTTGCAAATTGAAATGCCGGAGTGTGAGATGTGCTTCTCGGCAAAAGACGGAGCAATGAAGATGATGGAAAATCTAATATGAAGGAAGACAAGTGTTTACATTGCGGCTTTGTGCGTTTTACATCCTAAGTACTCTCCGTCTCTTTGTTAGCATCCCCAGGGCTGCTCTCACTGGTGGCAGAGCAGCAGAGTGGAGGCACAGTCGCAGTTCCAGCATGGCAAATAAAACAGCCTGATCTGATGGAGAAAAAACTGCAACTTTATAAGCCTCACTGTTCTCGTTTTGACTGTGTCTGGTTGATTTTGCACAGGGATGGCCTGCTGGGTGTGGCTTTCCTCCCGGGGCAGTACAGTTGGTTCCAGTTTGAGAGTCTAAATCAATCCATCAATCACCCGAGGAAAGGAAGACATTCTCGCTGAAGCTGGAATACACCTCGATACATATTTCATGCACCTGACCAACCTCTCAAGTCACTCTCATTTGACATCAATTCTCCAGGCAGCCCTCAAAGGCCCTGGGCAGTTCACCTGCACACAGGACAGGCTGGCTGGTTCATATACTGCCAGGTCCTTCTTTATTCTCAACGCCCCCGGCACTTCACAGTTCAGCAGCTCTGCACACCAAACAGCACATCAGCCTGACAAATACAGAAGAGTGATAAAACAGCATGTTCTCCTCTGTGTCTCCTAGCACGCTGCAAGTGAGCAACAGAGCTGCAAGACCGCATGGAGGAGTTACCTGGAATCATGAAAGGAGGCGTCTGGGGAGCTCGGAGGTAGCTGAAATCCCCTGCAGGTCTGGGATCAGCTCAGGCCAGAGATCTCTCTGCGTTTCTTTGTTGAAGAAAAGAGAAGTGGAGCAGACTGATGGAAGAAATCAAAGGAGAATGTGTTATAGTCATTTTCTTATAACTGTATACATGTGGCTGTGGACATGTTCAGTGAAGCCATGAACGCTTATCTATGGCTTTTTTGTGGCAGCTGCTGCCACAGACATTTGTGTTAATGGAGCTGATTCACAAAATGACAAAAGCTACTTGACAGCGAAAAAAAGTGATTAATATGGATTGATGCAACGCCTTTAATCGTGAAGACTATCAGCACTGAAAGAAACAAAATGGATTCTTTGTCAAAGCATGAAAATAGTCTTTTAAAACACCCAGCATTTTTACAATGAACTAACTTTTCCAGTTATGAAAATACACATTGTCTCATTTTAATTCCCTCTAATAGTTTTCCTACACTTTAACCAAACAGATGAACAGCTAACCCTTTACCCACAAACACTCACATCCAACACTCTAAGAAATGACACACTGATGTTGGTAGCATTATGTAAATGCTTCATGTTAAAACTAATGCCACCAATTGATTTTTAACTTTAAACACAAGTATGTTGTTTTGAATTTAATTAACAACATAATATTTCAATACAACAAAATGCAGTAAATTAAATCCAATGTAAAAAGTTCATTTAAAATGAAGAGCACTTTAATTTAAAGAGGATTGTCCTAATAGGCTCTCCGTACTTCTGAGTTTGCACATGTGCAGTGTGGAAGTTTGATCATCCGCCATTTTCAACTGAGACTTGCATATGCTTAGCATCCTGGATAGAATCCATCGCCATCTGAGGATTATTTGGTAAGTTCAACAATTTAAGGATGACAAATTTGATTAATGTATACTAACTGATACACATCTGACACTTTCGGGAATACTTTTGCATTTTTTTTAAACAAATGATGCCTGGCAAATTTTTTAACACTCTAGCTTGTATACCTCTCTCACATGTTAGAAGTATGAAAACATTTAACAAATATTGTTGAACCTGCTTCGGTGTAATTTTCCAAAATCTTTTGCGATTCTTGTTAAGATGAGACTTGCCTACTAAGACCGACAGTTTTAAAATTACTCCCAACATCTACCGCACCTGCTCCCTGACATCAGTAATGACCACTGGGAGCGCCAGCGATCCTGTAGTTTGAAGAATGAAATGAATGTGTAGTGTATTTTAGAAATGTGCATCAATTAAGTTGCTACATTGTTTGAAAGAATTCGACTCCATGTTGATTTCTGGTTTAGTGTCAGAAATCTTCACTGAAGAAGCTTCACTTTTCTTTCCAAGCTCCTTAGACTACGATGACCTGGATGACTGTGAACCTTCACAGACTTATTGTTATCCACAAAATGTCATGATAGGATTTTAAGTCCATATTGCCCAGTTCTAATCTTCTATTTAATTTTAATATTTTTAGGGGCACAATTATTAAATATATTGTTGAACAATCTAGAATTGATTAAAGCAAAAATGAAAGCTTTCACGTAATGTCAAAATTGAAAAGCTTCGATTTTTGGGTTCATATATTTGTTAATCTGACACAGAGGAGTCAGTGCCTTACCAATCATGAACCTCACTGCACATCACTGATGTGAGTTATGAAACATTGCTTAATCACATATCTGCTATGTGTTAATATTTTTGACTTTGTTTTGTAAAGAGGTTGAAAGGAACCAAAATAGGAAACTTCTCTCATATTGAGTTCTTATCTCCACCAGAATCCCAGCGTTGATGTTTGACAGGAATGCATTCTGAAAGCTGTCTGTGTCTACTTAAATGAAAAGCCAGATGACCTGTTCAAGGAATTCTTGGTAAGTTAAAAAAGGAAAACGATCAGTTATTTTCCTTTTTTAAATTTGGGATTGGAAATGGAAGGTGGACTTACTTGTCCATATGTATATGTACGCAATTAACTTATCTTTTTTTAATTTTTATTTAAAGGATGTGGATCTTGGTGCAAGCAGAGAAACAGAGCAGCTGACGTTGGGAGTCTATGTTGTCAGACATGAGAGCAAACTCTGCAGATACACCTGAGGACATTGGTGTCATCATAGAAGGATGCACTGTGCTGCAAGCTCTTAGTGATGTGGCAAAGGGTTGTGCCCTCCTGCTTGGACTAATCTATAGTCTAAATCTGAGCTACCCAAAGCACCTGAAATACACATTTGAATTTCTTCAGAAGGTGCTGATGGAGTTGGATGGGAACAACCTATCCATGAAGGTGCAGGTTCTGAAAAACAAACTGCTTGAGTGAAACAGCCTGTAGTGAACTATAGAGGACACTGAACTTTAAGGTTCTCGAACCCTTCTCCTTGCACTTCATAAACTGTTCAGTTTGAATTGCCACAAGAACTTCTGCAAGGCCTTTCACTTTTCTGCGTTCTTTGTTCTTGAACCTTTACCAACATCCAACTACACTGAAAAAGACTGCTCCTAACTTTGGACTTCAGTTTAAGTTTTGAAGCAAAGGTTATTTTTCTAAATATGGACAAAAATGACACAAAAGTAATTTCTACCTGCTGTTTGAAGGGCTGTATTGTGGGCTTTTCATTGTAGCCCAATCAAGTTTAAATTAAGTCATGTTAATGTTAAAAATGTTGGAATCACAACACTTTCCAGTTTTAATCATTTCAGTTTAACATGACATTCTGTATCTTGTCTTCCTGCACCTAAAATGCACTTGAATATATGTAAAGATTGTTTGGGGAAAAAGATCTAGAAGCATTTGAATTGCTCAAAGTGTGCTTCAACAAGTTTTACACAAAGTGTTATTAAAGTTAGGTTAACTGAATAAACTTGTGTTCGATTTATTTAATTTACAAACTTAAATAGACTAAGTTGCAATTCTGTTAAAGTGATTTAATCCTATAGTTTCAGTAGAGCGTGTTTTGGGTGAGTAGATTTATCAGATTTACTTAAAATTTGTTGTTCAAATTAAATATATCATACATTTTATATTTCACTAACCCAGTTGTGTGGAACCGGTTGACATAACTGGGTGGAGTAAATACAACATTTTATTTCTTAGAGTGAAGGTCTAGCTCGATGGCTGTGTAAGCAAACAGTTAAAGGAAGTAGGGGATCGACGGTCCTTTGCATGGACACAGATACCAGCTAATATTTGCTATCATATGAATAAAATACTAGAAATACTAACCCTAACCCTTTCCAAACAACTGCATTCAAAATGCTCCAAAAACACCACAAACATAAAGGGGCGATCAGTCCAGCAATTAGATGTGGTGACCAGTGGCATTCAGGTTAAATATGATTTTTAACACCCAGAGAGTTCTATTGACCAAACCAGGCTTGGTATCAGGTGGTAAACACATTTATTTGTGCTATTAAATCAGGCATTAACATGGGTGCCTATGGGGGTTAACTCACTTTTGAAGCCCTTTTTTCATTTTTAACCTGGTTTATAAGTTTCTGCTTGGTCTAAACTTATTTGAACCTTAATCAAAGATGTGTAAAATCCTGTGTATTTCTATATCTAAATGAATAAAAAGAATAAAAGTCATGACTGGAGGGTATGTCTATCCTTTTCACTTGTAAAAGTCATTTAAGGTCATTTATAGATTTTTAGAAATGCACTGGCAAGCAGTGACTTCCTGAATCTCCTGAAAAGGATCATTCTGGTTACACAGGCTTACATACAGACTTTTATGAAGGCAAACATAAATACACAATTAAAACAAGTGTAAGAGTCTCAATATCCATTTGTAATAAATACATATTACTGGTTATGAAGATGCCTGTGCTGCTAATGTAAAGAAATATTGTATTTGTGGATGTGTATGATGAGCTATGTGGGTTTTTTGCAATCTCTGTCTCTCTCTCTGTGTAATTAGATTTTTAAACGTGTAAAGGATTCTCTAAATATGCTCTGAGATTTGTGGATGTGTACAAAAAGTGCGTAAATATGTATTCAGAATGTGCGCGATTACAACCCAGACCGCCAAAAAGTTGGGACACTGTGTAAAATGTAAATAAAAAAAGAAAACAATTTGCTAATCTCATAAAACCAGATTTTATTCAGAGTAGAAAAAAAACATATCAAACATGTAAACTGAGAAAGTTTTAAAGAAAGGTCTTCTAGAGCATCCGCTCTACTTTTAACAACAGTCTGTGAACATCTGGGAACTGAGGCGAGCAGCTGATGGACTTTTGGGAGAGGAATTTTGTCCCATTCTTTTCTGGTAGAGGATCCTAGCTCGACATTCCTGGATCT
The DNA here is from genome assembly GCF_057382275.1 of Copadichromis virginalis. Classification (NCBI taxonomy): domain Eukaryota; kingdom Metazoa; phylum Chordata; class Actinopteri; order Cichliformes; family Cichlidae; genus Copadichromis; species Copadichromis virginalis. The sequence continues at coordinate 24,418,879 of NC_140639.1, forward strand.
TCTAGGTCGTATTTTTGGTTTCATGATGCTCCAAATGTCCTCAACTGGTGAAAGGTCTGGACACCAGGCAAGCCAGTTCACCAACTAGAGTTTCCTACTATGAAGCCACGCTATTGTAAACAACTTAGTATTCAGTTTAACATCATCTTCCTCAGGGCTGTACAGTGCAATATATACATTGCATATGTGATGAAAAAAACTGTCTGTGCCATAAATGGTCTTGCATACGCTCGCGCAACAGCTTTGCTACCCACTTAGTTTTATTGTGAAGCCATGGTACGTCACAATGCTACAGAGTAGTAGCAATGTAGTGTGTTGTGGTAGTAAATTGTTATCATGTCAGTGTTATTAGCCTTGACTTCTAAAAAAATTCCCACAATTCCTTTTATGTTTATCTCCAATCCACTGGTAGATAGGTTAGGGTAGGGTAGCCGCTCAGAGAATCTAATGGAATTTAAAAGCTGTACTTTGACTGTTTCAAGTGATGTTTTAAACCTTTAAAGGAAAACAGGCTCATCAGGATGAAACTAAAACACAACCTTCCAGTTGAGGGTATGTGTGACAAGAAAGTAAAAGTTGGCTGATTAAGAAGCAACTTTAATTTTTTTCAATACTGCTCAGAAGCAGCAAAAAAGAGTAAATTAGACGATCCTTACGTTGTGGGAAGCAAGATATTTAAAAGAGAGAATATTATGCTTGTGTTACGTTTTGGTAGCACAAGCATAAAGCATAAGACTTTTTGGTCTGTGCTACAAAGCTAGCAACTTTTGTACCATTAGTGGTACAAGCTAACAAAGTTATTTTACAGCCCTGGTCTTCCCTAAAAAAAGACAGCATCTGCATGGGAGCCCTAAAACCTGTAAATACCTTTTCATATTGCTGGTGTCTTTCCACATGTGCAAGGTGCCAGTTCCATAGGTTGTCATACCATTAGAAAGGCAGGCTTTTGACCTCAGAGATAATAAGAAGCTGGATGGTCCCTCTCCACTTGAGACCTGAGGACACGGTAGCCATGTTTTCCAAAAACAATTTCATATTTTATTTGTCTAACCACAGAAGAGTTTTCCACTTTGAAGCATTCCCAAAAGATCGGAGGCATCAGGTGTAGATTTTTGGCATTGTCTCTTGCACACAGAGATTTCTCCAGATATTCAGACTCTTTTGATGCTATTTTGTACTGTAGATGATGAGAATGTCTCCACAACTTACTAGACAAAGTTTCTGCAGTGATTTGGAAATCACTGCAGAAACTTTGTTAGTTACTTTTCATACTGGTTCCCATTTTTTTTTTTGAATTGGGATCGTAAATCTATAAAAGAAGATGTTCAAATTTGGGTGTGCTGTGATTCATAAATGTGTGGCGAAAAATGTAAACTGTGTAAAATTTCTGACACTAATTAATACCTGTATGCACATTTATATTTTTTTTACATATGCACAATTATATTTTGTAAGTGTGTACGCATGGATTCTAAATATACGTTAGCACATTCCTATAGACAGGTTTACAAACATGACTGCACACACACAGTGAGATCCAGGAACACACCTCTCCATGTAGATTTGCTGGTAATTCTGCCACAACAATACCAGCAAAAAGCTGCTTACCTGGGAACAAATTCCTGAAAATAAATACTCATCATCTGATGGGTTGTCAGTAAAAAGTAAAACCAAAAACATTAATTAGCCAGCAGATTTTAGGAAAAGAGGTGTTTTTTTTCTCCTTCTGTTAAACACAACTAAAAGTACCCAGCAATCACAATAACCATGACAACAGTGATGACCAGCTACGTTGACCAGCACGTATTTGCATTTCATTTGTTAAACACCTGCTCTCTCCCACTCGTGCCACCTAACAGACCTTTCTGACGCCATCTCCTCCCAACTTTCACTCCCAGTTTCAAATGGGATCTGAAGCTAAAAGTATACCCTGTCATCTTTAGCTTGTAATTGCTCGACTTGCCGTTGGCCCTTCGTTCTCCCGGGCTCCAGCAATTACAGAAATACAATGAGGCTTGGCTTTTCTCGCGGGGTGTAGAATGTATATACTAATTCGCAATAAAGTGCTACAGCTGTCAGTGCATTTTCTGCTCGGTTACTTCAATAAATTGGAACTCCGAGTAGGGAAAAAAAACGGGAATATCGTATTATGTGCTCCCCATTCCCCGCTACACGTGCGCAGCCCTCTCTTGCAAACACAATTTGAACAATTCCATTTTCCTCCGATGAGGAAATGTGACTTTTTCATTTCAGAGGCAGACAAACGCTGATGCCCCAGCACCCTAATAATGGATTTCACTTCTCAAGAAACAATTATGAGGGGTCTAGAAGTAAAACAGCACAGTGGTGATATGTTTTATTTTCAAATTATGTAAATTGACAGGAACAAAAGGGTTTGATTACAGTTGGTGACCTTTTTCTTTGTCTTGTAGAAGGGCCCATACTGAACGCGTTGTGCTCCTGCTCATGGTGCTTTGAACAACTATTGTTAAGTATCAGTGATGGCCAAGGCCAGCTGGAGGGTCAGAGTCATTTGCAGATGATTAGTTTCCCCCCAAATCCTGCCTGATTTGCTGCAATCTCTTCACCCTTTCTCCGCATTTCCAATTTCTATCACTCACATCCGTTCCCAACAGCTCGTCTTGGAATCCGAGCCGACCAGAACCCATGAAGAAGAAGAAGAAGAAGAAGAAGAAGAAGAAGAAGAAGAAGAAGGAGCCAGGTCACAATCCAGCAATGGTGCCGGAAGCGTCTGAAATCGAGGCTCTAATGATGGCACTGCATAATGCAGGATCTGCAGGGGTGATGGTGACGATGATGATGATGATAATACAGGATGGGGGAGCGAGGGTACCCAGCAGCCAAATGAAAGCAGACGGCCTGAGAAGGAAGTGGAGCCAGAGTCGGTGTTAGCAGTGTTGTTCTGTAACTGCATGGCGTTAACAGCTGCCCCTGCCATTAACACAATGGGAGAGAGAAAGAGAGCGCTCCTTGTTAGGGATCATTTATTAACTGAGATCATCTTTTCGTTAGCCTTGGGGTAATGACTAATGTCAATGGCAAATTTCACAGTTGTCTAGAGAAATGAATTAGATTTGCAATAAAAGGCCCCTTGGCTTGTTGTACACACTCATTTGCTGGAGTTGGTGAACTTGGAGAACTGTAAAGAAACCAAGGATCCTGTCTTAATACCCTCCCCCTCCTCCCTCTCACCAGACACTGACCTTTTTCTCTCATTATGAGGTGAAAAAAAAAGCAAGAAGGGATCTATAAAAAGAAGCCTTACAGTATGAGCCGTGGCGTGGGTAACATCATTACGGTGTATTCGGCGATGCAAATGAGACCTATGGATTGTGGCGTAACCATCGATGTGGACGTTTAGAGAAACCGCACACACACACATGCACACACACGCTGCGTGGGATCCAACCTTCGCGGACTCGGTTCAGCTGCGTGTGTGAGTGTTTGTGCATCTGTGTCTGCGCAGTTCAAAGATTAAGACTCAGGCGTATTATTTAATCCGCCCATTGAGCAGTGGCAGAGTGTGGAGACAGAATGGAGTGGGTACAATGACCCCCCGTCGGTGGCGACTCACGCCATCTCCAACGCTCCTGACGGCACCACAAAACATGCCCTCACCTACGCACCCCCTCGCCCTCCTTCCTCCCTCTCTTTTCTGACCCAAAGACCCCCCCCCCCCCCCCCCACACACACACACACACACCATCCCCAACCCCTTACAAAAGAACCTGTCAGGATGGGACCCTCCCTCCCTCACTGCACGCACACACAGACGCAGAAACAAACCCTCCACCCTCCACTGCTGTCATCGCCCCCGGGGGTATCCTTCCAAGAATAGCGGACCCCCAAAAAACAGCACTCTTTCTCCCTCTCTGTGTCTCATTCTCCTTTCTCCCCAGTCCTTTCTTTTGCAGGACAGATGACACAATGCAGTGATTCACACCGGGCTGGGCACTCACATACTGTAGGTTAGCCTCTATTGGCCCATGTGTGGCTGGCTCGCAGCGTGGGGTTAATTGCGAGCGAGGTTAACAAAATAGGAGACAAAAATCAGTTTCAGAAGAGGCCGGGGACCCAGGAGGCTGAACTGACATGAAGTGGGACCTGGAACACAATGCGTGTGTGTGTGTGTGTATGTGTGTGTGTGTGTGTGTGTGTGTGTGTGTGTGTGTGTGTGTGTACATGTGTATATGTCTGCATGGGTGCACGGAGCTGGGTCAGATGTTGTTTCCCCTTAATGAGTGGTGCTAACAGAAAGGGCAGGGTTTACAGGATGGCCAAAGTTCTAAACAACTGACACAAAATCAGCTTTGAGCCACGTCAACTGTGATCGACAGTCACACCATCTACTTACTACCAAATCAGTCAGTTAGTTGGAAAATAAAATGTTGAGAAACTCAAGTTGTTACTGCTTTTTCAGCAATGTTAAGCTGCTTGATTCTCCACTAGGCACCAACCACAATAACTGTATTCATAGTTTAGTGTGAGTACATTTTCACTGAAAACAGATATTAGCTGGATCTAGAAATGTAGCTGATATATGATATATGGGGGATAAAGGGTTACATTATCACCCATATACAGCCTGCCTGCTTTCTTGGTGCTAAATAACATGCAAATAAAACCCTAAAATGTCCCTCACCAAAGTTGGAGTGTAGACTTCTTGGATGGTGTCTCAGTATAAATAACCATATACATAGATAATAACAAAGGAGCAGTTTTTAGCACATGTAGTTGACCTTTTTTTTTTTTACCCCCTGGAGATCGCCATGTGAAAATGAGTTTATAGATGCTGAAATGCTAAAAATGCAAAGACCTCAGGCTCTTGGTGATTCTTCTTTGTGGGTTTGAGCCGTTAAAGTCATGTAACTCATGTGAGAAGTTGATCAATTGTAATGTAGAACTATCGTTTACAGGAGCCCTTAGAGATGGAGAGAAACGTTCAGTCATTTATCTCATCCTAATCTTCCACATCAAGAAGCCAGAGTGGTTCGGGCATCTGACTATGATGCTTGTGATTAGGTGTCCTGGGCATATATCCTGAGAGGAGGTCCTGGGGTAGACCAAGCATACATTTTTTGGCTGCCTTGGATCACCTAAAGGCGGTGGTAGGGTAGAGATAGGTCAGGGCTGCTTTGCTTAGGCTGCTGCAACATTTTGCTTTATCTCATCACCATGTGCCTGGCTTCCTGTTTTATTTTGAAAATCTCATGTGGCTTGCTGTATTTTCTTATATTTGTTGTTTTCCTGCCCAGTTCGTTGTCTGTATTCTGCTGTGTCTTATCTAAATCGAGTGTGTCGGATGTGTTCAGCTGCTTCTCTTGTGTATCCTAATGGTTTTATTTCTTTGATTTATCTTGTTAGACTTGTGTTGCTTCCACACTGCACTATTTATGATATTCCATAGGTACTTAGGTACTCCAATTCATATTTTCATTTTCATTTCCTGCTGACTTGTGTGCCATTCCATTTGGGTAAGTTTAAGAACTTTACCTTAAAATTACACACAAAAAATGACCAAATAAGCCCTGATTTCAGCTTCTTGAATGTGTTTTTCTCTGATATCCAAAGCAGTGCAACAACCTTCTTGGTTCCTGAAAATCCCTGCCACATTTCACTGTTTTGTACCAATTCATTGAAAACTCAATCATGGTTTTTTACAAATGCAGACAATAAATAGTTGCTGTATAAACAGAATCAGAAACTATTTTTCACCTTTATTAATCAGGTTTCTGGCTTTACATTGAGTCTGCATTGGGCTGAATGGCAGCACAGTCAGCAGTAAAACATCTGCATTCACTATCGCACAAATACTTTAACAAAGCAGAGCACAAAGGCTATAAAAAGCAGCATCTGGAGTATTTGTATTTGTAACATCAACATACCATGTGGGATTGGTGCAGTACAGTGCTATAAAGCCTCAGCTGTGTTATTAGAAAGCACTATAGCAGTCAGTCACTTACTGTACAGTTTCTCCACAATCACATTTTTGAAAATGGATGTAACATTTAGCTGTTAATACCAGCTGCTGGAGTGTTCGTCTTTAGATGATTTAATTGCCCAGCAATTTTCTCCTGTCAAAAAAGCAATGTGCACCTCAGATGAAAACGAGCGAGCGCAAGTGGGAGAGTTAATTAGCGACCTCGTTAGGGACCTGGAAGTGTCTGGTGGGGCCTCTGTGTGTGCTTGTGCGTGCCTCTTTCTATCTTTGTGTGTGCCGTCTTTGTCTCCGTGTCTGTGTGTATGTGTGTGTTACTTGATGACAAGGATATACAGAAAGGCACGTAGTAATGACCTAATCTCTTATTGTATGTATACATGACCAGCTTATTCTGTGTGACTGACAGGAAGTACTGAATGTAAGCCAACTGATACACATGTGTGACGGAAGATCATTTTATATTTGCTTTAGAATTATTGAATAGTTTAACATATATGTGTGTATGTTTGTTTCTGTACTAGTGAAGTATCATATCAGTCTTACAGTCTTGAACCCCCCAAAATTCTCAGCATTGGCCTTTTTTACATGATACTTCATAAAACTCAACCGAGGTCCTCTTTCTGCTTTGCTTCGTTTAATTTTTTCTTTTGCTTTATTTCACAATAAACCTTACTATGTTAAACATGCTTATATGGCTACTGTAAGTTTCTTCCTTTGAAACAGGGAGGAGCATGATGAATTGGGGGTTTGTCCAGAATAACAGTTAAAATCTTGAGGAGTTCTCCTTAGACATTTCCAATGCTTTTTGCAATGCTATGTCAGGGCTTGTGACCTCAAATGAAAACAACAAAAGTTGTTAGGGCTAAAAGCAGTGTACACGCCTGACAGGCTGCCAGTCTGTCGCAGAGCTAACTTAAAGAGACAGACATTTATTGTCACATTCAGACCTATGAGTAATTTGCCAATTAACCAAACATGCATGTCTTTGAACTGTGGGAGAAACCAGGAGAGACCATGCAAACGCCACACAGAACTCTGGATCTTCATGTGAGATTGGGCAGCAGTATCTATCAGGTTACCCGTGTTTAGAAATTGTTGAAGTGTTCCGGGAACATGGAAAGCTTTCAGGAAAGTGTCCATTTTCTTAGATCCATGTGTAGAGCTACAGTTAAAAGTAGCTCTGTTAAAAGTGTTTGCAACTGTCAACAGTTAAAAAACAACCTCCTGGTACCAAGTACAGTCAAAAAGAAACCTGCACTAACCTGAACATTGATCATTTTAATTCAACTTCAATGTTCTTCTCCTCAACCTTGGGTCACCACCATCTAAAGATTGTTGATGACTAATGAAACGCTTGTTATGTCAGTGGCACTCTCCAGTGGCACAAACTTCCCACAGCAGAACAACATAGTGCGCTACACTGCAAAACCTTTTTGTGTTTGGAAGAGTAACAAGGCATTATCCTCCAAGAACCCCATTTCATGACCCCTTTTAGCGTCTGTGGGATGCTAAAAGGGCATACAGGCTTCACTTTACAGTCTCGAAGGGTCTGCTGCCAACGTCATGGTTCCAAACAATACAGGATGCCTATCCTGTACTTATATCCTGTACTTTGTAGTCCTGTATAATAACAGGAAGAAGGTTTTAATTACACAATTGTTGGGTGATACAAAACTCACAAAATCAGCATATGAATGCTGGAGTTTTACAGATGCAAAATTGTCTGAAAACAAAACCTTCTCAGATCCTTACGATCAGTCAAACGTAAGCATAAGCAGTTTAGCCTTAATGCGTGCGTTGGTGAGAGGTCACAGTGGACATGTTTTCCGAGACCGATTTGCTGAGACATGTCTCGGCTTTCAGAATTATCGAATTACTCCAGAGATTTAGTGCCTCGCAAAAATGTCACCACCATGTTCCAAGGGCGTGTTGGAGGGTGGATGAACGGGCCGCGTGCGGTGAGGGGCGGAGCGGCACTCTGGCTGAGTGAACTCTGTTGGTTTGGGGAGCAGTGCTGTAATTTGTTAAGACTCAGGGCCCCCCTGAATTATTAAAGGCATATGAGTGTAAATAATTCACTGATCACCAAACAGCATGACAGGCCATTCATCAGCATGTGCGGTGTGTCATGTACGCGTGTGTGTTTACGGCGCTTAATGTGGGTGGCAGACAGGCACGGGGGAGGTTAGAGTGGAGGGTTTGGGGTGGAAGGTGGACTCCAAACAAGTGTCTCTTTGCAACTCGTGCATTTTCCCCCCCTTTTTTTTTTTTTAACTTTCCCAGTTTTGCTGCTGAGATGAATTTCTGCACCAGTGTTCCTTAATTGCGCTTCCAGAAGTTAACACGATACTAACAGGGAGAGGCTAAGCATGAGGAGAACTCACAGCATTGTGGAATTATCTGAATGAAAGTGCTTCATCATAACCTGCTTTAAATTTTCATTCCTGGGATTCTAGCCTTGCACTTTTTTTTTGTTTTTGTTTAACCGTGTCTTCTCAATGGCAAAGCGACTATGGTGACAAATTGCCATAAACGGGCGGAAAGCATGCAAATGCAGCAAGGAGACAAATGTCCAACCTTGTGTTTAGTCGGAAGCTAAGGTCATCCACCCTCCCATCTATCACTGTTCTAATCAGCTCCACGCAGCCCCAATGCATAGCTCAGTACCTGCTGCATAGATAACACAGACAGAGAGGTGGTGGTGGTTGGGGGAGAGATAAAAACAAAACTGATAAAAGATTCAACAAGTAAACATTCATATTACTGCAGAAGCAGCAGCTCGGGTTTTTGGTCGGAGTTTAGTTCCCGTTCCATTATTTTTTGTGCTTGTCCTCTAGTTCCCGTTGTTTGTCTGTTCTTAAACTGCGGGGTGTTTGGTTTTTGCTCGCCAGGTACAGACAGTAGGAGTTTGACCTGGGATTACCTCGTCATATTTGAAGGTGATTGCAGATGAGTTGTATTGAAATGTTTTTTTTTTCCCCTGTCAGAGGTTTCAGGGAGGGGAGATGAGGCGAAACCAGATGTCTGGCTCAGTTGTAATTGCGGTTGCGCTTGTCTTTTCAGATTGCAACACCCAGGTGCATAATTGAAAAGATAGAGACTGTCTACTGTTTTGATTTTAGTCTATATCACTGACTTTTTGTTCTTCCGTTGGTTCATTTTCACATAAATTGAAACCCAAAGTCTCTCTCTCTCCCTTTCTTTCATTCCTTCCTTCCTTTTCTCTCTGTGAGTGCTTCATTTGCCCCCGTCAAGCGATCCAGAGATAGTTGAATTAGAGTCTTGCCCCACGCAATTAAAATCGTATTATTGCTCGAGTGTGACCCGGCCTAATTTAATTGCTGTACATGCTCAAAAATGATTAATAGATACAGTTTGTAAATAGCCTGGGCAATGATGATAACACCAAAGATATGGTTAGTTGGGTGCATTATTTCTTGCTAAAATAAACATTTGGAAACTGCTTTCTGCTCGCCACATTGGATTCTTGAAGTGTTCGCCGCAGCGTTGTCTGATTGTAATAACTCTAAATGAAAGATCAAAGGACACGGCAGCCTCCCGAAGGAGAAAGTTTACCCAAACTAGGAGAAAGGAAATGTTGTGTCTCGTGCATATAACCTATTAATCATTCAGCTTGCCTACCGTCATTACTCGTGCTCTTGTTTCTCTCTGTCTTTGTGCCGTTTTGCCTCGACACCGGTGCGGTTGATATTTGTGACGAGACATTTTTATCCTTCAGACGGAATAAAGGCTTGCGTGAGCCTCGCTAGACCTGAGAAAGTGTTTGGGTGTACCTGTGTTGTCAGGATGTGATTACGTGCCCAGAAAGATGTGGAAAAAGAAATTATTTGTGCCCCTTCTCGCTGTCAGGGTTTTAGGTTTCGGAGAATAATAACAGTCAATATAAAAGTCCTCATAAGTATTGTCATATAAATCTAAGTGTGTTTTGTCCACTTGCATGTGTGTGTGAGTGTGTCTGCCTTTGTGTATCTGGCTGTCCACTGGTACAAGGTAAATGGGTGTGTACTCATTAATCTCAGAGTGTGTGATGGAGCAGAGTGGTCGGCCAAGCTGCTGAATGTCTAAGCAGGGCGCTGTGCATGTGATTTATTGGTAGAAGCATGCATTAGAGCCCATTCGTAGCCATTAGCCTGGACAGCTAAGGACGCCTCCACCTCCTACTGCAGCCACAGTGGCAGTGGGCAGGGCCTATGGTTTACAGCAGCAGGCTGGTACATTTTGTTCAGGATGTAATAAAAGCCAAAAATCATATCATTGCATGGGTCCTTTTTTTGGGATGCACTTCCCAGGAATCATCAGTCCATAAAGCATCTACAAGCTTGTGCCTTTTTCCCCCTCCTGAATTGTGGCAATTGGCACAAGTTGAAGATCCTAGTTTCTTCTGTTTACTACCTAAAAAAAGGAGAAATCTGTCCTCACGCATCATATGCAACATTAGTTCTGTACATACACTGCTCAAACAATTAAAGGAACATTTTCAAAACACATCAGATGGGGAAAAATCATTCTAGATCTCTATACTGATATGGACTGTTAGCAACAAAGGACGCCACATCGTTTGACAGAAATGAAAACTATCAACCTACAGAAGCGTGGATTTAAAGACACCCCAAAAATCAAAGTGAAAAAATGATGCAGCAGGCTAGTCCCTTTTCCCGAAATTTCATTGGACCAACTCAAAATGGTACTACTAATGGAAGTTTATTTTGCTCCCACGTGCTTGTATGCATGCCTGACAACATCGGGTACTGATCCTAATGATGAACTCCCAGGTCTGGATCAGTCATCACTGAGTTCCTGGGCGGCATCAGATGGGCTGAAATAGAATGTGTCAGAGGTGTTTTGTTGGATTTAGGTGAGGCGAGCCTGGGGGCCAGGGGCCAGGTATCAGTCCCTTCAATCTCCAGGGACTGCCTGCATACTCTCACCATACAAGGCCGGGCATTGTAGTGTACCAGGAGGAACCCAGGACTCACTGCACCATGATAGGATCTGACAATGACTCCAAAGATTTCATCTTGATATTTAAATGGTAAATGGTAAATGGCCTGCATTTGTATAGTGCTTTTCTAGTCCCTAAGGACCCCAAAACGCTTCACACTACATTCAGTCATTCACCCATTCACACACAGGCGATGGCAAGCTACATTGTGGCCACAGCTGCCCTGGGGCGCACTAACAGAGGCGAGGCTGCCGGACACTGGCGCCACAGGCCCTCTGACCACCACCAGGAAGCAAACATGGGGTTAGTATCTTGGCAGCCAGGAGGCAGCCTGGGATCGAACCACCGACCTTCTGATTAGTGGTAGCCACCCTTAACAGCTGTCAGGGTGCTGTTACCTAACCTGTAGAGGTCTATCCAACAAGGTCTATCCAGGTATGGTCTCACGCAACCAGTAGTGACATTGACCCTAGCCAAATGCAACACTAGCGAAAACAATCAGTCAGAAAAGATGATGAGTGGAAAAATGTCAGTGACCTCCACCTGTAAAATCATTCCCATTTCAAGTTGTCTCATTGTCATGCCTCTAGTGCACCTGTTGTTAATTTCATTAAAACTAAAGCAACTGAAACTAATTTACAACCCCCTCTGCTACTTAAAAGACCAGTTAAGAATGGAAAACAATTATGTTTTCTTTTACAGACCTCATATCTAACAGGTGTCTTGATAGCATCACCCAAAACACTGGCTCAGCTGGAGCCCATTATGTCCTATAGGGAAATTTAAAATAGGCTTTGTTATTCGAGTTGCTTCAGCCTTTCCACAGTTTTTGAGAGGTGCAAGCCTCTTGCAACCCACCCTCACAGCAGCTTTTCCTTTTATGTTGTTTCTATCCTGGATACCTGCTCTGTTCTGTGCTTCTGAGGCCTTGCTGCTCCTCACACCATCTCTGGCTTTCTATGTAGGCATATGAAAGACTTCATTTGACTATAAAGACTCAACACAAGTTCATGAGCTGGTTCAATATTGAATGACTATTGGAGAAAGTGAACATAGATCAAAAATCTTCGAGATTTCTTTTATGGAAGTTATGCTTGTGGAGGATTGTTGGGACGACCTGACACCATCGATAACGAATTTAGAGTATTGATTTTTACGTAGATGTTTTGAATACTGAAAGATGTGGTGCCCCTAAATGGCATGCAGGAAATTAGGTGGTCATTGTGCAGGAGAGGTCATGCAAGACTATCATCAGAGGACAAAAAAAGTTATTTTTGACATTTTTCATTGCAGATTTGCAACTATATTCTTTTCTACCCTCGGACACTGACTTTCCGTTGGAAGAGGCCAAAATAATGCAATAAAAATGGGTTCAAGATGAAGAAAATCTTTTGACCTGTGTTCAGCATTCATCTGCTGCAAAACTGGGACACTGAGCTCAGATATTAAAAAAAAAAGAAAGAAACTCAAATTCATGGTGTTACAGAAGTTGGTAGTAACCTGGCACTGTCACTTTCTGATATCTAAAGTATAAGTAGTCCCTCATTTCTTTTTTTACTGTCCGTCCTCGAAAAGCCTTTTCTTAGAAAAAAAAGAAAATGTGTGTACATGTCTGCGTCTGTGCGAGTCTATATCATTCAGTGTTAGTCCGTGTCAGTGGCTGTGTGAATAGACGAGGTGGGGCAGGTGGGGGGTTACAAGGGGACTGCTGGGAGGGAGGTGGTGGGTCACGGGTGGGGCGGCACAAGGAGGGGAGTGGCGGGGGTCACTCTATTTTGGCTGAGGTAATCCATCCATTGTGTTGAACTTCTTCATCTGTATAAATTCATTGAAAACACGCCGGCCCTGTGGAGTGAAACTGAGCCTGCCCCGCTCCTTTCTTGACAGGGCATCGAGAAAGAGAGCGAGGCAGATAGAGAGAGCTCGGGGGGGAAGGGGGAGCGGGGCGGGGGCCGCCGGTTTTTGGGGGTTTGGGTGGGAGACTTCAGAGGGAGGGAGGGGGAAAAAAAGGGAGTAGTGGACCATGGGAAAAACACAATCCCTGGCCCCTCTATAGCACTTGTTCCACCCCACTTCACCCGCACACCCACCCTGTGTGTGCCACTTGCCACTGACCCTTGCAACCCCCTTCTCATTCTCCCCGAGCCTTTGAGCCCATCTCTCTCTCTCTCTCTCTCTCCCTGCAGATGTGTGTCAGCCTCCAACCCCCTTCCCTACAACAACCCCACCCTCCTCTAGAAGACCTGTGGACCCTCCACACTCTCGGGCCCCGTTACCTGTGCCTCTCACGCCCAGGGACGGTGAAGCATGGTGGGGCAGAGGCTGTGCGTGGACCCCGTGAATCCATCCAGACTGAAGCAAAGAAATGAAAAATACCAGAAGGGTATACGCTTGCTTTTTGTGTTTGCACAAAGGGGAAGCAGGTTCGGGCAAAGAAATACAAAAGCAAAAACAAAAACAAAAAAAAAAAGAGCATGTGTGGTTATGGTGCACATGCTCAGACTGTGGGTGTGCTGCTGTGTATATACGTCTCGTCTGGAGGCTGTGGGATGAGGAGGGAGGATTACTACTGCAGCACGCGCCCTCGGTGACAGTGCAGTAATTGGTCTGAGGCATCCGCTCCCTTTTGCCACTAGTGACGGCGTTAGCTTTCATTAAAACATACAGCAGAAATACTTATGAAATAAATCATTACCACGGCCCATTAGCCTGTCGTCTTTCAATAATTGAATTTGTCAGCAGTATCCTTTTCAACCACGAAAGCCACCCTCGTGTTCTGATGATGAAGGCGAGCGCCAACAGCAGTCACAGGAATATCTGTGTTCCTTAATTATTCTCCTCCTTCTTCTCTAGCTTGTCAATCACTGCCGTTGATGAACCCAAGTCAGACGATTAAGCATCGGCGCTGACATTACCGGGATTGATTTAATCTCTGATGAGGTGTTATCGATATCTTTGATTAATTGCTAACGACGTAGCGTTCATCTGGGTGCTTAAATCTGAAGCGATTACAGTGGTACAAGTGGCGCGCTTACGGCCTGGACGGGCCCCGGGGCGGCGGCGGTGGTAGCCCGAACACATTTTCCCATATGCGAGCTGTTAAGTAGCATTTGATGCTCCTTTTTTTTGCCACATGAAATGTAAAAAATAATGGTAATTGCAGCAGCAGCTGAGGGATTTCTGCAAACTCATGACGCAGCACTTGGGGAGGAAAAAAAAATGCAAATCTGCATTAAAAGCAACGCCTGCTTTTTCCTTATGTTGAGCTCTTCTCAAGCTAAAGCAAACCCCTGAGATTCTTCAGAGGGAGGTGGGGGAAAAAGAAAGAAAAAAGAGGCAGCCAGCAGGGGGAGGTAAGACAAAAGGAAAAGTAAGTGAGAGCAAAGAGAGGGAGAGGACAGGGGAGGGTAAACACAGGCAGGCTGGGAGAGGAGGAGGAGAGAGGCTCTCTGCCGGGGCGCCTATCGATCCCGTTAGTTTTTTGTCATACATCAAGCGCACCCCAAGCTGAGTGGCAGCCATGCCGGACCTCCCCCTGCCCAGGCGAGGGGAGGGCGGTGTGGCAGTGGCGCTCTGGCCTCTTCCTGCGTCCAGCTGCACGCTCAGCAGGGAGTACGATACTGTATGCTGGTAGCTGACCAGCAGGGGAAAAAGCATCTAGTGTACTTTTACACCAGTGACCTTTGTGAAGGTGGAAGTAGGAAGTGTCTAGAATCACATCTATTTCCTGTAGAGCCTCGCCTTTAGAGGAGATCGGTGCTGTTTTGGGTTGCTTGTGTAGCGCTTCATTTAAAAAAAACAAAACACTTTATAATCAGGAGGTTTTTTTTGTTGGGGTGAGGATACAGTCAATATTTCAAAACACAGGCAATTGCTTCTGCTTAAAGTGACAACATTTTCTTAGCCTGAGGATGCCCGATTGACTTCAATAAAATTACACCCAGAGACACTTTCAAGTCATTTTTTTCCAAATGGTGCCTAAAGTGCGTTTCGGTTTGTATTAGTCAGCCAGAAACGAGCAAGAAGTGTTTGCTCTCCCTCCGAATTTGTAATATTGGTTGGTGAATGTGTGCAACTCCATGTAGAATCCGTAACAGCCTTTCTTCTTTTTTTTTAAGAGTGGTGGAAGTTAAGTTCAATTTCTCACACTAGGCGGCCAACGGCAGCTCACTATAGGCGAGTGCCACCTGAATACTTTCTAGACAGCGTTTAAGGACAAAGCTCGCCTGAGCCTGAGCGCGTCAAAGCGCCGCCTCGGCTGTTATAAATAATATATCGCTTAGTTCATTTTCAGTATCTAAGAGTTTTAAGTTCACAGTCTATTTCCAGGGTGTGACACCCGCAAGGGCTGTGAAGTTTTCCCTTTTACAAGAGTCTCGCTCAGCTGCTGCTGAACTGACGCGCTGCTCAGCTACAGTTTCCCCTAAAAGAACAGGAGGAGAGGGAACAGAGAGTGCAGTCAACACACTGTTAGTATAATCCTACTTTTACTGTATCACACTACCACAGCATTTTCTGTTGCATAAAGGAGGCTTTAGCTGTGTAGTAACTGAGCTAATTCCACAACACGGGCATTTCCAGCTCCATATTTATTATTCTTGAAATCTGTTAGAGTGGCTTGGCATGATTAACTGTTCAAAATAATCTCTTTTTAAAAATCTTATAGCTGAACAAACTCCTTTAGCTCCTCTCCCTTATTTAGAGCCAACTTTTTTCTAATTAGCTGCCCCTCGTAAAACAAAGATTTTAAACAGGCTTTTCTACTAATAGCTAAAGTTGACACTACCATATTAGGGATATTTGCTCTCTCTGACATCACACAAAGGCAAGAGTTAAACGAAGTGTTTAGAGCTGTTGGTTTCTGAGGGATTACCAAACTCATTATTTAAAACGTTGGCCATGACTAACATGAGCATCCACAACTGTGAAAAAATATAACAAATCCCTTTTAAAATCTAAATTTTGTTATTTAGTTTAGTTATCCTTCTTCCTATATTATATTCATCTTGTATTTATTCTTATTATTTGATTGGTTATTCATTTATGGTGTTCAGATACTCTAATTGGCTGCCCCTCCTAAACAAAGATTTTGAACAGAAGGTGGGTGGGGCTTTTCTGCTAATAGTCAAAGCTTACATGACCATATTATGGACATGCTCCTTCTATGACATCACACAGAAATAAGTATGGCAAAAAAAAGGAAAAGTATAATCAGTCCTATTTACGTAAATTCAGATTTTTGCTAGTCATTCTTAAATTTTTTCTTCTCCGTCTTCTTCATGTTAATACTTTTGTTGTTAAAATAAAAAGTATGTCAACAGTGTTTTGATTTAGAATCTGCAGACACTCAAAATGCTTTTCTCTACATTAACCTTTAAAAAAATAATCTTTCAGCTAAACAAGCAGCTTTGCCCCCCCGTCAAAGCCAACTTTTTTTCTAATTGGTTGCCCCTTGTAAACAAATATTTCAAATGGATGGTGGGTGGGGCTTTTCGATTTAACTTAATTAATTTTCATTTACATAGCACCAAATCACAACAACACCTCAAGGCACTTTATAGCGACCCCAATTCAGAGAAAAGAATTGGCTTTTCTGCTGACAGCCAGAGCTGACAGGACCATATTAGGGATAGCTGCTCTCTATGACATCACACAGAATCAAGAGTTGGAAAAACTGTCTGAAATGAAGTGTTTAGAGTTGTATGAAGCCTGAGCTGTTCGCCTCAGGATTACTGAGTTGCATTGTAACAGTATGGCAGTAAAAAGGAAAAGCATAATAGGCCTACTTTAAATACCAGTTAGTCATAGTTATTCTTATTCTTCTTAATATTATTATTATCATTACTATTATTGTTATAAGTGAAGATATGTCAGTGCTATTTTGATTTATGGCCTGCAAACACTCAAAACGACAATTCAAGTTTCTCTTATGCTTTTCTCTGCGTTAACACGAGCCGTGTCCTATTATTCATTTTACAGCATCACTCATTACAACAAACGTGACACTTCATTTTGGCTTTGTAAAACTTTCTGTTTTCATCACATCTCCACTGTACTGACTTTGGATGTGTGTGTGTGGTTTTTTTTTTGTTGTTCACATCAGCGTGAGTATTACTTTACATTTTGCTTGCTGTCAATCACCTGACACCCACAGGAAGAAAACTGAAGTCTCTTGCAGGAAACGATCCTTCAGAAACATGCTGCTTTTACAAAGTGTACTGTCACATCCAGGTCCTTTTTATTTAGAAAGTCTTTGTTAGCCAGGACAGCAGTTTACTTTTTACGCTAGATTTCAAGCTGGAGAAAAAAAAAGAACTTAAATTCAAAACAGGATTAGACTGGTCATGTTTTTAACAATGCGTGCGGAGGTGAGTCACGCCTGGTTGCTTGAGTGGAAAGGTGTTGGCGTTGATGGTGGAGGACAGATCGGGGGAAAATGTCCAAGGGCCCTCCAGTTTGCTCTGGCGCCCCGAGCTGCCTCTGTGCGTGCATGAGTCTCATTTCTCTGAGAGGCGAAGGAGGGGATAAAAAACAGAAAAATAAAGGATGTGGGGTTTCATGGGGGATTGAGGGAAGGAGACGAGAGGTTGGAGAGGGCGGGAGAGAGTTGAAGGAGGGTGGAGGTTGGGGGTGGATGGGGTGGGGTGTTGCTGTCCGGTGAGATCCGCTCGCAGCTGACTCCCCACCCCCACACCCCTTCTCAACGGCTCCTCTGGTGAAAAGGGCCCTGAGTGGCGAGCGGATCCATTTCAGCGTGGAAACCCCACACACACAAAGCTCTGAAAGCTGCTCTTATGCCACGTCTTGGTATCTCTTACCTGTTAGGCCGATTAATTATTCCCCCAAGTACAGGAGCCAGGGAAAGGAGACACCACGGATGGGCCGGCAAGATAGGGCTGCACTCTCTCAACTGAACGAGAGAAGCCAGATAAAGAGAGTGGGTGGTGGGGCGAAGGGGAGGAAGACGAAGAAGGGGAGAGCTCTGTTGTCTCCTCTTTTTTTAGCCCCCCACCCCTCTCAGCCTACAGTAGCCTTCAATCTCCAGTGGCTAATGTACTAGAAAGTTGCACCCACACTTTCTTAGTCACAGTAGAGTGGGTTGAAAGAGCCGGTAGTGTAGTTAATCACTACTTCTTTGCTTTTTCCCCACAACTATCAGCTCCAATGGGAGCGTACAGAACAGCCGCCTCATCCTTTTAGAAAAGGGGGAAAAAAGTTGTGTTGTTTCCGCTGCTGGGGTTCTGCACCCTGGAGCATGTCGTGTGGATGGCGCTTTTGGTGGAAAAACCACTGACGCAGTGACCGGGAACTCCATTAAACGCGGCACTCGCTGCACATGCCCCGATTGCTCCGGCCACCACGCCGTGCTGTGGGGGTTTTTGTGTGTGTGCCTGTGTGCACAGTTTTGCTTAGAGGCCCCGAATATTTGCTGGTGCCATGTTTGGTCGCTGTAGTATTCAAAATTCAAAGGCATGACTCTGTCCCAGCAGTGCTCTGAGCATCCAGCCGCTCTCATGAACAAGCACTTCCTGGTTATGTAGAACAAGGGGTTTCCATGGATATCAATCAGCCAATAGCGGCGTGGCTCCTCAGAGCAGCGTGTTGAGAGCGAGGGTCTCTGGGGCAGCCTGTCTTTTTAAACAAGGCCAGACACTTCACAGACAGGGAGAGGGCCAATTAATTCTGCCGGGGGCAACGCTCCTAGGTTAGCATTTGCTTATAGTGATAAATTGGCGCTTTGTATCCACAGTAAACTACCTATGCTCCCCCCTGTTTGGGCTGGCTTGGCAGGTCCAGGAGTGATGTCATGGGGTTCAGGCTGATTAGTCGGGTGTGCCTTGTCCTTTTTTCACGGGGTCGCTGCACTACAGTCTGTGTAAAATTAATTAAAAGCTGGCTGGGGTTAGTGTCCATGCTAATTCCAGCTCATCGCTGACATCTGCAGCAAAAAGCCTCGTCTAACCTGGCTGGCAATCTTATATCTGGCTTAATTGGTCTTTTTTTTGGAGAATAATACGCCATTCAAGATTTTCTCCTCTTTAAAAATTCTAAAGAAAACACCTATATGCCTCTTTAACCTAATTTTTTATAGATAATTCAGCGAGTCCAAGTCCAACGTGCACAGCAGGAAAATTGTATTCCCTCATGATCTGTCAAAGCCTAATACATATTTCTAGCTCTAATACTGGAAGCTGGAAGTTTACCCAGTATTGCTCTATAGGTCAAAACGTACCCGTGCCATTGTGCTTTTCTTAAAGTTACTCATATTACATGCACATCAAGCCAAATTGCTGTCACAGGCATTGCAGCACCATGCATTTTAATACTGTTTTAGCTGTCAGGAGTCTGAATTAATCACTCTTAGAATTGGTAAAGTCACCGAGCAGTTGTGCTGAACAATCAACAGAAACAGATCACAGGTATCATCATCCTGCCTCATGCTTCCCAAACCTCCACCTGCACAATTATTAATTTCTATTACAGTCATCGACTTCAACACTGGTCATTGGTCAAAGCATCCACGTAGGATGGATGACAAATCAGGTTTACGGCATCTACCAACTCTGCCATTCTGATTAAGGCAGCATTGTATGCTAAAAGATCTCTATTCAAAATAGGAGTCCACCACATACATGTGATTATCAGCTACCTGGTACGTAGGTGTTGGGTCTGTGTTTCCTCAAGCCCTGCTAATTCTAGAGACTTATTCATCATGAAGAAAACAAGACAGTCGATCGATCAATCACTCGCGCAAGGGAGGCCCGTGTCCACCACGAAAATGACCTCGACGACCTCCCTTGTTGCCTTTTTTATTGAGAGACAGTTCACACAAAACACGTCAGAACAAAGCCACACCCAGGCAAGGCATTGTATGTATATTTGTGAACTTCTGTATCTAAGTAAGAATGTGTGTGTGTGTGTGTGTGTGTGTGTTATGTGAGAATGTGTGTGTCAGGCCTCCTGCTGACCAAAAGGTCGTAAACGCAGGAAGCTTACATTAAAAGAAGCACAAGGATGTGTCTGTAATAAAAGACTACAGCCCCCCACCTAGAACCTCAAGAATCTGGGGGGGAAGGACAGTGGAATTTCTTTCATCAGAGTTAAAACAATGTACAAATGTTAAACATAAAAATGACAAACATTTAACAATTCACTCTAACAGTAGGTAGGTAGAGTTTATTTATAAAGTGCTTTTCACTAACAAGCAGTCAAAAGTGTTCTGCAAAAAACAGAGTGAATTAGGAGGAATTGCAATAAAATATAACAGAAGATTATTGGGATGTTAATCCATCCATCCATTATTTTCCACATATCCAAAGCCAGGTCGTGGTGACAGCAGGCTAAGCAGAGTATTCCAGACAGCCTTCTCAACGGCTACACTTTCCTGTTCCCGATGGGGTGTTCCAAGATGTTCCCAGGAGACATTAGAAATATAATCTTCCCATTGGGTTCTGGGTCTATCCTGAGGTTTCATCCCAGTTGGTCGTGGCAGGAATACCACCAAAAGGACGCCAGATACCCAAACCACCTAAACTGGGTTTTTTTAGACTCGGAGGAGGAATGACTCTCCACTGAGATTCCTCTACATGTCTAAACTTCTCAAGTTATCTCTAAGGTCTCGATAAATTCACAGATTTATTGTTTCAGTAATTACCCAGATTTCAGGACCACAAGTGTAGGTGAGGACGTAGATGGACTGGTAAACTGAAAGCTTCGCCGCAATGGTCCAGTACTATACCCATGCCAATTTGCAGGCCCAACTCATGCATTCACCCGAATTAGATTCCATGACACCCCAACTCCTTTGCTTGAGGCAGACTTCCCCATTTAAAAAAGAAAGTACAGCCTCTTTCACTTTTAAGGTTTTACATCTCGGTTCATAATTATAAAGAAAAAAAAATCTTCTGGTCTTTAAAAGGTTCTCAAAATAGGTAAATGCAACCAAGCAGCATGTAAAAAAACAAAGTACACTCCATAATCCCAAAGCCAACACAGTATGGACTTTGGGCCACCGCAGCATTCTTTTCTTTTTAGATGTTTCATATGATTTGCAGTGCAGTAGCTCAGGTTTTTAAGAGCTTTTTACTCAAATAACAATAAAAACAAACTGTTAAAGTAGAACTTAGGAGCTAGTTTCATGAACATTTTGTCTCTCTTTTTTCTACATCTCTAACATTCATTCATTTACCTTTATATGTAGATTTGGTACATTTTTGCAGTGTGCCGAGGAGAAACATCAGCATGGATGCAAGGTGAAAGAGAGACGAGGAGAGAATTTTAAGCATTGGTTTAGCTGGTGGAAAAGTTTTTGAATGTTAATTATTCACATTTGCTGAAATAAGATTGACTAAGTTGGGGCTGGGACAGAAAAAAGTGCTTCTCGGCATAATACACTTTTATAAAGTAACAAAAAGTTTTCCCCTGATGATCCTCCCAGGCATGATAAACCAAGTATGGGAGAATATTGTGCAGATTCATCCATGGGCCTCTTCCCTCTCTTACCCCTGTTTCATAAAGCTACCGTGACTAGAAGTAGCCCCTGGTGACTCCATTTGTTCAGCCATGAGGCCATGTGGTCTGAATTTAGCCATCCTTTATCTTCCTCTCCCATCCGGCTTCCTTTCCTTACTCTCCGTGTTTGCTAAGTGGTTGCATGCATGCATACATGTGCCTTCAGAATCAAGTGAGCTCCAAAAAAAAAAGCATCAATGCTGCAAAACCAAAGCAGAGGGAGAAAGAAGATGGGGCGGGGGGGGGGGGGGGTGTCATCATGGATACTTTATTTACTCATTATTCCCAATACCTCATTATCTCTCATGTCAAACATCCTTGCAGCGTTCCCTTTAAAATCCCTCCCAAGGTGAGGGAGGTTGATCGTTTTTCTTTCTTTAAAGCGAGCGAGTCACGGCCAGTTTCCCCTTAAACACGGACACGGCAAAAACCAGAAGTAGAGCAACAAAACAACCTTCAGTCGGCAGGAGCAGGATCCTTGATTTGGCATATCAAAGGAGGGGAGCGCGATCCCCGGGTTGCGGTGTCTCTCAAGGTCGGAACACGCAGACCTACTTCGCCTGATTCTGATTGGCTGGGCTTTTCCAGTCGTGCCTGAGTTCAAGTATAGATAGAAAAATGTGTTTTCCACTAAACAAATGATCTAAGTTCTTAAATCAATGTTGTTGAGAAGGGGTTGGGGGGGTCTGCGACTGTAAAGTATGATGAAATGGTGTGCAATCCTTTTCATTTGTTTATCACAATGTCAACTGAACTTACACCAAGGACACTCGACAGAATCAGAAGAAAGTTGCCCAGTATTGATTAAATGGAAGTATATTTCCTTGCAACGTATTAAAACTAAATTCCTCGAACTGCTGCGCAAACACAGCCAAATTTACTAAATGACAAATATAACACACATCCAGCTGTTTTTTAAGAGCATCTCAGGCTGAAATAAATCCCATGCCTCACCGCCCGAGCCCACATTACTTTCAGCTGACTGGTTTATCAGAGCTGTTCAGTCTCATCTGGGCGAGAGCTGTGCAGGCGGAGGGAGCTGCTGATCCTCCGGCTGACTGAAAAGGGAAAGTTGATATCATTCCCGCTAGCTGCTGAGCAGGGACCAGAGGTTTCCCCTCATGGGGGGTCCTGAGAATGTCACTCTCACTGCCATAGTGGAAACCCCTCCTCCTCCTCCTCCTTCTCTACTTCCACCTCCTACTGCCATTATATTCACCTACATTATCTCCAAATGTCACTGAGAGTAAAACCAATAGCACTGGGAGAATTTATCAAGGAGGTATTATGCTCTTTAGGGTACAAGGTGCTTGATGGAAGCATGTAAACCAGCTGAAGAGATTTTCGCCTCATGCATGACTCGTTTATCGCTGCTGCAAACTGAGGATTTGACTTTTTGGGCTCAGACTCACCAGAACATGCCGCTAGCTATGTCCACTTTCTCTACTATATATTATACATACAGATATTAAATTATTAGGTTGAAAAAGGTTATAACTACTATATACTACGTAAATATGTTAAAATATATGGGGTGGACTGTATAATCTTAAGCTAACTCTATAGCCTCCTAAGACCCGAACTCTTCCACAGCATGCATTTTTAATTTCTCTTTGATATTTAGGCATATTGGGACCCGATGAATGTAAAATTAAAGAATTACCAGATTTTTTTTTTTTTACCTGATTTTTGTTTCTAAGAAAAATGAGAGCCACATGTGAGGATATTCGTTTAAAATTTCGATAGAACAGTAGCTGTATAATGTCCTTGTAAGTGGATATCAGGCCCCTGTAGAGCAAAATTGAGTATTTTGGTCTAAATAACCCAAAATGCGATGTCCACATATGTGGACGGCAGGTCCTAGGAGGATAGTTTTCTTACTTTAGACAAGCAACAAGACATGGGCAAACACATTTGTTAAAAATCTGGAAAAGTATCAAATTCATACATTTTAAATCTTATCCTTTAATGTCTCTTCCTCTCAGCCTATTTGTCATCACTGTCCAGTATATTCACGTACTTCACTTGCGCTCTGTTTAATGCTAACATTCAACCAACGCTCTTGATTTTTTTTCTTCATCTTGAATCCTTCTGAAGAAATTACTACTTAGCAAACACTGGGATTGCTGTGAAGGGATGTTGCAGTCGCACCGTGTTAGCATGTGTGTACAAAGCAGGTCGGTGAGGGAGTATTTGTGTAGAAAAAGAACGTAGCGAAATGTCTACTGCATGTTTGGTAAGATGATGCTTACCCATCCAGTTTGTAGTATCTGACACATGGCAGCAGGGTTCCTTGCAAATTTAGAGCAATTATAAATCGTATGTATACGTCTTTCAGAGCTGGCTATCATGCTAGATAGCTATCCACCTAGCTTTGGGAAGATGATTGGCTAAGAGCACATTCACACAAGTCTAGAGACCTCTACACAGTCATCTGGCAACTACTGTAACTCAGCAAAGTGCATATTTCACAAGTGCTCGTGAGAGTTTGTGACTAATTTCACTCTAGCAACTGTCAGCAAAGATAAATATGATACTGCAACAAAAACATCCTTCCTTTTGTTGCTAGCAGGTTGCTGCGGTGACCTATAAGATTCAGACTTGTCTGCAAACTACTCTCTGAGTGGTAGTTAAACAACAACGTAACAATGCAAACTGGAAACAGAGAAAACTCGCTATTTAAGTGAAAGCTGAGTCTTTTCTAAAGTTCAGCAGGAAGCTAACAGCTTTTACTTTGAAGGTGGAACTTCTCATTTTTTTGGCTTGGGTCAGGTTTTACTACAGCTTGGAGAGTAAGTCACAAGTGGCTGCAGACAGGTCAGTGTCTTTCATGCTAATTACAGGAATCTGCTGGAGACCAGTGCAACCACAAAGATGCTTTTTTGCAACCGCTAGCTGTGAAGTGTCATGAACAAGTCTAAGAATACATGTTTTCCCAGCAAATGGAGGTTGCCAGGGGAGGGTCACCAACTGGACTCTAGGCGTCTTAAGAGGTCATCTGATCGAAAGGTTGGTGGTTCGATCCCTGGCTGCTCCCATCTGCATGCCAAATATACTTGGGCAAGATACTTACTCCAAGTTGCTTTCAGTACATTAATCGGAGTATGAGTGTTCAGGACTGTGTAAAATATAATTTTTTGTTAAAAAAAATATTTAAGGGTAACGCTTCAACTGTCCAGAAGAAGCCTGAAGCGTATTTATCCTGTTAGTTGTGTAGATGTGTACAGATGTGAAGGTCTTTGTCTCTGCTTTAAGTACAACTACTGTCAGCAAGTTTCCTCTGGTGGCTTAGCTCATTATAACTGTAGCTTTATAAAATGTGAGACTGTGACTAATAAAAAAAAAGGAAAAGTTTTTTATCAGTAGCCCTGAGTTCAGTTGGAACAGTTGGATATGACAGATCTTTCCTGAAAGGCTACAAACACCTGGCGGTTATGGGTTTGGACAGCAGACATGTCATACTGACGGCTTCCCCCTACTTCAGCAGCACCCCGAGCTCCGGCTTTTGTGGATTTTTTTTTCTTTTTTGAGCACTCTGAAATTGTCAATCGAGTCAGTGGCCTGGACAAGCTCTTTCTTTGTGACTGTGGGCTTTAAAATGGTGCCAACCAAGCAGCATGGACGAAGGATTTGAAAAAGGCACAATGAACTGGAAAAAAAAGGGAAAAAACCCTAGCTACCTGGGAAACAAAACCAAGGGCAGGCGAGAAAATGTCGAAGAAAGAGAAAAAAACAGGTGGGGGGATGGGGGGTGTCACAGGCTGACCCTCCCTCCTCTCTATTCCCCAGCCAATTCTGAGCCCTCGGACTGAGCGACAGGCATTTCTAGTCTTGAGGAGTGACAGAGAGAAAGGCAGGGATGAAAAAAAGAGGGAGAAAGAAAGTGAGAGCCTACCCAAAAGAGGGAGAGAACAAGAGAGAAGAGAGTGGCAAGGGGGAGGGATGGAGGGAGAACAACTTGAATCGTTGTCATCAGCTCCGTCACGTTGAATAGGCCTAATGAATGCAAGTGAGTGTTGAGGAGCCATGGCCAGCTCTATCAAGGCAGGTAATACCGCCCAGATTTAATTGGGAGCAGGTATTGGAAGGGCTGTATTACTTTAATTGGGTAGGGGTTCTCTAAATGGAAAAGACAAAGTATAATGGCCAAATTGTAGTGCACAATAGCACTTAGCCTGGGATTGTATGCATTCGCTAATCTGCCCTGGAATGAGGCAATTCTGAACAATTTTCTCAGTGAAACCAGCTGCAGAAAGCTTGTCCCCCCTTCTTTTTTGTTCTCTCTTGGGAAAATGTAAGATTGAAACAGAAAATACCTTTACCGGGGCAATCATTTGCCACGTGTTGGAAAGCGGATACAGCAGTGAGTGGTTGAAAAAAAAAGAAAAAAGAAAGAAAGAAAAGGAGTGTGAGAGAGGGGGGGATCTTTGTAGCAGGGAGAATGGAAGGCAAAAGCAGATAAAGTGGGGCTCAAAGTAGGGCCTGTCACGGTCGCCAACGAGAGAATAAAGTGATGACATTTACAGTGACAGATGAGACTGCACGGGAGAACTGCCCACTGTTTAGAGGGAGGAATCTGATATTTAACAGACATGGCCTCTGATAATTAACAGTGGACATGTATTTAGTGGTGGGCCTTGTCATTATTAATGACAGGCTGGGGATACTGATATCCGGCTAATCTTAATGAAGCACCGGCAGCCAAGCCAGGATCACGGGATGCACGACTCCACATGGATGTTTAGCAAGAAGGTTGAGATGCGTTTTATCATCGGAGCCCTTGCTAGCTTTGACTTTAAAACTCTCTTCCCACTTCTCTTGGAGTTTATCTGAAAAAAGAGAGTGAAGAAAGACATCCCGATTGCTACAACTGCAACCCCCCCCACCCCCCCCCACCCCACCCCCCACCCCCCAATGCACTTGCCGAGGACAGGAAGTGCTTAGCAGCACGCTGCCACATTATCCCAGCATGCACTGTGCTAGCGCGATCAGTCTTGTGCATCTTATCGCTGAGGGAAATGGAGGGAAGAGGAGCAAACACTGTCGTAGTCGACGCCATGTTCGCTCAGAAGAAAAGAAGTCCCTCTTGTTCTTAGACTTTTCTTCTCATCTCACTTTCTTGGGGGCGAGCGGGGACTCAAGGAGCTAAGTTGTGTAGTAATTGTGCCGGTGAAGTGAGAATGATTGCATCTTATTGTCCATTGTCCCCACAGGTTAGAGTGCAGAAGGTATTCTCATAGCAGAGAAGATAAAGGACAAAGCTGTAGTGAGGGCCTCTTCTTTTGCCCAGGTGGGTTTTGCGTTTAGCCTGAAAGGCGGTTGAATTGAGAGAAAGCAGCTGGACACCGCGCTCGCTAAAAGGACGCCCCGCTGGGCGATTGCCGCCTCACAATCCAGAACATTCATCCCACTCAAGGCACATATGCTTACCTTCACAAAGACTCAATGCAAAGTTGCTTAGGATGGCAGCATGCAGTTCTCTCCTCTTTTCATTTTGCCATCACCAAGTCCAAACTGTAATGACTACCCTGTAACATTCTGCATGGTAACAAGGGGGGAAGAAACCAAACGGCAGTATTGTCCCAGGAAGGCAAACCTTGGCATATTGTTTGAAGGCTAAATTGCTCCCCGCAAAATACACCCTCTGCTTTATTGCAGCCATCTCTCCCATTAAATGTGTGGGTATTGTGTATGGATTACAATAGCTAAGAGGAACCCAGGGACAGCTTAACCGCTAAGAGAGAGTGAGAGGAAGAGCCTACACAAAGCACTGAGAGTGGCTGAGGTTTTGTCAGGGAGACGCATGCTTGCTTTCCCACCTGGTGAGGAGAGGAGAGGGTTTTAGGGAAGAGCTCACCGTCATGAATATTACATGTGGAGGAGAGGCGGCAGGAGGAAGTAGCCAACTCCAGAATAGAACATTCCTGTATATTAGATTACAGTACAATGATTCCTTGGAGGGAAACTCCTGATTAACTTGTACCAAGTGTGTCTAGCAATTAGTTACACTCTGCAGTGGGTAATCCATTGGTATCAGAATGACTAAGTAATGATATGCAATTAAAAGATGAATGAATATGTTACTCACGTGTAATACAAATTGGATCTAGAGCACACTTTCGGAAATACGCTTGACTCGAATGTTTTATTCAGATTTATTAGAGTATCACTACAATCTACTGAATCTTTCCTTTATTAATAAGAAATATTTAATTTCTATTTATTCATGTATTTTATGTCAGGCTATACCGAAACAATTGCCTAATTAGGGATTCTGTAGAAGGCTTAAAAAGAGAAGAATAAAGGTAGACTGCAATGGCATCCTTATTATAATGTGAAACACCACAGACGACGAACAAAGGCACTGTACCAGATAGTAGGAAAGTCCTGCTTTACCACTCCATTCACAATCCAACACACTTAAGGTTATAAGTTATAGGAATCACAGATACAAGCCAGTGAGTTTCCTTAATATGGTAGCTTGGCATTTTATAGTGTGAGAGGCTCTGACACCCAGAAGGATAAAATTAAGCCTCTTCAACAAGCTTCTTTTTCTTGAAAAGGGTTTGTAGTGACAACCCGCTACAAGGGGAAGTTTCGGCAGTTTACTGATCTGGTGCATTCAGGTGTGTATTAACACAGTCCCACAATCTTTCCAGGAGGGAACGTTCCAAGTTCAGACTTGGAACATTCCAAGTCTGAACTTGGAACAGAACAGAAGAAACTGGAATAAACTCAGTGTGCATTGGACAGACAAGACCAGGTGTCTCACCATGATTCAAAAAAACAAACTCAGCATATCAACACAAACATCCCGATACCAGCGGTCAGCACGGTGGTGGAGGGCTTGATTCGGGCTTGTTTTGCAGGCTGAGGATCTGAGCACCTTGCGGTAACTGAGTCGTTCGTGAACTCTTCTGTATACTAAAGTATTCTAGAGTCGAATGTGAGGACACATAAAGGGCAGATAAGGCTTGGACCAAATTGGGTCATGCAACAGGACAATGATTCCAACTGAGCAGCAAATTTATAACAAAATGGCCGAAACGGGAAAGAATCAAAGTCAAAAACCAGACTCAACCTAATTGAAATGCATAAAAGTTCATAAACTTCAATGAGCTGAATCAACATTTTAAAGAGGTGTACTTAGTTTTTCACAAACCACACAGAGCCCTGTGAAAGCTTTCTTTTTCACGTTGTATAGTAAATAACATCAGATCAATCAATTAGTGTAAAAGACAAATGAAATGCTGAGCGCCTGCTACCACACTGTGCTTTTTACACCACTGCTCTGTGGTGGAGAACCACCTGGATTTGCTTTATGGTGATTTTGTTTAATTATTTTTTATTTTGAACAGATTTAGCAATATGCAACATATTAGGCCAAAACTGAAAAGAGCTTTATTTCTTTTATTTTACAGCAAGTGAGCAGATGTGGGGAAGAATCAGTGTGATTTCTCCCTCTCACTCGACTTCTTGGGTTTCAAAACAAAGCTTTTGCATTTTCACAAGTCTCTCTCTCACCATCCACATCCCACATGTCATTCTAGCACATGTTGCTTTCAATGCCTTCTTTACAAATCAGGTATTTGTCACTTTTAATGAAGATTATTTCACACTTGGCACGAGGACAATCTGCCGTACAGATGTACGTAATTTCAGCACTGCCGCAGCTTCTGTTTGGACCAAAGATTCAAAAAGGTGTTATTTTGTTAGAGGAGGATATATTTTTAACACCATCCAACCATCAAAAAGCTGAAGATGTAAGAGAAGTGGATAGAAGGAAACTGTTATTGTATCAGAATCATTGGGTGGAAATGTAATTAACTGCAAATGAACTGGCGCCTGGTACTTCAAAATGAAACCAAAGAAGCACTTTGAAATTCGTACTTTGTTTTCAGCTCTTTAAAAAAAAATAACAGCAATCTTTTTTTGTTGATTATCCGTTTAAAAACAACTTATTGAAATCATCTTTAAAAAGACAAAACATTCTCCTTTCAATACGTATTTTTAACTGATATCAGCATCTGATTGAAGCAATAGAAAAACATGTCAACAACAAAACAGGCTTTGCTTGGCCTACTTTATGGCTCATTTTTCCACTTAACGATAATGATTTGAGTCTATTTTTTGCATTTTTAGGAGGTTGGCGACCCTTTTAACCAGAATACTGGCAGGGCTCTCGCATTTCTAGTTGGATTTATTGGTCCATCATCTTGGTTAATGCTCAACTATTCCTTCAACAACTGAACTGATGTGGAATATTGTACGGAGATGTGATCCACAGAGGATGAATCCTTTAGTCTCAAGATCTCAATGTCTCATTTGATGTTTGCCACAATTATGTGACTCCTAACCTGGACTCATAGATCCCTGATGTTGTGAATTATGTCATCATCTAAGATAGACATTGACAGAGAATAAAACAAATAAATCTAATCTATCATTAATGGTACCATTAGCTTCATATTTGTGTATTTATAATAGATTTGCCAACAACTAAGCAATAGATTCCCTCGAAAATTGCTACCCGCCAGGTCAAAGATGGCATCAGTGTAAAGACCAGTGCACAAGATCTGGACATTCATGCTTCTGGGCATAAATATCTGATATTTACAGTGGAAAGTCAGCAAAGCCTTTCATGACTGTGTGACCTAATGGCAAAGGTCTCTGGCTTTGCATGTCAAAAGATTTAGGGTGTAAGTTCTAGACCATATTGTGATCATTTAAGTGCTCCCTTTGGGTCAAAGAAACTCGACTTTGTCAGTGTTTTAATGAGGGTTTTTTTTTAAAATTCATAATAAGCTTTTCAGCCTTTCAGGGCTACACGTACAACATAGATGTGTGCATTGTTCCAGTTAAACATAAATCTTTGAGCTGTTGGTTAGCCTTCTTTTTAGCCAGTAAACTGCGAAACTGTCACCCAAAGCCAAGACACTGTGCGCTACTGCTCAAAGCATACTCTGTTTTGGGCATATGAGTTTCCTCTTCTGAAAACCAGAAGCAGAATATTGAGACAGTCCATCCATCAGTGTAGAGCACATGAACCGGCACAATTCTGTTCAAGGGTTTTAGAGCAGGAGGTGGCAAGAGTTGGGCCTGAGATCATATGATAAAGTATGGGTGGCACATGAAAACAAATCAGACCAAATGAGTAATCAGGCTTGTGCTTCCCCTCTATACATCTCTAGCAACAGAGGAACCATTGCCTTGAGAGTAGATGCAGACACTACAGTCTGGTTGAGAGGTAATGCGAGCTTGTTTTTCACATGGGGTGGTGGTGGGGCGGAGGGTGCAGGGAGTGTAATTTGTTCTGTCTGGCAGAGGCATGTTGTGTTGATGAGGATGGGGGCCCTCAGTACACTCGCTCCCTGTACGATTCCAGTCTGGAGTTGAAGAGCCCCAAGTGGTTGTAACATAGCCACATCCCAGTGCCATGTGAGCCCATAGAGGGCCTCCACCGGCAGTGCTGAGTGTGAGATGCATAGATAACCCACACACACTGCTGGCAAGCAATGTTTCCTTCACTCTCAGTTAAACATTTTCTGTGACAAGTCATAGAGGGTTTTTTTTCCTCTTCTGCACCCTGGGTTATTTTCTCAAATGGACCTTTCTGCAGTTGGTCTCGGGTGGTGTCAGTTATTTCATGGTGACAGCCAGAGTTAGGCCGACATATGTTGGCGCTGAACCCCTCCCTGCAGTCGAATCTGCCAGGGCTGCAGCTGATGAGAACAGACAGCCAGGTAGATCCAGAGACATGATAGAAGTCAACGAAGGATTTCTAGGCTTCTCGAAGGGTTTCATCAGCGGAGGGTTTCTGGGTCCCTCAAGGTGTTACATCACTCCCACTGCAGTGATACAGAGTAACAGATTGTGTGCCGCTCTAGAGGTATGAGTTCTAAAAATATGAATGCTAAAGCCAGTTTTTTCCCTAGATATAATTCTATGCCCCTGTTAATAGTTCATAGCAACAGTTTATAAAGTTGTTTATGGCAAAATATGCCCTTATACTTACTACTACTGTGCCATATGTTGGATTACTGAACGGTATTAAACTTGTAAAACTTCTTGTTTACTTACATAAAACATTAGAATTCATAAAGAATTAACCTATAACTAAACATTTATTACATAATAGGAGTTTTTGAGGTGTTTTCAGTAACTCTTCTTCACTTTAAAATTGACACATATTGATACTGATACTCCATAAGTATTAAATTGCATATACAAATATCATTGTAACTACCATGACATTATCCACTGGCTAATGAGGTTGTGAGGCTTTGAAATCACTGCAGTCTTAGTGTTTTGAAATGGGACTTGATGATCTTACTAAGAAACTGGGAGAAACTATACAATTGGCCACACTGCAAAGTATACCCTGCTTTAGCCTCTAAGGTATACACTGCTTTAGCCACAAAATTAGCACCATGTTATATTCACTAAGGTGTGAAACTATTGGATGATAGTACAAATTCATCAGGAAAGTGTTTATTGGAGTCACCAATAACACGTGCTAAAAGGGGTTTTCCCAAAGGCTTCTATGCAATTTAAATTCTTTTTGCAATTGCTATATCCCTTCTGGCGATAAGATAGAATGCAGATTTAAGATATTTCCATGCTGCCTTCAGTGTCAGAGCTGGAAAACATGTTTGTCTTCTACATACAGTGTATGATTTGTACTCCTTTGCTATTATTTTTTTACTATCTGAGGAAGTAAAATAGTGTGTGTGAGTTTTAACATCTGAAACAGATGCCATGAGACTGAAGGAAAAAGTGGTGATGATGCCAGCACTTGGAAAATATGGAGAACCTCGTTGTATATGGGAGAATTAAATTTTGGAACATGAGGTTAACATTATAACTTTAACCCAAACCATGATTTTTTTTTAAGAAACGAAATGAGTAGTTTTATTACCTATACATCTTGAAATAGTTTTGGTGCACAAACAGGCAAATGTGTGGCAGAAGAGGAACAAGTAAAACAATAAAGAAAAAATAGTGGTCTGTTTGGTGAGTTCAGGTGCAGCGTCTGAATCCCGGACAAGCCCCCACTTTATTACAGAGCTCCCATAGAGTCCCATAGGTCAAGCTTGGATAAATGAGAGGATTGCATTGAGAAGGGAATCTGGCATAAAACAAAAATTTCTGGATCCATCCAATGTGGCAATCCCATATAAAATTTCTTAGGCCATAGTAATTGAAAACCCGCCATAATGTATTTTTATATTTATATTCTCTGAGGATGACCTCAGAGAAGATTCATAGTTGTGGTTAAGGAGGACATGCAGAGAGTTGGCGTGACAGAGGAGGATGGGTTGTGGAAAGTTTTCTCATATCTATCACTCATAAAGTTTATGTCTTTTTTGATCTTACTCATTATACCAACAACCTAAAAAATAATGTTCCTTTTACACTGGCGGCAGTTTGCTGCACATTTATTTACTCACTCTCTCTTTGCCCCTCTTCTCTCTCAGCAAGGAATGAAATCATACGAGTTGTGTCCGCCGAGAATAATCAGACTCATGTTTGTATACATTTCAGTAAGTGTGTCTGAGCCGTGCATGTTTCATAGCTCGTTGGTTTTCCTTCCTGATGTCGTTATATGAGTCACCGCTGCTCGGCTGCGAGTGAGTGACTCAGGCTTTTCAAGCAGTTGCTCCGAGTTTGGAACAGGGATTTTAAGACTGGAGGACCATTGGTTGAAATTTGTTGAGCAGACCAATCTGAACGCCACAGCAGTCAGGATGGGAAGCCTGCAGATGTGAACTCAAACAAGGGGCTTTGCTGGAAAAAAGAAAAAGTTCAGTTTGACTTTCCCTGGATGAATAAAGGTTAAAAAGAAGCAGTACTATAATGTGTGTGTGTGTGTGCCTGTTTGAAGCGCTGCACCTTTGAAGGCGGCTTGCCTGTGAGCTGTCAGTGGGTCCCGGGCTGGGAGGAGGCAGCGTGGGGACGAGGTCAAGTGCAAGTCTTTACGTGCACGCATTGTGCATTAGGAAGAGGGCAGCGGTGGCGGTCTGGTGCCCTGGATGAACCAGCGCCTGAGTAAATGTGTGCATTTGTGGTGTGTTTCAGGTGGGGGTGAGGTCTCGGGTCGTAGCCAGCAGCAAGGTCAATACAGAGATCCTCTTAGCTGCCCTGCTTTGTCTTTGTCTTTCTGTCTCAAAGAGGTGGTTGTAAAGATATACAGACACACACATGCACACCATAGGTTCAAAGCAGACTCTTTTATTTGAAGTGAAGAGCATATACATCATTAGGTTGGACATTGAGCTCTCAGTGTAGCGTGAAGCCTCTGTTGCTTCAAAACTTTACGCCGACTGTGTAAAAATATAGTCTATATTTTGTCACATTTATTGCAAATATAAAAAGAAAACACTGCTAAGACGACAGTGCTTTAATGCTGAACGCATACTAAATATCTTGTTTCCACTGTCCAGTGTCCATGTCTTATTTTGCATTACCATACAACGCTGAAAACTGATCAAAACAGTCTCTCTTTGAGCTTTTCATCCCGTCGCAACTCAGCGTACATGACAGGAATCATATACTTATTATAACATCTCATCAACATGCAGCATTTTGTCATAAAGTAATAGGCGGGATAGATATTCTGTCTGATGGTGTACAACAGGAGATCCTTCAGGAAATGATTTCCATCATCTCTTCTTGTTGTTGTTGTTAACAGCCTGTTCGTCCACGGCTTGGAGATGACACCGTCTTGATTGTCCCTGTGATTTGTGATATCATCGCTCTCGATGTCTCATCCGGCACTCGCTCTTCTTTCCTCTCTCTCACTGTGTGACTGAGTGTGTGTGTATGGCAACTGTTTGCATGTGGGTGTGTCTGAGAGATGCTGAGGTTTATAAGAAAACACTAAACACAGCTGGTGGAAGTATGCCTTACATTTATGGGTTCAATTAGCGGGTTGTGCCTCTGTCTCACTGCTGCAGATACTGGCGCAGATTGTGTTTGTC
This sequence comes from Copadichromis virginalis, assembly GCF_057382275.1. Taxonomy (NCBI): domain Eukaryota; kingdom Metazoa; phylum Chordata; class Actinopteri; order Cichliformes; family Cichlidae; genus Copadichromis; species Copadichromis virginalis. The sequence goes on from NC_140639.1 coordinate 24,453,296, forward strand.
GTGTGACATCGACTTTCCAATGGCACTATCAGGTTTCAGTTGCACTCACACACTCACCTCGTTGCTATCAGTGGATTTGCTCATACGCCAACTGTAACAATCTTGGCTCAACTGTGTCACAGCACTTCACAAAGAGAAGCAGCTTGGTTTTGGGGGACATTTTCCTTTTCTTGATTAAGTAGAGATACAGAATGAAGGCAAATTGCATGGGTGGAACCAACAGGGTGTCTTAGGGGAGGCCACAGCCCCTCTGGCCAAAAAAACCCCAACAGTTTTTCCCACGTGGACACATTTTAACACCAGCAAGTAATTCTGATCACAGTCATCGCTGCATAAGCAAAAAATAAGAGGGACTGATCTAAAAGAGGTTGATTGTCTTCATCTGGATGTTGCCCTTTCAGTGGGAGAAATGTTTCGCCACTCATCCAAGTGACTTCATGTCAAAAACTGCAGTTCCTCATGTGGCCACTTGAGGCTGGTTCCAAAAGTGAGCCAATCCCCATAGACTCCCATGTTAAAATACATCAAACATGAAACATTTTTAAAGCCTGGTGCAAAAATCTTTATTGTCTCTGTACTTAAGTTATTCCTTTTTGACAACAGCAGGGGCAGTTTAAGATTTATATAGCCACCTGTTTTAACTGTGTTAAAAATTTAAAGTTTTCATTACTGTGGAAGTAAATGGTAGCTATCTGCCAGGCTTTACATCGTCTAATATAAGTACCTAAGCTGGACCTCTGAACTATCATTTTTTGAGCAGTGATTTTATTTTGTAACTTTCCTCGTGATCTGGCAAATAATATTTCCTTCTTCTGTGATTAATTCAACTAACAGCCAAATTGAGAAGGCTGTGCTCCAGTTTGGTGAGTTAATTTCTATTTCAATAGTATGCTGCTTGGCACTAATTAGCAAGTGCAGTATACAATATGCAGTCTATGGATTCAAATTGCTAAGTCTTCTAGTGTAACTCACTTTTGATTCTAAAAGAGCAACGTGGGATAGCAACTAAAATGCTACAATCGTGGCTTCAAAATCAAACTTTACATCAACTACATCTATTCTTTGGTGATTGCCAAGAGTTTTTCCCCCAGCATTTCCCTATAATATAAGAAAATTATAAAGTTGTAGTTTTATAGAGCTGTAGTTAAGCTGTGTTGCCATTCTTCTCTCTCATGCAGAATGTTTTATGATTACCCCATCTCCACTGAGATTTGTATCTTCACCATGGAAGAACACTTTGATTCCACCTCCAGTGCTCCCGGCCTCGTTTCCCTTCTGCTTGGTGTCTTGCACACTCATTATATATGTCTTCCTTCTCTCCATCATATCATCCAGCTATTTCCTATTACCAGTGTTAATCAATCTCCTCCAAACTCCTTTCATACTCATGCCTCCAAATTTGCCTTCCCCCCCTCCTCTTCCTTTGTCTTTGGCCAACTGTAGCACAGCTTCCACCACTACCACCATCCTGCTTGGTCAACAGCACTCATAGTAGCCATTGTTAAACTTGACTAATCAGGATTGTTGCCCCCACCATGTCTGGGCTGGTTGAAACACAGAAACACCTTGTCAAAAATATAGAAAAAGTCCCTGAATCTCACTCAGTTTTACCGTTAAACCAATGATATCCAGTTGCAGAACACTATTAATGGATGGCTCCTTAGACCTTAGTTCAACACATCACCTCAAAAGTCAAAGTGTGAGAGAGGATAGTTGTGAACATATGATTCACCAGAGACTGGGGTACTTGTTGACAAGTAATATGCTGATGCCTCTGAGTGTGGGTGTCGGATTCATCCTAATGAAATAGACGAGGCGCAACAGGAATCATCGAGGAGAGATGGGTACTACTGACAGAGATTATTTTACACCTAATAATGATACTTAGACCACTGTCTAGCCTTGGTTTGGGTGCAAAACACATCTCATGCTTTCTAGGAAGAAGTTATATATTTGGTGTGTTGCTCCACTGCAGTTATTTTTAACCCATTTGCCACAAACATGTTGTTACTTGTCAGCTTTAAATCTATCATGCGTATAATGTGTTTCATGCACACTCTTACACTCACTGCAGCCTTAACTTTTACAGAGCTTCCTGTTTATCTAACAGGTGATTAAAAGGTATGTGAAATCTTGTATGAATCATAGGTATCAGAAGGAGAAACAAGAAGACCCTGATGCAGTGAAATCTTTTAAAAGCTGCTGTACATTCATTCTCTGTGCAGCCTTGGCCTTTATTGTGTCTTGTTTAGACAGTGCTTTTAGTATGATTTGCATCCTTTATGGATGTTCTTTTCAAGGAGATCAGTCTCCTCACAAAGCCCTTTATTAACCATTCACCCACATCATGAAAAATGTATTAATTAAAATAAGAGCCTTCTGGATGGCATCACGTCACCGCAACAGATCAAAGCAGAATATTTATTGATGCTCCACAAAATAGACCCTTTTTTTTCCCATAGATAAAGTTGATCTGCCATAAACCTGATTGCAGGCAAATCTTTCACTGTACCGCCAAAGTTTGTGAGTTATGATGGAAGTCGAAGTAGAGCCTGTGTCATCAATCAGCAAACAGACGGCACTGCTTTCTGTCACTGGCTGGATAGCTAGCAAAACAGAAATTTGATGAGATGATGACGTATTGGCATCAGTGCAATCAACCTTTAATGGCAAGTGCTGCTCAGACCAGTGTGTGACTGACAGAAATAAAAGGTTAAAAGCTGAGAGGGACATCATGAAATTATTTTGATGTTTAAAAAAAACAACAACTTTATTTTATTCCACATAAGCAACATCTTCCTAATCTGGCACGTTAGAGCTTTGACAAGCCCTCGCCTCATTTACAAAGATTGATTAATATCACAATTAAAATTCCTAGCTGAGATTGTTTTGATTAATATTCCCTTCTTGTCTTGAGGTTCCAAACCACCCATGATGACATGGAAATAAATAAACACACACTCGTGCACTGGCAGAATTCTAAGAGAGTGGAACAACATCTACCCTGGATCTTTGGCGGGAAAAGAGAGAAACGGAAAAGAAGGAGGTGGAGGGGAAGGGAAGAGAGAGAGAAGGCAAGGGAGAGGAAGCTTTTCCCATATTTCTGCTGCTGATTGACAAGGCTGACATATGGAATAGTTCACCTATTCCCCAGTGGCAGGAAGATGGGGGAGAGCGCGAGAGAGGCGGGTAAACTTGCCTGCGAGGCTGAGAGCATTTTTTTTTTCTTAGATTCGGTGCTTCTGATCAGAAGGATTCATATCTCCCTTACTAAATTTAGCACCAGTGGCAATTAGTGGCGGAGTCACACAGCCACTCCAGGAGCAGCTGACAAATAGTACCTTAACAAGTCGAAGATGTACGCCTCAGTTTGATGGATTTGTGTGTGCACAGCTGAGGGGGACTTACTGGAGTGTTTTTCTTACTGTGTGCATGGTATGTGCATGTGATACACATGCTGTTTGTGTGTGTTTGTGTGTTGGCGGAGCTGCAGTGGCATGCTGATCTGCTTCAGCTTGTGGTGGTTCGTTAGTTTAAGACAGGTTGTACATCCTTGGTGGCATGTGAAATACATTTGTAAAGCTGAAGTTTTTTTGATGTTTAATTTAAACGAGAACAGGCTGCAAATTCCCTCAACAGCATCCCTGTTTCTAGAAGGATATCTGGATCTGGATAAGGCTGGATGGGCAGACAAATGAAAGGAGAGATGAATGAAGAAATTAATGAATGAATGGATGGATGTACGGACAAACAGACGGATGGATGGACAGACAGATGGATGAAGGATGGATGATAGATAAATGGACAGATGGATGAAATGATGGACAAATGGATGGATGATAGATGTGTTGCATCAATAAAAGTGTTTTCTTTAAGGTGAACTGTTTGGTGCCTTTTCATTTATACCAGCTGTCATCCAACCATAGTCCAGGACTAGCTGAAAAGTTATTGTTTCAGGTTAATTTTAACCAGTATTAGAAAAAAATGAAAATAGAGACCCAGCCACTTTCACCCATTTGTTTATAGACTACACGTATGAAGCACAGAGTCTGTTAGTCTTTTCAACTCCCTATTAACAACGAGCATGTCCACTCATCGTGATGTTATTTTTTTAAAGAAAACAGTTTTTCCTGTAGACTTCTATTCAAATTACTTTTGCAACCCCCCTTGTGACCATTCAACAGAATGCAGACTTAAGGCACTTTTCACATTGGCTTCCCTTTTCACACCTGGAAGCTACATCCAGCTTTTAAACTCTTTATGGTAACACATAGCTGGTATTAACCAGCATGTTAGTTTGGTGGAAAAGCCAAACATTCCCCCAGTGGATTTATGCTGCTCTGTTAAATCTATGGCACAGAGACATTGTAAAGCTTCTGAAACCTTACGCCGAAAGCTGCTGAAATTTAGAGGTAACTCAAAATTTTGACTTAACTTTGAAAATACATGTTTGCTGTTAGCCATTTACTGTTAGCTTGTCACTTCCGTAGTTGGTCCATTACGTTATCACCTTCTACAATTCTGTTTAGTTTGGTAAATTTTAGTTTATTTATTTATTTGTTTGTGTGTTTTAGCGTTTGCAACATCTTTATTCAGCTTCAGATTTCTTTTTTTAATGTGCTTTATGCTTTTTCTTACGTTGCACTCCATTTGACCTTTTAGGGCCACCACAGAACCAGTAATTGAGATTGTAAATGTAAATGTTAATTCATATATCAAGGGAGAAGTAGGGTCATTTTCTCAGAGGCTTCTATAGAATCAGTCTACAGTGTGTAAACAGAGGAGTCGCCCCCTGCTGGCCATAGTAAAAATACAGCTTTTTAGACGGGAAACTAAATGTTTTAACAATTAGTAAAAACATCTCTAAAAGCATTTAGAGCTTTTGATTATAATTTTAATTTGATTATAATTTTTTATATATATTGTTTGTATGTGTGGAGACAATTAATGCCCATAAATTTATTTTAACAAATTCTGTAACAAAAGTAGTAAAATAACCACAAATAAAACAGAGAACGGTAAGTCCAAAAAAGGAACTTGTTCGGAGACGTATGGAAAGTACACTGATGCATTTCCATTGCAACGATTAAATAAAGAGATGATATTTACTTTATGGTTAAAAAAACAACAAAACAAAAAAGACCTGAGCCAGCATGTGCACACCTGCATCATTGCTATGACAACATCATCATTACAGTAAACGATCCAAACCACACAGATCTGATGTGTGTGTGTGTTTGCAAACTCTGAGGAAAACGAAACAGAAGGAAAGACAGACCGACAAACACACTGAGAGACAGACGGCTGAAACGGAGGCCGCGCCGCTAACAGAAAGCATAGAATGACATCATGGCTCATTTGAGTCACTTCCCAGTTAATGCAGAGACACGGTGATATCAACAAAGCAGCCTTTCCTGTAAATTACCAAAACAACCACAGTGATGAACAGAAACCTCGGCAGGGGAGACTACGCTGCAGGAATTTCTTTTATCATCTCTCCTGCTGTGGTCTCTGGTATTGTTAAAATGCAGTAACTGAAACTATTGTTGTTGTTTTGTTTACCTGTAAGAGCTGCTAAACCTTTTAAAGAACTGCTGCTGCATGAAAAGAAGCCGATGAACTGGCTTTACATCATCCTGCCTTACCCAGGAGAGTCTGTTGCCTGTCGGACGCTCGCACGCGCACGCACACGCTCTTCACTTGGCTAGCCAACCTCCTGAGAGAGGAGGCAGCTAACCGTCTCAGTAGAGGAAATGAGCTATCTGCTCCACTTCTCTCCAAGACTCACAGACTTTTCTCTCTCTGCACACACACAAGCACATCCCTCTGACATTTTTAGACTCTGTGCTCCTCGCAGATCTCTGTTTGTTTGTATCTGTTTTGTGAATACATGCTCATCTGCTTATGTGTGTGTGTGTGTGTGTGTGTGTGTGTGTGTGTGTGTGTGTGTGTGTGTGTGTGCGTGCGCGCAAGCATCCCAAGCGGTGAGTGGGTTTGACCTTAAGCTTCTCCTCCCTCTTTACAGTGCAAGCTCTCGTGTATGTTTCCTAGGCCTCCAAGATATGAGAGGGGAAAATATCTGCCGACAGCCCATCACAGTTCACGGCTCTTTGTTTATCCATTAATAATTGAGCATAGCTGAAGACAGTACAAGGTGTGTGCCTGCGAGAGAGCGTGCATGCATGTGTGGGTCTATGTGCCGGTGAAGGTTGGCGGTGGGTTGGAGAAGGGTGTCACTGAGGGAATTTATGCCTTGCATCGCAGTTTGGGCTAAACTGCAGATTTTCTCTCTGAACTGGATTGTTGTTTGCCATGAAATTAAGACAAAGTGGAAGATTTTCTTCCCCCTATCAAAATAACAATAACATTTAATGTGATTTTGAGAGAAGACTGATTACATGAATGTACACAGTTACAGTGGTGAAAAGGGTTTTCGCAGGACTCTATGCAGCCCGTAATAACCTAAAGTAATTATTTTCTGTGACATCATCAGTCTCTCACACAATTGTGGAAGTTTGGTGCACTCAGTTCATTGAGGTTTACGCACAGCTCTGTTAAGGTCCCACCAGAGCATCTCAGTCAGGTTCATGTCAGGACTTTGGTTCATTGCAGGACTTTGAATCTTTTCTTTTTCAGTCATTCTCTTGCAGATTTGCTGCTGAGCTGGGATCACTATCTTGTTGCATGACCTACTTTGGTCCAATCTTTATCTGTCAGACAGATGTCCTTACATTTGACTCTGGATTACTTTGATATACAGAGGAATTTATGATTGATCAGTGACTGTAAGGTGTCCAGGTCCTGTGTCTGTAAAACAGATCAAAATCATGACCCCTCCACCACCGTGCTGACAGCTGGTATAAGGTCTGGTTTGGCTTTGTGCTTTATGACCAACATCTCCACTTTGGTCTCATCACTCCAAAGCACATTGTTCCAAAAGTCTTGCGGTTTGTTCATATGCAGCTCTGCAAAACTAAGCTCTGCTGCCATATTATTTTTAAAGACAAGAGACTTTGTCAATAATTCGTCCATGGTGATGTGAAAAACTAATTTCCAGTTATCAAAAACACTTGATTGCAGTTCTTGCTGCCAAGGACGGCACAACCAGTTATTAGGTTTAGGGGGCAGTTGCTTTTTCACCTAGGGTCATGTGGGTTTGACGAGCTTTCTCCCTTAATAAATGAAATCATAATTTAAAAACAGCATTTTGCATTCACTCATGTTATTGTTGTCTAATATTAACATTTGTTTGATGACAAATATGTAAACAATAAGAAGTCAGGATGTGGGCAAACACTTTTTCAAGAAACACGTGTACAACGTGACCTTAAGGTGAATTTTACTGGACGTCCACCCCTGGGAGGAATGTACCACTGAGTTACATTTACAGGCCTGTAATCGTATTGTGTTAATAAGCAGCAGTTACATAGTTATGACACATATATGCTCTTACCCTCTCTGGTTAAACAGTTATTTCTGTGATGGGAATTTTTAAGAGTTTGACCTTTTAGGTATTTTATCATTCAACATATCATGTTTTCTCTCCATATAATCTTTATCTCTACAAGTTATCGTTTGCATGGAAAATCATTTTCTTTCCTTTCTTCAAGGCCTCGTCCCCACCTCATCTTAAAGGATCTCAACGCATGCTGGGTGTGTCCACAAATGTGCAGCGTTAGAAAGTGCCTGAGCTGAATTACTATTTCGAGTTCTATCTAAAGCAGAGTTTGTCTTTACATTTCACTCTCTCCTCTAATTACGTGGGTCTTTCAGACATGTTTCCCCACAGAGTGCTTTCTGACAGAACAAAGTAGAAATTCTTTCCCCTCGGAGGCAGCCCTCAAGTGAGAGTCTCCCATCGTCTCTGCGTACAGAGAGGCGAAAAACTGTGGTCCTGTGGGGGCTGTCTGCAAAAATATAAGTTGTACTAGTGAGTGTCTCACGCAGGAAGAGAGTACAGTTAAAAAAGAGAGAGAAAAAGGGTAGTGTAATAGAAAAGGACTAATTTTTCTGCTGATTGCTGACAGTGCCACCACTCCACTCATCTCCAGTCATAATAATCACACTAAAAATGGAGGCAAGTACTCAGAAAGATTAAGTTAAATGAGCTTGATTGAGTTAAATGTGTGCACTTTGTTATAGAAAATGTAAAGCTGGGACACATTATATCACCAGTGCATAAAGGAGGTTTAAATAAGGCGAGGGGAGCATCCATCGTAGGTCACAAGATGATTCTAACATTTATCCTTCATTCGCTGAGAAAATTATCTTGATTTAAATAGTACCATGAGACACCAAAACCTCCAGTTTTAGGCTCACCTCACCAGCCCTCTGCTAAGTCCTCTGCTTTGTAGTCCAGACATCATGAGGCTTGTTTTGGTGTCATGCTGGATAACAAAAGCCAGGGTTGGAGGGGGGACGATATTTAAACAAGCCGAATCTACAATTTTTAACCTTGCTGTTTGAAAAACACGGCTTGTGACGAATCCTAAACAGTTCATCGTTGCTGAAGTTTGGAAGTCCCCCATGAATCTGGATTAGTTGGTTTCACCTAATCATACACCCACCTGTAGTTCACAGGCTGGGAAACGACAGATGTGCTTTCCAAGTAACGCTCGAAGACGACGAGTAAAGCAACTGAGTGGAGCTGAGGTGAGTTTAACATAGAAAACGGTGTAAAGGCAAAAAGGAGGGTGATTAGAGTGAGTGGTGAGCAGATATCCACGTATTTACTGCAGACAAGTGACTGAGCCTGACTGTTTACTTAGCACAGCACACCTGAACATATAGTGTTGCAGTCACCCAGCAATGAATGTATGGGCACCTAACATGGACATAAAGGGTTAAAGTTCACTGCTGCAGCAGTGACGGCTCTTCCACTGTACGTGGTATTACTTCTGCAGGCGTCCGCCTTCATTATGAGTGACACAAAGACACAGCAGAGTAAATCTCCATCAGCAGAGTAAATGTGAATAAAACTACACAAAGTTTAAAGAGTTGTGCTTTCTTTAATGTGCAATTTGTTTTCCGTAGTGTCCAAACACGTTTCTTTGAGGCTTTCCTCCTCCTACATGACTCCATTTAATATAATTTTGCCTGTTGGTCTGGTGTGTTCTTTAAATTCTGCTCTGTTTATTTGTCTGGCTGTGTGTATTTATCATCTAATTCACTGTTTATCTCTCTTTCCCTCTCTTTTTCTTGCTCTGGCAGCTTCTGTAACTCTCTGTCTCGACGTACATCATTTCTATAGAAGTCAACACTCGCCCATCAACATGCCAACAGACAGCTGCACAGTCCGTGGATGCCACTTCCTTTGATATGGTAAAGCAATATTGTACTTCATCTCTCCTTTTTTATTTGTCCATTTGTGAAGGAGATGCCATTAGCAGTGTATTATGTTCCTCTGGCGAGGAAAAAAACATCTCCAAAAGGAAAGTTGGCGGCTGCCCGCATCCTGCAACGCCTCATTAGTGCATTGCCTTCGAACAAACGTATCAAAAATGTTCTGAGCTAATCAGCTTTTATATTCCCGGGCTATATGTAGAAAGAGACAGAGCTGAAGGTCACGGGTGCGTTTGAACGCAGCAAGTGGCTCAGTAAGGGAATGATTTATCTGGAATTATTGCTGTGCTTTGCTCTTGAGGGTGGGCTATTGATGTGTGCGGCTGAAATGGCTTCTTCAAGAGGAGGGATAGGGGGCTTTAGTGGTGACACACACACGCACATATCTTTGCTATCATCGGCCGAACTAAGGCACTTGCCTCTGCACTGTTATCCAGCTTGCCATTTCTTTCATGTCTGTTGCACACAAGGGTGCTCAGATATCGGTAGTTAGGAGGGAAAACTGCCCTGTTACAAAAGCAATAGGGGCTTAGGTGTATTTTTTATTTTTTTTAAATTTATCTGTGGAAGCTGTGCACCAATGTAGTTCATTTAACTGACTGAACGAGCAACTATTAATAAAGTGGACAATTTTATTTTCCTTCTCATAACTTTCCTTCAAATTTTTTTGTACTTAGAATTGGACAATTTTTCTCATATTTTGACAATTTTGTCTAAATTTTGACAGTTTTGCTTCATAAATATGAAATGTTTTGTCATAAATTTGAGAACTGTCACCGACGTCGGCTTTGGCAAAATGGAAAAATCTGATGCCCCAAGAATGTCTCAGCATAAAAGGGAACTTAAGTGAAAAATACAACATACTTAATTTATCCCATATTTCAGGCTATGAATGAAAATGAATGTGGTGTTTTAACAAATAGTGTAAACTGTATAATATAATAGCACCATAAACAACAGCTCTCAGCATCAAATTTATGCCGTCTCCAGTTACCTCAGAAGTCAGATGTCAGTCGGTGCATTTCAGTATTAAAGATAGAAAAGCGAGAACAAAGATTTGTTTTGCTTCATTAGCAAGGTTGAGAAATTCATGCATTACTTGTAATACATAATAATCTGTCATGGATGGAGCCTGGTTAGTCTTCTCTCCGTATGGCTCCGTAAGTCAAAAATCACTACCGTTTCCATTCACTGCTGCCATCTTGCTAAGTTCTGGTTAGTGGGGCTGCTCTGACTTTCCGAGTCGAGGGGGCACGCCAGTTAAAACTTTTGACTGGGAACTGAGAAATTCCGACTTACTTCAAAATACACAATTAAACAGTGGTACTCAAGAAGGAGAAGCAACTGACCCTGAGGTTCAGGATTTATTTAGCTCATGTGCAACAGATGCGAGCAACTAAAACAGCTAGCAATCCGGTCGTTAAGTGATGACGTGACAAATCCTACTTCCGGGCCTAAAGTAGCCTGCGTTTAATATGGCTTTTGTGTTGTTAACATGTTTAATGTTTTGTATTTTCTTCTATTTAATCTCAAAAAGCTCCTAAAACAGTCAGTGATCACTGTTAACCTCCCTCGGCTTTTATTACCGCTAATCATTTATTTAAGCTCAGTTTTTAAAACCTTAGGATGTAACTACTAGGGGTGCAACGATATTCGTATCGATATTGAACCGTTCGATACAGTGCTTTCGGTTCGGTACGCATATGTATCGAACAATACAATTTTTTTCAATTTTTTTTTTTCAATTTTTTTTTCAATTTTTTATTTTTTTTTTGTGTCCCGTTTGGATCTATAGCCATCAGAATTGTTGTCTTGAGGCCAAGAAAGATGCCAAGAGGATTTATTTTAAGTGGATCATCATATTGGTCCATTTGATTGACCTTTATTATAATTATGAATTTATTTTATTTTCAGTTGCAAACGGGACAGACATGACTGTGGGATAGGACAGGGGGAAAGAATGAAAGAAAGAGGGGGAGAGAAAGAAAGAAAACCAAAGGGGAGAAAAAAAAAGAACAATACAAAATTTGTAATTTAGTTTATCAACTTTCCTTCTGACGATGCTGTCTGTGTTGAGCGCTCAGTGAATCTGCATTTGACTACTCCGCCTAGGCTCGAGAGTGCAGCCTAGGCGGAGTAGTCGAACGCAGATTCACTGAGCACTCAACACAGACAGCATGGTCAGAAGGAAGAGCGCAGGGCAAGCTAGCGAGACAGAAGTGGACCTCCCCACCCTCATTCAGATCTGGCGTTTGGAATTATTTTGGTTTTCATGTGATGTATGACCCTGAAGGTAAGCGAGTCATGGACTAAAGTAAAACAGTATGTTGGATGTGCCATGCAATGCTCAATTACATGGGTTGGAGCTAGTGTGTTAGCGCAGTTAGCTCGTTAACGTGTTGGCCGTCTAGCCCCTCTGTATAGGGTAGCTCGTTAACGGAGATTTGCCGTGTTGTGGCGTTAAGGTTATTTCAACGAGATTAACCTGAAAGCACTAGTGGGAACACAACGAATATGACTGCACATTTACACCGACATCATCCTAGTGCAAAGACAAAAACAACAAGCATGCATGCTATAAACTTTAGCCGAGTCATTTAGACAGCTGTTAGCACAGGATTCTCCTTATGGAGACCTGATATGTTTAATATGCTGCTGAGAATATAGCCCAGAAGAAGCGGATAGTATAGCTTTTATTTTGGAAAGAGACATTTCTCTGTAATAAACTCTCTTTTCCAAAGATGAGTGATTCCTCAATCAGATACAGGGCTCGCAATATCGCTAGCCCGACGTCCCGGGGCTATCTCTGCCCTGCCTGTCGGGCTATTGTAGGAAGGAAAAATATATGTCAATGCTTTTGCATTCTTTCAGAAATGTAGCTGGGTAATTATGTCATTGGGTGAGCCACTGTCAATATGTGACATATTGAAATCGCGTTTGAATTTGCGCTTGTTTTTTTGCTTTCACTTTGCAATCGTGCGAACTGTGTATAGAGAGCGACAGCACTGATCTGTGAGTGATGATAATTTGTGCACCAATTCCTCTGACATCGTCTTATTAATTGTTAGCTTACTATGCAAACATGACAAGTGAAATCTCCCGCAGCTTAAACATGTGAGAGGTTGATCGCGCAGAGAATCGCTGAGCTTATGTGAGTGCGGCAGGATATATATTTCACTACGATGACCTGGATGATTGAGAACCTTCACAGACAGATATATATTTTAGTTCTGCTGAGCCAAATAAGACAGGTCAGGGTGAAGAAGTGACAGCCAAAGAAAAGCTTACCACAAAACGGAGAAGTTATGACAAATCAGACTATAAGGCAAAAAGAAAGTGCAGCTTTATGGTTTCATGGACAAAATAATTTCTGTGGCTGCAATATGACGAGCTAAAAAACAACACGCACAAGGGTTAGGGTTAAATTTAAAAACTGTACTTTTGTGTTAAAATATATATTTATAATTTTAATAAATGACAAATTAAAAAGGCATGAACATTTTTTTTTGTATCGAAAAAATATCGAACCGTGACACCAAAGTATCGAACCGAACCGAACCGTGAATTTTGTGTATCGTTGCACCCCTAGTAACTACAGCCCAGCCATGCAGCAGTATATGAATGACTAACCTCGTATTGTGGATGGATTATCTCAGTTGTTCTCCTGGCTGAAGTTTGGTCCGTTTACAGCATCCTGCCATGTGATTACATTTGTTCCTGACCACCGAGAACACTCATGTTAACTTTTATCGAGTGGAAAAACAGTTAGCTTGTTTATATTATGCTAACATAGCTGTATTGCTAGCGGTCACGTAGTACATCATTAAATACCAGCTAGCCCAACTTCAGTAACCCTACAAACGTCACTGCTGTTTAGTTTTCTGTCTTCATTTATGTTGGAAGTGATAACAGAGCTGTACGTTTTAATTTGTTTCCAAAAACCCTGCAGTCAGGACATGTTATATTGTATTTAGATAGAAACTAGCGAGCTAACTTCCTGCTAACTTCTAACTCTGTTAAATTTCATAAATTCCATTTTCATGGATGCCTGGATGGTAAACTCAATTATTACACCTGGTAGAGCAGAACGCTGATCATTTTATTAAAGATGAAAGACTTTAGACAGTTTTTCAACTCTCAGTAATGCCATAGTGATCGTTTGATATATGGACCTGCAGCGGAGTTTAGGCCCAGACACGGCTAGTGACGTCAGACTTAACGACTGGATACGTCAACTTTCTGCAAGGTTCCATAAAACACAGCAGAGAAAAAAGAGGTTTAAACAGGTTTACAAGAAAACACTTAAACCCCCAGAGAGCAGCCATTTGGCGACGAGAAATCGATATCATGGAAACAGGACTTGTCCTTTTGTTGTGACGACCACAAGTTGTTCCCATCAACAGCACCTGTTGTTTGGCTTGTTTTTTATAGGAATTAACTTTTACCAGAAGTTACCACCATTTACCACTGTTGCGATTCAAGAATCCACTTTTTTGTTTGCTATCAAACGCAGATGCTGTCACATTGAGATTTTTTCCACTACAGCTACTGTATTTTTGTACATTTTTGATGGCAAAAACATTCAGTTTTAGGTATCACTTCCTTTTGAATTAAAGCACAACGAAATCTTTCGAAAACCACAATTTTCCGCCGATGTTAAACGTCATTAAGGCATCGACCGTGGAGGAGGCAGAGTTGCCCCGTCTCTTTGTTGGCCGTCCATATTTCAGTTCAACCCCAACATATGCTGGAGTTTGACAGAGATACAGCAACTGGAAAAATTGTCTCTGTCTTTTTTTTTAACCATCACTATTGCTCTCCTCGCCCACACACTTAACACTCAGCTGAATGCAACAAGTTTATATGTCCTTTCTGTGGAAGTTGTTGAAAGACATGCTTGGAAAATGTAGAAAATCATTAACTGACATGGCAGTAGATATTTCACCACAATGGGAAAAAAAAAATTGGCACAGAAAATGCTAATCGCTTCACAAAATGAGTCTCGAAATGCATTCAGCACACCCACAGATGAATGTTTAGTTGTGTGAGTCTCGCCACACTTAAGTGTAACTTCCTGTGACGCTTTACCTGCTCGCTCTACGCGAGTCGTCGTGGATACAGGCGTGAGCTAATTGCCAAAAATATAAATGTCTAAAGGCGCGTCGCCCGTGTGGAGCGAGAGGTGCAAACACATAAAAACATACATCCCACTCCTCCCCTCCTGATCATTTGGAATCCACATTAAAATGCAATAACGAGCGAGGTAACAAACTAATTATCCCAATTAGCTCACTGTTCATGCAAGCGGGCTTGACTGTATCATCCTACTTTTCCAAAGGCGTCCTCTGGGGATTTGCAGAGTGCTCGTGCGCACCCCACACAGTCGTGACCGCGTTCCTGCAAAACATCTGGCCATGCACGATGGGACACCGAGATTTAAGTGCTCTTTTTATTCTCTCTGCCTTTATAGTTTTGAGATTTTTGCTTCTCTGCTATCAGCGGATCTGTTTTCCTGAAGTTGTGCCGGCTTTCAGGCGTTTTCCCCTCCTCGTGTTTATTTGAGCGTTTGAACGTGTAGTCCTGGTGGGATTGTGGAAGTTGGAGTACTGTCAGGTCTAATTGCCGTGTGGTGTTTGGTAGGGAGACGGGCCTGATTAGGGAGGAGGTGAGGGAAAACATCATGTCCCCACTCTCTTCTCTCACTGTCTCACCTGTTTTCTGTCTCTCCAGCTCTTTTCCCCCCCTTCTCAGTTTTTCTTTCCTTGCTCTCTCTCTCTCTCTGACTCTCTACATGACTACACAGAATGATGGCAGTCCTGCATGGCTCATTAACTGGCAGAGAGAGATGGACAGACACAAAAGGATGGGAAAAAGAGAGAGGTATAGAGAGGGCAGCCCACAGATTTCTCAAACACAGGTTACCCCGGTGCTCACCTGGTGTCTGTTGACTACATCAAAGACTTTAGATGCCAGGCGAGGGGCAACGTGAGCTGCCAAATGAGTTAGGAATATAGAAGGATCACCAGCTACATAGTGGGAAGAACTACTGGCAATGAATAATGTCTGTGTATAATCTTTTTTTCTCTTTTACCATCGCTGGCTTTACCTCGTATGACTTTAGACCAAATTCTGAAAATCAGTTTGAGTGCCTGCACTCTAATTAGCATCTCCAGAAGTCATCACTACAGTCAGTGTGATATTATAACCAACAAAAAGTGTGACGTGCTTTAGCAGAAGCACCTTTGTAGTGTACAGAAGGTCACGTTGGCTCCATGTGTTATTGACAACTTGTAATTGACAACTCATGTAATCAGCTGATCAGCTGGTTGGTTCTGAGTTGGCTGACTATAACCAGTACTGGCGTCAGATATTTCCAATTCTGTGCTGGTCAAATCACCGCCATGCGGACTGCGACAGCTGCAACTGGTTATTGCACACAGATAATCCATTCAGTAATTTAACTCTAACATGTAACAGGCTGTCATTCTGAATTCCTTTTAATTCCGGTGCTAACACAGTGCTCGCTGACTGCCAGTGAGTACATTTGCCACTTCCTTGCCAATCCGTGCGCACACTCGGTCTGTTCCCTCTCTTTTTGCTATTTCTGTTGTGAAGATGTTCAGCATTTTCAGCTGGATTTTATTTTATTTTTTTAAAAAACAAGTTTTGTCCGTAACCTCGAGCACTTTAATTTCACGATGTCCTCTAACCTTGTGCGGTTCTGGAGAAAATGTAGAAGTTATTGAATCGTGTTTTATGATGAAAAATTGATAAAGATTTAAAATTCAAGTCGGAAAGCCAAAATCAGAATCAACCAAAAGAAGGACGAACACCTCTGACTATTTAAAAAAAAATCACTGCAAAATAATGCTTCTCCAAGTATCCTCATTTACCCTGGTGTGACACCATGAGTGCCATTAGCTTAACACTACGGTCACACTGGGGAAAAACAGTAGTGTGAGTTTGCAGCATGACAAAAAATATTACGACCGTGTGTAATAAACTTGCAGTGTTGCTGCCTTTAAAAAGACAGGGGTCCGTTCTTCGTACCTCGCTAAGTAAGTTAGCTGGATTTGATTGTTGACGATTTCGCGTGATCCTGGATCGTTCGGTTCTCCGAAGCTCATCCGGGACTTGCTGTCATAGCAACAGATCCGTAAGCGTAAACCTGCTCGGGAGCAGGCTTAGTTTATGTAAACAAGATTAGATCGCGGCTACTCAGGTATGTCCGCTTCATTTATACGAAAGCAGCAGCGATATTTTACCACTGTTTTACCATAAATAAATATTATCAATGTAACTAAAGATAATGCAGTATTTGATTCTTTTATTGATTCCATACAGATACATACAGGTCATTTCCTAACAAAAAGGGAAATGTACTATTAATCATTCTATTTCATGTATTTGATTATTTCAGATGTAATTGATATTTTAGAGTAGTAATAGTAAATTACTTCATGTAATCAAGATGAGAGATCACGGCTATAAAAGCGAAGGTGGATTTGGGAAGCCTGTCGCAGCCATGTCCTGTCCGTTTACGCGAGCCACCCATTGCAGAAGGTGCAAGATTGATAAGGAGAGTTTTCAGAATTCAGCGTATATTGCGGGACAGACAGGATCCTTTTGCTCAGCGCGACAGTGTGCTCATAGAGAGATATCGATTTTCCCGTGAGGGTATTATTTACTTAACCAACTTGTTGACGAGGGGGTGCAGGACCACCACCTGTCTTTTTGTGCTCTGTCCTTTTCTTGGTTGCTGTTATAAGCAAACAAACAGATTATTTCAGGGTCTCTTTCCTAGAGACGAAAAGCAATATAAGTGATAAATATTACCATTCTGTAGAATATTCTTATATTTCACTTTTACTTGTTCCCATGTTCTAGTGGGTCCTGTTGTGGCTCTAATGTGAAAGGAGATATAATGTAATATAATATAATAAATTTACCCTACCGCCTACTGGTGTTGGCCAGAGGGGCCGATGGCGCGATATGGCAGCCTCGCTTCTGTCACTCTGCCCCAGGGCAGCTGTGGCTACAACCGTAGCTGCTTCCACCAGTGTGTGAATGTGAGAGTGAATGAATAGTGGCATTGTAAAGCGCTTTGGGTGCCTTGAAAAGCGCTATATAAATCCAATCCATTATTATTATTATTATTATTATTATTATTATTAAATTACTTACAAGTTTAATTTGTCAGCAACTTTCTGCCAGCCCTCTCTCCTTGCTTTTGCAGCCTTTGCAGTGTTCCCTTGCGTTTTAATTAAACTCTGAAACTCCTGAAATCCCTCAATCAAGAGTTCTTGCTCTGCTGCCGAAAAATACCAAGCGCGCTCCTTCGACATTTTCGCCGACCAATCAAAGGGTTGCCGATCAATGTTTCTACTATCGATGCGTAGCCCCTGTTAAGCCACCCAGTGATCTCACATTACTTCATCCAGCTATACTAATCGTCAACAACAGGTGTGTTCGGAGAACCGGAATAGCGAGCTCAAAGTTGGCGCGATGATTTGATCTTGGATGTGTCATTTGATCTTGGATGTAGTAAGCGAGGTACAAAGAACGGACCCCAGGTCTGCCACCAAAGGGGACAGTGATAAAACTGCAATAACACAGAGTCATTCTGCTGTCAGTCTATCAGTTTGTGATTTAATGTGTTTAAGCCGCCAGTTACAGACAATCTGTCTGTGATAACACAGTGATTAATGCTAAATTTACACATAATCACAAATAAGTGAAATCTAATCAAATCTACATGCACAAATTCACATTAACTACTGAAATTCAGACTCCAGCCAGAATTTCATAGATTTCAAACAGAAACTCTCAGACAAACAATCACAGACTGTGTTTGGAGACAAGTTGCCCTTAGTGGTTGCCCTGGATGTTGAGGTTATTGCACACTCTGGTTGGTTGCTGCAATTGATCTTTAAAAGCAAAAAAAATGAATCTTAATCAGGTAGCTATTCATCTTCCTTAGCCTCAAAGAAATTGCTGCTCTTTGTTAGACTCTATTGTGATGGAGCTGTGATGCATTATTCTAATGCAATGTCTTGACAGTCTGACCCTGTCCGAGTCTATGCCACAGCCTATACCAGCACATCTTACTTAAATATTTGAAGAAAGAAAAAGTAGGACATGATTCAATCAACAAGACTGAGAGAATCCTACTTAGAAAACTTGTCCCTTAAAGTAGTGGTAGTGCTAGCCTGTGTATAAATCTATAGTCTATGCAGATGATGCTTCACTGTTTCGTTCCATTAGTCCTGAATTTGTGTTCAAAGTTTACTGTTAAGACTTCAATAGGTTTCAAGGTAATGTTCTACAGTATTGAGTCAGCTCTCTGTTCAGTCATTTGTAAAACTCTTCCTAGATGAGAGAAGCCAAGAAAACCCACAAAGATGATATCAGCATGCTTGTGAAATAATCATCACAAGATCTTTTCCTGTTCTGCGTCATGGGGTGAAGGATAACGAGAGACAAACAGAGATGGAGAGGAGAGTGAGGAGGGTTCTGTGCAAGAGAGGAGTGGAAAAAAAGACAGACAGAGCAAGGCTTCAGAGACCAAGGGTGAAAGTCTAAATCTTTCATCCTCTTTCTGGGTTCAGAACGAGAGGAGAATTGTGGGATGGATTATCGGTGCTAAGCCACAGAGAGAGAGCAAAGCTCAGCTGTAGCTCTTCTCCTCTGTCCTGAAGACGAAGGAGTACCTGACTCACTGGCAGACAGAAAAATCTGCAATCATGACTCACTGGCCTGTGAATGGAGTTATTGTGGACCCTTGGGTCATTTAAATTGCCATTTCATTTCCTCCTTGAATAGAAGAATTGGTATCAGTTTCTCCTCCTCATCAGCAGCAGCGGCCCAATAATCATTATCATCATCATCGCTACTCGCTGAAAACCTGAGCCAGGCAAGCTTTTGTACAAGGAGAAACAGACTAATTTGGCGAGATTTTCCGTGCCGTTATCTGGATGGTCAGGCCGCCGATTCATTGCGGCAGCCATCTCGCCACGCTGCTTCTTCTTCAGCTCCTTCATGTTGACGGCGGCCTGTTATTCAGATGTAAGATTCGACACAAGTCCAGGAGAAAACACTTGAAACGCTATTAAGCCTGTAGTGGGTCTTGTGTATGCCAGTTGTAAGCCTCCTCTTGTCAATACGACTGTAGGATGCACACAAGTGCGCTGACTGGATGGAGAGGAAGAGAGAGGGAGGCGCGCTGCAAAAAGTGACGGTCCTAGCAAGCCGTTTCGAGACCCGATCTTCTTTAATCGAGTGAGAAATTATGAAAATAGCTTCAGTCATTGCGGCGGATATAATTTTGTGAGGATTTCTGAAGCACTTTTAGAGGTTCTGGGTCCAATAAAAAGGCAGATTGCCACATAGTTATCTTTCTAAGAAGTATAAAGGGTAAATAATTGGCGGGGAAAGTGGCATTTCATCACTTTAAAGGCATGTATATCGACTTGCTTTCATCAAATCTGCTGAAAAACATGACGCTGACACCCTATCCTGGGATTAAATAACCTGCGGTGATGGATATTTCTTGCAGTGCCGGGAGCGATCGAGTTAGAGAAGAGATTGCTTGTCAGGGCCCTGATTTCACCATTCTCCGCTGATGACGATAATAATAACCATTCGCAGGAGTGGCGGCGAATGGGGAGGGGAGAGAGAGAGAGTGTAGACGTCTTTTTAAAGAGGCGTACACGCAGTTACTTTCTGCAATCAAAACACAAATTTCTGAAGACGACTCGGAGCAGATAGAGCACACACACATACACATACAGGCCCAGCATAGACCACAGTGCACACATCCTGTTGTTTGCCATTGATAGAGGATGTTAGCCTGGTATTTTTGTACGGTAATCAGCAGCCCCTCGACATACTAGTCTTGAGACAGAGACATCTGAGGAAAGATTGTCTGGTAATCAGCCTATGTGGTTTGGGGGGGGGGGGTGGCTTGGAGAGTAAAACCTGGTAACTCCAATTATTTTCTAATGTTGTGAGGTGAAACATGCCCACTGTAGTTGGAAAACGATTCAAACCAATCACGGCGTCTGTATAGGAAGAACATCCTGTTATTACCAATCAAGGACCAAGACTCCTGACTCATACCTTGACATATCCTACGCATTGTATCCCTGCGTGTTTTTGCAAGCAGTAACTCCCCCTGTACAAACACGCATGCACACTCCACACTGTGTGACTGCATTTCCTGTTGTGCTGTTGCCTTTAGAAACACCCCCTTCCTCTCATGATCCCCCCCTTCTCCCACCGTCTTGTCATATGCATGATCACTCCCTCCCCCTCTCTCCTCCTCACTCTCCATCCCTTTCCTCCCACTATTCCCTCTCGATGCTTTTAATCTTGGGTTGATGATACTTGGTGGAAGCACTTAAGTTTCTGTGCCAGGTGTCTCCCCGTACTTAACATCACGGGCTTAGCTTCTCGTTTCTGCAGTTCCTTCGCCTCCCTCCCCTGGCTCCTGAACACACACACACAGAGGCATTAACATGTATAGCTGCTGATTCCACGCACACACACTCTACATGCACATGGAGGGAAGCGCTCGGATATCTCGCATAGATATTTACTTTAAATCATGCAACTTTTTTGCTGCTGCTCCTTCACACACATTTAAAAGAAAAGAAAACTGGTCTGAATATTTAAACCTCTTCCCAATTCAGTTAGTTTGAAATTAGGATCTTGGGCTGGAGCCTCTCCCAGCTGTTTGTTAGCCCTAACCCTATAAGGATAGCACACAGAAACAGACAACCATAATTCGTCACATTCATACTTACATCCATTTTAGACTCAATTTATCTAATATGCTCATCTTTGGTCTATGGGAGGAAGCCTGCCACACAGCCACATGGAGAACATGCAGACTCTGCACACAGAGGCCCCAGATCCAATCAAAGCCAGGGCCAAACTGCTGTGAATCAACACACCAACCACCAAAATATCTGACAAACATTTTATCTTTGCATTACTTGGCACAAATAACCACCTCTTTATATCAGTGTGACCAGTTCCCTTCACTGCTTTGCAATTGATACTGATATCGGTGTTGGATCGATACTACCGTAATAGTTCAGTGTGTAGCCCACTGAACTGCCTTCAATTAACTTTTCTTTTAATTAAAAAATATAACTCAAACATGCACAATGAAAAATTTCTAAACTATTTTGTGTTGACTGTCACATTTATTATTTATTTTTTATTTATATAAGTGCTTTAAAGAAAGGCACATTTATATTCCAGATCTCCAAACAACCAAGTTTCAATATACGTAAAAAGCTTATCATGTAAAAAATCACAGTCATTGAAATGTTTTTAGAATTTGAAAACTGCTAACCACGCACAAGTATCAGTACTGGCCCAGTATTTACCTGGTATTAGATCGATACCAAAATTTGCAGTATCTTTCATGCATGCTTTATCCAAACTGTTATGCACTTTATATCTGTGTGCTTAAAAATGCATTATTATTCAATCTGGTCACTTAAGTCTCCAAAATCCAAAGAAGTTGATGTTAAACATTCTCAGTCTGAAGCTCATAAACCAATAGGTGATCTCCACCTTTTATGTGAGATGTGATCTTTTAAAAACACGGAAATGTCAAAAGGAATTTGGCTGCATAATGCAAGCATCTGCAGTTACAGCAAACATGCCAAGTCCCACAGCTACTGTAGCACTTGCTGAGTCATATATAGATCTCGATTTGCATTGAGTGTACAAAATGCTGTTTACAGCTAGCATATTGAGATTTAGGCGATGCAAGGAGAATTTGTGTGCTGAAAGAGTTTGCTTAGTGTTGCTTTGTTCTTTAAAGACAAACAGCACAAGAGGGGAGGAAGGAGACAGAGGAAAGAAAATGAGAGGGAGATGGAGAAGCAGAAAGATAAAGGGAGCGATAGCTCTCATGTGTTTATGATATGTTTGTTTGTGCTGCCACGGGGACCTCTTTTCCCCCACCCCCTCCCCTTGTCTTCTTTCTCTCTCTCTCGCTTTTTTATTTTTTTTAGTCTGAATATTTTTTGCCTTTCTGTCATGTATCTGCCGCCTGTCCAGGCAGCGCTCTGTTTCACTCTCGTCTGATGTCTCAATTAAAATTAATGGGTTCAGTCTGCTCAGATAAAGAATAAAGAGGAGGAAAAAGCCTTTCCAGGAACAATGGCAGCTTCTTGCATGTTGGTAACCAATCCTTCCATGTCTGGGCCCACGCTAATGCTTCACAATATTGACAGCTCTAATGGCACAGTTCCTCTAAAGGGGGATTTTTTAAAAATCCTGGGGCCAAAACGAGGCGCAGCACATGGATTGGGCTGCATACCAATTTGAGGTGGCTTTTACTTTGGAAGGGTGGTTGATTTTTGTGACGTTTGGCTCAGATCTGAGGAAGCGCAGCCGTTGCCTTCCTCGGTGTGGGGTAGTCGGACAGAAGGAGACTACCCCTACTGCTCGTCCTTGAGACGTCTTCATCCCCGGGCTTGGCGGCGGCGCCCCTCTGCCCCTTCATCAGGACAGAATGCTGGTGTCAGCACTGCCGCTCTCTTCCTCCTCCCCCCCTTCCTTCCCCGCCCTCCTGCACCTTTGCCTTTATCTGTCGCTTCTTCTAAAGATGCTCTTTCCATCTCCTGTACCCCAGGGGTCAAGCTGGTGGAAGAACAAGCGGGAGGGAGAGATTTTTTTGTGAGGGGGGAGGAAAGGAGGAAAAGTGGGAAGCAAAAGCAGTTGAAGGGAAGAGGGGGAAGAAATGGAAAGGAGGGAGAGGAGCACCTGACTCGGAGGCAGAAAGATAATTTCGGCCAGGCAGCTCTGTTTAAGGTTAAAGCCTGATTTGCATTTCAAAAGCGGCGGCCGGTCGTGTTGCCACCTCAGGGACACCATCGGACCAACCAGCGTGTCATTTAATGTCACCAGGCACCGGGGCCTTGATGAAATTAATAGAGCAGCCCATGATTGATAACGGCGCCGCTCGTCAGCGCCGCCGTCATGACCATCCGCCTCTCTGCTCCCGTCTCTCCTTCTCCTTCTTCCTCCAACAATCCCGGACGTCCACCGCAGCAGCTTCAGAGATCCCCATCATCCCCGCGCTTTCCCTCTCATATCACCCTTATCTGAATGTGCCTGATCTGTCAGCGGCATCTCAGCGAGGAGATCATCTTCTGTCTGACAACAAGAAAATAGAGAAAAAAAAGTAAGTATCTGTGTGCTTTTAGGTAACCAGGGCAACCTCAGTGCAGTCATGGGATAAAGCACCTGTGCCTTAAGGCACCAAAAGCCCTGAGAGCTCCTGGTCTGCATCTAAAGCAATGTGTAGTATCTCACTGAGAAAAGGAAGTGACTCTCCAGAACACAGTTACGTTATTCACCGGCACAAATATATAACACATTCAGGCAACACTGTTGTGCACCAGTGACAGCATGCAGGTTCATGGACTACAAGCATCCTGCTATGGTCCAGGCTAAATGGAACCTATTATGGGGTTTTTTGTGCTTCCAAAAAGTAAGTTGGATCTTTTTAAAATGCTAACAGAATTGTAACCAAGTAAGTTAGAGCAGCTACACTTACTTATCATGAATTCAGAGCTCCTTCCTTCCGCTAATGGGTTTGCAGAAATCACAGAAAAAATCCCACACTACAATAACAATATAATTTAGACACGGGTGCTTTATCGATCTGATCAGCTGCTCACAGCACTTCCTACGTTGGACTATACATATCACGTAGTTTTGATAGGTGCCACTAACTGCAATGACAGGAAGTGACGCCATTTTCACAGGAATTGTAGCTTTTTTTCCCCCATCAACGCCTATCAAAACCCTACTGAAAAGCGATGTTTGACTTTGTGCTTTGTGGACTTATTACGTACATATTATTACATAAAGGTTGTATTGATGTATAGCAAGTTGAAATGCCCCCCCATCCCCCCAAAAAGGAAACCAGCGTGTAAAAATGTAAAGACAAGGTCTGGCTGACTTGTTCTACGGTACTTAAAAGGTTAAAGGAAGACTAGCTGAAGACAAATAAGGATTATTTTGGACTTTGAATCATGGTAAGCTACTGTAGCCCAAGGATCAAGATATGAAGCTAGAAGTTAGTTTAACGGGTCTCTTTAACGCTTTCCCTCATGAAGATTGGTACTTCGATCCCTGGCTCCTTCAACCTGCATGACTAAATCTATATATAATATTGACTGCAGTGCTGTGAATATTTAAAATAATTTTATGTGAAAAACAGCTTTTTAGCAATATAGCGTTTTTTATATATATATATATATATATTTAATTTTTTTTTTTTTTTTGGCCAACCCAGATATTGTTATGCTTTGTGGAAGTTGAGGGGAGTAGAAGAACTGTCTCAACTAGGTGGTATTACCACCTAATGGAAAAACCTAAAAACTGAGTCGAGTTGAGTAGGTGCTGGTGGAAGGGGGCATTATATGATTGATGCTCATACATTCTTGTTGGGTATTAAAGTCCACTCTATGTGCATATGCCCCTTTTACTTAAAATATCCCTGTGTGATCAGATTGTTACACTGAAATGACAAGAATCACTTTAACCTCCAACTACAGTGTAACCCCATTACTCTCTGTCTGCTCAGCTGACCGTTTGTCCGCCTTGGTGATTGGCAGCAATTAAAAACACACACCTGAAGCTCAGAGCAAGCCGAGGCCGTTAGGGAACAGGCTGGGGTCCGAGATCGAGAGGCCCAGCGGGAGGTGCAGGGATAAAGCTGTTAGCCCCCGCTAATAGATGTCCTGATCCTTGAGGCCAGTGGTCGTCGAGGTCAGACTCTCCACACATTACGCCTTCGAGACAACCCTCCAAGGCCTCTCAGTGTGGACAGAAGACAGACAAATCTAGAAGAGAGGCCGAGATATAGGGAGAGAGATGGAAAGGGGAGATGAAAAAAGACATAAAGAGCAGAGAGAGAGAAAAGTGCCGGACTGTGTGGGGAGAGTGTTTTCAAAAGAAAGGCCCAGGGAAGCGAGATGAGAGTGAGAGATCTGCTTGTCCTGAAATGACTTGATATGTTCTTGTCAGTCTTAATCTCTGGGCGTTGTGGAGGAGCGAGTGGGAGGGAGGGGTTCGCGGCGCTTAGTAATCTCCTTCACAAGCAACGTACAGAGCTCGCCGTTTCTCAGCCTCGCATTCAATTCCACAGTCATCTCCAATCCACTTCATAAGAGCACGTTATTTTGCACACATCTCCTCATGAAAAAGCTGGAACAAGAGGTAGACGAAAGGTGATTCACATCCTCCTTTCTCCTTCCCTTTCTCTCATTCTCTCATTTACATCAGCCATTATCTGTGTATATTGAAAGCGGTGAGATAAAGAGAAAAGGGAGGGGGGGAAAGAAAACAAGTGCCAAGGAGGAGGAAAAAAGAACAATAAAAGGAGGCAGAGGAGGTGCAGCAACGTTTGAATCAATTACATCCTAAAGAATCTTTCATTTGCATCCGTATCTGTTCAAAACCTGAACAAATGCCAGATGCTTTTGTGTGTCCAGTTATTTATAGTGGATGTTTTTTTTCCTCTGGTAATTGTGCAGGAAATATCAAATTTGCATAGAGTGATTATTGTTGATTGTTTATCTAGCCGTCAGAACGTTTCAATATTCCAAGGCTGACAGGTTGTCAAGTACTTAAAACTCATTTATTTGGGGAAATTTGCATGTAATTTGGTGGTAATGAGGGGGATGTCTGTGGTCATGGATTAGATGCCGGAGATGCTGCAGGGAAAAAGAGGGAATCTGGCAGACTGGCATTCCTCGACTTGAAACGCACGCTTTATCCTCGGCTCGGCTGCCGCGCGCGATGCTAACACTACCTAGTGCTGCTCACCCAAACAACAGAGGATTGTGTACACACGCTTGGCATAGCTGCGGACTTCTTAATAACAGAAGCAGAAGCGGGCCAGCATGCAGCGCTACACAGGACGAATTGTGTTGTGTTGTGTCACCCCGCAGGCCCTCAGACGGAGGCAAACACAATATGCTTGTAAACAGAGGACTTACAGTATTTCTCAACACAGCAGATGCTAACTTGTTTTGCCCAAGAATCTTCATATACTGTAATTCTTCAAATTAGAGGCCGTATGAAAATGAGGGTCTCAATACCAAACAGAGCCAGCCCGTGCAGCGCAGTGAAAAAAAATAAAGGAAATGTACAGTCTGTGGTTACAGTTAAACTATGATGATGCCTTTTGAGGAACAAACTATTAGCCTATTACGACCCACAGCCTATTCGACACAAAGCAGAGGTGGGGGGATCGATCCAAATATCCATAGCATTGATACCAACGCTGGTATTGGTATCGGCTCAATATTAGCGCGATAGAATCGATACTTTGATCAGTATGTATCCCAAGAATATATTACAATAATAATTTTGGGGGAAATGAAAAATTATTCCTCAAACACGTATGGAAAATATCATCTATAACACATTTAAACAGCAAAAGTTGACCCAAAGTGATTTAGAGACGGGCACATTCTAAGCCTCCACAAAGAAAGAAGAAAAAAACAAGTTTCAAAATACATGTAAAGATGAAAGCTGAGTTTTTTTGTTAGCTTATTATTGTGTAGTAATCATAGAGATGTGTTCAGAATTTTCAGATTAATGATGATCAATCTCATAAACATTGCTCTCCGCTATGTAAGCTGGTTTGGTAGGTTAAAAGTATCAGTGTTGACAATACTGGTCTTGTATTTACTTTGAATCAGATCAATACCAAAACACAGAATATTGCACAGCCCTCCGTAAACAATGGCACCTGCTCAGATGCGTCAGTCTGAACACGTTAAACTGGATCTAAAGCGTGCATGTGCTGGTGTTGCGGTAGTTCAAATTAGCGGCTGAATAGCTGAAATAATAAACGGGTAGTTACGAATGGTTTAAACAGCTGACTAGTCATGAGAAATGTTTAAGCTGAGAGTAAATGTGACGTAGCACAAGAAAAGCTGAGGAAAGCACAAAAATAAAAAATCCAAGCTGTGCACAAAAACTGCCAAGCAATGATGCAATCAGTATTCCAATATTTGGTTTATCTCTATATCTCCCAGCTGTGTCTGGAAACAAAGTCGTTTATTGAACAGTTTCTGACAATAAAAAAGGGGATGAAGTCAGTTTGTTGCATGTTAATGTGCAACTTCAGCAATTTTAGGAAACATAAAAATAAATACTTTTTTAA
Organism: Copadichromis virginalis; assembly: GCF_057382275.1. Classification (NCBI taxonomy): domain Eukaryota; kingdom Metazoa; phylum Chordata; class Actinopteri; order Cichliformes; family Cichlidae; genus Copadichromis; species Copadichromis virginalis. The sequence continues at coordinate 24,480,846 of NC_140639.1, forward strand.
AATGTGTGCTGGAAACACAAATGTTCACCAACAATTCAGTTTCAGTAACCAGTTTCAAAAGTTTCTGTTGCAGAAACTGTGCATGTTTAGCGTTAGTTTTACCTCAGATGTTTTAGTTCAAATCAGTATGTTTGAAGGAGTTCAGGAGAGGAGGAGTAAAAGAATGAGTGTTCACAGCCATCTGTAACACAGGGTGGAGGCTCTGTCATGGTTTTAGCTGGACTTTAACCAGTGGTGTTGAAGATGTTGTCAAAATTGATGGATTTTGAACACAGAAAAGTACCATCAGATTTTGATCCAACACACAATACCATCTCATAACAGACAGCTTTAATTTTTCAGCATGACAATGATCCCAAACACACTGCCAGTGCAGTAAAAGCATACCTGGATAGAAAAACACACAGTGGAACACTATCAGTCATGGATCGGCCTCCCCAGAGCCCGGACCTCAACATTATTGAAGCAGTGTGGGATCATGTTGACAGAGAACAGAACAAAAAGCAGAAACATCCAAAGAAGAGCTTTGAATGTCCTTCAAGAAGCCTGGAGAACTATTCCTGAAGACGACTTAAAACTGCTTTTTCATACTATATTTCCACATATGTTTGCAAGTTTCTTTAAATCCCCTGTACCTACTTCCCATTTTCTTAGGAAAATACATATATATATATATATATATATATATATATATATATATATATATATATATATATATATACATACATACACACACACAGTGAGGACCAGTGTTGCTGTCATGCATTACTCTAATTTGACAGAGTCAGAGCCTAATAATGGGTAAACAAAAATTAAAGAGGAGCAACACTGCCTGTTCTGTAATACTGAATATTTTAAACTCTGCATTATAAACAACGACAGAGTCATGTCATTTGTACAAAGTAAATCCAAGAGATTTTTTCATCTCTGTGGTGGAGAAAATGAAACTTTCTCGGTATTCAGCTCTTTCTGCTTACATTACCAGTCATTAAAGTTGTTAAAATCTAATCAAAACAAAATCCCATTTCCCCCCCCCCCCCCCCCCCCCTCATAATCAGTGTTTTTGCTCTCATTGCAATCATTCCCAACTTGGATGGATAACTCACCTAAACCTTTCCTCGTTTCCCCGCAGCCCACCCACCAAATCCCACTTGAAAGCCTGATTAATTGTGTTCTAATAACACCCATTCCTGTGGCCGTGAGATGCGAGCTCCCAGTAGGGCTTTTGTGTGTGCTGTTTGTTGCTGTTGACTGCATTGTCTTTCATTATCAGTCCCCGGCTTCATCTTTCATCTAGTGAGGTACTGGACGTGGCGAGCTAATGAGTAAACATAGCTGGGGGCGAACGGGAAACGCACACACGCATGTGCGCTGAAATCCGACTTTGATGAGTCGCTTGTTTGCTCATCTCTGCTTGAATTTGAAATTCCAAAAGTCTGTTTCACCTGTCACAGGCAAGTTCAGACCTTGAGAAGACTAGCTCTAGCAGTCGGTAGTCTCTGGCTGGGATGAGATATGAGCCCGGGCTTCACACCCCACGGAAGAGCATGAAACTTTGAGCGCCTGTTAAAACATTCAGTGTGTTTTACCTTGAGCCCAAGGTCATCTTCAAAAAGAAGACCCGGCAAAACAAGCCGTTAGTTCTCAGCTCACAGACTCGCTGCCTGCCTGGCTGCCTGACTCACTGAGAACATGAGAAAATACTGCAGAAAGAGCTCGCCGACAAAGCAACTCCCACACCTCTGTGCCTCACTCAAAGTCACCTCAAATCCAAGGTTAAACGCTTACCGTATTCCCCTCTTAAATATAGATCTGTCCCCGAGTCTGGGCTGTAACCTCTGCAAATATGAGCCACTTGGCGAATGTATCTACTGTATGCGTGTGTGTGCGCGCGCCACTTTCATTCTCTAAATGTGAGTGGAGCATTTCTGTGTGCGTGCATGTGTGTTCATATGACTTTTTTAAAAGGGTGAGTGGGGATAATCAGCCCCCGGCGCACCGGACTAAAAGGCCGGGTCAGAGTTTTAAAGAGAAGCTATGTATTTCCCATCCCTGGATAACGGCAATGAAGTGGGCCCTTGTGACTCAACCTGAGAGCATGAAAAGGGCCTCAGAGGGGAGCCGCCATTGCCGTCCCTCTCTTTATTGTCCTAACGGCTGCCTGTTCTCTCTTCCCCAACTGTGGCGAGCGAGCAGAGAGAAAGGAGTGGAGTGGTGGAGAGCTCTCAGTGCTTTACCTACCCAGCAGCCACTCTCTGCCATGAAAGCACAGGTAATGTCCCCTGTTCAGCGTGATAAAATTTCAAAGAACACCAACCTTGCTGTGTCCGTGTGTGGTTTTTGTGCCTGTGTGTGTGAGTCCTGTTATATCTGCTACTGATATGGTAAAACATAGACTCTGGTTTAAGGCGAGTGGGTAATGAGCTGTGGTCAGTAATCAAGAGAATTCATGTCTAAGGCTTAGTTTTATATATATATATATATATATATATATATATATATATATATATATATATATATATATATATATATACAGTTAGCAAGAAAGTCTCTAGGGTTCGCAGTTTAAACATCAGCTTAATTTTCCACCTCATGGAGAGCACCAGGTACGTGGAAAGAGTTGTATGCTTAGACAACAAACAAGACGCTTGTATTGAGAGGCAGTAATTCTATCATCTAATCCACACATTGTGTGTTGAGGTTCTGAGTCATCCGGGTCATGGTCGTCCTTAGGTTGGAAGCTTGGAAAGAACTAGAGGTCTTTTAGTGTTTTTAAGACTTTTCAGCTCTTATGTGAGAAGCTTCTTTAGATCTAAAATTAATAGGTGAAAACTCCCTCTGGTATTTAAACCCACTGGTAGGGCTTACGACATCAACTGTGAGCCACCTACAATGCACTCTGGAGGTCCTTTACCAGGTGCCTCAACCTCCACCCACAACCTGTGTCAGGTGACCTCTATAGGTCATATAATAAGGTAAGGCAAGGCTTCACAGAGGTTTCACCCAAAGCCTCTGGTAATAATAACTCACGCTTTTGTCACACCTTGGTTCATGTGATGATGCACGTGATTAATAGTGGGTCAAGATCCTCCAAAGGGGACAACCCCCACTGGGGATTAAATACCTGGGACGCTTCATCTTTTGTTTTCTGAAGAAGCGTCTTTGATGAGAGCTGAAGAAATTTAAAGAGGTTTCTTTCCAAGATCCTTGGACTAATCCAGTGGTTCCCAAACTTTTTTTGCTGGGCCCCCCTTTGTTTTACAAGAAAAATGCCCCCCCCCCAAACACATCCTCCAACCACACACACCCATATTTTGCTCCGTTGCGGTTTATTTCACACCTCAAACATTTAGTAAACAATTAAGGAAATACAAGTAATCTGCAATAAATTACAGGTAGTAAGAAAATAAACTACTAACTCTTTTACGCTATGTCCGCGCCTACACAGGTATTTTTGAAAACGCAGCTGTTTCGTCCACACGTAAAAGGCGTTTTGAATCGCCGAAAACTGAGATTTTTTAAACTCCTTTTTTGCATTTACGTGTGGATGAGGAATACAGAGTTCGTCACGCAACGTCAAAGGTATGTGCCTTTTTTCACGTCACGCTGTGCGCCACGTTATTGTTTACATGAGATGAATTGCAGAATGGCAGACAAAATACTGTTAATCTGTCTGCAGGTTTTACATGCAGTTACTGTCCCTCCATTTACAAAGGCAGAGGCATCACGGTGTGATTATTTTAGTCAGCCACCGATTGTGCAAGTTCCCCCACCTAAAATGATGACAGAGGTCAGTAATTTGCACCAGAGGTACACTTCAACTGTGAGAGACAGAATGTGAAAAAAAAATCCATGAATTCACATGGTAGGATTTGTAAAGAATTTATTCGTAAATCAGGGTGGAAAATAAGTATTTGGTCACCTCAAACAAGGAAAATCTCTGGCTCTCACAGACCTGTAATGTCTTCTGTAAGAAGCTTTTCTGTCCCCCACTCGTTACCTGTATGAATGGCACCTGTTTGAACTCATCATCTGTATAAAAGACACCTGTCCACAGCCACAAACAGTCAGACTCCAAACTCCGCCATGGCCAAGACCAAAGAGCTTTCGAAGGACACCAGGAAAAGTATTGTAGACCTGCACCAGACTGGGAAGAGTGAATCTACAATAGGCAAGCAGCTTGGTGTGAAAAAATCAACTGTGGGAGCAATCATCAGAAAATGGAAGACATACAAGACCACTGATAATCTCCCTCGATCTGGGGCTCCACGCAAGATCTCATCCCGTGGGGTCAAAATGATCATGAGAACGGTGAGCAAAGATCCCAGAACCACACGGGGGGACCTGGTGAATGAGCTGCAGAGAGCTGGGACCAAAGTAACAAAGGTCACCATCAGTAACACACTACAACGGCAGGGAATCAAATCCCGCAGTGCCAGACGTGTTCCGCTGCTGAAGCCAGTGCATGTCCAGGCCCGTCTGAAGTTTGCCAGAGAGCACATGGATGATACAGCAGAGGATTGGGAGAATGTCATGTGGTCAGATGAAACCAAAGTAGAACTTTTTGGTATAAACTCAACTCGTCGTGTTTGGAGGAAGAAGAATACAGAGTTGCATCCCAAGAACACCATACCTACTGTGAAGCATGGGGGTGGAAACATCATGCTATGGGGCTGTTTTTCTGCCAAGGGGACAGGACGACTGATCCGTGTTTAGGACAGAATGAATGGGGCCATGTATCGTGAGATTTTGAGCCAAAACCTCCTTCCATCAGTGAGAACTTTGAAGATGAAACGAGGCTGGGTCTTCCAACATGACAATGATCCAAAACACACTGCCCGGGCAACAAAGGAGTGGCTCCGTAAGAAGCATTTGAAAGTCCTGGAGTGGCCTAGCCAGTCTCCAGACCTCAACCCCATAGAAAATCTGTGGCGGGAGTTGAAAGTCCGTGTTGCTCGGCGACAGCCCCAAAACATCACTGCTCTCGAGAAGATCTGCATGGAGGAATGGGGCAAAATACCAGCTACTGTGTGTGCAAACCTGGTAAAGACCTATAGTAAACGTTTGACCTCTGTTATTGCCAACAAAGGTTATGTTACAAAGTATTGAGTTGTATTTTTGTTATTGACCAAATACTTATTTTCCACCCTGATTTACGAATAAATTCTTTACAAATCCTATCATGTGGATTCATGGATTTTTTCTGTGGGTGCCCCATGCTAGCAGTGTCCAAGCTTTTTGTTTTTTTCCTTTTCATACCGCGCCCCCCCTGCCATGGCTCTGTGCCCACCCACCCACCCCCAGGGGGCGGGCCCCACACTTTGGGAAGGTCTGTACTAATCGATCTATTAAATGATTTTTAGAACTAGGAGATAATCATTGCATATATCACCCTGAATGCTCCCGATGCTACTCGATAACGGAAGCCCAGGGTGTTTGACTGCTTTAGTGTTTGGACAGAAGGCCTCTTATTAGGTACAACTGAATTTCAGGATGTACACCGGGTCTGTGACTCGATAAACCTGTCCCTGGGCAATACATTTTCCTCCAATGCTTCCACTGATGTGTTTGTAGTCGATAAAATGAGCTTAACCTTGCAACATCCACTATATCACCATCAACGAATCATGTGTTAGGAGTGGGATTTGGGTTGTGTTAACCTCCACCTCTGTTTTTCCATTTTTTCACTAGTTGTCAAATAGAGACTTCATTTGAAAGGTAACATCTTCCATTTTCTAGTTGTAGCTCTAAATGTTGCTGTCACCTGTTTAAAAGGTGTGTATGTGTAGACTAAAGCTCTGTGAAACGGTCAGTGTGCCTTGTACACCTACAGGAGGAAGGTGGAGCAGAAGTTGGAGAGGAACAATATGAGGGAGGTCTGGAATGGTGTGAAAACCATCACAGGCCACAACACCAAGAAAAGCACAGTGGGGGGGACTGTGGAGAAGGCAAACGAACTCAACAACTTCTTCAACAGGTTTGACCAGCCCACAACCCCCCCACCCTCACCCTCACCTTCACTACAGAGTCCTCCCCCCACTCTCCTGCCTCCCTCGCTTCCCCCCCTTCCTGACACCATGACACCCCCCTCCTCCAATCCCTCTCTCAGCAGCAAGACATCTCCCCCCCTCCCCTCCTCCCAAACATCTCCCAGTGTCACAGTGGATCAGGTCAGGAGGCAACTGAGGAAGCTTCGCCCCAGAAAGGCAGCAGGCCCAGACAAGGTGTGTCCTAGGATGCTAAAGGCGTGTGCTGCTGAACTTGGGGAGCCGCTACAACGAGTCTTCAACCTCAGTCTGCGACTGGGGAGAGTGCCCGCCCTATGGAAGACATCCTGCATCGTCCCGGTCCCCAAAAAGAACCGGCCCAATGAGCTGAATGACTTCCGACCGGTGGCACTGACGTCACATCTTATGAAGACTCTAGAGCGGCTCTTCCTCAACTTCCTCCGACCACAGGTACAACATGCCCAGGACCCACTACAGTTTGCATACAAGGCGGGTGTCGGAGTGGAGGATGCCATCCTGTACCTCCTACACAGAGCCCACTCACACCTGGATGGGGGAAAAGGCACGGTCAGGATACTGTTTCTTGACTTTTCCAGTGCCTTTAATACCATCCGGCCCTGTATGCTTCAGGAAAAACTGAACAGGATGGAGGTGGACCCCTGCCTGGTGGCTTGGATCTCCGACTACCTCACCGACAGACCACAGTACGTCAGGCTGAAGGACATCACGTCTGACACTGTGGTCAGCAGCACAGGAGCACCACAGGGAACTGTGCTGTCCCCTCTTCTCTTCACCCTGTACACCTCTTACTTCTGCTACAACTCTGAATTATGCCATATTCAGAAGTTTGCAGATGACACGGCCATCATGGGGTGTATCTGGGATGATCAGGAAGAGGAGTACAGAAGTCTGGTGAGGAACTTTCTCGCATGGAGTCACACAAACCACCTGCAACTCAACACCTCAAAGACTAAGGAACTGGTTGTGGACTTCGGGAGGTCCAGAGAAGGTCCACTGCCGGTTCAGATAGAGGGGGAGGAGGTGGAGGTGGTCAACAAGTACAAGTACCTCGGGCTGTGGGTGGACAATAAACTGGACTGGTCATGCAACACAGAGCACCTGTATAAAAAATCCCAAAGCCGACTGTACTTCCTCAGGAGGCTGAGGTCTTTTAACATCTGCAGGAAGCTCCTGAGGATGTTTTACCAGTCGGTGGTTGCTGGAGTACTTTTCTATGCTGTGGTGTGCTGGGGGAGCAGCACAGCAAAGAAGGACTCATCCAGGCTGGAGAAACTGATCAGGAGGGCTAGCTCTGTGGTCGGCATGAAGCTGGACACTCTGGTGACAGTGGCAGAGAAAAGGACATTAAAGAAACTGATGGACATTATGAACAATGCTGGGCATCCTCTGCACACGGCCATAAACAATCAGAAGAGTCTGTTCAGTGACAGGTTGCTTCTCCCCAAGACAAGAACTAACAGACTTAAAAACTCCTTTGTCCCACACGCCATCAAACTGTTTAACTCCTCTCTGGAGGGGAGAGGGAGGGGAAACAGGAGGACAAAGGAGGGGGGAACAACTAAGCTGTAGTGCCTCTTCACCTCACTGTACAATACCTTGTGCAATACTTTTTGTAAATAGTCAACAGTGCAATAGACTCAATACTTGAAATGTGCAATTCACTTGTATTTTTATTTTTTATTCCTATTTATTCTATTTATCCCCTTTGTATATTTTATTTATATTTGTCTCTGTATTTATATATGTGTGTGTGTGTGTGTGTGTGTGTGTGTATATATATATATATATATATATATATATATATATATATATATATATATATATATATATAACAATTCTGTAACTGTAACTTCGGTCGTTGCTGTGCTTTTTGGAAGTCGAATTTCCCAGAGGAACCCACCCGAGGGATTAATAAAGTTCTATCTTATCTTATCTTATCTTGTATTAAAGTGCTATATAAAGAAACAATCTTTTTAAGGGGCATTTCAAGCCATTATCATACATGTTGTTTTTTCTGGCTTCCAGTGCAATTTATTCATCGAGTTTGTTTGAGTATAATTGTCTGCCTCCTTAATTATAATGAAAACAAACATCACTTACCCTGTGGTGTTCTGGGTACCAAGAAACACTTTTGAAAAACTCGGGAGCAACATTTCTTTCCAGAAATGACCTGGATTTTTTAAATACTGACGAAGCTTGTTTTGAGGAGTTTTGTGTAGGAACTATTTTCCATATCACCCTACAGAAGTGCGCACGATGAGACGGTCATGCTTGTGACAGCATTACGGGACATAAACATCACTGGAGTTCGCTTTGGCTGAGGAGTAATGTTGACTTCTGGAAAAAGACATAGCTTTTGAGGTTTATAAATACATACATGTAGTGTTTTGTGCAACACAAGTCATGTGCCATTTGGTTAAACTGTAGAAAAGAAGGGTGATCTCTCCAAAACTGGATAACTCACACCAAAGCAGTCCAGATGAATCAAACCGGACGCAGCACAAGAGAAGCAATGCAAACCAGAGGAAAAACTCAGATATTGTATGATGTGGTATGTTCAGTCTTCCCTGATTAGATTCATTCATACAAAAGGATCCAAATCATTTTGACCATGAATGAACCTTAGGTTGCTATCAACTTGTTTATCTATGCTGGATAGTTTGATAGCTAATGATTCAGTCACACCACAATAAAAGACTTCAGTAACTTCCGTGTCACTAGGTTGGGTGGTTTGTCCACTGAAGATTTTTGTTTGTCAGAGACCAATTGCAAGTAGTTGCGATAAGCACCTTCAATCGTAAGGTGATTCCACAGGTCGCCTGGTGGGAAGCAATCGCTTCCCAGTTCAATTGTTAATAAATTTATAAATGAAGAGAGATGTATCAAGATCACTTTCAAGTCTGCAACTGACTGCGGCCGGTCCCCATCGAACATGGCTACACGTTCACTGCAAATAGTTGGACAATTTTTTTAGTCATTCTGCAGTCCTCAGTGAGTGTTTTTATACCTTTCTTAGGAATAAAAATTGATCACTTGCAGTCATCTTTCAGCCTTCCTGTCCAACACTGGCTATCCGAGTTCTCATGGGACAATCATCCAAGTAAGTAGATGTTGCTAGCAGTCCATCAGCACTTGTCAGCACTACAGCTTTATTAATTTTTATCGTACAGCGTGTTGACAGCAAAGACAGGGAAATGTGTAAAAGCTGACATGGCTGACACGGCTGACATCGTGATGGGCTGACAGAGATATGAAGTGGAGGTTTGTGTGCATCACAGATGATCTATAAATAAAAGGATCTATAAAGAGTGTGCGCCCCATTAGTTTTTCCCTCTTTTTATTCTTTTCTGGGTTCTGCCTTGCTGTTTCTTGTTTCCCTTTTTTTGACTACCCCCCCCCCCCCCCCCCCCCGCGCTTCTCCAGGATCCATCTCTCTCTGGATGGCTGCCTACCTCTGTGCCTGTGTCTGGGAGTTGGCTGGGGCAGAAATAAACCACAGTAATGGCTTTGCTTTGCTGCTAATCTTGTCATAAGAAGGTGCGGCCCTGGGAGGATAGCTCCTCGCGTGTGATATCCTAATTTAAACATCAAAAGATTCCATCATTAGGAAGCGTGCGTCTAGCCCCAGTTTTCAAGGGAAATTATTACATCTTCCTGCTGCAAAAGTGTAATGCAAGAAGACATTTCTGTCAAGCACACACACATAAATCTCACCGGACTTGATGTTTGTGCACTTGAAGAAAAACATCATCATTAGCAGCTTTCGCTTCTGATAGATGGAACGATGACTTTTTGTGTCGCAGCCCGCCATGGGCTCTGATGATAGCCTTCATTTGGAGTCGCTGCTTGGCGTTTGAGATTTAAGAAGGGGATATATGATCTGCTTAGTGGGATCTGGCCTGTCTTCTGACGGCTTCTCTAGTGTGTCTCGCTGGGTTTCAGAGCCATCACGAAGAATTTGATGTATGTCATGCAGCAAGGAAACATCAGGCACTACCACACCTGGTTAATGTTATCATATACTACACAGCAGGTGTACATCAAAGTGTGTTCACAGACAACACAAGAGCAAAGACGCCTGGATATAAGTTTATAGTTTAGTAGCAGAGGGCTTCCTACCATGAAAAATTGAGGTTATAACCTTGGTGTGGCTTATTTTGATGGTGAAGCCTTATTTCACTTAGGAGGAGCCACTGCAATAAGTTAAAATGTTAAATAGTATGTCAATTTGGGTAAATTTGGTGGCATTACAAGTTCTTTCGAGTACAGAAATGACAACACTTGATAAGGTCAAGGTTCAAATTCTTGTTCATTTTGTTGACACATTACAGTCGATTTTACAAATATTTTTTTGCACCTGAAAATTCATACAATAAAAAGTATGTAAAAAAGGAAACTGTCACATATATTTGGTATGAATCCCAAACTTCATGGACAAAAGTCCTGTTTTTGGTCACATCGTTTTTATCCTCATCAAACCATTCAGTGAAGCTCCGAGTCAAATGCACTTTTGTATCGTCAGCCTCAGAGAGATCAGTTCATCCAGCATTTCAAATCAGAAATGTTGAGGCTGATAACTGAAAAGGACCCAAGCCATGCCAACAAAATGCTCCCCACGGGATTATCGTACCACGAGATCAGGGTTGTGGTGTTTCCTGCATATCTATGGTAGTTCAACTGCTGAATGCAAGTTTCTAATCAGCCAATCACATGACAGTAACTCAGTGCATTTAGGCATATAGACATGGTCAAGACAACCTGTTGAAGTTCAAAGTCAGCATCAGAATGGGGAAGAAAGATCACTAACTTTGTAAACCTTGGAGAAAAGATCCAGTGAGCGCTTGTTTTTTGGGTAAAAATGCCTTCTTGATGTCAGAGGTCAGAGGGGAATAGCCAGACTGCTTATCTTACTCCCTAGTGTTGTCGCACTTTACTTGCACCTTAACTAAACTAAACTTAATCTAATGTGTAATTAATAAGTGGCTAAATGCAGAATATAAAAAATCAGCCCTCAATTCGCCCTTCAGTCTGAAATAAGCTGTTTTAGTTCTTTGATGTCTCTTAAGTCAGTTTAACCGTACAGCACATTACAATGGATGATGGTAATGTAAACAGGATTAATTCAAAAACAAAAGAATATTAAAACACAACTTCTAAGCCAGCTTTCTTACGATTGGCTGCCCCTCATAAACAGAGGGTGGGGCTTCTGCGCCTGAGATGACCACATTGGAGAAATCCCCTCTCAATCACCTCATGCAGAGCCAAGAGTAGAAAAAATACCTGAAACCGAGTGTTTAGTGCAGTTTGAAGCTTGAGCTTTTGCTTTTGGGATTTAGTTGTACATATAATGACCTGATGCACACTTATAACCAGGGGTGGAAGTAACGAATTACAAATACTCACGTTACTGTAATTAAGTACATTTTTTGGGTACTTGTACTTTTACGAGTAATTTTTCAAGTGTGTAATTTTACTCATACTTGAGTACAACTTACACCATGTAATCTACTTCGCTACTTATAAAATCAAAAGTCACTACTGAGTACGCCCACAATTTGAATTAATATTCAAACCTTTCGTCTGCATTTTTGCAGCCAATAAGGCCGTGCAATCGCAACCGCGCCAATTTAAGACGTAAGCAAAGAATAAACTCCGCTGCAGCAGCAGGCACAGGTGTCTGGAGGTGCTAAATGGTGGAGTATAAACTACTTTATAGACGAAAGATTTGGAGACAAAGAAGCCAAAATGGAGACAGAGGACAACACTGTCAACCATGAAAACGACGTAGAAAAGACGGAGGACGCGTGCCCGTGGCCATACCTGGAGGAATTTTTCGTGTACAGAGGAAGAAAAGGAGACAGCGTCCAGATGCAGTGCAAACTTTGTTTGACCTCTACAGTCATTTCAGCTTACAAGACTTCAGCATCTAATCTAAAAAAACACATTGAGGTAAGAGGTTTTACAACTATACGTGTATGATATTGCTTTCTTATTTTTCATGTGTGTTAAGGTTACTAGTTTGGCTAAGATATTGTCACCGCCATTGGTTAGCCTGATATTAAAATAAGACGGAGCTAGCTAATGTGCGTGTGTGCATGCATAATTGAGCTACAATTCGTAGGAATGTTTTAGCTTATTATTTGGATAACCACCGTCATTACAATAAATTAAACTTGTAGTCATTTAAAACTCACAGGCCTACAATCAGCTGGCCTATTTAAAAAAACAAACAAACAAAAAAACAAACAAACTTGAACACAGTGCTGAGCTGCATCTCAAATTAATCTTCCAGCTCTCAGCTGACATGTACCAGAGCCCGATTGATGGATCAGTTGATCAGTATCATTGGCCTGATATAGGTCTATCATAGTGACATGGCTCTTAATCAGTAGGGTTATATGTTTCCCAATATGATATCTTTTTTTAAAGAACATAATGTGGATTGGTTTTATTTGTTAGCTGTATGGGCAGCATTTTTGTGTATGTGATCCCTTTTCTTAAATTAGATTTGCTAGATACACATATTTTGCTCTCTTAGTATTTTTAGGACCTGACTAATACTGAAAACTTTAGGGTGATACTGATAAAAAGGAGTTAAAAATTTAGATACTGATACATTGGTCGATACTCTTTTTACAGATAGTATACATATTACAGAACTTAGAATGTATACAGAAATTCATGTTTTTTGCAATGATCGTTCAAAATTGGTTTACACTTGTGAATAAATACAGCAATATATCTGCAAAATTTGACCAATTCACCACTCTTTTATACTATGCTCAACAATCAAAGATTAGCTCAAGTCTAGTTGAATAATGTTTTAAAAATGTGTTTTCTTTTAGTGTTAATCACAGTGATGTTATGAAGTAATGTATGAACCTGACGTATGATAATATTTATCTCTACAGAGGAAACATCCATCGAAGACTGAGCAGTACAATATCACTGTGGCATCAACATCTCGACAGCGAAAGACCACAGCCACACCAAACAAGCTCTCAGCAAATACACAAGCCAAGTTACCAGACCTGATGTTGAGAGCTGCAAACAAACATGTTCCACAAGCAACTGTTGACAAGCTTGTCATCAATTTCATATGTGAGGGTCTACAGCCATTTGCAGTGGTAGAACAGCCATCTTTCAAAGAATTGGTTAAGCCAAAGTCCTCTCCAGACCCACTGTCCGTGCCAGAATCTGTGAAGCTGCTGATCACATGAAGATGACTTTGGTTGCAGCATTGGATAAAGTCAAATTTGTTGCTACCACTACTGATTGTTGGTCAGCTCATCAGAAAAGTTACCTTGGAGTCACATGCCATTGGATAGAGGAAGCGTCCCTGGAAAGAAGATCTGCAGCACTAGCATGCAAAAGATTGAGAGGGTCTCACACATTTGACATGCTTGTTGGTGCGCTTGATGATATCCATTGCCAATACAAGATTAGAGGCAAAGTTGTAAGAACCACAACTGATAGTGGATCCAACTTTGTCAAGGCCTTCCACATGTTTGGGGCACAAAATGATGCAGATGAAGATGAAGATGAAGCAGACCCAGAAACTATTGACCTGACTGACCATAGGGACTACCATGAGGCAAGTGCAATTCTTGATGAAGACTCTGGTTTGGAGTATCAACTTCCGCCTCATCAGCGATGTGCATGTCACCTGCTAAACCTTGTGGCAACAACTGATGCTGCCCTAGCAGAGAGCATGAATGAAACCTACAAGAGGCTCTCCCGTGCAACCTTTGCAAAATGCCAGGCCATTTGGAACAAAACTGGCCGATCTCATTTGGCTAATGAAGTGGTAGAGGACAAGTGTGAGCTACAGATCATTCGTCCCAATGCAACACGATGGAATTCAACCTACCTTGCCATTGAAAGGATAATACGCATCATTGATGAGAAGGGGGAAGATGCCATCAGGAGTATTTGTGAGGAGTTCAAGGTGAAAATGTGAGTAAAATTGGACACCTACCAATATGGTTTCAAATTTTGTGAATTTTCCTTAATGGATGGTTAAAAACGTGAGCAGACTCTTAATATTAAATCAGAAGATCCCTATTATAGTCATGGTGGGTTTTGTTGTTGTGTCTTACAGGTTGAGTCCTGCAGAAGTTGCATTCCTAAGGGAGTACTGTACCACCATGAAGCCACTGGTGAAAGCTTCAAACATCCTTCAGTCTGAGTCCACTTCCTTTATGGGATGGCTCCTGCCAGTAATCCAACAACTACTGTCCAAACTTAGCAGGCTGGAGACATCAAGCAAGACATGCGTGCCACTCATCAGAGCCCTGCAAAATGGCCTTCAAAAGCGTTTTGGAGCGATGATGGAGGATCCAGAGTTGGCTGCAGCTGCAGTCCTCTTACCCAAGTTCAAGACTTCCTGGACTGACAGAGCAGATGTAACAGAGGCTGGTAAGGATTCATGTGATCCCATTTTTGTGTATTTTTACATTTGAACACATGCTTAAGTGAGTATTTCACCTAATACATTGTAAGTTATTGATGGTCTGTCCTGAATACTAAACAATCCTTTTTGAGAATTTGCCGATTTTAAATTTGTGTTCAGGAATAATCACTGAAATGTAAATAACAAAATTGTGTTATCTACTTGCAATTACAGCCTTGACATACATCAAACAACATCTTGAAACGACAGAGCATGAGAGTGAGGATCAGCAAAGAGAGTCATCTGATGAAGATGAATTCTTCTCCAGACCAATCTCCAGAAGGCTGCAAAGTGCAGTTGAGCTTGATGGTTATCTTGCTTGTGCCACAGACACCATGGAGCTGCTGCACTCCTTCTCAGCCATCAAAAACCTCTCTCTTAAACTGAACACAGCTCTGCCTGCTTCTGCTGCGTGTGAACGACTTTTTAGCTGTGCTGGTCTACTCTTCACTGCCAAACGAAGTCGGATTGCCTCTGTTAATTTAGAAAACCAGCTCTTGCTGAAACTGAACAAAAGGTTCAGAAAGTAAAGTGTGAAAGAAATGCTAAGACTTTAAGACACTTACCTGCCTGTTGTTCAGTGTATGGGGAAAAGTTTAAATGGTTCTACGCATGTTCAGAAACATTTTTGTCATTGTTTTAACAAACAAAATTCCTCCTTTTATATCTACATTTATTTACAAAACAAGTTACCTTTCTATACCTTGTTCATCTGAAAAATGTGCTTTGAACATAAATATTTATACTGGTGAATCGAGTTGAATGCCTGCTATTGACAACAGAATAAAACATCAGTCTGTTAAAAAGTAATTAATACTCTGAGTAGTTTTTGAGAACAGTACTTTGTACTTTTACTCAAGTATTTTTTTAACACCAGTACTTTTACTTGTAATTGAGTACAATTTAACCAGTGTAACAGTACTTGTACTTGAGTACAAATTTTGAGTACTCTTTCCACCTCTGCTTATAACAGTGTATGTGTTATAGAAAATAGAAAATCATAATAGGTCCCCCTTTAAAAACAGTTGGGTATTACCCCAAATTTAAAAGCCCCAACCTTTCCTTTTAAATTGGAAGTCCCTAATGAGTGCAGCAAAAGGCTTAACACTGCTTTCTTAATCTGTAGAAAAAGCCTCGTGTCATTCCAATACTAAAGGGATTCAGCATTTTTACACACACAGACTTTTATTCGCCAGCTTTTTCTTTTGCCGTTTCTTAACCAAAAATGAGTCTCGAGCGGCCCCACGATATCAAAGTAATCGGTTAATTTGAGACGTTATAGCAATAAAAAAATGGCGCTTTGAATCAAAGTCTGAAGTTGGTTAATAGGCTCTCCGACGGTTTGGTTCGTGTAATTTGAGCGTTCACAGGGGACGGCGCCTGGTTTATGTGATCTATTGCTTCAGAGCAGCACTTAAGTCGAATTATTAGCTCGACTGATGATGGATTTAAGAGTAAATCAAGAAATACCATGTTCCATAAGAGAGTGCCATCAAAAACACCAAAGAGGTGTTTGCTCTTTCTGTTTCACTTTCAACTCTCTCTCGGTCTCTCGCTCTCCTCTCCACTCTCTTTGCGTCTTTGTCGCTCTCCCACCTTGCCTCCCTCTCTCTCCCTCTTCCTCCCCTTCTCTCTTCAGGAACACGACTACAGTAGGTTTCAGTCGGTGTATGATTTATTCATTGTTGTGTTTTTTCCTTCTCCTTGAATGTTTGGTAGAGAGGACAGGAAACTTTGAACCAGAGTACAAAGCAATGTATATTTGGGTCACACATTTTTCGCATTTCTTCTGAGAGCCTTGTGTGTGTGCGCTCCCTCTCTCTTCTGAGAGGTTGTCTGGTGACTGGGTCGACTCCTCTCCTCTCCGCCACGTTCGTCCTTGAAGTGAGGAATCAGTGGGGTGCCCCGATCCAAGGGGAGGCAGGCGGAAAGGGAAAGGAAGGCGGGAGAAGGCGAACAGGGCAGAGAGGTTGGGAGCTAAATAATGGATGATTTCTTATTGAAATAAAGGCCTGGTGATAACGGAGGCATGTCATTACCTGTGAAACGGAGCGGAATGCTTAATCCTAAGCGCCACACAGCGAAAGCAGGCCACAACAAAGCCCCGCGTCGGCGGGATCGTCTCAGTGATGTAAAATTCACTGTGATACCAAGCCTGTTTTTTAGGTGTCATCACAGCAATGCAACACCTAATGTCATTACGTCAGTGCGCAAGGCTGAGCCAAGCCCGAGCGGCGCAGCAGCTTCCCCCCTTTCATGTTCTCCCCGTGCTGTGACTTTGACCTAACAGCAGCTCGGCTCGCGCTGATTGACTCAGCAGTCATTATCCCTCCTCCGATCCCTCCGCCATACGAAACTTGTCTGGCCTTGAGCCAAACCGGTAAAATATGAGCTGACACTGAACCCATGACACCACTTCTTCCCAGATACATTAGCGCCACTTCCCGAGCCTCACCTTCACCGCAGACGGCCTCGCAGCACAGCGTGACTTTTAAATCCTGTGCACCGAATCAGCGTATTTGCACCTGACGCAGGTTGTATATTTATCTCTGGTGTGAAACCTGATAAATAACTCATTTGGGTGTAGAGGAGCTCAAGCGAAACCCCGGGGGTGGGGGGCATTGGGATCGGACTGTTCTGTCAGTAGCTAACCTCAGATGTGAAAACGATCTCTTTCCCTCCATGCATGCCACACTTTTTGCACAAGTTCCTTCTCACGACTTAATTATTCACGCCCCACATTTTCTGCTGGTATTTTGAATTATGGATTTAGAAATGAGCAGGAAAGTACAAAACAAAATCAGGCTAACGACGTTAGCTGTAATTAAAATGGAGGAGTTGCAGGCTGCCACACTATTGGCTTGGAGAGAGATGTATTAACCAGGCATATGGTTATGATAATTAATCCCAGGACTACAGAGAAACAAATAAACACACGCTAAACAAACAGGGGGGACCAGATGAGGGCTGCAGGCAGCGGTATTTGTGGTGAAGAACCCAAAAAGGAGGGGGGCGGGGGAGGTCGTAAAAGTAGATCCTTATCGTCAATGCTGCACGCACGCACTGAAAAGTTAAAAAAAAATAATAAAGGAGGCGGGCGGTGAGGGAATGTGGAAGAACACAAGATCAGGACTTTTAGAGTTCATCATTTTTCCTCAGGTTTGATTCCAATTTCAGCCCTTACATTCACACATTTGTGCCGAGGGTCACCCACGGTAAACCCTCCAACACCGAGCCTGCTTTGACCCGGGCTAACTAACCATGCTACGTGGTAGTGCAGTACAGAGGGATGTCCGCACTCTTGCAGATGTGAGTTATGTGTGATTAATTCAGGATTGACCACCAAAATTAAACGCATTTCATTGAATATTTTTACATGTGACAACAATCCCACAGCTTACCTTCCTTTTTAGTTAAGGGACCATTCAACAGCAACAACGTGGAAGGGCTGGATCGGTCAGGCCACAAACTCCCCTTTGTAGACCACAATTTAACCCTACAACACTAACTTGTGACTCTGTAGCACTTTCAGTAACACTGGGTGTATTTTACCCAATAAAACATACTTGACATTAAAATATATTAAAGCACAATTACATGTGGCAAACAAAGTATTCTTCTTTTACACAAACAACATCAGTGTCATGGTGGGGGCCTAAAAATGCTTTAAAGCAACACAATGACAATCTCTTGATTACAATCGTGTGGGCGAAAATCCCCCAACGTTTGTGTTCTTGGTTTAATCTCACAGAGAAAATGCTCAGTCAGATTACAGTGTTTTTCCCCTTCACCATCTACATTGACCAGTGTGAGATGCCCAGTTTTGGAGACGCTGCAGAGATGTCTGCCTTCTGTTTAATGCAATGGAGCTCTTGTAGCATAAAGTATGTAAAGTATAAATGTTTATTTACAGAAATTCTGACCTGGTTCAGAACAAATGTGCAAACCATGTTGTTAGCAGCTTCATATACTTCTTCCTACGTAAGTAAACAGATAACAGCCACACTAACCAGTATCTTGAGAACTTGACGCAGAAACTAATCAGTTGGATGTCCAGTACTGTGCAAAAGGCAATTTAACACTGATCTATGTGTCATTCATATCAGAAAGGTGATTCCCAAAGAGCTATTAGCTCTCAGCATGGTGTGTTTGATCCACCATTTAGTACCACCTAGAATACATCTGATTAACAAAAGTTTCTCTTTTAATCATGACAATGATCCAAAAACACTGCCAGTGCAGTAAAAAGTGGAACACTATCAGTCATGGATCGGCCTCCCGAGAGCCCAGCCCTCAACATCATTGAAGCAGTGTGGGATCATGTTGACACAGAACTGAACAAAAGGCAGAAACATCCAAAGAAGAGCTTTGAATGTCCTTCAAGAAGCCTGGAGAACTATTCCTGAAGACGACTTAACAAGAGAGTTCAGACTGTGCTGAAGAATAAAGGTGGTCACACCAAATATTTACTTTTGAATTTGTGCACACTGGTTATGTGTCTACCTATTTAATCTACTGTTAACGTTCCCAGGAACATCCATACCAACATCCAAGGTTAGTGGTTCTTTTAAGGACTTGGACCATGACCTCCGACAACTGTTGCAGCTATGGCTTTCACATGTGTTTTTTCTGATAACTACAGGTAGTCTAGAAGGATAAATAGGGCTTTGAGGGTGCACTGTCCCTTTAAGCTTCGGCACTAAACTCAGCAGTCATATGCTGCTTTACCCCAGCAGTATACTGTATCACTGACTCACTAATATGAAGCTATCAGTGTTGACGGCATTATCCCTTTTTTTGTTTTCCACAATACAAACGAGCACAAAAGAACCTCATCTTCTTACAGGCTTTGAAATTAACAGCCAACCTTTTGTATGGGCTTATAAATAACTGGAGATGCTGCTTTCTTCTTCTTCTTAGTGTGATTCAGGGCTAAGACTGTGAAAGAAGGGAAGGGAGAGTAAAGGATGGATGCGGGGCCGTCCAGGCCCAGTGGCATGTGAATAGACATAGCAAGGGTTTGTGGTGAATCAGAAGAAGAGACGCCAGGATAATGCTCTCTCTTTCCCTCTATCTGCTCCCAGTTGGAGGATGAGGGAGACAGAAGGGAATAGCTGCTAATAAGGCGTTGGGTGAGAGGCTTTGGGGAAGCTCCCCGTGGTGCTGGTCTGTAATGGAGATAAGCATTGCCGTGTTGTTGTCTCACAAAAATCAACAAAGGGAACATGCGATGGGAGATTTGCGGGCGCGTCCCCAGTGAAAAGCAGGGCTTTCACAGCGATGTAATGTTTAGCAGCATTAGAAATCATTAGGCCCGGCACCGAGGAGGCGAGCGTGCCAGACGCCTCGTGCCCCAGTTAACGCTGTTTTGAAAAGCCACCCGTAACCCATTCCTTAAACTTGTTTTCTTCCATTCACCTTCAGATGTTGGCAGATCTGACAGGAAATGCAGTGGGGAGAAAATGACGACTAAGTGTGTTTGTTTGTTTTAGCCGAAGATTTAGTCAATCTACATCCCTGCGCCCTGTGATCTGCAGAAGCGATAAGGCCGTGGCCTGGCTGTAGTTAGAGTAGCAGCAGGTGCTTCGCCAGGCAGTGGAGGGATACAGAGGATGCTGATAAATGGGGCTGGTTTCCCGCATAAAGCACAGCACCCTATGGAGGGGAGAGAGATAATGCATGCAGAGTTCACAGGCGCTGTGGGTAGCTGCTGCAAGGAGGGCGGACATCTTTGGAGCCAAAATGATAGCTGCATCGAGATGAGGAGACTTTCAGGAGGTTATTTCAGCCGAGTTGGAAATAAGGAATGGACTCCTGTGATCTGGTGGATGAGAGGAGGCGTAACAAGGCAGGAGTGGGTTTTTTTTTTTTTTAAGTGAGCTACGTAAGCAGCACATATAAAGGTCAAGTTGAGATCCTAAAAGAGGCGACTGGCAGATAATTCATTGCTGCTAAAGAGTGAAATATATTTAGAGCAGCACTCTCTTTATATGGTCAGGTCTCCACATTTCATAGATTTCATTTGTGAAACTTGACCTTCTGGCTCTGTGGACGGCCAGTCTGTCTTGGCTAAGGGTGGGTATCTGTTGCTGTCATTGTGTTGCTCTTAATTGTTTAATTGGTTAATTATGAAAACCAGGACCAAATAAACTCAAAATCAAAATTTTAAAAACTCTATGTGCCCACGCACTTATGATTTCAAGACGTTGGTTTATGATTAGTTTCTGAAAGGGTTTATTTCTCCCTTCTAAAGTGGATTCAGATTTTAAATCTTACCATTGTTTCCTTCCTGGCTGACTAAAAAGTTGGAGAGGGAAATATTACTAACATGACTTATTATTGGATAGCAGGTTGACTAATGTCCTGTAAACTAGTATACTTATCTAGTTCCTTTTTAATGCAGTCATGAGAAAAATGTCTATGCAGTGTGTTGACACCCCATCATCAGTAGCTTGTAGAGCCAATTTTATTAGTACTCATTTTCTTTAGGACTTTTTCAGTCTCTCAAATTGCTGTGGGGAATTTTAGGCCACTTTTCTTTGCAGTGTTGCTTCAGTTCATTGACATTTGCAGGCACTCATTCATGCGCAGCTCTCTTAAGGTCCCAACACAGCATCTCAGTCAGGTTGAGGGAGCTTGACTGGAACATTGCAGCACTTTGCTCTTCTTGGATCATCATCCTGTTGAATGACCCAGTTTGGTCCAAGCTGTATCTGTCAGACAGATGTTCTCAGATTTGACTCTAGAATACTTTAATATTCAGAGGAGTTCATGGTCGGCTCAGTGACTGCCAGGTGCCCAAATCATGACCTCCCATCACCATGCTGACAGCAGGTATGAGGTGTTTGTGCTTCATGGCCAAAGATCTCTACTTTGATCTTGTCTGTCCAAAGGACATTGTTCCAGACGTTTTGTGGTTTACATACATGCACTGTGATGCCCACTATGCAGATAGCATTTCCTTGAACAACGTAAGACTCTGCTGTCTGTTTTCTTCCCAAAAATTCCTTTCGTTTTTCTTTCTTTAAGACACTCCTTCTCCCTATATTCTGCTACACTGCTACTCAATTCAGCAACTGCAGCATTCACATACCTGTAAGTCCAGCTAACAGAAGTCCCCATGTGCCCCTGTTGAGTCATCTTTAACCTCCTACCTGCAGTTAACTAGCAGGAGCTTTTCACACTAGCGGTAGCTGCTAACCAGCTGGTAATGAATGCACTGGGCCTGTAAGGTCAGGCCTGGTTGTCTGGGGACCCATTAGCAAATGCGAGCAAGCCCTCTCAGCCCTGCACTCTCTGCATCCCTCCCTGCATGGACCCTGTGTCCTGCAGGCTCCAGCTAACCCCAGTATAGCACCAGAGGCTGGGCCATGCTCTGTCCAGGGACCCCACCTCAGTGAACTGTCATTTGTCTCGGCCATCCCGCCAGCGCTGCGGGCTACATTAAGCCTTGATCTATGGGGCACTCCAGCCTACTTTTCCCCGGGATTCATATGTTGTATCCACTCTGCTGGGATGGGCTCAGTTTTTAAGTATTTACTTCTTCCTGGTGTTTCATAGTGGACTTGTTTTTTTTTCTTAAAAAAGCACATATTTTCACCCCCTAATCACAGCCATTTTTCATAAAAGTGCTACGCTACATTTCACCCTCAGCGCAACACTATCTTTTAAATCAGACAAAGCTGTCGAGTGAAGGCCTTTCTCTGCCGGCTGGTTTACACTATCTCCAGCCCTCTGTGTCCTGAATCTGGTGTCTCTTCGAAGGGTCTGTGTCGCTGTCAGCACTCACACTTTCACTTCTCAGCGCCGGATTCCCTCAGATGGCCCTTTCCATCCACCCTCCCCTCACCCCGAGGTTTCTAAACATGCTTCGATCTCGAGCGGGGCTTGAGTATCTCATCACCGAATGCTTTGTTTCTCTTGTTCCCAGACTCCGTGGTGGTGTATACCTCTCTTCAAGCACAACGTCCCTGGAGCCCGGCCAATCGCCAGGCCTCAACTAGAGCTGTCAAACCTAATTCTGCCAATGTCGGGTGTTGAAAGCTGGCATGGCAGACACTGGAGAAGAAAAAAAAAAGCTGGCGCGTTGCTGTCACATTACTCCTCAGTTGTGTGCGAGTGGGGGGAAGTTGCAAGTAAGATCATTTTGCAGAAACACTATAAAAGCCACATCAAGACGAGGAGCCACAGTTGCTCACTCCCAAGCCTGGTTTCTGGAAATAGACAGTGGGCATTTGCATGTTTCCTGCTTAGGCAGTCTATTCATTAGATTAGTGTTGTGGTAATGTGAGGACTAGCCAGACTTAAATACAGGATGTCATAAATCATAATGTTCATTTTAAGCTCATCCACACACACACACAAGTACTTGCACACACGCACACAAACACATGCAATTACACACTTAAACAAGCGGACTGGTTGTGTTCGGCGCATGTTGGAGGTGGACATCTTCCCGTCTCTCCGGCTTTTTTTTTGTGGGGCTCCCATGAATCATTGCCTCTTATTCCTTTCTCAGTGCGGGGGAAATCACATTAAGTGGAGCGCCGTGTTTGGCTCGCACCAGTCTTGTCTTAATAGCTGTAATTTGGAGAGGAGAGAAAGGACGGGAAAGAATGGAGAAGAAAGCTCGCTCACAACACTAATTCCAGTCAACAAAAACACCCCTCTCCGATCCCACCACATTAATTTGCATTAAAATATCCAACAGCTAAATATGTAAAGACAAAATAGTGGCATGCTATTTATACCTCTCCTGCCATGCGTGTGCTGTGGCAGCAGCAGTAGCAGCTGCGTGTGTGTGTGCACAACCTCCTGCAATTGTGCCGTGCAGAGCAGACCTCCCACACCAACACTGTAACCATTCCACTTTCGCACAAGTTAGCAAGAGCGAGGAACGCCATGTGGAAAGGGGAGAAATGCAGCATATTACGTCCAACTGTTCTATATAGGCTGGTCGCTCATTCACAAAGACCCAATTTACACTTGGTATTCTAATGGTTTCCAATTGTTTTCTAACAACTCAGTCAAGCTCGAGTAATTATAGGATATAAACTTCCACGTGACTAGTAAACATGACAGGGGGTTGCCCCGTGATTACATTGAACTGTTTTGCTGTCAGAGACTGATGCAAGCAGCGTCAGCAACCAGCTTTGCACAGGTCAGGTGATGGGAGGCAACCTGTCTGCAAACAAGCTCAGTCCAACTTGGACCGACTGCAATCACTCTCAGGTGAACTGTCAAAGGTTTGCACATAATTCTTCCTTTATAACAGATTGGCAACAAGTCACAATCATTCTGAGTCAATTTGCACTGAAGGCTGCAACTCGTCTGTGAGGAACCACATTGCAGTAGAAAACTCGAATCAACTGGTTCACAACTGGTTGTCCTCTGTTTACATTCCCATATAAAAGCAAAGTTGCTGAGCGCCTCTCATTTTACAGAGAAATTCCCATTCTGCAGCAACTCAGTCCCTGTTTTTGGAGGAATATCTGCTCATGTATATTGTATATATAGTAACTAACACATTAACCATCCATTATTTATTCCATTATTTATCCCAACGTCTTTGCACTCTGCACCATTGCACATATAAATATAAATGTGCCTCACGTGTTGCTGTTGTTGGTATTGTCCGTTGTCTATTCTGTTACGTCCACTGAGAGCAAAGAAATAACTGGAGTCTAATTCCTTCCGCGTGTACACACGCTTCGTTAATAAAGCTGATCCTGAAATGGATGCAAGTTCTGGCTGGACTCTGAATAAAATTACCCGACATTTTGCCTGTCTGTCTTGATTTCAGGCCCTTTTTGCACCCCGACGTAACACAAGGACTGTAAGTGTTTAAGTTTGTTCTAAACAAGTGGCAAGTTACGCACTCTGCTCACAGTCATGACTGACTGGACCTTTTAAGCCGTTTACTGAGTGACATAAATTATACAAAAGAAGCAGGAACTGGTGGAGTAAGGCCCAGTCAGTTTCAGTCAGTCAGCCTCATAAAATCCTCGTCAGTTTCACATTTACAGGCATTTTTTGATGGCCTTGTAGTAACTTCTGAGTGCCTCGAAGTAAAATTTGACCCATTATGAGGATCAGATATTATATAGACCATAAAGAAACATCCCGAATCCTGTTGTCTTTCTGCCAGCAACTTAGAAAAGTGTTTAGTGCTGCGTTTCAGGACGGGAGAAGCAACAAATATATAGATGGGGAGGGTGTTCGTCCTAGCGATTTTTTTTCATCTCGGATCATCCTCTGTTAAATACCTGTTTACTCGACGAGACAGGGAAACGTGATGACTCGTAATTCAAAGATTTGCCGTCAAGTTTGATTCTTCGCAGCCCAAGTGCCTTTCTATATCAGGATCTCATCTCTTTGGGTATAATACGACGATTTAATGGCGATTTCTCCGCTGCCGAATCCGTGGAATTATCCATGCTAATGCTTCTGTCTAATGCTACTATCACACTGATAATAGCATTATCTAATCCTGCCGGTGAGCGTTTGTACCTCTAGCTGTTGCAGCCATGATCCGCATAATTCCACTAACTAATGCACCAGTCACTCCCCGTACTTCACAACTCCTCCACAGCACAGATGAGCACCTCTCATGACCTCGAGCCTCCCAGAGCACCAAAATCAATATCCGGGCTCTAGTCATGGTCTGGCTGTAGGGCACCGTCTTTTTTTTCTTTTCTTTTTTAAGTGTATTTGCAAAACACAATTAAATGTATTGCAAAAAACAAAAACACAACAGAACAAGAACCTTTAAAAGATTAAAAAGTCCAGGACTTGTATCAGATCCAGTGGGTACATTCAGTTCCATACCTGGCACAGTGGTTCGTTTATGGCTCGTACGCGCTTACAGTAACTATTTTCTGTCTTTGCTAACCTCCTCTCCCCAGCGATTGCCACCCACTCTAACATTTCCACAGTGGCTGAGTAATCTTTGGCTTCCCTGCTCTGCGGTCGCCTCTGCAAACAGCAAAGTCTTGGACAGAAGCCCCCCTCTCACTGGCTAAGGTGAGGGAAGGTGAGTGGGATGAGCAGAGAGTCTCCAGAAATGTCTGGAGAAGTGTAAACAAAATAAATAAATAAAAAATTTCCTGTTTAGAGTAACTCAGTCAGCTAAATTAACACACAATTGCTTGCCTGTGTTATGCGGTGTTTGGTATAGCACCTCACAGCATCTCGGTGTCAAATTCTTTCGCACTGGGTGGCCCCAGGGAAACCAAAATATTCTGTTACTCTGGCGTTAAATTAAACACCTTTTTTCTTCGTCTAGTGATTTGCATGAGTATATTTGGAGGGAACAACTCTGGCTGATTGCTCGAGTCCTCATTTTTGACTTATTACAATGTCACTGTCACACCTGCTGGAACAAAAAAGGGTGTAAATGTGCATGGGTTGGGGAAAAAGCTGATGCTTTCTTGTTCTGTTCCATAAAGGTGGAGTTTCTAGTGCCATATGGTATCTTATGCGGCTTTCTTTATATTCCCCCTTAAACGCTTAACATCGGAAAACATATTTCTGCCACACAAAAGGTTTAGAAGTTACGAGGGCTGAGATGGAAATGGTGGTTTAAGGTAGTAACAGTTCGTTTTCACCCATCACCAACAGCATAGTCACTCTGGTTTATCCACACATGTGTATGGCTTCTCTAGGCTCCAGATGATCTTCAGATACCTGCAGTGGTGGATCGGGTCTGTCTCTTTTGTGCCCATCGAAAGACGGGGGGCGTAAAAGCACGGTAAGCACAATTTACTGAAATAAAAGCTCAAATTACAGGTTAAAAACTGCCAAATATTGAAGAACTTAAGATTTGGCAAATAAATAATGTTATTAAATGATAGGCAAACTGCAGTTCTTTTTGTGGTCACTAGATGCTGGTTCGAAAATCGAGTTAATCCTCATAGACTTCCGTGTTAAAATGCCCAACTTTATGGCAAGAAAAAATACATTTTCCCTCCGTGGCAACTTTTCAGGAGTGATTTTTTTTAGCTTTCTGCTCAGCTTCACCTGATTCAATTGACTTAACTGAATCTTTTAACCAAGAGAAGACTGGACTCAGCTGGTTATATTCTTATATAAAAACAAGCAGAATGCCTATGTCATTTTATAGTTACACTACCATCCTGCAGCAAATACGACACTATTTGTGGAGGAATTTCTGTTTCAAATCTATGAGTTTCTGGCTACACTCTGAATATAAGCACTTAAAGTGAATTTCTGTGTATGCAGATGGCAAAACATCTGGCAATTCTGGCTGTTGACACAGTTAATCTGTATTATCACATGTAATTGCTATTTTGACCCCATTTGATTGCAAACTAGTAGTCGACCGACTCCGTCTTGTGGCCATTTTATTGCTGCCTAAAGTAAGACGACAATTGGCTGCAAGTTGTTGCTGACCTGGTCCCTGTCTCACAAGTAACCATTTCAAAGTTAATGAGACTGCAAGTTGTCAGCCCATGGTCAAAGTAATTTAATAGCATTGCACTCTCCAACCACAGTTCTCCCACATGTGACATGGTACGTGGCACAAATTAGCACTCAGACAGTCAATGGATGAAACTTTCTAACTGTGCCCACCTGTGTTTGTTAAATCATACTCGTTTAGTTTCACAAACAACGATAAAACTGCAGCTGAAGCTTTAATGTGAGTCTACAAATCAGTGACTGATGTCACAACGCCTACATCTGTATCTTAGAGACAGTGAAGAGTCACTGTGACGCCAACAATGAAGGTCAAGGTGAAATGTTTAACCAACTGAGGCACTCTTGTCCCCCGAGGCCTAGTATGCTGCTGTGAAGTTTGAAGACGATCCATAAAACATTATGAAGTCTTTACTGATTTTGCATATCTGATGTGACCTTTACTGGGTTTTCACCAAAATTAAACCAGCCCGAGCTGTTATTGGTAACCACCATCAAACAAAATTCAACATAATATCTTGAAAACTGTGAATGCGACACCGCTAACAAACTGACAAACAAACTGAAGAGATTACATACTCCCTCCCTTTGAGGGGAGAAGAAAAAGACAGCCCTCTTAAATTACATTAATCAATATTAGCATTGGCATTCTTTGCGGCAGCACTTGAAATATATTGAATGATGGCATAAATCTGCAGTGATGGTCTCTGACTGTGATTGCTGTAAAACCCATATGGGAGACGTCCTTCTAATACAAAAGGACTTCTATAGTCATGTAGGATGTCTGGGGAGTGCATGGAGAAATCCTTACACTCTGCCAAGCCCAGATTCATGGCCCTGCGTGTTTGGCTAGCCATTTCCTGGTGCTGCACTTGCTATTTTATTTGGCCCGCTTTAGCCCCAAGCATAGGGGGACAGTTGTCTTCCCCAGCTCCTGAGCGTGGAGAATTTCCTTGCTTACTTTTCCTCGGCTCTGCGGGAGAAGAGGGAGTATGATGAGAAAGTTAAAAGAGAAAGCTGGACGTCGGCCGTGTTTGAGTTATTAGTTAAGAGCGGGAGCCAGAGAGGGATGAACGCAGAACCAGAAAAAGATAAAGAGGGGCAGAGATTGAAAGAGAGGGCTGGGGTTGGGGGGCGGTTGCTGGGTCTTTCTTTCTGTTCTGCACATCGAGTTCTCACCTCTCTGTGCTTCTCAGAGTCGAGGAGAAAAAAAAAGGCTGTATTTGGCTGACACCAGCTCTTTGCCCCTAAAAGGAGGCTTTGATTAAACTGCCTCAATCTAAACAGATTCCTATGTGCAATATTTACCCACAATGCTTTCTATGGTGCCACAATTTATGTGGAGAGACACTGACGGAAATTGCAGAGTGAAGGATAAAACTATCTTGGGGGGCCACGCTGGAGCCCCTATGTTTTTTTTTTCTCAGCTGGAATTATAAGGTAGAAACACGGCGCGCCCGAAACACATTTTCACATTATGCTCAGGTGTTTGTTTGCTTTTGGCCCTCGAAGAGTAAAGTGTGTGTAATTTGTGTGCTCTACAGCCTGTAGGACATTCACAGTGATAGTTTGGCTGCGTTCCCTCCAGGTGCGTGTTACACATTGAGAGACGGCGAGGCAAAGCGGGACAAACAGAAAGGGGAAAAAGACAAAGAGGGAGAGGTGCACCTGGCTCTCCACTACACCTGGGAGGAGAGCTGGATGGTGAGGGCTAATGATGTGGTTTGAAAGCTTGCTAAATAGAGCTAGCGGCACTCGCTGTTCCTAGACGGCCTGTGGTTGGTTAGTCCTCACCACAGAGGTGCACATTCCTCCCTGTTCCCCGGTGTCAATCTCTCCTAACCTGTCCTGTTGTAATCGCACACGTCTGCACATTTCATGGGTGTTAAAGGCAGAGTTTTGACCAAAAACACTCAAAAAGAGGAAAGTGTTAAAACTATTATAATTCTAGCCTGAGTGATTTGACAATGATGAATCAATATTTTAGCTCAGAAGACGCATTTAAATGAGGATGTTTTTGGATTAAATCCCCTTAATAAGAATGAGAATATGCAGTAAATGTCTCTCTGCTGGGAACAAACTCAGTGAACTAGAGTTAGGGTTCTATACCAAATGTTGTGACGTCAATCGCCACTCCAGCTAAAACTCGACGTCCAACATGGCACCCCTCATTTCTTTATGCTTCCAAGCAGCTTTTACTTTTTTCTTAAACCAGTTCTCCAGGCGTAAAGGAGGTCTTATAAAAATTTTCTTTGGCAAGTGGCTGCTTTTTCACTCATTTTCAGTCCAATCCTTGTACCTAAACACAATTAAAAAAATGTTGTCAAGTGTCAGGTATCTGAAAGTTATGTCCTTAAGAAACAGAAAAAAATCCAGCAAAGAATTAAAAGGATCCGAAAGACGCATCTTGACTATCACTTGATCCATCTACTGTTCAATGAAGCCTCATCAGAAATGGTCTCAGTGGTAGGGTGGCTGTCAAGGAGCTGTTCTTAAAGCTGGGAAACTGGGAGAGAAAACTGAGGTATAAAAATTACACAAGAACTGGACTGAAAACCAGTGGAAACAGGTCTGGTGTAGTGATGAATCCACATTTTAACTGTTTAGGTTCAAATCATCGTCAGTAGAGAGGTACAACAACCATCTGTAAAACATGGTGGAGGCTCTGTCATGGTTTTAGCTGGACTTTAACCAGTGGTGTTGAAGATCTTGTCAAAATTGATAAAATATGAACACAGAAAAGTATAGTCAGAATGTGATCCACCCTGAAATACTATCTGGAAATCATCTGATTGACAACAGCTTCAAGTTTTCCGCATGACAATGATCCAAAAAACACTGTAGATGAAGTAAAATCATTGAACACACACTGCAACACTATCAGTCATGGATCGGCCTCCCCAGAGCCTGGACCTCAACATCATTGAAGCAGTGTGCGATCATGTTGACAGAGAACAGAACAAAAGACAGAAACATCCAAAGAAGAGCTTTGACTGTTCTTCAAAAACCTGGAGAACTATTCCTGAAGACGACTTAAAGACATGACAAGAAAGCTGCCTAAGAGAGTTCAGACTGTTTCAGGACTGGTAAAACGTTTGGTATGCACTAATGTCTGCAACACTGCATTTGCATATCTCTCTATGAAGTGTCTGAATCAAAAAAAAAAATGGTAGTTTACTAATTTAGTGCCAAAAAACTGCAGTTCCTCTCGTGGCTATTTGAGGCTGACTCCAAAAATGAGTCAAGCCCTCTACACTCCCATGTTAACAGCATTAAAAAGCACGTTTACAGCCTATTAAAAGCCTGTCTTCTATCTGGTACTAATTAGCAGATACATGTGTGTCTATTGTACCTGTGCAGTTTACTGCTAACCAACTGTCAGTGAGGCTAACATGTAGCTCACTAAATCATTTGCATTGTTGCCAGCGACATCTTCAATAGGTTTCTGTTTTTTCCAGGACAGATGAGCAACGATAAAAGTTATACCACTATAGTTTCACGCAGTACAGCTCAAGCTGTTTGACTGACAGGGAGCACCTGACACCATATATGTCACACAGTGCAGGAATCCTGCCGTTAATCATTTGAAAAAGTCAAATCTTTTGATAGAACCTCTCACCAGAATTCACACACAAATCTCTGCTTTGTATAAGTAGCTACTGTACGCTATAGCTTCTCCTTTACATCCACCTCTCGCCTTCATCCAGCTTTGCTACAGTGTTCTTCATCCCTGTCTAATGTAGCTGATCCCTGCACATATTCCTCCCCCCTTCTCCTTCTCTCTCTCCTTCTATCCTTCTTCTCTGGCTTTTGTGAGAAGAAGAGGTGAGGGGATATGTGTCTTTAACTGAGCTGGAGCTCTGCTGCAGCTTACCTCTTACTGCTAAGACAGGATATGTGCTCTGCTTTGTTACTGCTAACCTGCTTGTTTGGGGTGAGCTCAGTGTGTTTGTGTGTTGCTGCTTGTGTGTACGTGTGCAGAAGTACTGAGAAATCCCATTATGGAGCCAAGTTGCTGCCACGCTTTCCCCATACACACTGTGAACCCGGTGTAATCCACTCACACACTCACCATGCATCCTTGTTTGTGAGCGCACGCTCACACAAATACACAGCCTATACCCTCTAGACTCGGTGGTGAGCTGTGTATCCCCACGCACTGTTGTGTTACCTACCGTGAAACATGACAGCTAATGATATCGAAAGCTTTCTAAAGGTGTGTGTGTGTGTGAGAGAGAGAGAGAGAGAGAGAGAGAGAGCTGGATTTCTTCCAGACAGACATCGATTAGCGGGGAAAGAGTGCCGGCTCAAAGTGAAAGCTACAAAGTCAAAAGCTATGCTTTCGTGTATGAAATTAATTTAATTTTACACCCTTTTTACCTATAAATCAGGTTACTTTTCAAGCTAAATTAAGCCAATGAATGCTCATATTTGCTAATCTGTCAGATCGATTTCTTGGGCTTATGTACTGCAGGTTGCATTTTTCTCCCAGCGAGTGTGGATTTGGTCATTTGCAGAAAAGCTATCCGGGTTAAAACAGTATGTTTATGCGGCCTGTAACTCTGATTTCAGTGACTTTTATTCACAAACCAAGAACCTGCTTCATACTATAATGTAACAATTTAAACATTTTAATACACAGGACAGTCATTAAATCCTAGAATTCATATTTGATAATGACAAAGGAATCAAAGAGCTGCTTATTTATATTATTATATTATTAGCACAATAGCATGTGCTAATAAAAACAATACCTCAAAAGTAAAAACTGACAGTTAAACCAGGAAAAAATAAGCATCTATTTGTCCAGATGTTGATGTAGTTTTGAAGATTGTGAAGAGCCGTTAGAGAGCTGAAGCAAGCTCATGAAATATACACTGTATATAGACTCATAGTCGGGCTTTCTTTCTTTCTACAAGCTTCATTCACACACTTACAGCCGTGTTCAGTATCATGACCAAAGACACAAAACCAACATGCAGGTTGGAGCTCTATAAGAAAAGATGCTACTTTGTCACATACAAACTGTTCCGGGTTCCTTTATGGTTGTGACCACCTTCAGTAAATACCCAAGAATACTTAAACATGCATGCTAGACGAGCTGGGGATCAAACTACCAACCTTCTGAATAGTAGATGACCCAATCTACCTTTGTTGTATCCCACAGTTATATAATGGCTTCATGGTGTAGTAGTTTACACATTTGCCTAACAAGCAAAAGAGGGTTTCCTCTCAGGAAGGACATCTGGTGAAAAACGGTCAAATCAAAGATGCAGAGCTTCCTGCTGTGGTAATCCTTTATGAATAAGGGAGATGCTGAAAGTAGGGATGCACTGATATAGTGATTGGACATTGGTACATTGAAACACTGCTGAATGATAGCAGCATATGAACAAATAACACTCTGGTGGTTGATATCAGAGGCCAATGCTGATATTCATTTATATGGCACTTTTCTCCCGTGACCCTGAATTAATTGGATGGATGCATTTAGAATACAAACCACATTTTTTACATTACACAGGATGTTGTTCTCCAAGGCCAATTTAGAATCACTATTTAACCTAACATGTATGCCGTTGGACCGTGGGAGGAAATCCGAGTACCTGCAGGAGAAAGGTACAGCACTGTCGGTGAGAAAGAAGACTTTCCATCCATGTGTTTCCTAACAGCTTATCCAGCTTTTGTGCCGCAGGTGGGCTGGATCTTATTCCAGCTGTCATAGAGTGAGATGCATGTTACACTGTGGACGGGCCGTCAGCCTGTCACAGGACTAATGAAGGTTTTTCTTCAAAATTAAGGACCCAGTACGATAAGCTGAAGTTGAAGTAAACTACAGCATGTACTTAAACAGGTATGGTAAGAGTGGTAAGAGTCAGAGTTCACAGAAAAGACTAGCTTAACTAAAAAGTTGGTATTTGCAATCTGATTAAAATAGAATTGCCTTTTAAAAGAAAATGTTTGCTCTGATAAAAGAAATCCAGATGTAAATAAATGCTGATGAGTATAATCAGAGATCTAAAATACAATATCAACTGAATATGGTTAGAATATGTGATTAAATACTGCCTAAATAATCAATATGCATGTCCAGATGAACTCTAATGCTAATTCTAATTAAAATAATGGATATTCAAGAACAAAAGTTGAATGAAACATCATGGAAATACAAAAAAAAAACAAAAAAAAACCACCAAATAAACCTCAGAAAACACATCGGAAGTGTTTTTTTCGGGACACAGCAACGTGACAGAACAGCTGCAGAGGTGACAGAAACCAAAACGTGAAGGACTGAGACACATTTAAAAGAAGCAGAGGCGTTGTGAGGGAGAAAAAGATGTCAGGTAATGTGTGTTGTAATCACATTATTCATGTAATCCCCTAGATACATATCTGCTATTAGCCGTTAACTGTTAGCTTGTCACTTCCGCAGCTGGTCCGTCACGTTATTGTCTCCCCAAAAACACCTCTGGTGTGTTTTGTGTGCTTTTACTTGTTTTTCTTAAGTTGCACTGTGTTTGCGCTCCTAGGTCCACTGTAGTGTTCAGGATTTAACCTAGAAAATATTTCTCAAGAATTATTTGCTCTTCTGCTGCTCAACTCTTGATAGGTTGACCATAAGCACATCCACTTGGGGGTGGGGAGGTGTTCCACTCTTCTTTCATCACTTCCTGCCGGCTGAGCATAGGTGGCGCTGCATGTGCTGCATTGCACCTGTGAGACGGGCACAGAGGGGAGCCTATTTGTCACCAGGCTGTCTCTCTGCCTTGCTGTTGAGTGCTCACTCACTCTGTATGTGTGTGTGTGTGTGTGTGTGCATGGTTGACAAGGGAACGGGCTTCACACACATTCTCCATCCCGTCCTCCTCGACTCTCTCTCCCTCGCTCTCTCCCCCTCTGACCCCAACGCCATCTTCTCTGTCTCATCCTTTATGCACACTGACAGCGAGCCCCTCCGTTTATGGCACTGCATAACGTTCCCTCATTACCGCCCTGGACTCAGAAACCCAAACGCAGCAGCAGCAAGGAGAGGAGGAGGTAGAGGAGAGGGAGGGAAGGTAGTGTATGTGTGTGTGTGGGGGGGGGGGTGATGTAGAGAGGTGGAGGAAGAGGGGAGAAGTGATGACATTCGCTTTGGCTAATATTAATCTGATTCATTTGGTACGCCAGGAAGCATCACTTTAACTGTTTCCGTGCTGCTCCGGCGTGTGCGCTGATGACAGGAAAGAGGGCGCGTGTGCAATTAAACTATACACTGAGATGGAAAGCAGACAAACAGGAGACGATACACTCATTGAGCAATTTGTCGCTCATGCCCTCTGATGATTTACATTTAGACAAATACGCACAATACCCGCTGTATCTGCACAGTGCACACCCGCATTTATCGACGCATGGACTAATGCAGTTAACGCATGCATACGCATTCTATTTTTAAGGCTAAAAATGGCATCCACACACAAACAATATCAACTGTCACCCTAGTCTGCTGTGCACACACACTCACTGATCCCTATAATACACACACATACACACACACAGATATACACATCAGCTGGTGCAGAGCGCGCAGGCAGGTCGCAGCAGCTTGTGTTGGCTGTAAACAGCAGTGCAGGCAGTATGGAGAGCGGCGGCTGTGTGAGCGCCGGGCCGGCCAGCCAATCAACCCCTCGATCTCCTGTCCCTGCCCTTCCATTGATCCCCATTAAAATGCTTAGCAGATGCTTGGCTTGAGAGAGACAAGCGCCTTTCTCTGCTGCTATTTTCATTTGTATGCTCCTTACCGTCGGCCCCTCAGTCTGGAATAGTCATTTTGCCAACTGGGATGCAGGCCCACTTCCCGACAGTACAGTAGCTATCTATTCACATGTAGCAGCTAAAGCTAGCGAATGTTTAAATGTTGAATCAATGTTGTCATGCACCAGCTTTGAAAAACTGTGGTGAATGGTGTGCCAGAATGGCAGAGATACCATCTGTGCTCGCGTAGCTGGATGTACACCTGCGTTGTTTTGTCTCATCGGGACTTCATCATCGCTCGTGAATGGTTTTCTTCATATTCGCCTGGACGCATTACACTAAGGATGTATTGTTTTAGAAAGAAATTTCTTTTTTTTTTTTTTTTTTCAGAAAAAGAAATTTCAACTTTATTTTTTACTTTGTAGTTTTAGACACCATTTTATCCATAATAAGAACACTATAGACTCCAGACATGGGGATGTTTTGCTTGTCTATCTCGTAGATTTCAGTCATTTGATCGTCCCAGAACCCCAGAAGTCAACAGCACATGCCTGTCTGTCAGCTTTCCATGTGTTTTAAAAACATTAGTATGAATATAACCTCTCAAAGCAAGAAAATTAAAACATGTTATGACACAGTCACGGGTGGTTAGAGACCGCGACATGACCCAAATTATTGCAGCTGTGTGAGATGAACTTGCGATGTTGTCGAAACTGCTGCTTCAAAGGCCGCCGACCACTCACACTTTCGTTCTTTAAAGAGAAGATGAGGTGTGTAAGAGATGGAGGACAAGATGGTAAAGCTAACTGGGTAATGTTTGCTAGCTTTCTAGCACTAATCCATCGGTCAATACAGATAGTGTTGCAGGACATTTCAAACTTTTACTGCTTTGTAAAGTTAAACTGTCAAAAACATTTTCAGTCAATTCAGCTGACCCACCATTGTTGATTTGATGTGGAGAAGGACAGATTGGTGCGATTTAGCTAATGTGTTTGTATGAATTCTTTGCTTTGCTAGCAGCTGTTAACAAACTGAGTTGGCTGGCTTTAAGCGCCACTGTACCAACTGTCTAAAATAAAGCTGGCAGGCTGTGGAAGAGAGCTTTGTTTTGCCCTAAAGGTGGGTGTTCCTATTATGATGTGAAGTTGGATGAACATTATGAATAGTTATGGTCTGAAATTAAGTTTTGCTCTCACAAGGTCTTCATCGGGGCAGTGTGATACTTTTCCTCTTTACAGATCAACTTGTTGGTTGGACTTGGATGTATATAAGTGGATGTAATATGATGAGACACAGTTCAGTGTTGTATTGAAAGCTTATGATCAACATTTCTGGTGCATTCGCCTTACTTTTTTTTTATACCACCTTATTTTCTTTTGGGGTGTGAGTACAACAACACTAAATTAAAGACTAGTTGGAGTAAAAACAAAAGTTTTCAGTTGATCATAAACAATTTTTTGTGGAAATTTGGTAAATACTGACTGCTTCTTGCTATAATTCTGTAAATACTTCCTAACACAACATCTCGTCTGTGACATAATCCTGTAAGCAGCGTGTGTCTGGAGCATGTGGGCCAAAGTATACCAGGATCAGGACTGGCTTCTGTTGTTGTGCCAGCAAGTGAAAGAAAGCAGCTATTGTGTGTGTGTTTGCATGTTTGTGTTTGTGTGTAGGTACCGGCTTGCATGCCTCCACATAGTGTACAGTATGTGTTTGTTTTGTGCACGTATGCAATCGTGGTGTGGGCGAGCGCGTGGGACGCTTTCTTGTTTGAATGCATACGTGAGCATCATCCGCGCGGCTGCATGGTAACTGAAGCTGCTGTCTTCCTGTTACTGTGTCTGTGTGTGGCGCTTGCCCCTGAGTACATGTGGCGTACACTAGCTGGCTTTGTCTGTTGGGGCAGCT
Source organism: Copadichromis virginalis (assembly GCF_057382275.1). NCBI lineage: Eukaryota > Metazoa > Chordata > Actinopteri > Cichliformes > Cichlidae > Copadichromis > Copadichromis virginalis. Next base: position 24,517,407 of record NC_140639.1, read on the forward strand.
GACGTACGTCCATGGATGAAGGCCTACACTTCAGGCCATGTCTGTGAAAGACCAGCTTTGTTCTTGCGGCCTGCCAATCACTCCCTGGCTTGTCGAAGGGGAGGAGAGGCTGTCCAGGACTTAAAGTTCTTCAAGCATGGAGAAAATGCATATCTGCGTTTTCTTTATTAACTTATCTGGTTTGATGACGAAGCAAAAAAAGTAAAGATCCAGGATCCGGTGGTCAGGGGGTAGAGCAAGTAGAAGGTTAGACCTCTGAAGGTTTGTATCACTGACATGTCCATAACCTCTGCAAACTCATGAACTGTATCCCTAAAAATGGGGAAAAAAAACATAATGTCTAACACACACACTGTATAAATACAATACTGTTGATCACGAGGTAGAGCGGGCCATCTACCAATCAGTACTTGCCTGGCTCCTCTATCTCCTTGAGCAACAAGCTGAATCTGTTGCCCTGGATGCAGACTGTTTTAGTGTGTGAATGTTAGGTTAAAAGCGCTTAGACACAGAAAAAAAGTGCTTGTATGACTGTAAGTGAATGAGGTGAATGAAACTTGTATTAAGAAAGCAGTCTGAGTACTCATTTAGCATAAAAATGCATGATATAAGTCTTAGTGATTGGAGGTTGCCAAGGGGTTGCTGACTGGTCTCTAGGCCTTAAATAGTGCACACTAGTTGAGATTTGCCATTTGAATGAGATCAGACTGAAGCAACAGAAGGTGTAGCATCATATAGATGAATATATATACAAGAAAACAAGAAAAAATAACTACAATTCCAGTTTTGTTAGCGACTGCGAGAGAAACGCTCTTTCACTCATAATTTCAATCCACCGAAATCCACCTTTAAAGAACCTATTAAAACATCCGCTCATCAAAACCTCAAACAAAACCAAACACACATCCAAAACCTATCCACACTTTCATCTTCCTTCCTTCTAATAATGTCACAGTGAAGGGACACACTGACAGTGCTCCATTTAGTAGACAGGACAGCTCTGACAACAGCCTGAACAGCGTGCTGGGAGTTGCTGTGACACACAGAAGACATGATACGGCCTTGAGGAATGCTCGCCGAGGAGGAGGGAGGTGTGCGGGGCTGAATTTGCGATGTCATGCGCCCGATTAGGCAGCTAGTCTATCTTGCCAGCGTCAAGGGGCCCCTGATGGCGGCACCGGCGTCCTACCAATACATCGTATCCATCACTCTCCCTCCTTACCAACACGCACACACACACACAGACACTTTCTCTGTTTGCATCAGGAAACATCATTCCCTTCTGTGTCACCTGCTCGGACCAGGAGCATGAAAAATGGTTGTCACGCCAACACCCAAAAATGATTGCTGAAAACGAGAGGAGAGGGAAAATAAAAGTGGAGGGTAAGCGGGTGAGAAGGAGGAGGAGGTATGGAAGGTGAAATTGGAGGAAACTCTCACCAGATTAGGTGCGGGTTAAGAGAATATTGATCTGTGTGCCGAGGACTGTTGATCTCTCTTAGCAGCTCAAGACAAATGGCAGCAAACAGAAAATCGAGCGCTCGCCTTTTCTCCAAGGACAGCTTCAGCTTCTCCATCTGCCTTTCTCCTCCTCTGCCAGTTTTCCTCCCTTGATTCTCCTGATTTTGAAGCACTTCTTATAACAACATCAAACTTCCTATAGCATGATAAAAATTTTTTAGATTGACCACTATTGCAGGCTACTAAGCTAACACTTTTTTGTGCAGGTTTTTTTTCCCCAAGTGTCCTCTCTGCCTAGGGATGGGTATCGAAACCTGGTTCTTGTTGAGAACCGGTTCCCATTGTTTCAATTCCTTCGAATTGTTTGCCATTTTTGCAAACGATTCCCTTATCGATTCCAGTTGCTCCGAATGACGTCACCACGTTGCGGAGTGACATTTACCTGGCAGGAAACAAGGCGCCTAAGTGGCTTAAACGCTCAAAAGTTTGGTTATACTTTACGAGAACGGATGACAACAGGGCAACTTGCAATACTTGCAAAGTAGATATTTCATTTAAGGGAGGAAACACTACGAATATGCAAAAGCATTTGCTCACAAAACACGTGATAACCTTAAATGAATGTCGTGTTTTTAATTCCGCTCCGGACTCGTGAATCTCAACCCAGCAGCAGCGGTAACGTTTGCACGTCCTCTCCCGTTAATGCGGCAGGTAAATAATAAACTAACAGTGCATATTATGTTAGTGCGATCTGCCTTATTACAAAACCTGCCATTACTGTGCATTTAGGTGACCATGATGAGAGAGACAGACAGAGTCTGGCTCAGATGCTGGCAGCTCTCGCTGCAGTCTACTGGTAGCGTCTCCTTTCAGGCCAGGATAGACGAATGTCACCGAGCAGTGACTAAGTTTGTGGTAAAAGGTTTGCACCCATGTACCACAGCAGATGCCCTGATTTTCGGTAAGTGAATGTGTTTAATTGTAGGCAGGGACATTACTGGATATTCTTGTGTAATTGCTACAGAATAATTTATGTTATACTTTGTTATTGCTACAGAAGAATATTTATTTTATTATTTTACATTTACAATTTTTTCTCCTGGGGACCCTGTGACACCCCATTGAAGAGCCGTAGGCTGGATCTCTTAAGATCTCACTGTTGGGTTTGTAAGGCCATGTTACTCCTACATTTCTATCTTGTTCAAAGAGAAGATATAAAACAAAGTTCTAAGCTAATCGACCTTAGTTTTCTCCTTTAAAAAAAAAAAAAAAGAATCGATAAGAGAATCGATAAAGAATCGAATCGTTAAACAGAATCAAAAATGGAATCGGAATCGTGAAAATCTTATCAATACCCATCCCTATCTCTGCCTGTAATATTTGCCTCCTTTACCAGCAGCACATAACCTTGCAAAATAAACTCTAATACACACCTAACCTAAATGCTAAGAAGCAGGAGTTTGTATGAGTGTTAGACATTTCTGAGCGATGCTGAAGGTTGCCTCGATAATTAGACTTTTTCTCCCATTTGGAGTGTACGAGGGGGTCCGCAGAGGCGCCGTGTTTGATTAGGGCCACAGCCTTGGCCTGGCACCCAGCCGGGGTGTTTGATGATGGGGGAGCCAACTCTGGGTGGGGGCTGAGGCTCATCCGTGCCGGCTCAACATCAAACAGCCAGGAGCAAAGGACTCGAGCCCCGAGGGGACCCCTCCAGCACTACTGCCTGGATAGGTAGATACACTCCCAGTCAGATGGAGAGGGGGAGAAAAGGTGGGGGAAAAAAATCAAAAAAGAAAAAAAGGAAAAAAGGCAAGGGGCAGGTTTGGGGTTAGAGGTAGAGGAAGGAAGAAGAGAGTAAAAAGGAGTGAAATTGCAATGAAAAAATTCTAAAAAGCTTAGAGGAAATGGCTAGAGTTAGGCAACCCCTGAAAAGTTTCATATACACAAAAAAAGAATGAAAAGTGAATTTAGTTGACAAGAAACTCTGTTTTATTTTTGCACATGTGGATTAGTGTTGCACTCACATTATCAATTGTTTGAATCTGGGAGGACTAAAGATCTTTTTGCATCCATCGGTTCTCAACCCTCTCTTTTATTAGGAGTTTATAACATAACAACCTCAAAATATCTTTTGAGTCCATCAGGTAAAAATGGTCAACAGCCTTTTTTGTGACACATACATTGGTTTCTGTTCTTTCCATTAGAATATGAAGGTGCTGGTTAATTTCGCCTGCCTTCTTCCACCCTCTCAGCAGGCTTTCTTTTGATTGGCTGCTTTTCACAATCAAATGGTTTGAACAGAAAGTGGGAGGGGCTTCCGTGATCAGTGCCGGAAATTAACCAACCCTATGTGCCATTAAATGTGTATTAGAATCAAAATAGAATTTGGTGTTGGCCAGAGGGGCCGATGGCGCGATATGGCAGCCTCGCTTCTGTCAGTCTGCCCCAGGGCAGCTGTGGCTACAACTGTAGCTGCCTCCACCAGTGTATGAATGTGAGAGTGAATGAATAGTGGTATTGTAAAGCGCTTTGGGTGCCTTGAAAAGTGCTATATAAATCCAATCCATTATTATTATTATTATTATTATTATTATTATTATTATTATTATTATTATTATTATTATTATTAATAAAAATCATTTAACTCTTTTAATCAACTGAAACTCCTCTGGAACCACGAGCTTCTCTCCATGATCTACGGTACCAAGTCCTGCCTCTGCTCTGATTGGCTAGTATTCATTGCTTCATAGAGGTATGTTAAGATAACTGGTTAGGCACATATGACAGGGCCAGAGTCAATCAGAGGCAGAGTCGAGGCAGGTCTTTTGAGGAATACAGCTGTAAAACAAGAGACCAAAAGACCTGACTTGCATGAAATTAAAGATCTGTTGATATTTGGTGCTTGGCAAGTGTTTCCAGGTACAGTACTGGTTTTGGCTGCATTATAGCGGGTCTTAGTCTGCTTGGCTGTGTTCATAGTCCATCATGTGTTTCTGTCAGGCCTAACGTTGGCGAGTTCTTAACACTTTCCCCTTTAGACGCTCACCAGAGGTAACCCTTGTCTGTCTTTTGTGAAACAGTGGTTTCTGTCATATTTCAGGCCTGCTTCTGAAACAAAATGACTGGGTGTGTTAGATGTTAGTCTCAGTGATCTCAGTGGCATAGACCCAAATGATTAAGCGGTCACTTGTGGCCACTGTCATGTAATCTGACCCTATGACTCTTTTGCCATCTAATTTAAGCCTGCTTCCTTCTTTTTCTCGTTCTTCCTTCCAGTGTCTTATCTCCCATCTAATTCTCACTTTAAAGCATCCTTGATCTTTCCTTTTTTTTTTTTTTTTTTTTTTTTTTTGGTCCATTTGATTCACCTTTTATTGTTTATTTTATTTTCACTTGCTGAATACGGGACAGACTTGACTGGGGGAAAGAAGGGGAGAAAGAAAGAGGGAAAGAGAAACAGCTGAGAAGAGGGACGGGGGAGAAGGGCAAAAAACAAAAACCAACAGAACGGGCAGAGAAAAAAAATGCATATATCAATCACCTGGATCACCTGCTGAGAAAGAAAAAAGAAAGCAAGCAGAAGAGAACAAGAGTAATAGAATAAACAACATCACAATGATATATGGGAATATGACAGTAAATACCAAATATTAAACATTATTGTGCAGCACATGAGATCAACAGAACACAGTGTGCTTTGAGGTAGGAGCCAAAAAGGGTGTAGTTTGTGGGTGTGATCACCTGTGTGTACACCTGTGAGCATGGACGCGCTTGTTTTTTGTTTTTTTAAAAGGTTCCTTCATGTAATAATCTGCTAGAGGGTGTGGGGGGGCCACAGCCCCGTCCTCCAGGGCGTGAAGCAGGTGTGGAGGAGATCAAAACTCCAGACATCCAGAGGCCCCCAGAACACAAGAGACCAAGGAAGACCAACAGAGGGGCAGCTGCGCCACTGTCCCGGAAAGAGCTGAGGAGAGTCCCAGATGAGGGCTCACTCAGCAGCCGCGGAGCAGAAGCCAGGGGGAGTTGCAGTGACGCGCCCGTGAGCTCCGCCGGCAGCCAGCCGCGCCTGAGTGACCGAGCCCCAGGCCGAGAGGCCGAGGGCACCCCACCTCCGAAGTGGCCCGGGCGAGCCCCAGGCTCCAGGCCCCGATAAGCGGCCGCCAAGGAGTGAGCCGGTGTGTACCTGGACGCGCATCCCCGGACACAAAGAACCACCAACGCACCGATGTCTGAGGGAGTCCGCCACTGGCAGGGGAAGTGGTGGTAGGGGGAGATAGGCCTCCAAACCTTGATCCTTGATCTTTCCTCTGTCTTCACCGTAGGAGGTGCAGCTCATAGACTTCTACGTGTTTTTTTTCCTTTTGCTGTATTGAATTTTTATTGAATCAATGTATGCAGCTTTGACATGTCTCTCTCTCTCTTCCCCCTCCTCCCCTTTCATCTCTCTCTGTCTCCAGGGTCGGGTACCGGGTGGTGGGGCTTGATGTTCCACCTTTTGCTTGCCTGTTCACCCGTCACCAGTCATGTTTCATTACCAGGCCTCAGTCCTCCACCTGTCGGCCTGTCTGTCTTCCTGAGCGTGGACGTCCTACAAGGTTAACGTGGACGTGCGTGCTCGGATGTAGCGCGGAGCTCAAGGTTTAAAGCGAGCGTCAGTCTGATTCGTTCAGACGGACGCTTTGTTCAAATGGTGTTAATGTGGCTTTTCCAGGTACAAAGAAAGATTAATGTGTATACCCAGTACATGCAGATGCAGCTCACTTTGTCTCTGTTTATAGGACATGACCAAGTATCTGGACACAGAAACCCACTGGCATAATGGACTGGTGATAATGATGCACTCTGAATGCTTTCCCTGCACCACTCTGGCTCTTCTGCTCTCTTGTAAATGGTATGAATTTCAATTTCTACCATTAGCTTTTGTACTTTATGTTGTCTCAGTGAATTCTGTTCATATTTGAACTCCAAGGAGTCTTTACCTGGCCGTTTGTTATTCACAGGGTGATGGCAAAGCGCTGATGAAGGATAATGATGTGCTGCTAGCCCTAAGCAGAGAGTAAAAGTCAAAAACTGTCAAATCTGTTGGTGTCTACATGCACAGAAATACACATAAAACTGAAATTCACATTAAGAGCTCAGCCAGACAGGAACCAGAAATTCTAAAATGCATCCACAAATAGCGACGCAGTTTCTGCAGGACGACACCCTTCACTGGTTGGGGCCTCTCCCTGAGCCTGGTTCTGCCAGAGGTTGCTTCCTATTAAAGGACGTTTTTTCTTCCCACTATCGCCAAGTGGTAATTGTTGGGGTTTTTTTCTGTATTATTGTAGGGTCTTTACCTTACAACACACACCTTACCCAATCACACACACATCCAAGCTCTATACCTAAGCACATTGTCTAACATTTGTGCACACACTCACACTCTGATGGATGCATTGTGGAAAACTCAGGGTTCAGAGTCTTGCCCAATGGACACTTTGACATGCAGACTTAAGTAACTGTAGAATGGATCCACCGGCCTTCCAGATGGTAGATACCTCACTCTATCATCCCAGTATCACATCGAATGCCCCTAGAGACTACGCCATAGTGGGCAGTGTCACCGCTTCTATTTATACTTATGTATCAGCCATGATGAGTGAGCTAATCAATGGAGCTAATAAATCCTGAGCAACAGTTACTTATACTGATATGCAGTACTCGTTATTACATCAACATAATGAGCAAGCTAGATGAATTTACAGCCTGCCACATAGGATCGCTATATTGTGATTGCATGGTTTGTTACTACCCAACAAACCCATCACAACCATTTAACAATTCGTTTCCTTTCTGGGCTAGTACCGGTATAAATCGGGTGTACGAATTCTTATCTAAACCGTGAGAAAACAGCACTAAATGTGAAAATACTTTTATATCTTATATCATAATTTCAACTTGTGTTTGTGCTTCTCAGATATTTTAGTGATCTGAGTGTAATGCACTTCATCAAAGCAAAAGCAAACCAAAAAAAAAAAAAAATCAATACTGGCAAGGATGCACGGCAGCTAATACTGTAGCCCACGTAATAAGATGCACCAGGCAGAATGCTCCTCAATTAGTAGAGCAAAACTCCGGAGAATATTTACAGTAATCAATGTACAATTCTCCAGTCAACATTTTTTAATTAATTCTCTTCAGCAATTAACTCCCTCAATGAAAAACACCCACAAAAAAGACCTTTCTTTGTGACATTAAACTTATTGCCGAAGCAGGCTGTCTCATTACCCTTCTTGGCTGAAACAAACGAGTGTGTGTTTTGGGAGTGTCGGAAAAGACACACACACACACACACACACACATACGCGCATGCTTGTGGCTAAAAAAACAACCAGGCTCTAGGTGTATTCGCTTACCGTGGATGGATTTTTAAGATAAAATGGGTCAACCTCGCTATTTAGTTTTCAACTGCAGGGATCGAGTTGCCTACCTCTCCTCCCACTATCCATATGGGCTCATGCATATGCATGCTTTCTGGACAGGTACGCCAAAATAAATAAATAAATGAAATAAAAAATATGATTTTTTTTTTCTTTTACTTCTTCTTCTTATCCTAGATTCATAGTTTTGTGGTGAAATCTAGCTTCTGCGACAACCTGTCTTTTGACTCTTTTTAGAGGGATGGCATCGAGAGAGCGAGACGTGGTGTACTGCAGGAAGTACACACTATTCTGCAGACAGAGGAACAAATGGAATAGTTCATATCAGTCGGAGGAAAACAATAATCCGGGGCTAGATTTGCCGTCGCCCATAAACGATCGTGGCAATTACGCTCATATTCTGAGGCAGGCAAACAGAATTACAGTGAGATTTTGCCTGTGATTGGGGTGTCACCCCCCTCCATTATTGTTGTGAGTCCTGATTGATCCTCTCCCTCTCTCACTCATCACTCTCCTCTCCCTTTCACTGCCTGTCTTGTTTCATCTTTTCCTTTGTCTCAACCTGCTCTCACTCTCTCCTTCTACCTCAGTTTTTCTCCCTGCTTGTTCTCCAGGCTAATGAATCTAAAGCTGGTGGGAATAGTCTGGTCCGATGAGACCCCGCCACCACCGCCACAACAGCCACAACAGCCACAACAGCCATCACCTCCTTCCAGCCTGTTCAGGGCCTTAATTTCTGCTCCACAGTGTCTTCACACCCCGGTCAGCCGCGGGAATACAGCTGTCCATCACTCTTCCACTTCATCCCTGCTAACACTTTTACTACCTTTAAATTAGCCACTGTCACCGCCAACCATGCTTAGGCTCTCCAGATGTTTCAGGCTGTTATTTTTTTTTCTTTCCCCAGCACCGCTGCAGTAAATCTTTGCTTTCTAGAGTGGGAAGAAAAGAGAATGGCCTAGAGGGCGACCGCAGTTCACCTCCTCCCATCTGTTGGCTCATGCAGCTTTCGCACGAAGGCTCGTTCTTTGTGCAACTGAGGAGGAGCACATCAGTTAGACGGAGACAGGCTCGGGTGATGCAGAGGATGCATTGTATGTACAAGCTACTCTGCACTGACATGACATGCCATTTGGGGGAGAGGGGTCAAATTTGTAGAGAAGAGTTATTTATTGTTGCATACGAGCATGATAATGCAAACTGGACTGAATATTTTTTTGCAAAAGTGCCAAAATCTGCCCAAAAAAAGTTTTCACAGTTTTTACAGCAGCTTGTTGTTGCTCTTTGACCATATGATGACCTCGTTACTTACAGGCTGGTCTTTTCCAGTTTTAAAGTAGAAGTTTGTCAGTGGGGTCTAATCGAGGGTTTATAAAAAGCACTGGTAACAACATACAGTAAGATTGGCACAGAGACATCAAGTTTCTTAATAAAGAGCATCAAGAGCAACTCTGGACCTCCCTGGTGTGTCTAGAACTTTCCTGGTGGGCTGAATCTCCTTTCTTCCAGAATATTCCCTGAGCAGTGTTTTTCAGTGACGGTGACAGAGAACACATCGTTCCAAAATCTCCCACTGTTCAGCTGTGGTAGCTGAAGTCCACAGTGAATAAATATTAAAGAAGCACCGACTGGAATTTTGGCCAATTCTGATTTTCTTTCTACGAACTGTTGTTGACAGCATATACTAGCAAAACTCAACTTTTCGTCAATGCAAAAAAAAAAAAAAAATTCAAACTAAAATTGCTAATGGTTGTGTTTTATGTCATGTCTTTTATTCTGTCTGTGATATTTATTGTAGTTAGCGCCGCCCGGAAGGTTGTGGTTTTGCGTGCATACGTACATACGTGTATGTACAGGTTTACATACGTGTACGTATATAAACCTGTAAATAAACCTAGCACCATTTTGCCCAAATCCTTGCCCAACAAACATCTTTGAGGGGAAAAACCCCGCTTGATGCGGGCGACTGTTTTGCTTTGGCCTTCATGGACTGTGATCAATCAACAGTTGTCTTTAATCATTTACTAATTTCTGCAAGTGGATATTTATCTATTAGCATTGTTCATAAAACAATAAAACATTAAAGAAAGGAAACAGTTTGAGATCTTGAAGATAAAATGCGGTGGTGTCACCAATATGGTGTCACCTCGTGAATAAGGGACCAGTGAAAAATTACTCTCAAACTTAAACGCCACAAACGACATTTGTACCGTTCTAGGAGAAAAAAATCGAATCTGCTGCTGTTAGTGAGTTAGCGACTAGCTCTGACAGAGTGTCGTTGTCCAACAGGCTGAACATATGGGATTTTTTACCATTATAGGTGAACTTTCTGGATACTTGTAGTGCACTTTTCAGTATGAATGCATGTACAGCAGTAATTCACACACGGAAGTCAACACTTTGAGACGCAGCAATCACTCTGCTCCCTCAGAAAGATCTACAGCATATTTAGCAGCGAAACATTAATTCATCTGATTTCTGAGCTAACACTTTTTCAATTTACACTTATCTCTGTATTAGATGTTTTCTTAATCTTCATCCGCAGTGGGTTTTGGTGCCTAAACTTGAATAATAATTGATGTTTAAATAAGTCGGTCTAAAGAGAATTCACCAATCAGGGTTTACCTTGGCTGTTTTTCTGTTGTACTTAACGTGAGGTTAATTATTACCAGCTTAAATAAGTGTAATAAATGATACATGCAGGTTTTTAGACAGAAAGGATCTATCTCATGTGTTGGATGGATAAGTCTGGATTTTGACCTTAAATTTCTCTGGAAAAAAAAAAGTCCACCTACTTGTGTTCTTGGTTGGAGGCCGGTTCATAGGTTACTGCACGCCTCTACATTATAAAGTAGTACAAGTTGTATCTTTGCAGTTGTACTTGGAGATTTTTGGCAGTATTATTGCCCTGAACATACTGTACCTCCTCCACAGCTGTGAGGGTCAAAATAAAAACCTCATGTTGCAGCCATGCCGATGGGGCTGGTTTTCCAAATGGATCGTTTGGGCAGTGCCCGCTTTGCCACATTTAATGCCATCAGAGCAACATTTTGACAATTTAAATTTGGCTGTAACTTAATATTTCGACTGTGTTACTTGGAAAAAACAGTTGGCATGTAAAATGTAAAGAAGGCAATGACTTGCAGATTATTTAAGCCTGTGTTTAAACAACAGTATAAGAATATATCAGATGTTTAAACTGAGGATTTTTTTTTTTTTGCTTGAAAAATATGTGTTTATTTTGTATCTGATGTGATGTTGTATCCCCTCTTCTTCCAACAACACCCAAGTATTTTGGAACTAAGGAGAAAAAATGCTGTCGTTTTAGAAGCAAAAACTTTTCCAAGTCTGACCAGTTTGGCACCTCGTTGTCATGGTTTTCTTTTAATAATATACCATTCGTTCTGAACTGAAGGTAGGCCAGTGTAGCACCCAGACTCTATGGGACCATGCTGTAGACCAGCGGTCCCGAACCCCCGGGCCTCGGACCGGTACCGGGCCGTGAGTCGTTTGGTACTGGGCCGCGAGAGTTGAGGCTCAGGTGTGAAATGTATGGTTTTCAGGGTTTTTATCGGTTTTCAGCGTTATTTTGTTATCGTTTTTATCGTTAACTTGGTTTTCCTGGGTCTTTTCACGTGTGTTATGAATAAATCTTCTTTTTTGTCAGTACCGGTACTAGTTTTATTTTGTTGTATTTACCCGTGACACCTTAAAGGCCAGTCCGCAACACCCAACGTATTTATCTCTGAAAGATTCAACCTCTCCCAGATTTTTATACCCAATCAGACTTTTAATTCACCCAGTTAGACTCCCCAGTTGTTATCCTATACCAGGGCCCCCCTTTTCTTTTCTTTTCTTTTTTTATTGGTATTAGACAACTTTTCCCATCTACCAGTGTCCCTTTTGCAGTTTTTATGAAAATTACCTAAAGAAAACCAGCTTGCTTTTGTATAAATTTCAGTCCAGCATAGGGTTTAAATAAGGTACTCTTGAAATACTTGTCCGAGGAGCCTGAAAAGATGAGTAAAATCAGCTCGGTGCTCAAGCTGTTTAGACTTTGAACTGGAAAGAAAAATTCCTCAGTGACAACCCGATTAAAACGGTTTATTTGCAAAAGCAAAACTAAGTTCAGCAAACACGAAACCCCAAATTTAATGAGCTGATAGCATCAAAGCATCTGCATCTCTTTTCCTCCTCTATCTCTTGTATCTCCTCTCCTCTCCCCCCCCCCCCCCCCCCCCCACCCCCCACCCCCCATTCATTCTCACTGTTCTCATTCTCTGGCTCCCTCACATCTGCATTTCCACTCTGTCTCCTCCTCCCCTCCATCCCTCCTCCTCCTGCATCCATTCATCCAATTAACAATAGCCCTTCAGTTTTGTGTAATTTAGAACAGAACACAGCGGTTGTGGATGTTATTAGAAGCGGTATCAATCAGGCCGGGGATGGCGAGGAGACATCCCTCATGCCCCATCTCGAAGCCAAGCTCCCGTATTTTACGAGCAGGGACTCCCCCCGCACGGCTGGCATTGCCCGGCCATCAAATAATAAAATAAATCAAAACATAAGAGTTTTGTCTATTTGCAATTTCCTTTCAGGTCTATCCCGAATATGAAACCAGATGTTTCCGGCATCTCGAAGATGCTTTTCATCTGCTCCTCTCTTCCTTTCTTTTTCCCTTTCTCTGCCCCTGCCTGTGTCCTTCTCGTCCTGTGTTACACCCCCTCTGCCGCTCCCCTCTGCTTTCAAAATTAATGTAAGCCCAGAAAAAGAGAGAGAGAGAGCGAAAGGAAGCTTATAAAAAGTGAAATGTCCTCTTTGCCCAAGGAAGTAGTCTGTTTTGCATTGATAGAGAGGCACAGGCAGCCCCTGGCCATCTGAGGCTGAGCCTGTTTTTCCTCTGCGATATCCTGCCGCCACATCTCTGCCTCTCGAGTACGCCTCCGAGTAAGGCGGGTGGGTCAAAGCAATAGCGTCCCCCCCTCGATTCCAACCCCCACCCCCCCTCCTTCCCTCCACCCTTCCATCCCCTCTTTCTCCAGTCCTCTAATTGGAGGTGCTCAGGTTAAAGAATGTCCTGGTTATCGCAAAGCCAGCAGAGAAGCACAATTCAGCACTATAATTCTACTGATGAGTGACTTGCATTTTCAAATATTTAACGTCGGGGTGTTTACACAAGCTGCACGTTATTATCTCATTCATGCACATTCAAACACTGACACGAGTTTATACGGGACAATTAATTCCAAGTCAACCCGAATAGGATTTTTTTTTAATAGATTCTGGATATATGTATAGGAATTCATACCCGGCTCTAAAGCGCAGACACTGATACCGTGTTTGTGTAATTCTCTCGGCACAGTAAGTGTGGTCCCAGTCATCTCCCTTGTATGAAGAGGTTGTCTGTTTCATGCCTCTGGCCTCTGTTCATTTTGACAAACCATGCGTGTTTTCTGCCAGTCACTTCCAGGCAACCACAGCTACAATAAACACCACCCCCCCATTTCCAACTCGAGGCCGAGGTTTGATCCCGAGCAGAACCCCGGCCAGCTCACTTCCTCTTGGGGCTTGGAAGCGGGGCCAAGCCCAAACAAACAGGAACTCCAGCGTATGCTGCAGCTCCTGCACCTGCACAGTGTTATGCTGGCCTAAACGGCTCCGGGGCCGGCCAGACGGGGTTTATCTCTGCGAGGATGGTGCTGCCGAAATTTGCAGGAAATGCAGAAGAGGTTGCGCAACCAGAAAATGCTTCCACTAAGATGATTCATAGACTATCAGCACAGAGGTAATCCCGATGTAGAATAGAAAAAGGCAAAAACGTAACACTTAGACAAAACTGTGGAGTCAGTTTCACTGATTTACTCCAGCCCAGTCAAACATTTCAACATAGTGGCTTTTAGTGGCTCTAATGAGGGTCATTAGGCAAAACTACTGAGCCACCCACATTTCTTTAAGAAACAGGTAATAGGTGCAGTCATTTACTGAAGTGTGCAAACATACATGTAAATACAGTAAATAAGGCAAAAGCAGAGTTTTCTAATGAACTTGAAAGTCAATATTTGGTGGGACCACCTTTATTCTTCAGCACAGTCTGAACTCTCTTAGGCAGCTTTCTTGTCATGTCTTTAAGTCGTCTTCAGGAATAGTTCTCCAGGCTTCTTGAAGGACATTCAAAGCTCTTCTTTGGATGTTTCTGCATTTTGTTCTGTTCTCTGTCAACATGATCCCACACTGCTTCAATAATGTTGAGGTCCGGGCTCTGGGAGGCCGATCCATGACTGATAGTGCTCCACTTTTTGCTGCATTGGCAGTGTGTTTGGGATCATTGTCATGATTAAAAATGAAACTTTTGTTAAACAGATGATTTCCAGGTGGTATTAAATAGTGGATCAGACAAACCAGGCTGAGTTTTCTGCTAATAGCTCTTTGGGAATCATCTTTCTGATTTGAATGATTCATAGGTCAGTGTTAAATTGCCTTTTGCACAGTACTACACATCCAGCTGTTTAGTTTCTGGGCCCATACTGGTTAGTGTGGCTGTTATCTGTTTACTTACTTCAGCAGGAAGAAAGGGTATATGAAGCTTCTAACAATATGGTTTCCCTGTCCTCTGTGTTCATAAGTCATCCGTTTTGACAAAGATCTCTAACACCACCAGCTGAAATGTATCCCAAACCATGACAGAGCCTCCATCATCTTTTACAGATGGCTGTAGACACTCACTCTTGTACCTCACTCATTACATCACCTGTACAGACTAACGGTGATTTCAATTCATCGCTCCATCAGATCTGTTATCATTGATTTTCAGTCAAGTTCTTCCTTAATTTTGCATACCTCTGCCTTTTCTTCCTATTTCTCTACTAGCTAATATCGATTTGAGAATCAGTAAAACAAGCAGCCATTGTCCACATAAACACTTAGAAAGACCATTAGAAAGTCTGGAGAACTATTGCTCTAGAGCACTTTAAAATTTACAAGAAAGTCTGGCTCCTTAGGAGCAAAATATAAAGTTTTGCACAGTACTGTAATCTGCTTTTACTGTAGGTGTTCAGCACTGGAGCTAGATGACTTTGGTTTCGCACCAATAACCTGGAAGGTTTTTTGATTTCAGTGAGGTAATGTAAGCACATTGTTATTTGAATTCTTATACTGGATCCTACATTTTTCATGTTTTAATTTGGTATTATGCAGAGGGATGGGGGGAGACTTTGAAAGAACAATCCTTAGTACCTTCTTAGTGCTCATAGGTCTTGAAAGGTCTTGACATTTATCCTCAGCAACCACAGACAGCAAAAATATCCGTCATGTTTACAAAATTGAAAGCACATTCCTTCTTCCCAGGGCTCACTAAAATGCAAGTGCTGACAACTAACAGCATTTTACGCCGACTGTTAAATACACGAGTCCAATTATGCTTGTCCTCGTTAACGTGACAAGATGTCAAACAAGCACTTCCTGTTAACTGCCTCTTATCTTAATTGGTCTAGTCTCAGAGGAGGGTCCGGCTCTCAGTGCGACTATGGTCACAGAGTCTGCTTCTCGTCTGGCTCAACCCAACGTGGTCTCATTTTGCTGTCACCGCAGCCCGCTCGACGACGAAACCACTCTGAAATGTTTTGGAGATGTCTAACTTCATCCAAAGTGCCAGCCGTACAAACATCAGGAGGTATCCGTGCAGAATTTCTAACAGGGAGGTGGGAGTCGAATCTTTTACAGAAATATATTCTCACCACCTCGCTCGGTGTTCTCTTTAGGGTTCTCGACTACGACCGAGAGCGGCGCTCTTAATAAAGCCCAAATGCAATCTCCCTCTAACCCCAATGAGATGGCGGGGCTCCTCAGCTCTTCCATAATGCACAATTCATGCTTTTTATTAATCTCTTTTTCCTCCAGCCATTTTTCAAATCACTCCTTTTGTTTACTCATGAATATTTTTCTGCCTTGTTGAGAGGGGATCTGTGTGGTGGGGGGAGGCAAGGTAGGGCAGAACAACAGGGAGGGGGAAAAAAGAAAAAGGCCATCAGCAAGGCGTAGGAATGGCCTGGTGGCGCTTCATCCGTGGGTAATTTGTGGCGGGGAAGCCTTGTATTTCATCACGGGATAATCTAACCTTAGAGGTGTTTTACAGACTGCCTCAGAGCCCAAAATAGGTCACTTAAGCAGGCTTAGCCAGCGAGGCCAGCCTGATACGAGGGCCCCGCACCCCAGGGACACCTATCTACGGTAATTGGTGGTTATGGCCTGGGGTTTTTATAGGCGATGAACAAAGTTGGCCCTAATGTCACATTTAGGACAGCGGCAGTTCCACGCCGGCAATGGCGTGGGCTCATTAACAAGCTCCTAATTGCAGATTGAATGAGTGAGAAGACACCTGTATGGAAGCTGTATTGAGGGAGGAAGGGGGGAGCAGCCATTTTTGATTTCTTATTAGTTCTCTGATGTTTCTGGCCGAGTCACAGCATCCTACTCTGTGTTTTTGATACAAAGGGATAGTGATCATAATAGGCAGTCTATAAAAAGTACCCAGCATTAGGCTAATCTGTCACCCATTTCCATTTTTCTCATTTTTTTAGATCCAGCATGAGATGGAGAGAGTGAGGATGCGCATTGGAGGGGAGGAGGGTGTGGAGGGGGAAGGCATAATGAAAACGGCCTAAATGACAGTGGGTTGACAGTGGGATTGGCTGGTAAATGACTGCGGAGTGGCTCGCCTGCGGAGAGGGGATGGAGGAGGCTCCCAGTAGGCCTGATTAATTCCACTCTCGGCGGCTGCCAGGGGAGAGCCAGGGTTAGCGGCTGCTCGAAGAGGAGCCTATTACCAGTACGCCACTGAAACTGATATAATCAGCTGCACAGCGACCCGGCCTTCCCCGAGACAAACTTTTGCAGGACTCGCTCCCCATTCATTCCACAGGGGGACTTAAATACGGTGGTGAGGAAGAGAAAAGGGGAGAGGGGGCTGAGGTAAGGGAGGGCGCTGGGTTTGGAAGAGGGGTACAAAGGATTTTCTTTTTGAAAGATGGTTAGGGGAGCTTTGTAAGAAATCCTCACTGCTCTTCTGACTCCACTCTCCCTCGCTGTTACTGTACCTCTGTATCTCTTTATCCCTATCTCTCTCCCTTCTTCTTCCCTCTCTGGCTGATTTCCTGCAGCTTTGATAGTGACAGACCCTCCCGTGTGGCAGCAGCTTTAAGTCTGGTCAGATATGAATATGTCACAGCTCTTAATCCCAGACGCTTCTCTCACAGCTTCACAAACCGCAGAAAGTACGGCACTTTTTATCTGATGTGTGCTCTACAATATGAAGCGTCCGCTCCCGTCGTTCTCCTGAACCCCGCTCCTACTGTTTTTCAAAGGGTTGACCCAGAATATGAATTGAATATAGGATAGCATAGCATTATCCAAGTGACACGTGTTCATCTATCTGCAGCTAGAGTCACATCTTTCTGTCCAGTGAGGATTACAGGATTACCATGTTTTTTTTCTTTGGTTTAAAAATAACAGACTTTCAGAGATCCCGTCATGTTACAATGAAAGTATCTAATGAAGCAGAGGCTTGCATACATGTGCCACCATATTGAAGACATTGTTGGCTGTTGATGGCCTTGACGTGAGCGGTTTTCATTGGAACTACTTTCTGCAGGAATGGGCGCTTAATAACTCACTTATGTATTTGCATTGTTTTGTGCTCTGGAATACATGTGCAGCAGAAACTTTTACAAACTTACAGTTTTCGAGATGCGATAACAAAGCTCTGTTACTTCGCCCATCAAAGCATTAATTTAATTTTGGCTGTTATACCTTTCAAGGTTATTTTATTTAGAGCACTCCTTGGAACAGGGGCGTTCCCAGGATTTTTTTTTTTTTTAAGTGGGGTGGCACAGGAACAAAGCAGGGGTGGCCCGTGGGAAATCAGAATATTTAATCAGATATAAAATTAGTGTAGAAAATTGACATGGATACATTATAGGCGTGATCTCTGGGCTCATGTGAAGCCCCGTGTCCTTATTATGACATGAAAAAAGGTGCTGCACAAGAGTTATATATAGTTTAGTGTTAGATATTTGCTTTGCCAACTTAAATAAAAAGTATTTAAAGATTGCTGTACTTAACTGTGTTTATTATATTCTATTACAGTCCTTTGTAGTACTGTTATTTATTATTTTTTACTATTTTTAACTTAAGTAAACATTATCAATCCCACTTACGCACCTTAATAGTATATTATATATATATCATAGTAAGCCTACTTATTATGTAGAATGGCACTTTTCAGAGTCATACATTGTTTTAGTGGATCATTTTTATTGATTATTTGATGTGAATTTATCTCTCTGTTGTAGCTGTTGATGATAATGATGATGATGTCAATTATTTCCGTATTGCTGGGTAGCTTAAACTGTAACCATACAATGTGTTTGCAAAATAATAAGTAACTAAAGATTTTAAATGAAAGGTGTGGAAGAGAAAGTATAATATTTCTGTTCAGTATATAGTAGAGTACAGGCAGAAAGTAACACAATGTCGAAATACTTAAGTTTAATTTGATGCAAATTAAACTTGTAATTAGATTCCAACTGGTCCAACTTAATGTTCTTATTCATTAGGGGAACAATCCATGGGCCGGTGCCACCCCATGCCCACTTCTGGGCATGCTCCTGCCTAGAGGCGCTGTTCTGAACTTTTGCACTCAGCCTCTGCACCTTCACAATGGACCTCAAACAGAATCAACGTTATGCTAGCAATATGCTAGCAACCTAAGCCATCAAAAGGAGGTTTTTGCCAACGGGGTGGGGAATACTCATTTTTCACTCACAACCATTGGTTGCCAGATGGTTGCAGATCATTCTCTAGGCCTGAGTGACTGGGGTCTTATTTACTTGATACACTGTCACCCTGGTCACATGTCCAAAATGGTCAACAAGTTAACATCACATGGTTAGCGGTCACATGTCTGCAAAACCTCAATAGGCACAGAACTTTCTGGTTGTACTTTTAATTTGCTGTCCTTACTACAATACTACACCACTTTTTAAATATTTACAATCACACCCTTGTGAAAAAAAAATCCCCTATAGCAACTTCATACAGTTCGCACGACTGCTCAACTTCCAGCTGCTGGACAGCTCCGTGTGAGTTATCCAGCTCATCAGAGCTGCCCTTGAATCCGTCCTCTATGCAAAACTGCTCCACGAAGGTCGGCCTCACTCTTAGTGTTTTTGCAATACCCGCACTTCCATTTAAGCAAAGCGCAGATACTTCCACTATCTAAACAATATATTACTATAGTATAACGCATAAATTAAGTACACATACAGCAAGAAACAGTAGGTAAAAACTGGATCTCAAATCTAGAGGTGTGGCAAAAGTGAGAGAGCAGTTTTCCTTTTTTGTAACTTGGGTGAAGCAGCATTTTAACCACGTGCCTCTTGGCTTGTGGTTATGCTGCGACAGTCAAGGATGCAGCCACTCTCGTACACCCACACATGTACATGCACACAGCCATTTGTGTCCATTACACAGTCCTATTCATGTCCCATATAGAGCAGGCCTCCCCCTGCCTCAGTCTGAAAAATGTCAGCCCTCCACTCCATATTTCCCACCCATCCCCGCCTCCGCTCCATGCCGATAAAGGTCATGAATAATACATATTAAGCACTGTACTGAAGGCCGAAACTGAACTGTTAAAATATTGATCTTGGCCAATCATAATAAAGAGAAATTACTGAAAGCGATCCATCACCATAAGCCAAGTGTCTGCTACTACTCCGGGCTTAACTTGCTCAATTTCCCCACTCCGCGTAGCGCCACATTATGGCTCAATAATAATAAAGATGATATCAGCGGCTGCAATTGCCACTTGTGTGCGCAGTGAAAGGTAGTGTGTTGTCATGCAAATTAAGCAACAACAAATCCATAACACGACTAAATATATTTGGAGGATTACGTCCCGTTCATCTGTGGAAAGAAAGAAATACTTTCAGTATTTGCCAGTGCTCGCTCATCTCTGCTCTCCAGATTCCAAATGGTGCATGACATTTGGATTGTGGCGTGTGTGTTTGTGTGTGTGTTAGATGTGCATGAGTAGGAGGAGTGTTTGTGTGTGCATGTACTGCGTGTGTAATTCCACATACAGCATGAGGTTTTTGGATCGTGTGTGTACGTGTGTGTGCTTACATGAGAGTGGGCTAAGAGTAATCTTTCTCGTGTGTACACGTGTGATTCCAGATTGTAAAATATTGGATTTTATAGCTGTGTGTGATGTTTGATCACATTTCAGGCATCTGTGACGATGCCAAACATCGCATTTGGTTTTACGTGTGCAGGGCAAAGCCTGTGTGTGTATGCGCATGTAGGTGCGGAGAGAATGTTTTCTCAGGTGAAATGTGGGAAACTGACGGTCGGAGTCACCTTAAAGCGGCTCTGATTGGATCAGCCGCTCCACCTCCAAACCTGGAGCCCTCGCTGACATTTCACACGGCCGTTAATAGCACCTAAAGGTGATCATACGAGGCCGCCTGCCCAACTGAGTGCAACGTTCCCACACTTAATGAGTTTTTAAATATTAAAAGCAGCACACATCGTCGTCACTATTGTGAGCTCTTAATTTACCAAGCAATTAGGCGCGGGCCCTCATTTATCAGCGTGTGTTCATTTGCTGAAAACCTAGTCACTTTTTATTAATCGATGCCACAGAAACAGCGAGGTGAAATTAATGTGCGCCCAGCGGAGGTCACGCCAAGCCGTGCAAGCTAGCTGCAGCTCAGTGGAACGGGAGATAAATAGGGAGCGTGCTTCGCTAGTTACACCGGAGATATGTCGAGGCGTCGGCGCGGCGTACGCCAGGGGAGCGGCAGTGGTGGCTGGAGAGATGAGGAGCGGTGGAGAAGCGCTGCTTAGCTTTGCTGCGACCATCTGTTTATTCTTCTGCTCTGTTCCCATGAAGGAGGAAAATTAAGCAAATGCCTTTAAAAGGAAAAACAATTATAGCTTTAACCTTGGTGCTGCTGTGCTTTCTATCACACTGCTGCTTACTATTCATATAGAAAAGTGGGAAAAGAAGCTTCTTTGAGAGGAATCCTAATGTTCTGTTCTTGTATGTATTGCTTTTGTCTCATACTGACACTATGATCCATCCTATACAGTGCTGTGGAAGAGTAATCGCCCCCCTTGTTAAATCATGAATTAACTGTGATTAACCACATTTTTTGGAACGCTGAGTTCAGTTTCACGAGCCACACTCAGGCCTGATTACTGGCAGACCTGTTGAATGAATAAATCACATAAATAGAACCTGTCTGATAAAGTGAAACAGGCTAAAAGATCTCAAACACCAACACATCAGGCCACGATCTAAAGAAACAGCTGAGAAACAAAGTCAGTGACATCTATCCGTCTGGAAAGAGTTACAAAGTCCTTTCTTAGTCTTTGGGACTCCAGTGAACCACAGTGAGAGACATTATGCACACATGGAGGAAACTTGGAACAGTGCGGAAGCTTCCCAGGAGTGACCGGCCAACCAAAATTACTCCAAGAGCTTCGATGGCTCATCCAGGAGGTCACAAAAGAACCACAACAACATCTAAGGAAGTCAAGTCTAAGGCCTCACTTGTCTCAGTTAAGATCAGAGTTCATGATTGAACAATAAGACAGAGACTGGACAACAAATGGCATCCATGGAAGAGTTCGAGGAGAAAACCACTGCTGACCAAAAAGATCACAAAGGTTCGTCTCACATTTACCAAAAACATTTTGATGATCCCCAAGAAAATGTTCTGTGGACTGACGAGAAAAAAAGTGAACTTTGTGGAAGGTTTGAGTCCCGTTACATCTGACATCAAACTAACAGCATTTCATAAAAAGAAATGGTAAATGGCCTGTATTTGTATAGTGCTTTACTAGTCCCTAAGGACCCCAAAGCGCTTTACACATCCAGTCATCCCCCCATTCACACACACATTCACACACTGAACATCACAGCAACAGTCAAACATGGTGGTGGTAGTGTGATGGGGCTGCTTTGCTGCTTCAGGACGACTTGCTGTAACTGATGCAACCATGAATTCTGCTCTCTACCAGAAAATCCTGAAGGAGAATGTCCAACCATCAATTCACAGCCTGAACCTCAAGAGCACTTGGGTTATGCATCAGGACAATGAGCAGAAACACACCAGTGAGTCCACCTATGCATGACTCAGAAAAACAAAATTATGGTTTTGGAGTGGCCGAGTCAAAGTTTGGACTTAAATAAGATTGAGACACTTTGGCGGGACCTGGAAAACCGTCCGATGTGTCTGAATTAAAACAATTCTGCAAAAAAGAGTATACCAAAATTCCCCCACAGTGATATGAAACACTGATTTCCAGTTATCACAAAAACTCTATTGCAGTTCTTGCTGCCAAGGGCGCCACAACCAGTTATTAGATTCAGGGGAAAATTACTTTTTCCACACAGGGCCAGGTAGGTTTGGATAACTCTTTTAAATAAATGATTTAAATAATTTAAAAACTACATTTAATATTTATTCAGATTATCTTTATCTGACAGTAAAACTTCTGATAATTCATCTACATATACAGAATTTGTAATATTAACCCACAACACCTTAGTGAAGGCGACGCCAGCCTCTTTCTTCTCTTTGTCGCCATAATGTGCGCAGCAATATACTGTATATCATCTCACTTACACACGATCAAAATGCGGCTGCTGGTAATGAATGATGAGACACCTGCTCGGCTCATGTTTACAGCAGCATGCTAATGTTACTTTTACCCTGGGATAGCTATCCACTGTGATGTGCACAGGTGTTGTTTGCTGCATTGCCCCCACTGTTGTGCTGTCAGGCTGGCCAGTGCGGGATTCCTTAATCTCGCCAGTGCGGCAGGAATGGGCAAACACTCTGTATGCACAGGAGATAATTCCACTGCTGAGTTTGAATTTCTTTTTTCGCATGTTTCAAAACTATATTTTAAGAAGTAGGAAAGTCTGAGTGGCAGTAAAAAGGATTCACAACTTTTGTGAGCATCTGAGTGCCAAGTCTTTGCTGTAAACTGGAAAAAAAACTGCAATCTGAAGCCATCAAAGTGAATACATGACATTGGTATTTGGATCATTTGCAGGGTATTTTGGATTTTGTAGGTCTGATGATGAAATGCACAGACTGCAACAAGCTAACACTGCAAATTTTCACCTTGTAAAATGGTTCAGGATTAATTTCATCTAGGTTTCTAAATGTACATTAAATAAAATTCAGCTAAAAAATAAGTTGAAATGAACACAATAGCTCGTTGCAAACCTGCTTTTAAAAAGCGATGGGACACAGTGTGAAATTTAATTAAGAACAATACAAAGATTTGCATATTTAATTAAAGGCACTACAAGGACAGCATATCAAATGTTGAAACTGAGAAATTATGTTTTTAAATGAATATGCTTATTATGAATTCAGTGCTGGCAACAAGTTTCAGAAAAGTTGGATTAAGGGAGTATTTACGAGTGTGTTACATCACCTCTAAAGTATTTGGGAACTAACTGCTCAAAATCAGCTTTTTGCCACATTCTTGCTTTATATAGGATTAAAGTGTCTTGTCATTTCAGAGCCTGCTTTATCATTTTTCATTTCATAAACCAGCAAGTTTTAACAGAAATGATACTTACGATAGCTTTTGATATCAAAATTCTGAAAATGCAACATTCTTGGTTTTTTGGGGCGAGCAGTTTGTTTTATTTTGACTACAGGTTAGCAACATAATCTGTCCTGACACAATGAAGCACAGGTAAAGCCAGACGTGGAACATGGGGACTACGGCTAATTGATAACATAGATAGTAACGTTCGGGATATGGAAGTATTTAACATGTATTTCAGGGTAACGGTGCTAAAGTTTTCTTTGAGACAGTTAGCATAATTGTTATAAATTACCATAGGCTAAAGGGTTTGCAGTGGCTAATGCTTAAAGTCTTGATGCATACTCAATCATCCAGGTAAGTGAATCTCCAAAAGTTGATTCTGTTCATCTGGATGTAGCGGAGAAACATTTCGTCACTCATCCAAGTGACTTCTTCAGTCTAAGCTGACTGCAGGTTTCATTTCATTATACATTTGCATAATGACTGACACCAGCCCACTGAAGGAACAATGGGCTGCGAGGGCAGTTCCTTAATCATAATTATGCAAATTCTCATAACCATTGATCGACAACCACTGATCTAAACTAATGCTTAATGCTTAACGCTACTCTGCAGGACATATGACACAGAAAGAAATGCAGATACATTTCTTTCTGTATCCTGTTAACAACTGACGTAAAACTCTTCAAATAAATGGTCTGCCACCACCATTTTCACATTTTCATTTCAGTTTTGTTTATAAAGTACCAAATACTAAACACACTGCCATTGCAGTAAAAAGTGGAGCACTATCAGCCATGGATTGGCCTCCCCAGTGCCCGGACCTCAACATTATTGAACCAGTGTGGGATCACAGAGAACAGAACAAAAAGCAGAAACATCCAAAGAAGAGCTTTGAATGTCCTTCAAGAAGCCTGGAGAACTATTCCTGAAGACGACTTAAAGAAATGAAAAGAGAGTTCAGATTGTGCTGAAGAATGAAGGTGGTCACACCAAATATTTACTTTCAAGCTCGTTGGAATTTTGCCTCATTTATGGGATTCATATTTGCATGTTTCAGTAAATCACAACTTTAAACAGCTGTCTACATGATTATAAATGGACTGATTGATTGTGATAGACTGGCAACCTGTCCAGGGTGTACCCGGCATCACACCCTATGACACCTGGGATAGGCTCCAGCACCCCAAAGACCCGGATAAGGATAAGTGGAAGAGAATAGATACATGTAGATGACTGATTATTGAAATGATGGATCAGGTGGTGGAAGCAGCATCTTGTGTAAAGTTTTAGTCTTGCTAAAAAAGAAAAACTTCAGTCTAGATTTATAATCATGAGATGACCCCCGTGTCGTGGTTATATCTGGATGCATTTCCCAACATTCCCACCATCTTCACTTTCCCCGCATAAAATCCACCCCTCCCCCATCCTCACGTGCCCCTGATCCACGACCCTCAGGGGTGTTTGCGGCAGACTGTGATGGGGCTGTGCCAGGTTGTTGTTGCTGCTCCAGCCTCGGCCCCAGCCCGTCCTAGGCCCGGGCCCAGCACTGCGCTAATATGCTCCCATTCCTCATCCAGACAGTCCGTAAAGCACTGGGGCAAAATATTCTGTCTCCCTGAGCAGCTCCTAATAAATTGTCCTTTCATCGACGCGCAAGACAAATTTTGCCTTCTCTCCTTCCTTCTCCTCTCACCCTCCCCTCCCCTCCATATCTCACAGCACTCTTTCTCGCTTTCACCATGCTCTGGATCTCCCTGCTCCTCTGCTCCCTGCGGTTTAGTGAAACTGGCACACTCGCACTACCTCTCAATAAACTACAAGGATGCCAGGGGTACAGCTCAGTTGGCCAGAGTTCTCTGCACAAAAAAAAAAGGCTTGTGGAAAGGAAAAGGCACACAGGAAGCAACTGTAGGATTGGAGGGAGGATAACAAGGTAGAGGGGAAAAAATATTTTAAAAAAGAAAATGAAAGGAGAGAGAGGGATATCATTGTGCACCTTACTCCACTCCTCTCCTCCCTGGCTCTCCCCATGCTGCCACAACACAGTACTGCTTCCGCTTTGTAATTGCGCAATTAGTGCCACAGCCTGGTCTTCATATATCACAAATGGCTAGCCGCTGCTATTAAAGCAGCCCCAGCGCCGGGCTAGCGGGCATGGCTAGCCGAGGTGCATTAAGGGCAGCGTTTTGTAAAATGCGAGCCAATTTATCATGATCTGTTTTTCGCTCCCACCCACTGCTAAAACGCCCCTACTCCCTTGTCTTTGAGCCTGACCTTGCGCTGAGCTTGTGTGTGTGTGTTTGTGTGTCAGTGTGTGGGGGTTCAATTTGCTCATTGTTACTTGCTTGCATAATTTCAGGCGGCTGGCTCGGCACAGAGCCTCACACTGAGCCACACACATGCCCGCAGTTATGCACACAAACATACCTCCGTGTGCGCACACACACACGCACGCACACCTCCGCAAAAACACGCCGGCCACTGATTGCTTGCGCCGCCACTTTGCCTTCCTCTGTCTCTCATTTCACTACTCTCTTTTCCTCTCCAAGCAAAAATCCACTCATTTATATGCTGAGGCTAAACGGCATTCATTTGTAAGATGGCAAGCGGTATAACGCTGGTAATTCCTCCTCACCAATTTCCAGCGCACTTTCCCCTTTAGCTGTCATAAGCAGTGCATTAAGTGAGTGAGGCAAATCCGCTCCCTATTCTACACCACCTCTCCCCTCTCTCTCTTTTTTTCCCTTTCCTTCTTCCTGCCTGCCGTTCTCCATCAACCAGTCGTCACCCTCCCTCCTCCGTGGTTGCATGTTTCTGCTGTGGAGATTTACAACGCACGCCTGTTCACTCAACCATCCCCTCTCTCTTCCTCCATTTACCATCTCTCTATTTCTCTCTTCCCTTTTATTTTTTTTTCTGCCGTATGGTGGAAGCTGAAGATGACACCCTGAGCTCATCAGAACCCCGCCGGCTTTTCACCCCGGAGAGTCGCCCTGAGCGTCAGCCGTGGCACGCTGCTCAGCAGATACCTACTCTGCTCCAACGTGCCCGTCCCCCCCACCTGCTGAGCAGCCTTTAGCCCAGAGTAAGGCTGGAGCCTTCAGGCGGGAGATGAAGCTCTGGGTAGGGGCTGGAAGAAGGTGGATGAGGGGGATTTGAAGGTGGGGTTACAGAGCAGAGAGGTGGAAGAGATAATGGAGGGTGACAGGGAAGGGTTTGGTCAGAAATGTAGAAGTTGAGATTTACAGCGCCGCACATGAATGCTTGCTTAATGCCTGATTTATGCTTCAGTGGTAACTGTACTTCGGACCTCGTTACCCTACGCTGTAACCTTCTACATAACCGGATGTGCATCTCCCGAGGAATGTAACTACACATTGGGTCGACGGAGCACTTAATGACTGAATGGCATTAAAAGGTATAGGGTTAAGAGTGGTCTGTGGTATGCGGGTGCCTACTGGGGTCAGCGGGGGAGCTGGCCCCAGGGAGGGGTCACTTGCCCCTCCCTTCCTTCCCTCCCCATCTCCAGCTGCCTCCCTCTTCCCGCTCCACCACAACCACCCACACACGCAGGACCTTGGAGTAGGGGTGTGTCAACAGGGTGCAGAGGAGGCTACCCCTCCCCTCCCCCTCTGTCCCCTTCGGGCTGCCTCTGCCTCAATTTTATCCCACAACTTAGACATTCACATTACTCACACTCTCATTACACATACATATAGGATCTTGGGGGTGGGCACGATACACGGAATCCAAAGTACCATCAGGGTGTACACCCCACCCCTGGCGTCGTTGCCCACCTCTCAATGTTAAATACACGTAGACATTGAGGGCTAGCAGGAGGGACCATGCGCTTACCTGCTGCTCTCTGGCAGGTAGCTCCATGCCCTCCTGGGTTTTAAATGCACCTTAGAACACACATGCATCAACACTACAATGAGCGGGTGGAGGGAGGTTTGGAGTCTTCTCTCACCCCCATTCTCTCCGACCTGCTGGAGCGGGGGGGCTAGGAGGAGGAGTTGGCCGTCCGACTGCGGTCTGGAGTGTGGGGCCTCCCTGCTGCTGCGGAGTCGGGGCGGTCTGCCTCCCCCCACCGCAGGGAAAAGGGTAACACCACCTGGGTCTGGGTGCAGTTCCCCCTCCAGGGGCAAGAGTACCTAGACCCGGTTTGTAGAGTACGCTTGGGGAGTGTGATCGTGTGTACAGCGTCTCTTTATGTCTGTCTCCACGTTGGTTGAGTGTGGAGTAAGTGCATATGAGAGCATGAGGGTGGGAATGGATGTTTGTGTCTGTGTGTGCCTGTATGTCTGTGTCTATATGTCAGGTTGGGTGTCAGGCGCCACCTCTCTGGGGACATCATGGGCCCTCCAAGGTTTGGAGGCCTATCTCCCCCTACCACCACTTCCCCTGCCAGTGGCAGACTCCCTCAGACATCGGTGCGTTGGTGGTTCTTTGTGTCCGGGGATGGGCGTCCGGGTACACACCGGCTCACTCCTTGGCGGCCGCTTATCGGGGCCTGGAGCCTGGGGCTCGCTCGGGCCACTTCGGAGGTGGGGTGCCCCCGGCCTCTCGGCCTGGGGCTCGGTCACTCAGGCACGGCTGGCTGCCGGCGGAGCTCACGGGCGCGTCACTGCAACTCCCCCTGGCTTCTGCTCTGCGGCTGCTGAGTGAGCCCTCATCTGGGACTCTCCTCAGCTCTTTCTGGGACAGTGGCATGGCTGCCCCTCTGTTGGTCTTCCTTGGTCTGTTGTGTTCTGAGGGCCTCTGGATGTCTGGAGTTTTGATCTCCTCCATACCTGCTTCATGCCCTGGAGGACGGGGCTGTGGCCCCCCCACACCCTCTAGCAGATCATTACATGAAGAAACCTTTTAAAAAAACAAGCGCGTCCATGCTCACAGGTGTACACACGGGTGATCACACCCACAAACTACACCCTTTTTGGCTCCTACCTCAAAGCACACTGTTCTGTTGATCTTATGTGCTGCACAATAATGTTTAATATTTAGTATTTACTCTCATATTCCCATATATCATTGTGATGCTGTTTATTCTATTACTCTTGTTCTCTTCTGCTTGTTTTCTTTTTTCTTTCTCAGCAGGTGATCCAGGTGATTGATATATGCATTTTTTATTTATTTTTTTCTTTCTGCTCATTCTGTTGGTTTTTGTCTTTTGCCCTTCTCCCCCGTCCCTCTTCTCAGCTGTTTCTCTTTCCCTCTTTCTTTCTCCCCTTCTTCCCCCCAGTCAAGTCTGTCCCGTATTCAGTAAGTGAAAATAAAATAAACAATAAAAGGTGAATCAAATGGACCATTACGGCAAGGCTGGGATGGTCAATTTGGTAAAGTAAATCCGTTGGGCATCTTTCTTTGCCTTTAGACAACAATTCTGATGGCAAAAGAGCCAAACGGGACAGGCAAAAAAAAAAAAAAGAGTGGTCTGTGGTTGTCCTTCGTAAGTTAGGATGACTTCAAAGGAGTATAACGGGAATGACAACCTGGATGTGATGTCTCTAGCTGCCTGTGTCCACAACAGAGTATAATCAAGGTTTTAGGAGTCCTTGGCACCACCTTAAAATGGACTAAGCCCTTAACAGAGTAGATTTGGCCACCACTCAGGGCTGGCTCCATACAGAAGTCAATATAAAATAAAAGTATTTACAGCCTGGCAAGTGCATCTCTCTCTCTCTCTCTCTACACACACACACATACATGTGTGTGTGTGTGTGTGTGTGTGTGTGTCATCCAGTTAAACCATATCAAGGTCTAAAGTTTCCTATTATTAGGGCCATGGCTGTTTTGACTGTCAGCTGCATGCTGGGATTTTTGGGATGCAGGTCATTCCATTCGGAAGGTTGGTATCATCATCAAGTATCTTTGGTCAAGGAGCTGAACCATGAGTTGATCCTGATGTGTTCATTGGAATGTGAATATTAGATAGGAATAGACAAAAGTGTTTGCATGAATGCCTGTGAATGGGTGAAAGTTTGTAGTAAAAAGCACTACTTAAAAAACAGTGAATTTACCATTCAGGATTCAAATCAGCCAATCTGAGTCCAAACATGGTCTCTTCTGGTCCCCAGAAACAAAGATCCTGAAGGCCAGGCTCCAAAGTGAGAGTTCACAAACAAATGGATGGTGCTGCCCATATTTAGTCTCTGTCCTCCTTAAATATCGCTGCAGCCTGTGCTTCAAAGCACACCTTGTACTTGTCTCATGATTATGAAGCAGTTACTGATTTAACCGTATTTAGAAATGACTCTGGTATTCATTCACTCATATCTAATTAAGCCCAGCAGTTAAATTAAGGTGCCTGTGGAGCAATCATGACAGGGTGTCTATTTGGGCCATTTTAGCCCTTTTCTGATAGGACAGTGGAGAAAAGACAGAGTAGATAGCTTCAGGGCAGATTTGAACCTCCGCATTAGTCTTACGCCATAAACTAGCAGCCCATGACGGGATATCTTGAATTTGGGCTTTCTTTTTTTCCCGTCATCTTGGATTTATT
The DNA here is from genome assembly GCF_057382275.1 of Copadichromis virginalis. Classification (NCBI taxonomy): domain Eukaryota; kingdom Metazoa; phylum Chordata; class Actinopteri; order Cichliformes; family Cichlidae; genus Copadichromis; species Copadichromis virginalis. The sequence continues at coordinate 24,547,428 of NC_140639.1, forward strand.
CAGAAATAGATCCAGTTCATACTCAGTTAACCTTCCTGAAGCAGCTCCCCAATTTTTTTTTATTTAACAGAGAAATCATCTGCGATAATTTAAGAGAAGAGTGGGAATGAGGGTCGAGCTTGTAGCAACAGCATGCACTGTTTGTGTATTAACTGAAGTTGGTTCTGGACAGAGAAAATAGCTGCAGAGGAAGGAAATTCTCAGATTTAGGCTGCAGGGTACGAGGCCTTGAGCTGGAGCTGCACTTAAAGAGCTGAAGGCGAGAGGTGGAAGAAGAAGCTGAGTTCAGCTCTCGGGCAATTTAATATAAACCTGAGAAACACTGAATGCACCAGCCACTTGCTACTCTACTTTTCCCTCTGTCTGTCACTCATACGTTCACTTTTTTCTTTACCCCTGCCTCTGGCTCTCTCACCCCCTCTAAACACGAAATCCTGCTTATGTTGTAGCGAAACCTTTTCTAACGTCTCCGTTATTGCAGGTCTGCATGAGCACAGTTTGTGGTGCTGCTGACAGCGTAATTATCAGGTAGTTAGTCCTGTAGTTGGCATTATTCGCAGATAACAGATTGTTTCACGGCAATTTCCACAATGTGTTGAAAAGACAGGCCCAAACAATCCAAAAAAATAAAAATAAAACCTATCAGAAACAAACACGTGCTGACCAACACTCAGCTGCTGAGCTACCATTTCTCCCACCTTGGTGTTAATGTGTTTGTTGCTACTTGTCAAACACCCACTTGTTTTAAATTTTCCACAAGAGTCTTGGCACCTCTGCCTTGTAGCACCGGCAATGCGGACAAGAGAGCAATCATTGTTTTGTTGTTTAGAGTGCCGCACGAGTTGCTAACTTTTTGGAGGACTTGGCAAGGGTCCCTATTTTTATTTTTTTACCTCACCCCCCATTTTGATAAGTGGCCAACTACGAGCTCAGAAAGAGGTCAACGCAGGCCAGCGGACTCAACCATTTCCCTCTCACGTGGGGGGTGCAAATTGAGCAAACACTGCGAGGAAATGAGCTCAAACATTGTGTCCATTCATCTATTTATGGATTCAAATTAGCCCTACACGGAGTGAGTTAATTTACACACGAGAGACGTTCGGCGAAGACTTCCTTTTGTTAAAAATTTCTCTGCAGAGCAACAGAAAAAGCTCAGGCTGTGGTGTCTCCTCGTGTGTGCCAGCAGAGAGGATGAGCTGGTGGCAGAGGGGTTATATGAATGGGTGTTTGGCTCAACCAAAAAAATACGGTTTTTCCTGCTAATAGTGATACCATTACTGTATAATTGCTATGTTTTGTTGATTTTTCAGCATCTTAAAATGTGATTCTTCTCATCATGCTGCGAGAACCATTAGAGCCAATTTTATAGCATTATGAACCACTCCAACACAAAATAATGAAATTCTATCATACTAACCAGCATTTTTAAAGGTAGTGCAATCCACCCATACCTAATTAGTGAGCTGTATCAGAGCAACACTACATGACTGGAAATGTGTGGAAAACTGAACTTTACACCTACGCTTGTTGTAGTAAGGACCACTATAGCAAAAAGTATGATCGTTATTTCCATCTGCAGTAATTTATATTTTCCAGTATAGCTCTGCTCTGGAACCTGCCTGCCCTTCCTTGTTCATACATGGCTCAGATCCAGCTCAGAACTACACAACATGACATTGATTAAGTCCAAGACACCATTAAATGCAGGAACATGGGTTGGAGGTGGGTTGCAAAGCAGCTTGCAGAGGCAGAAGCAACTGTCAGTAGGCTAAAGCTGCTTAAAAGTTTCTTGATGCATGCTCAATCATCTAGGTAAGTAAATCCTTAATGGTTGGGTAGGAACTGACCTCACAGCCCATTGTTCATTCCGTGGGCTAGGTTCAGTTATTGTGCAAATGTACAGTTTAGAAGGTTGGGGAAACCAGCAGTTTGCTAAGACTGAAGAAGTCAAGATAACTTTTCTCCCACTAAAAACGCTACATCCAGATGAACAGAATCAACCTTTTGGGGCTGCTTAAAAGTTGCATCTTGTATAAGATTTCCCAACAGGATGCATGGAAGGATACTGGAACTGGCTGCAGGGATGGAGGTTGTGCAGCCCAGTTAAGTTCCTCTGTGATTGTGGCATTGTCATTTTGCAACTTCGAAAAGCATCCACAGCTTGAGTACCTCTAAAAGCTTCCCCTTAAAAAGGAAAAATTATGACCAAAAAGCCCAGGTTAAAAGCCCAAGTACACGTTTTGCATGTGTGGTGGCTGTGACCTTAGAGCGTAAGGTTGGTAGTTCAATCTCCAGCTCCTCTAGTCGGCACGTGGAAGTGTCCTTTGGGTAAATACTGATGATCTTGATACTAAACCCAAGTAAACTGAATCTACAACAGGACGGATACACTGAGGTTACAGCACTCTTAGTGATGGGAGACAACATTGTAAGAAAACTTGAGTCAATTAATAAATCGGTGGCTCATTAAGACCAACTAACTCGCGGTTTTAAGGATCTCTCCGTGTTTGAGGCCTTTGATTTTTATTCCCACCTGTGGTATTAAGACTAGCCTCTTGTTAGGGCGATGCTCTTATCTACCTGTTGCAGCGTGCTCAGTCTCACCTGGATGGTACTGGTGGCTGTTTCTTTTCTTTTCTTTTTTTTTGGGGGGGGGGGGGGGGGGGGGAGTGCTACAGAAGCTACTCTATGAATGTCTCCACTTTTACCTTCTGCTGGATTGCTGATTATTTGTCAGAGAGGTGCAGTTTGTATGCAGGGGGGCACCCTGTCTGATGTGGTGGTCAGTAACACTGGGACACCACAGAGGGCAGTCCTCAAGAAGAACATGAACTGACTGTCTAAGTAATTTAATTTTAATGTGTGCAGCAAGATGTTGGAGATCTTCTACCAGTATGTGGTAACGAGAGCCATCAGGATCAACAAACTGATCCACAAGGCTGGAAGCGTCATTGGTCAGAACAGAAGGTCACTGAACAAACTGCTCTCCATCATGGACGACTCATCACCAGTGATGGGCAGTAACGCGTTACTATAATCTGATTGCTTTTTTCAAGTAACTAGTAAAGGGATTACTATTGCAAAAACGCAATTAGATTACTGTTACTTTCCCGTAAGCATTACTGCGTTACTAAACTGTGATTTTGCTTGCGAGAGTGTCTCACGACAATGATGTAAGCGCGTGTGACATTCATGGTAACAGACGTGGATAATATGGGGTGCGGGAGAGAGTACAACCATGAAACGTTTAAAGCGTGGAAGTACTGACCTTACTTTGAGTTTGATTCCATAAAAAGCGACAAAACATTAGTGTTGTTCACTGCGTGGGAAGAAAACTTTCAGTGTGTGAATGTGTGTGTGAATGGGTGGATGACTGGTTGTGTAAAGCGCTTTGGGGTCCTTAGGGGCTAGTAAAGCGCTATACAAATACAGGCCATTTACCATTTACCATTCTACAGTGAAAAAAAGCCCCTAAACTTCTGAACAAGTACCGCGGGAATGTGAGATTCACAGAGAAACCCCTGGATCCCGGACACTGACAATGTCCATAAAGTTAAAAGATTAAAACAATTTTTAACATGAGACTTTTTCATTTGATTACATTTTATATGATGGATTATGCAGAACAAATAGAACTGGGCTGAAAGGTCTATTGCTTTATTACCTATTCAGGTTTTGTATCATGTTTTTAAAAAGTAACTAAGTAACTAATTACTTTTGAAAATAAGTAATCAGATTATTTTTTTGGACAAGTAATCACACGCGCTCCACTCCACACTTCTGAGGCAGCAGAGCTCCTTCTGCCTGAGACTGATTCAACCATCATTCCTGCCTTTCTCCATAAAACTCTATAATAAGTCTTGAATACAAAAAATGTGTTTGGTATCATTTGCCTGACAGCTGTGTTCACCTGTCAGGCAAATGATACCAAACACATTTTTTGTATTCATGCAGCTGTTTGTCTCAGATTTATGGTGTACATATTATTTATTAATGCAATTTGCACTTCTGTCTTACACAGTGTCAGTCTTAATTTGATTTTGTTACAGTGTTATTTAACTAACTTCATTTCACTTTTCTTTCTTTCTCCCAGTGTAAGTCCCTCACACTGCGCCTGTGGCACTTTTACTTTAACAATGTTGTTTATTTATTATATACTCTACTATTTTTATTCCTTATCCTGCTGCTGTAACACAATTCCCCTTGTGGGATCAATTATCTATCTATCTATCTATCTATCTATCTATCTATCTATCTATCTATCTATCTATCTATCTATCTATCTATCTATCTATCTATCTATCTATCTATCATCTGATGAAGGTTGGTATCCAAACCTTTAATTTTAATTTGTATCATATTTGCTACATCCTGTTAAGGTTCAAAATTGAGGAGGGAGAGTACAAACCACCCATGGTCCAGAGGATCTTGGTCAAACAATGATTTTAATGAATACACACGTGTGGGAAGACAACTCTGTACGCAGACAGCAAGTGATCTCCGACTTAATCAAAGCATAAACAGATATTTTATAGCATCAGGGTTTGATTTACTGACGCCCCTTCATGCGTCACAGATACATTCTATACATAGATCAGATCAACACCACAATGACTTTTAACCCAGAAGATCATCTTCTATTTTCATGGCTGGTACTTTCCGTTCTTGTCTTAAAGTGAATTGTTCCTCTTTCTTGCCGAGACATGACTAATCTCTCCTCTAAATAAATCTAACTCATGTGTGTGTGTATGTTGACCTCACATGCTCTTTGTGTCACCTCTTCACCTACTAACTGTCTGTGTCTCGTCCTCAAATGCTCTTTCTCAATTCACCTGTTGCACTTCTGACCTTTCACCAGACCAGAGGCTCACTGAGACTATATGTATGTCTTCTACTAAATAAATGTTTTAACCAAGAACTTCTACTAAAACCTTAATATGAAATGACCTGATATATAAGTGTTTTGTAAGCATGTACTGCAATTCCTTCTATGGCTCCAAGTCACTTGCACAATAGATTGTCCGGACATCGCGCCGAACAAAGCTTCCAACCCCCAATTAATTGACCGAGCTCCAACTCTTTAATAAGCACAGATATGCATTGTGTATAAAATAGTCATAACTGCACCTGAAATACAAGGTCAACATAATAACTGTATGCATAACATCTTAAGGCCTTCTCAAAGCTATCTGTTACATTGTTAAAGCCTCGTCTTAGCCTGCTGCTCAAAATAACTTTCACTTCTGCAAAACTCTCCAAGCCTGTTTCCTGTCCTGTTACTTTTAGCCTTTCTGAAAGACACACTGTTTAAACCTCTAAACGCAATATAAACTCCAGATTATATTATTAATGCAATGGTAATGATGACAATTATTTAACAATAGCAGTAAAATAATTTCCCTGCTCCACAATCCGATGTAGAGGTCTCAAAAACCCATATAGCAAAGATGAAAGGTACTAGGGATTCAGGGGTTAAATAATTCCTGCTATTTAAAGCAAGGAGATGCTTTATGTCAAACATAAGGCCCGAGAGCCAGAATTGGAGCAGCAAAGACTCTGATCTGGCCCACTGGATGCCTGTGAAAAATATGAAGTAAAGCATAAATGTTTAGACTTTTAACTGTATTTTAATACATTTCACAGCTTTTCATGCACACACCAATTTAATTAAGTAGCAGATAAACAATGAAATAACAGAAATATTCCTGTTTTTTCACTACAGACTATAGAAATGTATATTTTTTCTGTGAATCAACAGAGACTTTTCTGTTTTATAATCATAATTTATAATCATCTGGACATTTATGGCTTACAGTTTAAGCCCAAAGAGCCATGCTGAAAGATTAATACAGCAGCGTTTCTTTAGCGTGAGGAAAAACTGACATGTGACATTTCACTTCTTTTTCTTATATTAAGATGTCTCGGGGGTTAAACATGTAGTTCAATTTTTTTTCACTGACAGCAAGTTTCTCTGGTCCAGTCCACGATACAAAATGATGCTGATATCTCTGCTTTTGATGAACTGAAAGACATATTATCGTAGGCTATAGTATAAAACAGTGTGAACTTGTTTCTCTGCTGCTGCACTTCAAAACACTTTAATTAAGCTTCAGATTACATTTTTTTAAAAATACGTTGTTATCTTGTGGAAAATGGTGGGTTTCCTGAAATGCAACGTGTTAACAAGGTTTTACCGTCGTGACCTGACAAATGCAGAATTGTGTGGTAAACGCACACGTTCTGAACACAAACTGATTTACAACCTCAGACCTTTCACATACCTCCAAAGAATTGCAAAAACACACCTGAGGAAGTGACACTGCAGATAATTGAAATTTATTCCCAATTACGCATCACCACAAACAAGCCTCTCCTGGTTTCTTTCTTCTTTTTCCTCCTGTGGTACTTCCACGCTCAGTGAGCGGCCATCGCCGCACTGCTTTCCTATGGGAGGACTTAGGCTTTGGCACTAGGGTGTAATAGCTGAGAGAGTTAATGTAGCTGAAAGAGCCAAACTAATTGTCCCTGTCTCTGTCATATTTGTCTAGCTGAACACTCCTAAATACCACAGCGATTAATTACCACACAGCCAGGTATTTGGGGACAGCATCTCTCTCTCCCTCTCATTCTTAGCTGCTTGTGTGTGTGTGTGTGTGTGTGTGTGTGTGTGTGTGTGTGTGTGTGTGTGTGTGTGTGTGTGTGTGTTTATGGGACAGCGTTTAAAATGTCTGTTTACTCTATATAGGCGTGTGTGTGCCAAGCCAAGTGTAGTCAGGGGAGTATTTATTCCTCCTTACCACACAAATTAATGCGATGACTTATTTTTGCAGGAACTGTTTGATGTAAGCAAGTGGTGAAGCTTAATTCTCTGATTCTTATCTTTATTAAAGTAATAATGTCACGTCCACAGCAGCCTTTGTTTTCCTAGTTTTAGTGGTGACACATTTAGTACTGATGCCAGTCATCAAGAAGGCGCTGGAGTCTTCCTGCGTGGCGTTTGCTTGTTTTCCCTGTGCTGTGTGGGTTCCTTTCAGTTATTTTGGCTTCCTCCCACAGCCCGAAGACATGCATGTTAGATTAACTGTGAAAACTGTTGCATCCTGCCCAGGATCAACCCCAAGTCTTGACCCAGGACAGCTAGGATATGCTCCAGCCATGACCCAAAGTTCGATAAAAGGTAGAGATGGGCTGATTGATCCAAATATCGTAGTAGATCGTATCGATACCAACGCTGATATTGCCATCAGATCTATAGTAGTGCAACAGGATCAATATGTTGTTTCTAAGCTCTGAGTTCAATAAGTAGCCCACTGAACTGTTAAAAATATGTACTTCCAACATGCACAGTGAAAAATGTCTGTTTTATTTATAACCTATAGCACATTTAAACAACAGAAGTGATTTAGAGACGGGCAGGTTTACATTCCAGGTCTCCAAAATATATGAAAAGCTGAAAGCTGTGTTTTGTTTTGTTAACTAATTAGTACGGAAAGTAAAAATCTGAGTGATTTAGTGTGTTCAGTGTTCAGAATCTCATAAATCATGACATGATACACTTTCAAAAGTGTATAACAGCAGCTTATGATTCTTTTAAAACAGGGGTGTCAAACTCAATTGCACAGGGGGCCAAAACTCAAAGCACACTTTAGGTCTCAGGCCAAACAAGATAAACATTTATTGAATGCACTAAAACAGTGTTTTTTAAACATAAATATGAATAAAAACAGACAGGTATATTAGTCCAGAATAAATAAACTTAAAAAAAAGAAACTTTAACTTTAAATATTTTGCTCTTCATAAAAATATATCCTGTCAAAATTATGCAAGTTAGAAATATGAACATGCTGCCAAAAACCCCAGAAAAAATAAATGAAAGCATACACAAGGTTGGAGCCGCATGTAGACGGAGCTGGGGCGTTGCTTCAGGAATGGAACTAATAAACTGTGCGGGCCATTCAGTGTATCATTACACTGCAGCTCCATCTGAATCTGCACAGGTGCAGTTCAGCAAAGTCCGCTGACTTGGTTCAAGTGAGGCAAGTTGCACTGGTGCATTTGTGACAGCTTCACTTGAAATGCCTTCACTGCATCATACATGTCATGTCCATGAACTGACAGGTTTCCTTGCTGAGCTCAAAAACTCTATTGAGAACTTTTCCCCAACTCAGCCAACGGACCTCTGTATGATAAGAAATGTCGGCAAACTCTGAATCTATTTCCCACATAAAAGACTGAAATTGACGGTGATTTAAACTTTTAGCTCAGATACAATTTACGGTTTGCGTTACGGTGATCATTACATGCTCCATTTTTAGGACTTTACCACACAGGCTTTCCTGGTGTATGATGCAGTGATATGCTATGCCCATTAAGTCTTCATTTCTCAGCAGCAGGCTATACTTGTTTTGAATTCCAAGAATTGCAGCGAGTTTCAGATCTTGAGCTGACAGATCAGCTTGTCCTCCATCTGCTTCCTTCTTTTTCTTCTGGTCTGTTATTCCTTTCTGTTTTTTTTTATGAGAATTCACCGGAACTTCATTCGGTGCCTTTTTTCTTTTTTTCTGTCAGAACATCTGCACATTTTCTCCATGATACACATCGGACAAATGCATTTCCTTATCTAGATCAAGCTGAGGTGTTGCGGTATACAGATTGCAGACAATAAGCCTGTCAGTGATTCAGCATTTTATTTCTAGCACATTTGGAGAACATTTTACTGGGCATATTTGAAAATGAGGCCCATCATGAGTGCAGTTATAATGAGGATGTATGTTTCATCATCATGAATTCACCAATGCTGACTTTTAAAAGATTTCTCACAAACTTTCTGTTATGCTATCATAAACATCTAAGAAGTAACTATGACCTTATGACTTGTGAAAGGGATCAAAACACTGAAATACTGACGATCAGATCAGATCTCAGGTTTTGGAGGTGATAAATTTTAACATATCTTGATATAAAGCAGAACGTTTCAGCAATAATTTGTTTCAATCAAAAACTTCTTTGACATTAAACCATTATCACATCATTGCAGCGAGGGAAAGAGCGCTGACTATCCTACCGTGGCCTCCGACACCAATAACTCACTGCCTACTGACAAATGTTTCTAGCTACATAATCACAATTGGTTTCATAATTCATTTGTGATTACGTGGAAAAATCACTATGAGATGGGGTTGGTGAGATGAGCAAGAGGCTGACGAGCAGGCAGGAAGTCATTAAAAATCTCTGATTTGACACCAAACCCACACACAATGATTCCAAATACGCACAAAAAACAAAACATGAAAGCAGCTCGTGAGCCACAATAGAAAAAAAACCCAGCATGTGCTTGTCCTGATCAGTCATGTTACAGGTAGTACTGACAGGAGACAAAGTAGGACCATACAACAAATGGCACGTCTTCTGTTTGTTCCCATCCCTTGATCACTGTAAATAAAAAATGATGTAGCAACTATGATGCCACCCACTGGTTTCTGAACCCATTTTGAATCCTTGTTTTAAAAATGTTAGGATTTTAGCAGATGCCATGTTGGATTTTTGGAAACACAAGGGACCATATTTTGACCGGATGATGGAGTGCCATGTCGTTAGCTTATGGTAATGTTTAGTAAGGCCTTGGCCACAGAGGCTTACAGAGTAGGTGCGGAAAATGTGTATTTCCCAAAAAAACGACATTGGTGAGTGGTTGCTGGAGGTTTCTGAGTGAAGCTGGTTGCAACGAGTGTGCAGCACCAAAAACTTTGTCCTGCTAGCTTTTGTTTCTAACAGGTTGCTTTTACTCCCCTAGCTGCATGGTGTACATGGTAATGTTTGTGACTGTTTGCAGACAAGTTGGAGTCTTCCATGCAGATGAGGGGCAACCGTGGCAACCTGCCAATAACCAAAGGTATCAGAGGGAAGTTTGTGATTTGCTTTACACTTTTTACAGTTTCATGATCACTAGAACAGCAGTTGGTAACTGTTTGCAGACAAGTCGGTATCTTACATGCAAAACCTGCAACCACAGCATCCTGCTATTGACCAAAGCAATGGCAAGCAGGTACTAACACCATATGCCTCTTTGTAACCAATTTCAAAAGCAAGAAATCTCCTGCAATCATTTGCCAAACAGTTTCATTTCTCCCTAGCAGTGCTTACCATCACTAAGCAGTCTCTAAGTAAATGTGACTACGGTAGTGACTCAGTAATCGCCTACTGGTTGGGGAATGCACATTTTGTTCCTAGTAACCAGATGTTGCCAGGGAGTCATGGATTGGTCTCTGGGCCTTGAGCCGTAAGCTACACTCATAAACTGTATGGGTCCAGTGGACAGGCACAGATACCTGCTAATTAATGCTGCATAACTGACTAATCATTATTATTACTTCAAAAGAAACCAACACAAACATTTAAGAGAGGTCCAATTCATCGATTGGGATTCAAGGTCATAACAATTAAGACTGCAGTCAACTATAGCGGCCTATGTTGGCACATCTTCTCAACAAAAGCAGCCGCACGCGTAATAAAATGCATATGAGCAAGTTAGTCCAAAATACATTTTTGTACCAGGATGTAAGGTTCATTTCAGGGTTCAAGGTGGGCATTTTAAAATGGGAGTATATGGGGGTTTCCTTCCTTTTGGGGCCAGCCTCAAGTGGCCATTAGAGAAACTACAGTTCAGTTTTCAGTCCCCTGAAACTGCCCCTCACCCTTGCTTTGCACACTGTTCCTCAAGAGTCTTGTTAAACGGTGGAAACCAATTCAAGCTTCGCTCCAGTCACCCCTCTTAACTACAAAGTGAACAGTTCTCGAGATGTATGATGATCAAAAGGATATATGTTTTTTTTTATTCTAATTACTGCCGCGCCTTTACTTTGTGTCAGAACTGCTGGAAATGAATGAAATCACATCTGCACAGCTGACTGTGTGGAATTTCATCCAGACTTCGCACTCCAAAACAAGTCGGTTTGCGAGTAGTTGGTCAGCGTGTTTCTGCTTGCACGCGCACGCCGCTCATGCCTACGTGTTGGGGCTCATTTGCCAAGATCAGAGGCAGGCACCCCGGGTGTGTGAAGTATTCCCATCATGCATCTCTCCATGCCTGGGCAGCCCACGCCCGCTCATCATCCCCACATTAACACTTATCTCTCTCCCGCTATCTCTCTCTCACACACACACACGCTCTCTCTCTTCTCTTCTTTCTCATTCTGCCTGTGTTCCTCCCGCTCTCCCTCTCTGTGATCTCTCTGTTTATGTTTGACCTTTTTGCCGTTCTGCACCGGCTAATGATGGTACAGGGATAGCAGGTGTGCTGCATTAGCCGACTTCTGCCGTGGCGGAACAAATTAGAGGTCCACCGACACGGAAGGCCAGCCTTTCACCAGCGATGCTCCCCGTTAGTGGCCACGAAAACAAACACACCCACGGATGCCCACACACTTTTCACCCAGCGCAGGTAGATATGCAAACAGACAGCAAACGACAGCAGCTATTCGCACACACACACATTCACACACATGCTCACACTCTCTCTGGGTTGTCAGGTGTATGTAATTTGAGTAAAATGACACAACCCAGCCACATAATCTTCTCACCTGGAAAAATGGGAAAAAGAGGACAGGGGAAAGCGTGGAGGCCAGATATATAATCATGCATTGTTTGAACAGCTAGCCCAGGTTTACAAATACTATCCTCTGCTGATTTTGCATAACCAGATGACAGCACTGCTTTGATTCCCCCCCCCCCCCCCCCCCCTTTTTTTTTTTGTTCCTCCTGCATAGCTGTGCAGTGCATTTGGATTTGAAGAGTGAAAGACAGAAAGTCAGACACACAGAAAAACGCACACATGCACCCTTCCCTGTGTTAATAATACACAGAACTCCACCTTGTCTCCCACTGCCTTCAAACTAGCTGCTCCAGTCTGACTTCGCAGAGTCAAATCCAACCAGGCCGTCCTCTGAAAATATCAAACGGGGAACATCGGCTTGATTTGGCCCCCTGCTGCTGGTGAAGATTTGTGTTTAAGTGAGTTTGTAGTTTTGAATGAGTACAGACTCACACTCATGTATAATGTTGGCTTTCAGAAGGCTTCAAGAGAAAAGTGGTTGAATTGTCTTTAGTGATCTTAATGTGCATCAGAGTGTATTACAAAAGAGATGCCTTTTATTTTACGTTAATCTGATCAGTGCAAGCATCTCGGCATCGCAAATCCAATTACATAGTGTGGAAAACCCATGAAACATTGAAAGAAATTGGCCTGTCTGTTTTGTCTTGCTTGCCAAAAATGATAACTACGAATTTTGATAAGTTTCACTCCCAGTATCCTAGTGGTGCAGTAAAGTTCGGGCCCAGAAGTACCTACAGTACTATAAAAAAAGTCTTAACACACCTCTCATTTCTTTATTTTTTGCTCACAAGGAGCCAAACTTGTGATTTATTTTAAAAAAAAGCAATATTTCACCAGCTTTTCTGGAGGCTTTCTTTGGACACTGGCTGCTTTTTCACTAATTTTCAGTCCAGACAGTGGACCTTCCTGTCAACATAATCGGATGAATGTAAAAAGTACCATCACATTTTCACCCACTATGCAATGCCATCTGAAAAGCAACTGATGAACAACGGCTTCACTTTAGCATGACAATGATCCTGAACACACTGCCAATGGAGTAAAAAGTGGAACACTATCAGTCATGGATCGGCCTCCCCAGAGCCCGGACCTCAACATTATTGAAGCAGTGTGGCATCATGTTGACAGAGAACAGAACAAAATGCAGAAACATCCAAAGAAGCGCTTTGAATGTTCTTCAAGAAGCCTGGAGAACTATTCCTGAAGACGACTTAAAGACATGACAAGAAAGCTGCCTAAGAGAGTTCAGACTGTGCTGAAGAATAAAGGTGGTCACACCAAATATTGACTTTTGAGCTCATTAGAATTGTGCAAATTTAGCTTTTGCCTTATATACTGTATTTTCATGTACATTTGCTCTTCTTTCAATAAATTGCTTCACCTATTTTCCATTTTTCTAACAAAAGATCAAGAAATGAGGGTGGCTCAGGACTTTTTAACAGTACTGCACTGTATATATTAATGCTAACATCCTTCTTCTTCTTACCCATTTATACATACTTACACTGAAGAAACTAGGGTCCAAGAAAAAAATAAGTACTTGAATGTCCTTGAGTAACATCCAAGGAAAAACTCAAGGATGCACTACGTTTGTCAGTTAATAAGTCTTTGGTCATAATTTTCTTGGCAGAAACATCCAAAGAAGAGCTTTGAATGTCCTTCAAGAAGCCTGGAGAACTATTCCTGAAGACTATTTGAAGAAATAACAAGAACGCTGCCTAAGAGAGTTCAGACTGTGCTGAAGAATAAAGGTGGTCACACCAAATATTGACTTTTGAGCTCATTGGAATTGTGCAAATTTAGCTTTTGCCTTATATATAATATATAGGTATATGTTCTAAACCTGATAATTGGCCATAATGGATGGCATATCAGCACTAATAACTCATAGCAGCTGTCATGTTAGAGGAGTGATGATTTGGGTTTGTTTTGCAACAACAGGACCTGGGCACCTTGTAGTCATTGAGTTGACCATGAACTCTTCTGTATACCAAAGTACTCTAGAGTCAAATGTGGGGACATCTGCCTGACAGATAAAGCTTGACCCAAACTGAGTCATGAAACAGGACAATGATACACGCACAGCAGTGAAACTACAACAGAATGCTTGGAAAACAAAAGACTCAAAGTGCTGCAAAGTCCAGACCTTAACATGACTGAAATGCAGTGGTGGGACCTTAAGAGCTTTATAATCCTCAAGGAACTGAAGCAATGCTGTAAACAAGAATGGGGCAAAATTGCTCCACAAAAATGTGAGAGGCCGATAAAGTCACACAGAAAACAATTGCTGTTAATGCTGATAGAGGTGGTTCTACAAGTACTGAATGATGGGGTGCACTTAGTTTTTTACATGACTGTATCCAAACCTAACTGTAAAGCAAATACTACTACTAAATAATACTAAATATTAGTACTAAAACTGAAAGCTATGTGGCTTAAATAATTTATAAAAAGAACTTTAGCAGTAGGAGTTGGCTGTTTTACCACCAGGAAAATTGTGGACTGATTTCTGAATCTAGACTAACTTTGTTTCTAATACATCTCTTTATCCTTCTGTGAAGCTCCTTTCACGTGTACAGTACAAGCAGGAATCTCCGGGCGTTGTTGGCTGGACAAAAGAGGCTGTGACCCATCACTAAGTTCAAGAACACAAAGACTCGAGCTTGTGTGGATGTTTAAGGATTACTGGTAATGGCCGAGGGGAGGCCTCCACCACAGAAATCGTACAATCAAGTGAGATGTTAACATCAATTGTAGCCTTCAAGCGGCCCTGAGGGACGAGTAAAAAAAATTAAATACACACTTGATGGGAGAGAAATTGCCCTCCACTTGCAGTGCTGCAACCGTTTCACCTTAGCAAATGAGCACCTTTAGCTGAGGGAGAAAAAGACAGACCTCTAAAAAAAAAAACCTGGAAATCTGTTTCCCTATTTCCCTCTCTGTCAGCCTCGGCCAATGTGCTTTTCTGTTGTCTGTCATTGGGCCTGCTCTATTACTGTCATTATGGCAATCGGCCCCGGTGGTTAATGTGTTTGTCTATGTACACGAGTCGCTGACAGCCTGTGGTTGAATGACACCCAATCTACATGTGGCAGGATTGCCTTCAGTTTGGAGGGAAATGGGAACCAGCCTTCGTGCTCTTAATCAGACACCTTTGATTGATCTGCTCCTGCTGCTGCTGCTGCTGCTTCGCACACACTTTTGCTTGCTGACATGCAAAGAAACACCTCTCTGACCTCGCCGTCCTCCCATAATAGCTATAAAGATGTGTTCAGTCGTCATGCTGAGTGCTGAGGACAACTGAAAAGCCTGACAGGCCGACTCTTGGCCTGTAGGTAAACACACATGGCTGGGCTGACACGCTTGCTGCTATTTGGAGCGTCACTCTGAACCGCAGGAACTTGCAGGCTCCGAGATGAAAGGCAAAAAGCAAAGACGGGCTCGCGGTGCATCTTTTTATTCTTCTCTTCTACCTCTCAAGGCTTAGATCTGAGGTACGCTTCTGGAAAGTGTTCTCGTCTGTCCGAGGTTTCCTCCTCCTCCTTGACAAGTTGATTCCAAATGCATGCAACACACTGGGCACACTGTAAGAGGAATGGTGTGTGTTTTCTAAGGGAATCCAGTCCCTTAGGACTCCAGGTTTTTCCAGGCAGGCAAGTGGGCTTTCCACAGATTTGTATGTTTGTGTGTGCGCTCATGCATGGGGGATATTTTTCATCCACGCAGGGCTCAGGAAGCGGTGGTCTGGCTGGGAATCAGCGGGAGACACCTCTATGGGAGCAGTGTTTGGCCACTGGAACAAACCTCACACGCACACTTCGTTTCAGTCGCCACTTGACGTCGGTACACATTTAAACACACATAAACACACTAATGGACATGTGCACACACTCGGATTTGCCTCCCGACCGCCATCCAAACACACACTTACACACATGGAGTCCAACCACAAGCCATTTATCAGATTACAGCACCTCCAATCGAGTCTGGATCCATGAAAAAAATCTGATATGGGGCTCGGAGGTTAGCGCGAGGGTCTCGGTGTTACCAAGCGGAAGCAGACTGGAAGTCCAGCAACCAACAGGTCTAATTTGTGATAAAATAAACATTTAACAAGTCTCTTTCTGAGCAGTGAGGTGGGAATAGAGGATGCAATAAATCCTGCGGCTACTAACTCGATAACAATTTTGGAAAACATCAAATTAATTTCTTTTACACTGGAGAAAAGTTTGTGTTGCTTTTCAGTGTGCACAGCTGCATTTCAGTCCAGCGGGACCAACAGATGCTCCAAATAAATCAGTTCCACCCTCACACTGGCAAGAATTATGAAAAGTGACAAGACTGCCAAGTAAAACACCAAGATATCCAAAAAAAATACTGGAGAAAAATAGATGTGCTGTGTGCCACAAGTCCTTAGTCTCGTGGTAGAAGTCTCGTGACAACCCAACTATCGATGTCATATTGAAACCCTGCTGTCTGTCATAGTTTACTGAATGCTTTTAAAAGGTCCACAGGCCTTAAAACCAACTGCTGACCTGGTGACCAGGGACATTCTTGGGGCAGGATGACCTGCTGAAGCTGCTCAGGGCTGTGGAGGAATCACTGTGGCTCGAGAGTGAAGACTCATTAAAAAAATGTAAAAAACTAATTAATTCTGGAACAACTAATATTCAAGCTTTTTCTGTAAGTCATTATCAAGCCGAATATTCACTAGTTTGCAAAGTTTTTATTGTTTAAACCTAAAAGTTTGAATGTTTGAGAAAGTTGGCTGGAAAGTTAGTTTAAAAACAAGCAGTTTGTTTGTTTGGGGTTTTTTTGGGTTTTTTTTGCCATTTTCTGATAGGCTGTTAGTCATTCCAGGTAAAACAGAATGCAGTGGCTTAGAATAAAAGGACACAGTGACAATTTAACATCTTAAAATGATGCCATGTCTGTGCTCTTCAACTCCTCCCTGCATTTGGTTCTTTTGAGAAATTCTTGTATTTCCTGTTCATTTTATTCATGCAGTTAAACACCAGCACTCCACTCCTTGTTTAATTACTTCGGGCTCCAAATAAAAACTGCCTGGTAACAGAAAAATACTAAACCCAACAACTGATGTCACAGTATCTAACATAAAATCTATATAAACCACTCATAACTGTAACTCTTCAAACCCCAGATTTTCCACAACACTACTTTTTATTCATCTCTGGCTCTCTCCCATGATGTGTCTTTCTTCTGTCTTCCTCTCCTCACCCCCTACTGGTCGCGGCCGATCACCTCCCCTACCTGAGCATGGTTCTGCCAGAGGTTTCTTCCTGTTAAAAGGGAGTTTTTCTTTCCCGCTGTCACCAAAGTGCATCCTTATAAGGGGTCATCTGATTATTGGGGTTTTCTCTGCGTTATTGTAGGGTGTTTACCTTACAGTAAATGAGGTAAAGACAACAGCAACTGTTGTGATTTGGAAAAAAATTTAATTGCACTGAATTAAATTTCTGTGCAAACCACAAGTGTTTGCAACATTTTATGAGACTAAAGTAATTAAGGTGAAAATATCTCAAATCAACTAATGGTTACATATTTAGTACTATAAACTGCTGTTTGATTGCTTTTCCTCTGCTTCCACTGCCTCAACAGGCAAACACAATTCCACACTGAGCCCTAACATTGATATCACACAATTGATATTAATAAAAACACATGAACTGCTGCAGCTGCAGCGGCACATTCATCTGCTGCAAATGTACGAGGCATTCTCTGCGAAATGAACCAAAGCCAAGCAAGCGCCTGGAAATTAAATGCTATGATTTGTTTGTGGTGCAATGCATTACACCTGATTGTGTGTTTGCTCATGTGTGCCGAAGACGCGGCTAATGAGGCATTACTGGCGAGGGAAACCCAATCGATGGTGTGCTGTCGCCGGACAATGCTGATCAATTGTACTGTATTGACTGCATTTCCCCCTCATTAGCTCCTCTGGGTTGTTTTGTGTGTGTGTGTGCGTGTGTGCATGGAGCGGGGGAGGTAGCGTGTGTTTTGGGTAAACACACTCAGGTGGCAGTGGAGGCCTGTGCCATGTCTCTGCTGTGCTATGTAGGCTGGTAGCAGGCATGGGGGCACTGATTACTCTTATTAACACGGAGGGTGTCAGGCACCAGTCCAAATGGCACCACAGCGACTGTTAACTCACGCACACTCACGCACACACACACACACATGCACACGCGCACAGCCTGTTTGAGTCAAGAGCCTGAGCCAAGAGTCCCAGCTGAACCCTGCAGTTAGGCCCTATGTGTTGCCATGAGCTCAGGAGGAGATCTTTGTAGAGAGCTGTCAGAGTTTTAATGACTAATATGTTGCCTGGTCGCTCTCTGAAGCCGTTGTCTGCGATGCCATTCCAACAAAAGCGGAAAAAAAACACCTGCTTTTTTGCCAAATCCTGCACAGAATATTCCACTTGGAAAAACTAGAAAGACAGTGGTTTCTCATTTTAATATTTTGGGTCAGGGATACCTTTCATCCTTCTTTTTCCAGCCTCCTTCAATCACCACCTGCAGCTGACCATTCAGAAACCAACACATAAAGCCTTTTAGAGGCTTTTTGGTCCACAGCCAACTCGCACAAAATGCTTTCAACTCGGTGAATTCAGTGTAGCACTCAGCCTGGCAGATACCAAGCCAGGGTTCATGAATTTGTACTGTTCAGTGTGTTGTTTTATTATTCTTTTATCTGGAGGGTTATAAAGTGGGTGTTTTATCCTTTCTGATCTTTAGTCTCGCTTTTAAAGTGTAATTCAAACAGCTGTATCTGGCAACATAATTTCCTTTGTTTTATCAGGGTTTAGGAGGTGATAGTGTTACACTCTCTCATTTTGTTGTCAGTCTTCCAGTATGGCAACATGGCCCCCATAACCATTTGTACTCCCCCCGTGTTATATAACTCGCTTCACAAAATATGGCCTTTTTTCTTTCTTTCTTCTTTTCTTTAGCTTGCAGCTGATGACAATTAGCATGTTACTGGCAGCGACAGATCTTGGGAGT